>NC_054474.1:177948038-178548038 GCF_017639515.1 Carcharodon carcharias | reverse complement strand
GAGCACGACCATCCTGAGGTCTTGAATAGCATCGGCCACAAGCCGGATGTCCATGGACACGCGACGTGCCAACTCCTGCGGGAGCATCCAGCCCAGTCCTCCGCCACCCAGCACGTCCCCGATCCTGGTCACCCCGGCAGCCACAGCCCTCCTCTCCGCCAGCCACTGAAAAGGACGGAGGGGTGGATTCCTGAGCAGGGCTCTCTGACGATAGCCGCTACTCCTGACGGGGGAGAGCTGCGTCGCGAGGCGACCACGTTCCAGACTTTGATCAGGTCCTGGTAAAATACGGGCAATGCCTGCAAGGAGCCATCGAGGCCCCTCTGCTCTATAAACAGGAGCTGCACGTCATAATTCAGGCCGTGCACCTGGCAGGAGAAATACGTCGCCATGCACACCATCTCGGAGGAGGCTCGACGGAAAGGTATTGCTGCAGGGTCTGAAAGTGGAAAGTCACCACCTGGGTGGGTAGGCACACCAACGCCTGACCACCCTCCCTAAGCGGGAGACTCAGAACCTCAGCAGTGACCCAGTGCAATCTTTTGTCCCAGAAGAAGTCGATGAGCATTCTCTGGATTTTTATGACAAAGTCCAGGGGAGGGGTCAAAGTGACCAGCTGATACCACAACATGACGGCGATCAGCTGGTTTATGACCAGAACTCGACCTCGGTAAGATAGCACTCGGAGCGGTCCTGTCCAGCGCCGCAGGCGAGCGGTGACTTTGGTCTCCAGTTCCTGCCAGTTTGCCGGCCAGGATTCCTCAGCGGGGCAGAGATGGACACCCAGGTAGAGGAGGCTGGTCCTGCTCCAGGTGAAAGGCCTGAACTTCTTGGGTAGGGGGTCCATCTGCCACTGACCGACCAGGAGTCCAGAACATTTACCCCAGTTGATCCTGGCAGGAGAAGCAGCAGAGTAGACCTCCTGGCACTTGTGCATCCTCTGCAGGTCAGCCGGGTCACTAAACATAAGGAGCACGTCATCGGCGTAAGCCGAAAGGACCACCCCGATGCCCGGCCCGCGCAGAACCAATCCCGACAACCTCCTCCGCAAGAGGCGCAGGAAAGGCTCCACGCAAATAGAATACAACTGGCCAGACAGGGGACAGCCCTGACGTACGCCTCTCCCAAAGCGAAGGGGCACCGTCAGGGACCCGTTAACCTTCACTAGACTCTCCGCGGCAGTGTACAGACATCGGATCCGGGTGACGAATCACGTCCTGAACCTGAACACTCGCAGAGTTCCGAGTAAATATTCGTGATCCACCCTGTTGAACGCCTTCTCCTGATCAAGGGACAGGAAGGTGCTCGACAGACCAGCCCTCTCGGAATGATGGATAATGTCCCGGACCAGATGGATATTATCAAAAATGGTGTGCTCCGGGACGGTGTAGGACTGGTCAGGGTGGATCATGTGGTCCAGCGCGGTGCCAAGGCAAGAAGACATGACCCTGGTGAAGATTTTATAATCCGTGCTGAGGAAGGAGACTGGGCACCAGTTTTTAAGAAGGTGGAGATCCCCCTTCTTAGGCAGCAGGGCAATCATGGCCCTGCGCCACGAAAGGGGCATCTCCCCAGCAGCGATACTCTCCCCCAGGACCCCCGAGAAGTCACTCCTCAGGACGTCCCAGAACGCCCTGAAGAACTCCACGGTCAGCCCGTCTAGTCCCGGGGATTTGCCCCTTGAGAGAGGGGGCCGGTCAGCTCCCCCAGACTTATCGGGGAGTCAAGCTTTCCGGCATCTTCCGGGCCGACCTGTGGCAGGTCCTCCCACAAAACTCTGCAAGCATCCTCGCTGGACGGGTCTGGAGAGAACAGGGCAGTGTAGTAATCTCAGGTGACGGCCCTGATACCCTCAGGATCCGAGACAAGGGATCCATCGTTGGCCCAGCAGTGTAAGGAGCTGCTGACGGACCCCAGTCCTTTTCCAGCAAGTAGAAGAAGGAGGAGCCATGGTCCAGATCCCGAAGGAACAGGATCCTCAACCTAACGGGCCCCAGGACCCGAGGGGTTGCAGGTCCCGCAGCGCGCCCTTCCTCTCATCGTACACTGACCACAGGACCGGGTCCACATCGGGCTGATGGAGACGTGTCTCCAGGACCCGCAGCGCGCCCTTCCTCATCGTACACTGACCGCAAGGCCACGTCCACATCGGGCTGATGGAGACGTGTCTCCAGAGTGAGCATCTCCTTCTCCAACTCCTCGACCCTGGATTTCTGCCTCTTTGTTGACCACCTCGCAAACTCCTGACAGAAAACGCGGCTGTGAGTCTTGCCCACGTCCCCCCAGAGCCTCAAGGAGGGGTAGCCTCCCCGCTTCCTTCCCCAGCCAGCCCAGAAACGATGGAACGAGTCCAGGAACCGCTCATCCTCTAGCAGCAGGTTGTTAAAGGGCCAGTACGTGGACCCTGTCCGAGTGCAGAACAGAGCGAGCTCTGCCCACACCAGACGGTGGTCCCTGCACGGAACCTGTTGCACAGAAGCCGCCGGAACACAGGACATGTACGCCTTCAAAACGTAAAGACAGTCGAGTCTGGACGCTCCGACTCCAGGTAACACAAAGGTGAAAACGCTGGAATCGGGATGGAGATTTCACCAGATGTCCACCAAGTCGAAGGACCCGACCAGGTCCCGCAACTTACTCACACCGAGTGTGCGGTGCTGGGTACCGTGACGGTCCCAGGCCTTGAGGGTGCAATTAAAATCCCCCCCGAGGACGATGCACTCGCCCGCGTCGATGGAGCCAAGGCAAGTGGATACTTCTTCAAAGAGTCTCACTTGCTGCTGCGCGTCCAGGGGAGCGTACACATTCACAAAGTGAAGCGCCGCAGCCCCCAGGCGCACAGTAAGATGCAGCAACCGGCCCGGCACCTTCATGCCCAAGACCTCCGGCTGAAAGTGTGGGGCCAACAAGATAGCCACCCGGCCAAAATTGGAGGCTAGATGCCTCATGTAGACCCCCCCCTCGCCACTCCAGGAGCCACGTAGCTTCGTCTCCTGGAATGGTCTGGGTTTCCTGCAAGAAGCACAACGCATACTTAATATCCCGGAGGACTGAGAAGTTCTGGAGCCTGCGCTGTGCGTCCCTGCTGCTGCTGTGGTTGCTGAGGCTGACTATTGTAGTCTTCATTGTCAGAAGTAGGTGCTACCATTACCTTTATGAAATAAAAGGAGAGGACTTTGTTTTTAAGCCTTCCTCTCCTTCAGGAGCCCAACGAGAAACATGTGGACCCTCCTCTTAGCATTCGAGTCCAGCCCAGGATCCTTGAAGGCCTCGTGGGCAGACCAGAATGCAAGAGGAAAAGAATACCACCGGTCCATGGCCAACTGGACTCTGTCTTGGCGACTGTGATTACTCACTAAAAAATCCTGGAGCTCCCTAATGGGGATGAGGGGAGAGTCGGTGGGGGGCACCAGGGGATCCACCACCTCCAACTCCACCTCCATCCCATCCCCAGGATCAAGGGCAGAGGGGTCCTCTCTGGTCTCCTCTTGGGGATTTGGGTCAGAGGGCAGTGGTGGCTCAGATCCCCACTCCCTCCCAGGCACCAGGTTGCACGGCGAGTCTGGAAAGAGCTCCGGGCCTAAGATGGTGGCGCCTGGTGCTAAATGTTGGGACGGATAGGGTGGCTTTCCTCGCCACCGCCACCCAATGACCCAGCTGTATGGGCCGTGAAGGGACTGCTGCAGTGCCCTGGCGGGCCAGGTGACATCTCTGAGGTTTAGGTTGGGTCAGAGTGGGGCACTCTTACCGACCCTCAAGGGGCCCTGCTCAGGGGACTGCAGTGAGGGAACAGGGGTTTGATTTCTCCCCAGAGGGCAGAGCGAGGACTTAAAGGGCGGAGACATCACCACCTCTTCACCAGGGGAGGGGACACAACCAACCTCATGGGTCGGAATGTCCTCCGCCTCCGAGAGGTAACATCTCTTCCGGGGAAGGCTGGGGGCTGGGAAGACCTCGATCTGCGAGGCCTCTACCGCCTTGTCCAGCCCTCCTGGGGTTTGGGCAAGTCCACCAGCTCGGGGTCGTGTCTCAACCCCGCCGGACCCGGGAACCTGCATGTGGACGACGCCGGGCCCAGCACTTTGCGCGGAGATGCACATGAGCCCAGGAGTAGGCGAGGACACGACGCTGGGTCTGGAAGATTTCTGTTCTCCCGAGCTGGTGTTGTCAGGTGGGGGTGGTTACTGGGTGGTCTTGGGGGCCGCCCCCAGGTGGCGGGCTCTTCCTCCGGGCCTTCGTAAGGCGTGGGGACTTTCCCCCTGCCTCACCGGCAGCTGAGATGGCAGTGGCTGCCAGCGGCACCTCCCCTTGTTTTGGGGGGTGGGGGGGGGAATGGAATGGCAGTGGGGGGAGGAGTGGCAGTGCCAGCCTTGGCCGCCTAGATGTTACTGGCCTTGAAAGTGGGGCAGTTCTTTCTTACATGCCCCACCCCCTTGCAGGCATGTCACCACACGCCATCTGTGGTTCAAAAGACCCAGTAGGCAGCCCCCTCGAAATCCAAGTTAAAGGCCCCCTCCACGCACCCCTCCCGGATCAGGCAGATGAATATCTGGTGCCAGAAGGAGTAAATGTGGCAGAGGGCCACCTCCCTGAGGCCAAGTGGGATCAGCACAACCCCTGACCTAATCTCCCCTGGTTGATGGAGGTGGGGGAAGAGGAGCTCACCGGGGTCAAAAGGCATTGTGCCGTTGGAAATTATAACCCTCCGGGCGGTGGCCTCCAGAGGATCCACCGCCAAAAATGTCCCGCCCAAAGTGAGCCCCTTTTCCAGGGCCAGGTCCACCACCCACTCCATCCTCAGGAAAAATACGGCTTTGCCGTACATTTTGGAAGCCGCGACAATGGCCAAGGGGCTGACCACCCCGGCCATTGTCTTCATGCAGGCTTCGATAGACATAACAGGGTGGGGGTAGCTCTTGACGCCATCCTCTCTGGTTACCAGGCGAAAAAGGGACAGGGTCACGGGAGTGGCAGATGGAGAAGCCACTGTCCTGGCATAGGTGCTTTTTGATGGCCCTGTCACCACCGGAGATGGTGTCGCCATGGTCTCTCAGAGCCACACCCACCCTGAAAATGTATTGTTATCCATATAGTATGCGGAGACAAAGGTGGGAAACGTACATGATCATATAAATAAAATCAGGTGATCAGAATTGTATACAGTTCTCCAAGTGTGACCTAGCTATTCTTCTTGTATTTCTCCAATGAACCTGTAGAAGGTGATTCAGTCAAGTGAGCATTTTGTCAGCCATGTCAACTTTACTTTTTAATCCTAATACCTGTCTTTTCTCTCGTCCTTTTGTGTCAAAACTTTACTGTGTTTTTAAGTAAATGGAGAACAAAGGTCCCAAAACAGAATTAAATACTGATGTATGCCACTTGGAGCATCTTGCCAATCCAGAAACATCCATTTACTCCTGCTATACTTTCTGGCCTTTCTATGGGTCAGGCAGTGAGGGCAGCGGAGAATAGAAATCAGTGGAGAAAGATTGTTCATAGTACGGCCAACCCTCAGAACGAGGTCGGGTGAAAGGTAAAAGACTCTCTACTTGGCATCTCAGCAGAATGTTATTTTTCTTTACCCTGTCCTTGTCACATTTAAATATTTGACATTTCTGGTATGCTGTTCCATTTGCCAATGTTTTTGTCAAGGACCCTTTTTATTCCTTCAAAATTTGCTTTTTTCAGTCCAAAATCTTTTTTTCACCTGCTTCATCTTTGCCTATTCTGTTAACCTGATTACCATAAGGCCAGTGGCTTCTACATTTTATCTTGCTTGTGATTACTTATGATTACTTGTTACTTATGATTACTTGTTACTTATGATTACTTGTTCATTAATACTTTACCTGTTTCAGGTTCTTGATCAAAACTTCTGCGAGTGAGTGTTTTTTGTTAAGCTATCATCTTTAACTGTTATTATGTTAATTCTTGTTTCAGCATTGTCATGGATACATCTGCTTACAGAACTGGCATTGGTGCCTCTTATAAAAGGACCACCTTTATGTGCCAGATGGGTGTGGATATTGTTCAAACCTAAATAGTAGACAACTACATTGCTAGTAAGTTTCTGATCCATTCCTCACAGAGTCCAGGGCATGGAGTGTCGTTTCTAATTTTTACTGTGGTCCAACTTCAGCCTAAACATAAGAGCCATTCACCATCACTGCAATATGGAACATTTCCTAAAATATATCCTAATTCTGACACATGGTAAAAACATTGAACACCTCTTTGAAATAAAAGGTTCAGACTCCCCAAATATAATGGCCTTTATTTGTGAGTTTTTTGACTGTGAACTGTCAACACTCACCATCTGAAACTGATAGCATCTTCAGCATTTAAATTGTGGAAGCTCTACAAGTTTTAAAAAAAATATTTTTCATGGGATATGGATGTTGCTGGTAAGGCCAGCATTTGTTGCCCGTCCCTAATTGTCCTTGAGCTGAGTGGCCATTTCAGAGGGCAGTTAACAGTCAATCACATTGCTGTGGATCTGGAGCCACAGGTAGGCCAGACCCTGTAAGGATAACAGATTTCCTTCCCTAATGGGCAGATGGGTTTTTACGACAATAAAGATAGTTTCATGGCACCATACTGAGACAAGCTTTCAACTCCCGATTATTTTATTAATTAATTAAATTTAAATTTCACTAGTAGCCCTGGTGGGATTTAAGCCCACATCCCCAGGGTATTAGCTTGAGTTACCAAACCAGCAACATTACCATTACACCACAGTCTCCCACAGGTGATGGTATACCCTCCATTCCCATTCCTGCCTCAGGAGCCAGCAATCAGAAAAATCAAGAAACCTGGCGAGGACCTCTCTAATTTCACTCTCATATCACTTCTAGAAACCTCTCCCAAAAATTAAGTTTTTTAATGAAGTGTGACTGGGTTTTTCTTGGGAACTTGAGTAATAAATGTAACTGAACAACTGATTTGGCTGGCCCTGAAAAAGTATTATATTTCTGGAAATTTGTTAAACATCTTTGTCTTGATTTATTACTAGCTTTTTAAAATAATTATTTTTTGAAAGTTTATCTATGATATTTCAGCTTCTACCCTAACCCTGTTAATTGTATCAACTGAGGTTAAGTGCATGCAGGTGGAGGGCATTGATTGGATGGTTACTTGAGCACATATAAAGAGACACTTACGGGTGTAGAGTGCTGCTGTGAAACGCATGCTGGGAGTCTCAGCACTGCTGGGATGGTGGCAGGAGAGGGAGCAAGCACTGAAGTTTGTGCATGCATGGAGGTGCACTTGCTGAAAGTTCCTGGGAGGCACAGAGCTGCCTCAGGGAGCTGAAGATTTTTACCATGAAAAATAAAGATTCGAAAAATAAGGAAAACATGTCCCCACATGTGACTCTGAACATGTGAAAAATGAGTTAAAAATTTTTTAATTGCTTTTCTCAGTCATTATTGGAAACTTTATTCCACCCATGGATGAGGTTTCGTAAAAAATGCCAAGTCTGCCTGGCCTATTCACCCGCCACCAACCATAAGGTTGAAAAGGCAGCGAAAAATTCAATGTAATTAATTGATTAATGGGCTTAATAGCCCTCTTAATTGTTGGTGGGCACGCAGCCAACCGAAATATTGCGTAGAAGTGTGATGATGTTGGGACGCTCGCCTGACATCACCGTGTGCTATTTCATGCTTAAGCATGTCGGGTGCACGCCTGCACACTGAGCTGAAAATCCTGCCCCATAAGGATATTCCATTCTTCATTTTGATCTCTCTAAAATTTTTAAAATGTGATTTGATTATCCTGTGCTGTAACCATTCTATGATTGTATTTTTTGGTTGGTTGAGAATTCTCTAATGTAACTGGCTGCTTGGACTGTTGTGTGACATCATTGTAGCTTGACACTGGGAATCCTCACTAAAGAACACTACAAATAATTGCACATTGAAGGGGTTAAAGTTTTCTCCTCAAAGATCACTAGACCTCTCAGGGAGCCTTCTCCAGATAAGCAGCTAGCACCCTTGCTTTGCCACTAAACGCAAGTTTTGGGACATTATGTGTAATACTTTTTACCCTTCACTTTGCAAAACTTGATTAAGATGCAATTAACTTAGTTTTTCCCTCTTCAAATCTCTAATGCCTAGTTACTGAATATTATAAAATATGTTTCATCTTCCATGGTAGATTTGACCAAATTGCAAACACTCCCTATCTGTTTATTCATTCTTCCTCCCTCTACAGAACTTCCTCCTT
This sequence comes from Carcharodon carcharias, assembly GCF_017639515.1. Lineage (NCBI taxonomy): Eukaryota > Metazoa > Chordata > Chondrichthyes > Lamniformes > Lamnidae > Carcharodon > Carcharodon carcharias. The sequence goes on along the minus strand of NC_054474.1, from coordinate 178,539,812 downwards.
ATTCTCAATTATTTATGCAATTACAAAATAAAGTGTTTTTTTCCCACTGTGGGATTTGCATTTTTCTAAGCAGGTGCTGTAGCCCTGCTGCAGGAACATTACGCCCACTGTGCAATCTTCAATGGCCAACACCCATACTGACGAACATTGCTATGGTCTAAGTCTAGTTGATACACTGATTTCCCTAGCAAAACAGCTCAAAAACATCCTTTGTGCCAACATCAGTTCCTTTCAGCCAGACAACAAAAAGCTTTATTCTGAATTGTGCTGTTTGATCAGAATGATTTATTTAATGGGTTAAATTATATAAAGCACTGAAAAAGTAATGTTTTGTTTTATTTCATCCACTGTTTATGCCTTACAATTACTACTTGTACATTTATTTCTTATTTATCACATTTTTGTCTGGGTATGTAGCTTCAGAAGAATAGAGTGATAACTGCAACTCTCATGACGCATCCTTTTCTTTTCACGTGCAACATTAACAATAGGTATAACTTCATGGTCTTTTTCTCTCTGTTTCTCATGTAATTTGAGCTGTCCAAGAATATTCTGAATGTTGTTTTCCCACAGGTCCAGAGTGAAAACTGAACACCCACGATGCATATCGCTCTCACTCACACTAAATGGGAGGAAATTTTAACTTAGGCTGATATCAAATCGGCTACCCATTATATTTTCCAAATACATGTGAAGGAAAATTGGGTGTTGGGTATAATGAGTGATATTGCCCATTTTCCACCTTCCAAAGTTACTCCTACTTTGTCCCCAGCAGCACAAAAATCTCAACATGCAAGACCCAGATGAAATTTCCAACTCAAGCTCAGGTATCACACAAAGAGCTCCCCCTATAAAGGCTTCTTACATACATTTATAAAATTAAAGTATCTATGCCGTAGGTATGTTGAATGATTTTTCTTTTTCAACTTGTATAAAAAGGAGGCTGAAAACATCAGGAAGGAATTATTTGCCAAGATTAGTCAGCTTTACAGTGCATGCTGATATGGTAGCTTTGAAAACTAATGTTTTTGGGTACTTGACATTCTGATAGGTACTCCTGTTACATTGGCACTTTTTGCTGTTTTTCATCTTTTTTTTACACATTTGTCAATTGGATATTTGATAGATTAGTACAGAAGTGGATGTTTAAGTTAATCAGAATTTGTTGCCCTATGAGTGCCTAGCACTTTGGCATTGCGATGCTTATGATGTTATTATGGTGTGATACTATGGATGTTTGCTATGTGTAGCACCTTAACTATATGGATATATTTTGGTTGGAGTACAAGGGAGCAATTACATCTTGAGGTTTTGAAAACAAAAAAAAACACTAAACATTGAATTTCAGGGTTACACAGGTCCCCTAGTACAACTTTGGTTTTTTATCTATCCGACTACCTGTTACATTCTTCGACTGTTTAGGAGCACAGGAACATATGCAATGAAACAAAAGATTGCAGCCCAGCTGACTGGTCCCCAAGTTCAAAAATATGTTACACATTTTATGTTTCTCAGTCGCTTTTTCATTCATTGAAACCTTCAGAACCCACTTGAATTTGCCTTCACCATCTGCCTCTATTTTGCCCTGGGCAATTTGTGCCATACATTCACTACGCAACCTGTGAATTCATTATATCAAAACTGACTACTCATTTCCCTCTCCTGACCTTGAACTTGTGATTAGCAGCCTGGTCAGTGGTTTTCTCACAGGAGAGACCCTAACAGCAGAAAGAAACAATGGACTTATCAAAATATACTTGTAATTTTGGTTATGCAGTTAGCAAGCTTGATAAATTATTTTGCAGTATTTTATTTGTGGAGAGGAAAACCTTGTATCTAGTTTATGCATATATATACATGACATATTCTCAAATTGTGTGCATTAATTTGTGGAATGTATATTGGAAGTCAGGGTTTGACTTGATGCAAGTTAAAATTGTTAAGCCAATATTAGCAGCTGTTTTCAGTCCTGTGTTTACAGTGGTACCTTTTGAAAGGTATATCAAATGACCGATAGGTATTTTCACTAATCAAGTATTGATAACATTGTCAGGTAATGGTTAATTGCAAGCTTCAATAATGCAGTATTTGTTAAGGGTAATATTACATCTTTGGTTCTATCTGATCACCTCTCATTCATTTCCTTCATTTAGGGCTGACAGTTACTCTTGGGTATGTAACCAGCAGTGTTCCAGTGGGAAAGAGGTGGTCACAATTGTAAGGTCCCTGGCTCATCTGAATATGACAATGGAGCTGTGAACACCTTTTGCAGACCTTAGACCTCAGCAATTTTGGCTAACTGGAATGTAGGATGTTCTGATTGGAACAGCAGTGCACATGGATGGGGCAATTGTGTTACAAAGTTTTCCCATGTGCCTCCTCCCCTCCTTAAAATTGCAATAGGAGTCCTAACAATGTCTTTAGGACCCTAACTTGCATGGGGAAGACATACTTTAAGTTTCAGGTAGGCAATTTATCCACCCAGGCCCCTGTGAAAATTACAGTGGGATGATTATTAGGGTTAACGGGCAGTAAAGTTACCAGCTGAACTTTTAGGTCCTTACGGCACTATTAATGCCTATTTTCCAAAGTAAAAGTCTCCTCGGATCCAGTGTTTGTGAAGGTGGTACCCCTCAAGCTACATATAACCAGTTGTCTCTCTCTAATGGGGAGAGATGCCTATGGCTCTTTGTGGGCAATGTGTAATTACTTACATTGTTGATTAGCCACTAGAATAGCACAAATGGATAGTGGGAATTGAAGTATGGTCAAAAGAAACAAACGTGATTAACAAGAAACCATTAAATTCCATAACAGCAATTGACCACATTCTGAGCCATATACCACAACATATTTTAGAGGTGCATTTTCAATAATGGATTAATGGAAAACCTATGTTGTGTTCATGTATTAATAAGTTTTCTATAGTTTTTGCAAATCTAAGTAATGTAGCTGGAATTTTTCTGTATATTCGTAATCCCTTACAGAGTGACTAGGGTTACAGATCCCAGTTGGTTTTGGGTTGCCAACTCTAGTTGCATGTATTAGTGAAGATTTCATCACATGGTCTCTTGTCTCCAAGCAATACTCACCCAACAAACCGATCCTTGCCAGGCCTTTCCCCTGGTTGCTCGGGGGGGGTCACCCGGTGGTTGGGGGGGGTGGGGGGGGTGGTGGTCACCCCCCTGGGTCACCCCCCTGGGTCTTACTGAAAATGCAGGTAATGTTTTGCCTAGTGGCTCAAAAATGGGAAAATCGGTTTTTTAAATTGTTTATTTTTAAATTGTTTATTTTTAAATTGTTTACACCGTTATTTTCGGTGGGAAATGGGTTTTACTTTTGAACCGGGGGAATTAATGGTAAAGCGGCTGGAATCCAGTGTCACTTGGACCAAGTTTTGGTTATTGTTCCTTTTATAAATTTATATATTTCAGTTTCTGGTTTGATTGTCCCCGACTCCTCCAGAATGAAGGGTTAACGTCCTGGTCACTGCCATGAATACCACAGAAACTCTGCTCCTTGTTTGTTTTCATTATATGTGAAACTATTGGATTTGGGGATAAAAACAAAGCTGTTTGACCGGCTGGGGAAGGAGGTGCTGTGACCTCCCACCAGAGTTGGCAAACCTTGTATCTGGGCGTCTTTTAAATGCAGATTTTTATCAACCGCTTTTTCAGTTTTTTTTTGCAATCTTTAAATATATTTGTATTTAGTTCTTGATGATAATATTAATATGTATACAATTTGTTTCATCCACCCACCCCAAACTACTCAAGTTTCTAAAGACAGCTTGTTCCTGGTGCCTACCATTTATCTGCAAGCCTAGATTGTGTGTTGGTAAGTAATTTACTTTGAAAAGTTAGCAGTGAGCTGTGTTGCTTGTTGAAGTGACAATTTTATCACTGGGTGATCAATAACAACTTAGGCCTAGGCGGACACTACAAAAACTTACTGTGGATGCTTGCAACAAATATCAGTCTGGTACCATTCTGTACTGAAGGAATAATGTCTTAAGCATCCACTGTGCCACCAGACATTGCCACGACAACACATGCAGGTTATATTTATTAGTACCTTTGACTTAACAACACTCCAAGGAGGTTTATGGGGAAGAGTGGTGGATAGCAAAAAGGAGAAAATCTGCAGGGAAATCCCAGAGATTTGTAAGAACTATAAGTGGTGAAATTGAAGGACTTTGATTACCAAAAATATCGATAGGGATAAAGTTTGACTAAATGATTTGGAGAGGGAGGAATCTCTGAAATGTGTTGAGGAGAACTTTCTCACCCATATGATCTCAGTCCAACTAGGAAGGAGGCTTGCTGTATCTGGTATTGGGGAAATGAGGTGGGCTAAATGGACCAGTTGTCTGTGGGGGAACACTTGGGTAACAGTGATCATTGTATTCCAAAGTTTAGATTAGCAGTGGAGAATTTTAATTTATTTAGTGAATGCAAATCCCTGAAGCCAACCAATAGCCTTCTCGTTTGCTGAATTTAAGGTGATTTAGACTGTAGAGGGCAAACACCAAAGTTTTGTTTTTGCAGAAGTGCATAAAGGGTTTTTACTGAAGCCCCAGCAGTGGAGGTTGGTTGCATAGGAGCCCTGGGTTGTCCTGGACCCGTTTAGCAAGGACCACTCTTGCCATGGTAATTCAAAGCTTGCCTTTCGACAGATGGGGTTTGTCACAAGGAACTTGTTAGTGACTTCTTGTGTTTTCCATTCCTTGATCCAAAGGATGTTTGTTGGTAGGTCTTGCTCAGAAAGGCTGCTCCATATGGAGCATCAAGATGGAAGGTAGGCAGTAGGTGGGTTGAATAAGTTATCATGGAGTGAGGTAAGTGAGGTGCAGCATGGATGATTTTAACCAGCTGGTGGGTTTACATCTGTTGGTGGTTGTGTGGGGAAGTGATGTTTGCGAGGACAGGAAGCCAGAGGACGGATGTTGAGCGGAGAGTTCCAGTTATGATGCGGCTTGTTGCATTCAATTGAGTGTCAACAAGATGTGCGTGAGATGACCTTTGCCAGACAGGTGCCCAGTGCTCTGCTGCGGAGTATGATAGGGTAAGTGCTGAAGTCTGTACTGTTGTGGCAGCAACACCCTACGTAGAACCAGCAAGTTTGGTTAATAGGTTGTTTCTGGTTTTGACCTTTGCTGCTTTTCTCTTCAGATGTTCCGGGAAGGACAGAATCTTATCTAGAGTCACTCCCAGATATGTTAGTTTGGGACTATGCTTTAGTCTCTGGCCATCCAGGTAGATATGTAATTCTTTTTTGGTACTGGCATTGTGGAGGTGGAATACGCTGGATACGGTTTTAGAGTTTCTGTAAAGCAAATTGGCCAAAATACCACGAGACTGCATCATTGCGCCTATACCTATTCGTAACATACCTGTGGAAGAATCATACAAGCACTTTTATGGTGCTATTGTTTGCACAGCCATCCCTCGTGGCTAGCACATTGTCAACCCATCTATGTCCCATGCCTTTTTGCAGAGAGTGCAGCACTCCTAAAGGAATTGAATCTCTCATTGCTTCATGTCACGCCAGATGGGAGGAAACAACAGCAGGGTTTGATTTCACTCATTTCAGTCGGAACTGCTGGAGCTTGGTTCATCGCCTTGGAGTAAAAGTCACCCACACTAAATCGCCCATCAGTCACCCCGAACTGAGTCATCAGCTTCATGTAACGAGGATATCGTTGGAAAAGAAAATAAAACACATCACCTATAATGAACTGAAAAAAACAACAGCAGCAACATGCAGAACACATCCAGCTTTGATCTCTTTTAAGATCACAGAACTGGAGAAAGCATTAAAGGGCCTGGAATGTGGAAAAGCAGCAGAATATGACAACGTTGCATCAGAATTCTTAAAACAACTTGGTTCCCATACTTGTGCCTGGCTGACACATTTCTGCACGAGAATCATCAGCTCAAAGTCATTCCCAAAGATGTGGCGTATAGCAATGGGAAAGAGCAAGGAACAACCTAAAGTAGAGCTTTGAAATTGGAAGATAGATAACGTCAATAGGATGAGAGGGGATCTAGCTGGGGTATAATGCAACCAAAGGTTGACAGGAAAAACAGTAACGGAACACTGGGTGACCTTTTAAGGAGTAGATGTTTCAGGTACAGACCAGATACATTCCAACAAAGGTGAAAGGTAAAGGGACCAAAGCTAGGACTCCTTCAATGACAAGGGAGCTAGAGAATATGATGAAACAAAAAACAGGGTGTATGTCAGGTGAATTAATCAAGCAAGAACCGGACCAAATACACTAAGTTGAGAGGGGAAGAGAAAGGGAAAATAAGGCTGGCAAAGGGAGAACAGGAGAGTAAAGCGGGGCTAACACAAAAGGCAACACAAAAAATCTTCTACAGCATATTAGTAGTAAACTGGTTGCAGGATGTGAGGTTGGGCATTTATATACAAAAGTAAACTACTGTCAGATGCTGGAAATCTAAAATAAAGATCGAAAATGCTGGAAAACAGATCAGGAAGCTTCTGTGGAAAGAGAAATGGAGCTAACTTTTCAGACTAATGAATTTGCATCAGAATGTCCCAGTTATGCTGAATGTTTCTGAAGTTCTGGTTAGGCCACCACTTGGAGCATTATGTCCACTTCTGGTCACAGTAGTATAAAGGCATTCGACATAGCAAAGGTTAATGTGGGACTGCTGCACAGTACCGCTCACAGTATGATGTAGAGACACACACAGTCCACAGGAGACAGGGTCGTATGGAAAGACTCAAGTAGAAGTCAGACATATATAGATACCAATTAACACTACTGCTCAACCTCTTTGTGAAACCCACAGAACAAACAAACTCTCATAACAGTCACCACACTTTAGGAAGGATGTGATGGTCCTTGAGGGGTTGCAGTGGAGTTTTACCAGAACGCTTCCAAGGCTGAGTGATTTTGGCTACAAGGTTAGTTGAAGAAGCTGCATTGTTTCCTTGATGCATAGGAGATTGAGGGGGGGGGATGGGATTTGATAAAAATATACAAGATTATGAGGTTTAGGTAAGGTAGGTAAAGAAAAGCTGTTCCCATTAGCTGATGGTACAAGAACTAGGTGACACAGATTTAAGGTTTTGGGCAATAGATGGAGGTGGAATGTGAGGAAGAACTTTTTCATGTGGTGAGTGGGAAGGGCCTGGAACTCACTAGGTTGGTGGAAGTGGAGGTGATCAAGGATTTCAAAAGGAAATTGGATAGGCACATGAAGGAAATAAACTTGCAGGGCTACAGGAATACTGTGGGGAAATAAGACTGATTGAATTGCTCTACAGAGAGCCAACATGGACGTGATGGACCAAATGACCTCCTCCTGTGCCATAATGACTCTAAGAATTGATTAGAAATGGAAGAAACCATTGGGTGGTTTCAATATTCTAGGATGCCAGAAATCAAACTGCAAGGAGCACTGGAAAGGAAATTGTGTGGCGGTGACATGCTCAAGTATTTTAGAGGAATAAGGGAGGTATTTTACCCATGTCAGGGCATTATAATTAAGCGTAGCCCTATGATGACCTGTTCATTGTTTTCTGATATTTGCTTTGAAAATTGCCAATCAGTGGCAACTGAGGTTGTGGTTTTTTTACCCTTTCCCTTTCTTACATTCAGTATGATCATGGCTGATCTTTCACATCAGGATCCACTTTCCTGCCCTATCCCCATTACGCTATCCCCTGTTTAGCACTCCCAATGTGTTCCTAAAAAGGAATGTACTAAACAAAAATCATTCTCCCATAAAAAACCATGTAATATGGGTGGGGAGTGTCCCCAACCTGTAATTTTTACATTCAAAACCTATTGGCTGTCTTCAGTGTATCTGGCCCAAACATCCTCTTATTAACTCAGCAATTCTTTCTACTAACCTCCCCCTCTGGGCCCTCCCGCTCGCCGCTTCCCTCTCCAGACCCTCCCGCTCGCCGCTTCCCTCTTCGGACCCTCCAGCTCGCCGCTTCCCTCTCCGGACCCTCCCGCTCGCCACTTCCCAAGGTTAAATGTTAAAACCCCAAACAGATGGGTAAGGGTCAGGCCAGAGGCTAAAATCCAAAAAACCTGAAACAGGAACCCAACTCCCCTCGAACTCTTGACTTCTGCTTTTAACAGAGGCGATTCGAGGGACAGGCAAACAGTCACCTCTCGGTAGACAGGTTAGTCATTTAAATATTATAAGGCTGTATATCCATTTTAATACTCATTCTATTATTAACTCATGTCGGCTGAGTTTCCCTTGGGAACCCTGACAGCTGAATGGGTAAAAGGGACATATTCCATGAGGTGAATGCCTTTGCAGCACCTCTTGTGGACCAAGAGGAACAGGAGTATTTCCTGCAAGCCCAGCAAGCTACCTGGTAAACCCCACTGCCCACCCCACCACCTCCTCTCTGAGATCTGACCACTGTTGGACTGCTCCCCCAACCCTCCACTCAACCAAACTGGGCCCACCTCAACAATTGGGACACCACATTGCTCTCTCACCTCTCCCACCCATTACACCCACCTGCTTTCCTGAGTTGTGGCCATGCGCTCCAGGTGCCCCTGTCTGACAGGACAGTTAAAACCTACAGGACATTCGGAAGCCCATACTACTGGATTTTCCAATCTCAAAATAGTGACCATGCTGCCATCCCCTCGGCCTCGCTGAAATGCGGCTTGCTGCCAAGCTTTAAGTCCAGACACAATTGCCAGCTTTCCTTAGGTCATAACAAACTAGCCTTTGAATCTTGAAACTTTAAAGTATTGTAAACTGTGAGGAGGATAGGCTAGAACTTCAAAAGGACTGGTTGATGGAATGGGCAGACAAATAATGAATGAAATCTTAATACAGATAAGTATGAAGTGACTCATTTTAGTAGAAAGAAAATGGAGAGACAAAATAAAGGGTACAATTCTAAAGGGGGTGCAGGAGCAGAGGGATCTGGGTTTATATCAGCATAAATCATTTAAGGTGGCAGAACGTGGTTAATAAAGCTTACAGTATCCTAGGCTTTATTAATACGGGCATAGAGTATAAAAGTAAGGAAGTTAGGTTAAACTTGTGTGGAACACTGGTTCGGCCTCAACTGGAGTATTGCGCCAGTTCTGGGCACCACATTATAGGTAGGATGTAAAAGAATTTGAGAGAGTGCAGAAAAGATTGATGAGAATGGTTCCAGGGATGAGGAACTTCATTTATGTGGATAGATTGGAGAAGTTGGGACTGTTTTCCTTGGAGAAGAGAAAGTTGAGAGGAGATTTGATAGACGTATTCAAAATCATGATGGGTCTGGACAGAGTAGATAGGGAGAAACTGTTCCCATAAGTGGAAGTATTGAAAACAAGAGGACACAGATTTAAGGTAATTGGTAAAGAAGCAATAGCGACATGAGGAAAATCCTTTTCACGCAGCGAGTGGTTAGAATCTGGAATGCACTGCCTGAGAGTGAGGCAGAGTGAGGTTCAATTGAAGCATTCAAGAAGCAATTGGATTATTATCTGAAAAGGAAGAATGTTCAGGTCCAAGGGGAGAAGGTGGGGGAGTGGCACTACGTGAATTGCTCCCTTGGAAACCCACACACTCACGATGGGTTGAATGGTCTCCTCCAATGTTGTAGTCAGCCAGTGATTCTGTGAATCAGAAAATCATGTCCCACCACACATTTGAGCACATAATCTAGGCAGATACTTCATTGCAATACTGAGAGTGCTGCATTGTTGGAGATGTTAAGGGTGAGATTCAAAATCAATGGTAGGGAAAGTGGGGTGTGGTGTTGGTGTGGGTCTGTACAATAGTTATCCAGAAGCTAGAAGTGGTTTTAATTCTTCTAACTTTTTCTGGGTAGCTGTTGTGTAACAGGAATCTTCCAAAGTTTGTGGTTTAAATTGCATTTTCGGGTAGTTCCCAGTGCAGCGCAATTGCCCACCGGAAGTTTGCCCTTCCCGGGCAATTGCTGTGCGATCCTTCCCTGGGAGCTTTTGGTGGGGGGGCATTGCCCAGTGCATCTTTGGGTATCCCCCAGTTACACTGCCCTGGAGCTCGGAAGTTATGGCCCACAAGGAAATCTAAATTTTAGAACTTACTTCACCTGGCCTATGACCTAGCTCCTGCAAATTTGGCCTAACAGTGAAACTACCACTATCCCAAGTTAGCAGGATCAGTGGGGTAAATTGCTCAGTATCAACTATTCCACTGTTCTTCTGGGTGGACTCACATTGTCCACCCTCCACAAATTTGGCCTCATCCAAAACTCTGGTTCTCATATGCTCTCCCACACCAACATTCACTCTCCCTGTACTTGCTGATGTACATTGCTTCACAATGCATTCTAATTTAAAAATTTTTACACTCATCCTAAAATCGCTTCGTGTCTTCCCAGCATCTGCCTGTTTTTTCCGATTCTGGCCTCCACACCATCACACCAGTGGCACCATGCCTTTGTCTAGCTAGACCCTTTACTCTAAATTTCTTGCCTAAATCTTTTCACTTCTCTAACTCCCCATCCTCCTTTCAGACCATTCTCATAACACACCTGTTTGGCCATGCTTTTGGTCACTCCTAATATTTCCTACTTAGTTCAACGCCCATTTTTGTATGATTATGCATCACTGAACCATGTTGGCATGTTTTTCTATTTTAATCATGCTATATAAATGCAAGTTGTTCTTGATCAGATTACTGCTCATTTGGCAATGATTTTCCCTGACATGTGTTTTGAATAAAGGGAAATGTACCAGAGGATCAATTATCAAGTTCAGTACATACAGAGGGATTTAAGAGGAAACTGGGTGTGTTCAAAAAGGAGTGGGATTACTCAGTCCAACTTGAATCGTCTGGAAGATGCTTGAAAACATTTTATGGGATTCAATCAATGTTCAGCTAATGTGCATTGAACCGGTAAGAAATAATTGGCATGATTTTAAGGCTAAGCGATCATGCGTCACAGATTTATTGACATTCTTTGAGAGGTAACTAAATCAGTAGTTACCCTGAATATAATTTGCTTGGATCTTCCCAGTTGTTTGATAAAGTTTGCAACGATGCATCATTTCAGCTGGTTTCTCCTGTGCCTGCATGGCCAGCAATGGTGAACAGCTGGGCTTCATCCTAGGCCCTATCCTTTTCATTTGAGTGCTGTCATGGCATCATCTGTCAGAATATGTGCAGTTTTCACACAAATACACTGATGACACTTAGCTTTACCTCAGTGTTCATTAACCCCACAGGTGCTGCCACAGTCTTTCAATGCCAGTTCAACATTAAGAACCTGATGGGCTATAATGTCTTCCTATTTAATGTCAGCAAAACCAAAGTCGTCTTCTTTAGCTTTCACATAGCTCTTTTTCTTAGACTCTGAATCAGCATGAACATCTCAGGAGATGTCAGAAATCTCACAATGATCACAGAAGCAGCTTTAGTTACTTTCTGCCTCAATGGTGGGGTCATACTTGGACTGCATAGTAACCTTGGCAAAATGTAGCCACTATGAAATGTGGATTGCACTCCATCAGTGCATGTCCTGAAAGCACTCCATATAGTACAGCACTTTCAACTGTAGTCACCAAGTTAGTGAGCATGGCAGCTTTCATGCAAAGCTGATTCAAACATGGATGCACTCAGGTCACTTTGAGACTAGCTTAGTTATGTGGCCCACAGTAAAAAGACAATCTTCAGTGGTTTGTGCTTGGACGTTTCAAGACGGAGCAGCAAGTGGAGACTTCCATATGTCCCATTGCCAGCTCTAATGGATGCATAATAGAGTGGCATCATCCTGTTACTGACTCCCAGCAGCTCCTTGCACACCTGGACGCAGTGACTTACAACTCTACATCATGCACCCAAAGCTGTGAGGTGTGTTTGCATAGTTCTTACAGGGATTTCTTCACCAGGACAATGGTTTGCTTGTTTACTAACACTCAGAAGTTGGCTTTGTTGGATACCTGCCAAGTATATTGTCCTGGCTGACCTTTGCATTATGGAAAAACATGGCCTGGTTAGTATTGATGCATCAGTCAATGACAACTTCTTCCCTCAGACCGTGCTGGGGATTTGGGAGATGTGCAAAGGCTTTGCTATCCGAGCATGTGAGTCCTCAACATTGTCCAGCTCACAAAGGCCTGTCCTTTCCATATAGCCCAAGTTAACAAGTTCACTGACAATATGCAATGAACTCCATATAGAATTGTGTGCTGTGCATTTACACAAGGATTACATGAAGCAATGCTAAGCAGCCATCCAGGATCAATGTAAGATTGTTACATGTAATGAGATGCTTCATCAAAATGAGCACACAGCTCCGATATCACTCACCCAAAGCTCTCCTGCAGACATCTGAAATTTTTCCAGGTGATCCTTACTTCCCTAGTTCAGTGTCCTGCCTGGGAAGAGTGAGGACTAAGCATGGAAGGACATTCAGCCTCAAACGATGGGACAATCGGAAGCTGCAGGGAGGCATGGAAGGTTGAAGCATTGGACGTTTGATACTACTTTCACCGAATACTCACTGTCATAAAGTAAACACCATTGCAAGTTGTGCATAGGGGAAATGATGGTATCATTAGTAGCGACAATTAACTTTGCTTGGATAGCAGTGGGATAGCTGATGAGCTGGTGATGTTTGCCTGGGATTTAAGAGTGACAGATGCATGTGTTTGACCCGTAAATGCACAACGTTACATCACTTGAATATCCATTCAATCCATGAGGTTTTGAGAAGGAATAAAACACAACGTATTCACAAAAAGTACAAAGTATATACAATGAGTGAATATTGCCATCAGTGTGCATTCAATACTTTTAAACCTTTCCAACCTTCTCAGTATATCTAGGTGTAGCCCCAACATCTGCAGCAGAAGTGGATGCAGCTTATTGACTGCTAAGCCCTGTTGCCTGAGGTGACTTCAGGAAGCATCCCCTGGGGACCTGAGGCCTTGAAGGCCCTGGCCTGCTAAGGGTCTCCTGCTCTGAGGAAGGTGTGCCCTCCTTGGCCTGACCTGCAGGAGGCAGTGGGGTCTGGCATAAGGGAGTTGGACAGCAGGGCACCCTTGGAGTGTCCTGCATGGAAGCCACTGGGGTGCCTGGTTGACACTCCTCCTCCCTTTGGGTGCCTGATCCTCTCCCCAATACCTTGAGGAGAAGGAACACCTGGAGGAAGGCTGAGGTGCCCCTCTGCCCCCTTGCCTAACCACAGCTGGAATGCACCCACAGCAAGAGTGATGGAGTGCAGGTCCAAGCACCAACCTGGCAAAAACTCTGCATTCTGCTGGACCTGGATCTCCAAGACTGTCACCATCCCTATAGAGACTTGGATGTGCTTGCATGCCGGAACCACGACATCAGATATGACGCGTATGAGCTCATCCATCATTTATTCCATTCTGCTGGCAGCCTCTGACAACACTTCCTGTTGTTCCCTGCCTTTCTATGCATCTCCAACTTTTGTCGTAGGGCTGATTTGCAGAGGCGCATCATTGGATTCAGACTTCGCAGGAGCATGGTCCACAGCAGTCTTTCGAGTGTCAGAGAGCTCCACCTGCTGGGGACCCTTGTCTGTGAGGTGATCACTAGATTGTGAACTCGAGCCTACTCTAGAACTAGGTCCTACCAAGGTGTGTTTATGTGTGCTGGCTGAGGGTGCAGGTGAACGCGGTGATGGCAATACAGGTGTGGGACCCTCTTCCTCCTGTGAGGTAGCCTGGGGGTTGGGACTTCCTCTTGTGGAGGACGATGTGCTCCCCCCCTCTTCTCGCTGGTACCTGGAGTGGAGGGAAGAAGGAATGAGCAGGGAGGCTCGTACATTACAGATCTGCATGTTATTGCTGGATAATGGATGCTTCCTCACTAGGTTGTTGGGGGAGGCCGATTTTTGCTTTCCGCACACTCACGGTCAGTGTCTTCCCCTGCCAGCCCTGCAGCCTGCTTCTTGAACGGGGTGAGGGTCCTGAGCTCCAGACTGTCCCTTCCAGTCCTGGCTTTCTCTTGCTTGTTATCAGCATTCTTTTCCTGAATTAACACAGCCGGATTGAGTGTGAGCACTATGAATGAAAGAGCAGTTCAGAAACTTGAATATGAGATAAAAACAAAAAAACTGCGGATGCTGGAAATCCAAAACAACAACAGAATTACCTGGAAAAACTCAGCAGGTCTGGCAGCATCGGCGGAGAAGAAAAGAGTTGACGTTTCGAGTCCTCATGACCCTTCGACAGAACTTGAGTTCGAGTCCAGGAAAGAGCTGAAATATAAGCTGGTTTAAGGTGTGTGTGTGGGGGGGCGGAGAGATAGAGAGACAGAGAGGTGGAGGGGATTGGTGTGGTTGTAGGGACAAACAAGCAGTGATAGAAGCAGATCATCAAAAGATGTCAACGACAATAGTACAATAGAACACATAGGTGTTAAAGTTAAAGTTGGTGATATTATCTAAACGAATGTGCTAATTAAGAATGGATGGTAGGGCACTCAAGGTATAGCTCTAGTGGGTTTTTTTTTTAATAATGGAAATAGGTGGGAAAAGGAAAATCTTTATAATTTATTGGAAAAAAAAGAAGGGGGAAACAGAAGGGGGGTGGGGATGGGGGAGGGAGCTCACGACCTAAAGTTGTTGAATTCAATATTCAGTCCGGAAGGCTGTAAAGTCCCTAGTCGGAAGATGAGGTGTTGTTCCTCCAGTTTGCGTTGGGCTTCACTGGAACAATGCAGCAAGCCAAGGACAGACATGTGGGCAAGAGAGCAGGGTGGAGTGTTAAAATGGCAAGCGACAGGGAGGTTTGGGTCATTCTTGCGGACAGACCGCAGGTGTTCTGCAAAGCGGTCGCCCAGCTTACGTTTGGTCTCTCCAATGTAGAGGAGACCACATTGGGAGCAACGAATGCAATAGACTAAGTTGGGGGAAATGCAAGTGAAATGCTGCTTCACTTGAAAGGAGTGTTTGGGTCCATGGACGGTGAGGAGAGAGGAAGTGAAGGGGCAGGTGTTGCATCTTTTGCGTGGGCATGGGGTTGTGCCATAGGAGGGGGTTGAGGAGTAGGGGGTGATGGAGGAGTGGACCAGGGTGTCCCGGAGGGAGCAATCCCTACGGAATGCCGATAAGGGGGGTGAAGGGAAGATGTGTTTGGTGGTGGCATCATGCTGGAGTTGGCGGAAATGGCGGAGGATGATCCTTTGAATGCGGAGGCTGGTGGGGTGATAAGTGAGGACAATGGGGACCCTATCATGTTTCTGGGAGGGAGGAGAAGGAGTGAGGGCGGATGCGCGGGAGATGGGCCGGACACGGTTGAGGGCCCTGTCAACGACCGTGGGTGGAAAACCTCGGTTAAGGAAGAAGGAGGACATGTCAGAGGAACTGTTTTTGAATGTAGCATCATTGGAACAGATGCGACGGAGGCGAAGGAACTGAGAGAATGGGATGGAGTCCTTACAGGAAGTGGGGTGTGAGGAGCTGTAGTCGAGATAGCTGTGGGAGTCGGTGGGTTTGTAATGGATATTGGTGGACAGTCTATCACCAGAGATTGAGACAGAGAGGTCAAGGAAGGGAAGGGAAGTGTCAGAGATGGACCACGTGAAAATGATGGAGGGGTGGAGATTGGAAGCAAAATTAATAAATTTTTCCAAGTCCTGACGAGAGCATGAAGCGGCACCGAAATAATCATCGATGTACCGGAGAAAGAGTTGTGGAAGGGGGCCGGAGTAGGACTGCAACAAGGAATGTTCCACATACCCCATAAAGAGACAGGCATAGCTGGGGCCCATGCGGGTACCCATAGCCACACCTTTTATTTGGAGGAAGTGAGAGGAGTTGAAGGAGAAATTGTTCAGCGTGAGAACAAGTTCAGCCAGACGGAGGAGAGTAGTGGTGGATGGGGATTGTTCGGGCCTCTGTTCGAGGAAGAAGCTAAGGGCCCTCAGACCATCCTGGTGGGGGATGGAGGTGTAGAGGGATTGGACGTCCATGGTGAAGAGGAAGCGGTAGGGGCCAGGGAACTGGAAATTGTTGATGTGACGTAAGGTGTCAGAGGAATCACGGATGTAGGTGGGAAGGGACTGGACAAGGGGAGAGAGAAGGGAGTCAAGATAACGAGAAATGAGTTCTGTGGGGCAGGAGCAAGCTGAGACGATCGGTCTACCGGGGCAGTTCTGTTTGTGGATTTTGGGTAGGAGATAGAAGCGGGCCGTCCGAGGTTGGGCGACTATCAGTTTGGAAGCTGTGGGAGGGAGATCCCCAGAGGAGATGAGGTCAGTGACAGTCCTGGAAACAGTGGCCTGATGTTCAGTGGTGGGGTCATGGTCCAGGGAGAGGTCAGTGCGCCAGACAACAACAGCACCACCCTTGTCAGCGGGTTTGATGACAATGTCAGGGTTGGACCTGAGAGAATGGAGTGCAGTAAGTTCAGAGAGAGACAGGTTAGAATGGGTGAGAGGAGCAGAGAAATTGAGACGACTAATGTCGCGCTGACAGTTCTCAACGAAAAGATCGAGAGAAGGTAAGAATCCAGAGGGAGGGGTCCAGGTGGAGGGAGAATATTGGAGGTGGGTAAAAGGATCCGTTGAACTGGGAGAGGACTCCTGCCCAAAGAAGTGAGCCCGGAGACGAAGACGGCGGAAGAAGAGTTCAGCATCGTGCCGAGCCCGAAATTCATTGAGGTGAGGGCATAAGGGAATGAAACTAAGTCCTTTGCTGAGCACTGAACGTTCAGCATCGGAGAGGGGAAGGTCAGGGGGTATAGTGAATACACGGCTGGGGCTGGGATTGGAAGATGGGGTGGGGACGGAGGGACAGGCAGGGGTGGAGGGTCCTAGATGGGTGTTGGTGTCGATGAGTTGTTGGAGCTTGCGTTCCTTAGCGCTTGAGAGAAAGAGAAAAAGTTTCTTGTTGAGGCGTCGGATGAGCCGAAGGACAAAATGAAACTGGGGGCACGCGCAGCTTTGAAAAAGGGTACGGCGGTGCTGCTGGAGGGAGAGGTCGAGTGTGTTCATATGACGGCGCATGGCACTGAGAGTCAACTCTTTCCTGGACTCGAACTCAAGTTCTGTCGAAGGGTCATTAGGACTCGAAACGTCAACTCTTTTCTTCTCCGCCGATGCTGCCAGACCTGCTGAGTTTTTCCAGGTAATTCTGTTTTTGACTTGAATATGAGAGTTTGACTTTGCAGTGGGTAGAAGTTTGACTTATCCTGGCGGAGTGCAGCAGATCATTCTCGTTTCCTGCTCTACAGGGCGGTCCTGCTTTGGACCCCATGGGCGGTCACCACCCTGGTGATCTCCTCCCAGGCCATTGCGGTCAGACGGGAGGGCCTCCTGCTCCCGTCCCTCAGAAAGAAAACCTTCTGTCTTTCCTCGACGTTCTGGAGGAAAATCTCCAGGGTGGCTTTGCTGAACTGTGGGGTCAAAGGTTTCTGTCTTCTGCTGGAGATTTTGTTATGGGATCCGGAGGCCCTGGCCTACAGTGAGTGAATGGCTGTCCGGGTACCTGGATATTGGAGCTAATGAGGTGACTGGTGACTTCCTGCTCGCCCTGCCACAACGTTTAATGTGCTCCTCGTGGAATGCATAATTCATAAGCTGAACAGCGCAAGATCACCCATGTTCTCTGCTCTCCAGCGGAAGTCACTCTCAACTTTCCCACTCACCACCGAGCCAGACTCCAGAATGGAAGATTCCGCCCTAAGTTTTTGCTCTCTTCACAGTAAATAGTTCAGCATAAACATACAATTAAAACCAAGTTTAACTGAGATTGAAATGTTTTTAACTGCTTGGCAGCCCCATTTATAATACTAAATGGTGATACATTGGGATTACATCATTGACATATTTTCTGTGATCACCATTTTGGCAGCACTGGGTGTTATGAGCATTATTGCAAGCCTGATGTCTGGCATTACAAACAGAGAGAGATTCAAAATTTAAAGGCTGCATTATCTAGTGCATTTGGTTGTGAAGGAATTGATGCATTATTAATTTGAAAAATTGAAAAAAGATCTTCCACTGGAACTGGTGGCTACGTGACAATGTGCCAGGTGCTGTTGCCATTTTCCTCCACCTTTCCCACTTGAAGTGAACTGTCTGGGAGCTGTAGAAATATTGCAGGGACCCTACAGCAAAATACTTAACTAACCCTGGGAGATTAATAAGGATCTTGATGAGGAAATACAGGAGTGTGCAATGAAAAAAAGACATTACTTCTGATTATTCTACCTTGTTTACTCTTGTCTTCAGTATGGTCATATTTATTTGTGGTAACGATACAATCTGAACTACAGTTATATTTCTGACACCATGCTGTACCATCCCACCTCTTAGAGAAAAAAAAGGATCTGCCTTTGTGTCGTTCATCCAGCAACAACTGGTTAGAGTTGCCTATAAAAGGCAACAAAGCTTGAATAACAGTCAAGGTTGTGCTTTGAAACCTGACCTGTTGAATGAGACTGCCACTCTACCCGTATTATATCCCTTCAAAATTAATTTGTATATTGCATACAGTGCATCTCAGGACATGGATTAAGTAGTAGTAGTTTGGCAAGACAAAAACATCTTTCATAAGTTTTTAGTAGGATTTTATTGATTTTTTGTGAATAAAGACTTTGCTACATTTAAATCCAGCTTGCAAAGCCAAATGTATGCTTCCTGTGATTTTCTTGGGTTTGGTACTTGTACAAGTTTTATTAAGGTAGTCGCAGCAAAATGAAGCTCAAAAGTTTGACTGAGCAATAACTGAGTTAGCATCTTGGACATAGCTAAATCCCTTATTTGGTTAAAGTGAAGTTAGTACTGAAAAATTATTTGTTGGGAACTATTTTGAATGATAGAAATTAAATCAACTTGTTTGTTTTGTATTTGGAATGTTCTGGTTTTTTTTTGTTGATTTACAATTTTCTAAAACTAGTTTCTTTTAAATCCATTCAAGTGCCTGGATTTTCCTAACATGTACATCATATTTTTGGTGGTTTCTGTGCATTTTCATATGACATATCCATGATGGAAATTTATCAGTTCAATTCTATGTTTGAAATGTTGGGTATGAAATGGGAGAGTGGTTTCAAGGACAGCAGAATGTATCGTATTTGATCATTGATTGCAGATGCAAAGTGGGAAAGTTAACAAAACCATTTTGTTTATTTTACTTTTTGAACTGCTCTGTTAGGTACAATATTCTTTGGTGTATGCTGCAATTATTTATCTTTCACAACCTCCAAAAAGGAGCATCTTGTGGGATCCAATTCTCACCGAGAGCCTACCACACATGTTATAAGTACCCTGACTATGGAAGTTCCATTATGTTCAGGACAGAATGAGACAAATTAAAGGATCCTGCTTTGGACACCATGAGAAGTAAGCTTCCAGTCTGGAGTATGTTAACAGCAAGTCATTATTAACAACTAAGAACTATGTACATATTTACAGGAGAAGGTACAGATATGGAGCTGATCCCATTCTAGGCATTAACCCAACTGTGTCCATCTCCAGACTGACCCTGGCTCTGGGTCAGGTGTCTTCTTACATCACTGTGTGGGTGGTACTGTACGCAGTCCCACATTATCCCTTTAAGTACCAGACCCTTCTACCACACAAATGACCACAAAGTTTGCATTGCCTTATGGAATCCCTTCCAAATCAGAAAATCATGGGCAGTAAGTCCTAAAGGTGACCTACTAAGATCAAATTACTTTTTATTGCCTTTGCTGAAGAAACATGGGTGACAATGTTTAACTTTGGCAAGGGCATAGAACTAGCAGTATGTGATTGTACACCCCATATGATTTGCCTTTCTGCTGACATCACTGGGCAGGAAAATCAGGTATAGCGGGTGTAATGAGCGACTGGTTTGATGCCACCAATTTTGTATCCTCGCCAAAATTGAAAGTTACCTTCATTAAAATCCCAACATCAGTTCATAACTGTACTGTTTTACTTTACCCCAGAGCTAACACATATGAGGGAACTAAGAGGACAACCCCTACTGTGATTGCAAATATTTAGGTCCAAAGAGTCAAAAGTTAAGAAATGGATGGTTGGTCCTTTAACTTCCTTCAGTTGAAGTAGTTGTTCTTCAGATTACTTTGAGAGAAATTGCAAACAGTTTAGTAGCTGATTGCAGCATTTTACATCTACCAGTGCCAGGTTATATCAAGAAAAGGAAATAAACTTTGCATATATCACTACATAGAAAACTAGTAGAAACTGACTGAAAGCTTCAAAAATGCTGCCACAATCCCCAAGTTAACAAGTCAAGAGCACCCGCGAAGAATGGAAAGAGTAGTTGCTGGGGTTTTGAATTTCAAACTGCAGGTATACCCAACATTGAGTTCTAACGAAAGGTCATCAACGTCAAATGTTAACTCTGTTTCTCTTTGCACAGCTGCTACTTAACCTGATGATAATTTCCAACATTTTCTGTTTTTATATACTCCGTGTTCCTTCATTTGTAATGAATGAAAATAAACACGTGAAAACTTGAAAGGGAAAATCTAAATTTTGAAGGCACAAAATTAATGATACATTTCTTGGGAAAGCAATTGATGAAAGTATGCTCCTCTGGAAAATTTTGAATTTTTATGATGAATTCTAGATAATGAAGAAATGAAGAACCTGTATTTGGAATATCTTTGTTGCCATCAGTACTTTACCAGAGCACTTAGTGCCTAATGAAATACTTTTGAAATGTAGCCACTTATACATGACAGTCAAATTGCCCATAGCAGGGTCCCACAGACAGCTATGTTAATATAGTTTGTTGCTCTTGATTAAGGGAGAAATGTTAACCAGGACACAGATGATCAACATGAAATGCTAATAGCTGGCAGGTGTGAATTTGAAATGGCTATCTAAATGTTACAAGATAAGTATCTCTATAGAGAATAGTACATAATTAAACTTACGCCAAAAGCAAAATATAGTGGAGGCTGGAAATCTGGGCCAGAATTTTCAGGTTGGCTTGGGGAGGGCGGGCCTGATACACTAATATGTAAAATGATGGGCGATGTCATCGTGCGCCATTGTGATATTTTGTTTGGTGGGTGTGCAGCTGACTCTGTCAATGGCCTATTAAAACCATGAAGAAAGTAATTAAAAGTAGTTAAGAAAGCTGCTTGACCAACCTCAAGGCTGGTGGGCAGACTAAAAGCCCAAGCAGCCTTCACGTTTTTCAGGAACTGTCATCCACGGGCGGGATGAGGTTTCTTGAAGCATTTATAAAATCAACAAATTAATTTTCCCACCTTTTACAAACATGTCCCAACTCATGTGACACTGTCACATGTGACACTGTCACATGAGGGGACATGTTTGAATATTTTAAAAAATCCATTCTTTATTAATTTTCATAACCATTCAATCTCCCTGAGACAGCTCCATGCCTCAGGGAAATTGCTGCGATCTTTCACGCACATGTGCGAAATAGCGCAGGCCCTGACTCTCCCTCCTCCCCCCCCCCCCACCGCACAGGTTGCGTTGAGTGCTACCAGCCGCGCATTACGCTGGGGGGGCCTTAATTGGCTCGCCAGCTTAAAATGGCAGTGCGAGCTGATCATGGGTGGCGATCAGCTCTGCGCCCATCTGTGCTCAGCCTGCACACCATAAGTAAAATCTTGGCCCTGAAATAAATACATAAATTACTGGAAATTCTCAGCAGGTGTGGGAGTATCTCTGGAGAGGAAAATAGCTAATTTTTCAGGTTGATTATTAATTATGAGATAACCAAACTTGCTTTGTATAACTAAAATGCTTTCTATTCAATAGTCAGAATTTTCGCGTGGCTGGGGTGATTGCCCAGAACATGGGATCATTTCCATCTTCACCACTTGAGTAGTAACTAAATCAACTAAAAGAGCAGATCACCCATCCGTAGTGCTCCTGTGAAGTGTCTTGGAAAGTTTTACGGTGTTAAATGCTTTTATTAAATGAAAGCTGTTGTTATTACAGAAACACTCCAATTTTAATTTCTTTTGAAACCAATGAAAATGAAAGTTGTATAAGTTTAGTATGAGTGGACGATCTGCCCTCTCAGGTTACTGCCCATGCAATGAATTGAAAATTACATCCACAGTACAGGTTAAATTTAGCAAGGGTCATGAGGACTTGAAACGTCAACTCTTTTCTTCTCCGCCGATGCTGCCAGACCTGCTGAGTT
The DNA here is from genome assembly GCF_017639515.1 of Carcharodon carcharias. Taxonomy (NCBI): domain Eukaryota; kingdom Metazoa; phylum Chordata; class Chondrichthyes; order Lamniformes; family Lamnidae; genus Carcharodon; species Carcharodon carcharias. Next base: position 178,517,699 of record NC_054474.1, on the reverse strand, counting down.
TTTCCAAGTAATTCTGTTTTTGTTTTAAATTTAGCAAGCCTGCCTCTATAACTAACAACTGGCTTTTTCTGTACTGTTGTGGTAGTTGATTAAATTATATTTTGAGAAATTCTGGGAACTGTGGATAAAAGGTAGCATTTATTGTTGGTAATCAAATCACTCCATTTCTTCCTTTTTAATAAATATTAAATTTCTACTTAACCACTATTGTTTAATGGTTGAATAATGAGTGACTGGATGTTTCTGGTGGAATATATTTGTATTTTAGCTGCTGAAAATCTCTGAATGTGTGGAATGTTAACAGGACACCTAGAGGAAGTAATGTATCTTGTACTCCCCAGGAATCTTTTTTAGTAAAATGTACTTGCAGAGTCTGTATTTGTTTAAGTGCCTTGTGTTTTAGAAAGTGGCTTGTGATTGGTCTACTGGATGGAAGTTGAATACCAGAAGGCTCAAAGCTGTTGCATTGAAACTAAACAGTGTGACTGGTGAAAAGTGGGAGAGCATAGTCGTCTTTTAAGTGACCTTTTTAAACTACAGATACATAACTTGTAAAAGGAAAGAAGAAAAGATCGAAGTTTGAGCCAGGCCAACAAATTTTGATGCTTTAATATACAAAGATACTGAAAGTCTCGAGAGCAGGCAATAAATCTTAGAAACACTTCAACAAAGAACTTGTTTGTGCCTGAGGAACACAATAACGACCGTGAGTAATCTCTTTGATGTAATAAATTTTCAGTCCGTTTATGAATAAATTCATCAGCTAAGTAATTGCATTTGAAGACAATTTTAAAGCAGCAGTTGGAAAACAACTTTGTCATGCTGACATTGCTCGGATTTGTAGATTGATGCTTAGCAACTGTCTGAAACTTAAATTAGTATGAAAAAGACAAGTTAACTTAAAGAATTTGGTTACCTTTGGACAAACGTTTAGCCTATTTGATGCAATCCTACCGGCTGCTTCTATTGCTGGCAGCACTTTACAAAAAACTCTTTGAAATTTCTGACTATTGCTGTTCTTCACATTAATGGCAGGCAGCTGTGACAACCTGCAAGTGGATTTGCTTTGTCAGTTGTGATTGTAGTAAAATATTCCCAAATTAAAATGTATTTGATTGCTCTGTTTTGGAAGCCATACTCACTAGTTTAGAATAGTGTTATGAATATAGTACCCTATTTTCCCCATCTCTTTTTCTACCATATGGGTATTAAGTAGCTATGAAAAATAATTGAGAATTATCAACAAAAATATAAATCAGGCAGCTGCAAGTTTAGTCCTGGACAGGTTTTGCCTGGTGCCATTGTATTTCTAAGAACAGACGTTGAAGTTTAACTGGTTTCAATTAAAATATTCCGCTAACACCGTATGTTATGAATATTTGTAAATGGTTAAAAAATTCTGATGTGATGTAGAAGATTTTAAATTTATTGAACACAAATCCTTTGGAATGAGTAGGATAAGATTTAATCCTTTCCATTTGTATTATACTCCTTGTGTACAGTTTCTTTTATCTTTGTTACAGAATTCAATTGTCAGGGAGTCTTTTGAGTTTGTTAGTTGGATTAATATTGTTATGCATCATGAAAATATGATAGGAAAATGATATGTTGACCCAATACACAAGCTGTGACCATCCTTCTTGTGTTCTGATAATTGTTGTTTTCACTTTATTTGGTCTCAGTCTTGTTTGCCTCCTCAGTGCCTCTTAATCAACAACTGGAGAATAGGCACTTTTCACCCTTTGCCCGGGGTTCTTGAGATTAATTTTTCAGAAACACAAAAGTGAACACCAGATTATAAATAACAATGACTTTAACAAGGGGATTTAGATAATTGCTCTTGTAACTTTTGTTCGAATGTAAATTCAAATGCAAAAGCCTTTCTGCACCGTTTTAAGGAATTTTGTATAAATTAGTACGGACAGGATGTTAAGTATTCCGCCCCCCGCCCCCGCCCCCCCCCCCCCCCCCCCCAAAGCAGTAACAGTGCATTGAAAATCTTTTTAAATGCATTCATTGAAGAAACAATTGGTGCTGAATGCTGGCTGTGTGGTATAAAGAGATTTTGCATTGAATAGATGATTCTGGATGGAAATTTTTAACCAGTGCAACCTCTGATTCAAACAAAAAAACTGCGGATGCTGGAAATCCAAAACAAAAACAGAATTACCTGGAAAAACTCAGTAGGTCTGGCAGCATCGGCGGAGAAGAAAAGAGTTGACGTTTCGAGTCCTCATGACCCTTCGACAGAACTTCTGTCAAAGGGTCATGAGGACTCGAAACGTCAACTCTTTTCTTCTCTGCCGATGCTGCCAGACCTGCTGAGTTCTTCCAGGTAATTCTGTTTTTGTTTTGTTACCTCTGATTCAAACTAGCTGTAAACTCACTTGAATTGAATGATGTACTGGGGTGCAGAGGAACAATAGCTATGAAAGGTAGATGCAAGTGGATTTAAAAGTTTATGTTATTATAATGAGAACAGAAACCACTGGAAACAAGACAGTGGCCCACCAGCATCTGTTAAGAGACAAAATAGGTTGATATTTTATATGAAAACTCTTTGTCAAAGCTGAGAGGTCAAAGATACTTGAACCCTACAAATAAACTGAACAAAGGTTGTGGGGTGAGAGAGGAACAGAAATAGTAGGTTGGTAGGATATAAGAAGTAAAAATCAGATATTTTTCATCCCAGAGTTTTAAAGCAAATAGATGAGAAGGTTACAGATACCCTAACAATAATCTTCCAATGTTGTCTTGATTCAGGAACCTTTCCTTTACATTGGAAAATTACACATGTCACTCCACTGTGTAAGAAAGTTGAGAGAGAGAGATGGGGAGTTACTCTAATTGGCAGAACATGTCCCACAGAGATCTGCATTGGGGTCTCCACTACTCACTATATTTACCAAAGGCTTAGATGATGGGATAGAAAGCCATGTATCCAAGTTTGCTGGTGATGGAAAGCAGGTGTCATTGTAAGCAATGTAGATGGAAATGTAAAATTATAAAGAAATATTGATAGATGAAGTGAATGGGCAAAACTGTAGTAAATGGATTTCAATGTAGCCAAGTGCAAGGTTATCCACATTCCCATCAATCTTGGGCCTAAAAGATTAGAATAGAGTACTTTCTAAATGGTGAGAAGTTAGAAACAATGGAGATCCAAAGTGACTTGGCTATCCATATGTATAGATCATGAAAATGGCATGGACAGGTACAGAAAATAATCAAAATAGCTGATGGAATGTTGGCCTTTATATCTCAAGAAATTCGATGTGCCACACCTTAGAAAGGAAATATCGGGGTTGGAAGGAGTGCAGAGGAGATTTACCAAGGGATAAATTATAAAGAGTGATCGCACAAACTAGTGATATAGTCCCTAGAATTCAGAAGGTTAAGGGTTTTAATTTTTTTTCATGGAATGTGAACATCGTTGGCAAGGCCAGCATTTGTTGTTCATCCCTAATTGCCCTTGAGCAGGTGGTGGTGAGCCATCTTGAACCATTTCAGTCCATCTGGTATAGGTAGGCCTACAGTGCTGTCAGGAAGGAGTTCCAGGATTTTGACCCAGCAATAGTGAAGGAACCGAAGATGTAGTTCCAAGTCAGGATGATGTGTGGCTTGGAGGGGAACGTGCAGGTAATAGCTTTCCCATGTGTCTGTTGCCCTTAACTTCTAGGTGGTAGAGGTCGCTGTCATAGGAGGTATGGCAAGTTGCTGCAATGCATCATGTGTATGATGCACACTGCTGCTACTGTGTGTGTCGGTAGGGAGGGAATGAAAGTATATGGGATGCCAATCAATCAGGCTACTTTGTCCTGGATTTTGTCAGCTTGACTGTTTTTGGAGCAACACTCACAGGCAAGTGGAGCGTATTCCATTATACTGCAAACTTGTGTCTTGTAGATGGTGAACAGGCTTTGAGGAATCAGCAGGTGAGTTACTCACTGCAAAATTACTAGCCTCTGACCTGCGCTTGTAGCCACAGTATTTATTTTAGCCCAGTTAATTTTCTGGTCAGTGGTGAGCCTCCAGAATGTTGGTGGTTGGGAATTCAGCAATGATAATGTCATTGAATGTCAAAGGAAGGTGGTTAGATTCTCTCTTGGAAATTGTCACCTGTGTGGCACGATTGTTGCTTGCTACTTATAAGCTCTAGCCTGAATGTTGTTCAGGATGTTTATGGACACAGATTGTTTCAGTACTTTACCGAACACTGCAATGATTAGTGAACATCCTCACTTCTGACCTTATAATGGAGGGAAGGTGACTGATGAAGCAGCTGAAGGTGGTTGGGCCTAGGACACTATCCTGAGGAACTCCTGCAGTGATATCCTGGAACTGAGGTCATTGACCTCCAACAACTACACCATCTTTCTTTGTGTTAGGTATGACTCCATCCAGTGGTGAGTTGTTCTCCTGATTATCATTGACTTTAATTTTGCTAGGGCTCCTTGATGCCACACTTGGTTAAATGCTGCCTTGATGTCAAGGGCAGTCACTCTCACCTAACTTCTTGAGTTTAGCCCTTTTGCCCAAGGCTATAATAAAGTCAGAAGCTGAGTGGCCCTGGCAAAACCTAAACTGAGCTTTGGTGAGCAGGTTATTGCTGAGTAATTGCCACTTGATATGACTGTTGACTACACCTTCATCACTTTGCTGATGATTGAGAGTAGACTGATGGAGTGGTAATTGGCTGGATTGGATTTGTTCAGGATATAACCTGGGCAATTTTCCTGATTGGTAGATACCAGTGTTATAGCTGTGGCGGAACAGCTTGGCTAGGGATATGTCTAGTTCTGGGAGCACGAATCTTCAGTACTACTGCTGGGATGATGTCAGGATCTATAGCTTTTACTGTATGCAGTGCCTTCAGCCATTTTTGCTATCACATGGAATGAATTGGCTGAAGACAGGCATCTGTGATGTTGGGAACCTCAGGAGGGGATTGATTTGATTAAAGTTTTCAAGATACTAAAGGGAACAGAGAGGCTAGATAGAAACAATTTCTGCTGGTCAGGGCGTTGTGGACTAATGCATATAGCTTAAAAATTAAAGTCAAATCTTTTGGAAGTGAAATTAGGAAACACCTTTACATGCAGAGGGTGGTAGAAATTTGGCACTCACTTCCATAAATGACAATTGTTAATTTTAAATCTAAGATTGGTTAATAGAAATTTATCAAAGGTATTAAGGGAATGGGATGAGGGTGGATATTTTGGGTCACATATTAACCATTATCACATTGAATGATGGGGAATATGCTCAAGGGGCTAAATGCCTACCCCTGTTCTATGTTCTTATGGAAGCGCAGCATGCTTTCATCATCTGCAACTTGTAAGTCAGAAGAGATTGAGGGAGAAGTATGATGTGGGAAGAAGGATTATTATATGAAGATGCCATTATGTTCAATGGTTTTAGCCTGAATGATGACCCTTTCCATGGGCAGTACCGTCTCCTGCAATGGGGTTAGAATATGCAGACACACCCCTTTCTCTACTGTTAGTTCCTGTTGCCTCCAGTTGTGTGCTGCCTTCTGCTGCAAGAGGGAGGGATGTCTGTATTGTGTGTTGAGTATCATGCAATCTATTTGGGTTATGATGTTGTCATAGATGAATAGCTGACAGCATGTGTAAACTGTGAGATGTGGGTTTGAGATTTGCAACAGTGCTAAGTGTGCGAGGGTGAGGTGAAAGATATGCATGTTAGATATGAGTCTTTATTGATAGAAATGGGTGGTAATAGGACTGTGATGAATTGTTCATTGGCTGAAGATAATGTTACAGTTGGTAGAATATGGCATTTGAAGATGCATTTGCTGGCCTTGACCATTGTTGTTTTTTATTATTTCTTGGGATGTGGGCATCATTGGCTAGGCTATCATTTATTGCCCATCTCTAATTGCTCTTGAGAAGATGGTGGCGAGCCACATTCTTGAACCGCTGCAGTCCATGTGGTGTAGGTACACTCAAAGTGCTGTTAGGGAGGGAGTTCCAGGATTTTGACTCAGTGACAGTGAAAGAATGGCAATATAGTTCCAAGTCAGGATGGTGTGTGACTTGGAGGGGAACTTGCAGGTGGTGGCGTTCCCATACATCTGCTGCCCTTGTCCTTCTAGGTGATAGAGGTCACAGGTTTGGAAGATGCAATCGAAGGAGCCTGGATAAGTTGCTGCAGTGCTTCTTTTAGATAGGACACACTACTGCCCCTATGCATCGATGGTGGAGGGAGTGGATGTTGAAGGTGGTGGGTGGGGTGCCAGTCAAGCGGGCTGCTTTGTCCTGGATGCTGTCGAGCTTCTTGAATGTTGTTGGAGCTGCACTTATCCAGGCAAGTGGAGAGTATTCCATCACACTCCTGACTTGTGCCTTGGAGATGGCAGGCAGGATTTGAGGAGTCGGGAGGTGAGTTACTCTCTGCAGAATTCCCAGCCTCTGACCTGCTCTTGTAGCCACAGTATTTATATGTCTGGTCCAGTCCAGTTTCTGGCTAATGCTAACCCCCAGGGTGTTGATAGTGGGGTAGCAATGGTAATGCCATTGACTATCAAGGGGAGATGGCTGGATTCTCTCTTGTTGGAGATGGTCATTGCCTGGCACTTATGTGGCATGAATGTTACTTGCTACTTATCAGCCCAAGCCTGAATGTTGTCCAGGTCTTGCTGCTTCACTATCTGAGGAGCCGTGAATGGTGCTGAACATTGTGCAATCATCAGTGAACATCCCCATTTTTAACCTTATGATGGAAGGAAGGTCATTGATGAAGCAGCTGAAGATGGTTGGGCCGAGGACACTACCCTAATGAACTCCTGCAGTGATGTCCTGGAACTGAGATGACTGACCTCCAACAACCATAACTATCTTCCTTTGTGCTAGGTATGGCTCCAACCAGTGCAGAGTTTTTACCCTGATTCCCATACTTGATCGTACTTGCCCTTGACTGCCTTGATGTCAAGGGCAGCGACTCTGACCTCACCTCTTGAGTTCAGCTCTTTTATCCACATTTGAATCAAGGTTGTAATAGGTCAGGAGTTGAATCCAAACTGCGTGTCATTGCCACGTTATTTCTAAGTGCCACTTACTAGTACTGTCGGCGACCCCTTCCATCACTTTGCTGCTGATGGAGAGTAGACTGAGTGAGTAGTAATTGGCTGGGTTGCATTTGTCCTGCTTTACAAAACTAAATTAAACCTTTTATTAAATAGGAAAAAAATGATTTTAAGCACATGCATAGGTTTACAAATTACTACTATGATAACTCCTGGCTCCCCGAGTTAATCTAACTCCCAGTTACACCTCCGTTAAGGCAACAATAAAACACATAGATTCTAAAAGACCCAGGCAAAGTAACATGATATCCTGAACAGTCAAGTTCAAAGTGAGTTTTCTTAACTTCATTTCTTGCAGACAGCAGCTTTGAGGCTTAGAGGCTAGATGCTTTTCACACTTGTTAGATCTTAGAATGGCTTCCCTTACACACAGCCTCCTCTCCTTTATACATATTTTCCCCTTTGAATGCAAATTCCCAATGTTTCATTATGTCTTTGGACTTTACCTCTCTAATCATAAAATCTATCATAGTACCAATTTTACCAATAATCTTTGGGAAAACTAAACACACTGTTTCTTAATTTCTCCAGGTTAGATAAAACATTTCACCACCCCCCCTCTTTTGAATTCAAGATAGTCTGGTTTATTTAAAAATGCAAATGTTCCCTTTACACCTCACATCTTAAAACTTCATCCATGCTTACCTATTTAACATTTTTGAATCTAGCTTATCTTCTGATACATCAACAACTTCAGACCAACTTCCTTTAATTCAATTAAGACACAAACACACCCCTCCATAGACACAGATGCCACTATTACTCTACAACAAATTCCAATAACATTATGAAAATTATTATATCTCTCTGACACTGTGCAGTATCCAGTGCCTTCAGCCATTTCTTGATATCACATTGAGTGAGTCAAATTGGCTGAAGACTGGCATCTGTTATGCAGGGGACCGTAGAAAGAGGTTGAGATGGATCATCCACTTGGCATCTCTGGCTGAAGATTGTTGGAAATGCAACAGCCTTTTTTTACACTGATGTGCTGGGTTCCCTCATCTTTGAAGATGCCGACATTTGTGGATCCTCCTCTCCAGTGAGTTGTTTAATTGTCAACCACCGTTCACGACTGGATGTGGCAGGACTGCAGAGCTTAGATCTGATCTGTTGGTTGTGGAATCGCTTAGCTCTGTCTATCACTTGCTGCTTTTGCTGTTCGCATGCAAGTAGTCCTGTGTTGTAGCTTCACCAGGTTGACACCTCATTTTTAGGTATGCCTGGTGCTGCTCCTGGCATGCCCTCCTGCAGTCTTCATTGAACCAGGGTTGATCTCCAGTCTTGATAGTAATGGTAGAGTGGGGGGTATGCCGGGCCACGGTTGTGGTTGTATACAATTCTGCTCCTGATGGCCCACAGTGCCTCATGGATGCCCAGTTTTGAGTTGCTAGACCTGTTTAAAATCTATTCCATTTAGCTTGGTGGTAGTGCCACACAACATGATGGAGGATATCCTCAATGTGAAAAAGAGAGTTTGTCTCCAAAAGGACTGTGCGTTGGTCACTCCTACCAATATTGGCATGGACAGATGCATCTGTGACAGGTAGACTGGTGACAATAGGATCAAGTAGGTTTTTCCCTTTTGTTGATCACCTCACCATGTGCTGCAGACCCAGCCTAGCAGCGATGTCCTTTAGGACTCAGCCAGTTTAGTCAGTAGTGGTGCTACAGAGCCACTCTTGGTGATGGACATTGAAGACCCCTACCCAGAGCACATTCTTTGCCCTTGCTACTCTCGTACGAGATCATGAAGCGCTTCCCTACACCGCGTCCTGGTCCTTGGGGCTTTGACTTCTGTTACTATTGGCTCTCATGGCCTTCACATATTGGGCCAAATTTTCATCTTGGAGGTGGGTACCAGGAGATTTCCTGACATCGCGATCCTGCCCCTTGACCAGCAATGTCCACACATGCTTTCTTCATGGTAGACCGTGAGTTCTTCATGGTAGGGACGAGTTGGAGTTGGTGCTGCTGCTTCCTGCAACAGACCTGAGGCAGACATGGAAGCAGGCCAATGCTGAGGCAGCCAGGTAAAAAGGCCTAGCTTCGCTTTCTAAGACAATGGCCCAGTTCTGGAGATGAGTGTGAGGCCCCCTTGACTCCCCCACACACCCTTATCTGCCTTATCTCCCTCACCCTCCTTTAACCCCTGCATTCCCTAACCCTCCCAACCATTACCTTTCCATACACCCAAGCATCCACTCACCTAATATCTACTGTATAGCGAAGTCATGATCCCCTCACCATGTGCTGCACATTGGGAAGCCTGTGAACAGCTCCTACACCTGTCAAAATAAACACGCTGTACTTCAGAATCCACTTAAAATACCATAATCTTCTTAAGCATTCTTAAACTTGTCAAAATTCTCAAGCAAACACTACTTCAAAATTCACTTTGTATTATTCATTCATGGGATGTGGCTGTTGATAGCTAGGCCAGCATTTATTGCCCATCCCTAATTGTAGTTGAAACGCTGTAGTCCATGTAGTGTAGGTACACCCACAGCACTGTTAGTGAGAGAGTTACAGCACTTTGACCCAGTGACAGTGAAGGAACGGTGATATAGTTTCAAGTCAGGTTGGTGAATGGCTTGGACGGGAACTTCCAGGTGGTGGTGTTCCCATGTATTTGCTGCCCTTGTCCTTATAGATGTTAGTGGTCATGGGTTTGGAAGGTGCTGTCTAAGAAGCCTCGGTGAGTTCCTGCAGTGCATCTTGTAGATGGTACACACTGCTGCTACTGTGTGTCGGTGGTGGAAGGAGTGAATGTTTGTGGATGTGGTGCCAATCAAGTGACTGCTTTGTCCTGGATCGTGTCGAGATTCTTGAGTGTTCTGGGAGCTGCACTCATCCAGGCAAGTGGGGAGTATTCCATCACACTCCTGACCTGTGCCTTGTAGATGGTGGACAGGCTTTGGGAGTCAGGAGGTGATTTACTCGCTGCAGGATTCCTTGACTCTGAACTGCTCTTGTAGCCACAGTATTTATATGGCTAGTCCAGTTCAATTTCTGGTCAATGGTAACCCCCAGGATGTTGATAAAACTTATAAACTGTTAAGAGGATTATGTTTTTAAATCTGTTAAAATAAATAAACAGTATTTCAAAATTCATTTAAAAAAAACCGTAATCCTTCTGACAGCTCATAAATCTGCCAATATGACAAAACTCACATTCCCCTTGACAGGTTTGTTAATAGCTCTTGCTGAGCTCAGCTAAGCATTCATCATGAGATCCCATCGAGCAACTGCCAATAAACCTCCAGAGCTGAAGCCGTAAAACCCTTTGAGGTCTACCAGAAGCTCAGCTAGCTGGCAAAACTTTGAAACAACCATACAGATAGCTGAGCTTAATTTCAAGGAAGACAAGAATGCAAAGGGGCTAATTCACTGTCCAATCTTTATTTCACTATTGTACATCGGAGATAGCATTTTATCGATGGGTAATATACTCTAGTGCATCAAAGACTTCTCTACTTTCGCAACTGTCCAATTTAATGGTCACTTACCTTTTCAAAACAAAGCCGTATCACCAATCACTGTATTAGAAACATATATAACTTGTCATAATGAAATCTGTATGATATGTAAAATTAGCTAAACCCCATAGTTCATGGCACCTCCGAGCTGTTGTGAACCATGTCTCCTTCAAAAGCTGGTCCAAATTTGCGAAAATTGTTGAAGGTCTGAAATGCCCACTTCCGCCATAGAGCTGGCAACACCGGACTAGCAGGATGTTGGCTTGCGATCCGCCCCCTTTCCTAAGCAAATCAAAATTGCAGGAACTGAGAAAGGGGCTGGAATCCTGCCATCTGCCCAATGTGGCTTGGCCGGGGGTCGGGATGGGCAAATCTGGTCCAATACGTCTGGAGGGCTTCATGTCCCTCTGAGGGTACAGAGCATCTTTCCTCCTTTCCATCTTTTCCACCAAAACTTCCAGTTCAGAGTGGGAAAACTGGGATGCCTGCAGTCTGTCATGATCAGCCATTCTTCACTCTTTCCTAGGCCAGATTTCCTTCTACTGCAGCCACACTGCACTTCATTTTTAAGAGGACCCACCCCCTGCTGATGTGTGCATCCGATGAACAGCACAAGAAATGCTGGCTGCATGCAGAAGTCATTATAATGAGTAGGCAGCACAATAATTTGCCTAGATTCCTGTACTATAGTAGCAGGGCCAATGCGCAACATGATCCTAATGCCTGCTTTCAGGGGCTAACTAGTTTTAAGAGGTTTTAAGTTCAGTTCCTCACCTGTGCTGAGTTGACTGATCTCCACTTGTGCAATAATTGGGATATGATATTTGGATTCAGCACTATTCGGCTATGAAAAGAAAATAAAAGTCAACAAGGGATCCTGATGTTGATCTGTGTCAAGTACATTTGCTTGTGAGTGTCCTGGATAAGCCAGACTTAATTTACTGACTTTCATGGTTCATGGATTGCTGATGCTTGCTATTGAGGCTCTAACATGAAGAACTCAAACTTGGTCTTGATATTAGAGGTGATGTAGAACTGTATTTCAGCAAGATTCTTCAGGAGAACAAGGGAGAAACCATGGGTAAAAATGGGAATTTCATTTTACTTGTTAGTAAAATAAAATTATAAAAATAATATTGGAATTACTCTTAGTATATGCAACTGCACTTGGTGCAGCTGTGAAGTTATGGAGTAATTCCCTTTTGCTTTGTCTTGAGGTTTACCAGACAGTGCCTTTATTTGCAGGCATAACTCGAATTGAAATAAGCTTAAAGCATATTTTCCATGCATTATAAAAGGGTATGGATATTTAAAATTGCATTCATTTTATGACTTTTGTAAGAAACATCTCTTTTTATTTTTGTTGGATTGTGGATTCAAATTTCATTGGCTGCAGTTTGAAAGATATGTCCACTGGAACAGGATGAGAGATATATACAATGTTGCAGTTCTGGAATAGTGTGTCATAAAAGACAAGATGGTGCCAGAAAGGAGGCCTGGACCAAGGGAGCTGCTTGGCAACAATGTTTTAATTGGCTCCTGACCAGGTAACCAGGTTTTGTGTGACAAGTAGTGCAGCAGAATAGCTCTGAGCCTGAAAGAAACAAGACCTAAAACCTCTTTCTTTGGTGGAATATTCCAGTAATTCCACTGCAATAGCTAGCTGGCTTTTTCTCCTCATATCTCTATAACCTGTTTTCTCTCTAAAAACCCCTATCAAGAGGCAAAGGGGAAATCACTGTTAGAGACTTTGAATGGCAAGTGCTCAACCAGTGAACTAAATACTGAAAGTACTGGAAGACCGCCTCATGTCATCAACCAAGAACTGAAAGGAATTTGGAAGGCATCGATCAAAATCAGCCCATTGAATCCTGTACTCTGGAATTGGTGCTATTGAACTGTTTTATCACACTCTTAAAGTACATGCTTTTGTGTGTCTTATGTATCTTGGATGTGTGTGTATAGGGATTTAAGAAGGGATAGAATTTAGGCTATAGAGTTAGAAATTAGCAGTTCATATTTCTTTTGCCACTGGTTAACGACAATTCACAATAACCAGTTATTTACTTGTTAAGTTTACAAACCTGGTGCTTGTATTCCATTAGCGTAAATTAAACAGTGAGGTAGAATTGGGGCAATCTGGTGGTTTGATCAAACTTTTTCATATTTGTTACTGCTCAGGGAGCGGTGGGGCTGATATTACAGCGCACTGTCCCCAGTGATATATGGCATGACAGGAATATTTTATGTGCTCTTTATATGTATATCGAAATTTGATAGCTTTGTAACTTCGACTTAAAAGATCTAAAGCAATGTGGTACTCATCTTAATTTTTCCTCACCATACAAATAATATGTTCTTGCCGAAAATAAGTTTTACAAAGTTGAAATGCAGCCATAGGATTTTAGAGCAAAACTGGGATGATTTTCTTATGAATCAATGAAACTTGCCCTAAAACGTGTGGCAGAATTTTTAGCTTGGTGTGTGGGTGCGATCGGTAGGTCCGGGATCGGCTGGGGAATGGACTGCTGCCCGCGATCGGTCCCAACCGTGATTTCACGCTGGCTGGCCAATTAACGGCGAGTGTAAAGTGCGTGCTGAGACGCTCAGTGCTGCTGGAGTGGGGGCAGCTGGAGGGTGGGCGCTGATGTCAGCCCTGAGGCAGGCGAGCATTGACAGCCCCTTGAAGGCAGAGAGCTGCCTCAGGGAGCTGAAGACCTGAAAAGCATTAAATGAAGTTTTTAAAATCAGGAACAAAATGTCCAAGCATCACAAACAGTCACCTGAACATATACGTGATAAAAATACTGCCCATAGATTTTTATTTTTCTTTCATTTAATAACGGAAACCTTATCCCACCCTTGGATAGGTTTCATGGAAAATGCAAAGTCCGCCTGGCCGATTTGCCCACCCGCCAACTGTAAGGTTTGACGGACCATGAAAAATGGAGACAGTTGCGCCTTTAATAACCTTAATTGGCCTCTTAACGGTTGGCGGGGATGCTTCAGACTTTTGCACCCGCCCGCTAACCGAAATATCACGCAAGCGCTCGATGACATCGGGACGCTCGCCCAACACCATCTCGGGTAATTTCGCGCCCGCTTGATCAACGTAAAATTCTGCCCCTGGTGCTGTTTCATTCATAACTGGGTGTGAGTTTTCAAGGAGTTCCTTTTGTTAGCTGCAGTGATCATATTGTCCAAAAGATGGAGGTGTAGCATTAGTTATTACAAATACACCACTCATTCTCTTGCATCTGTATGGCTATCCTGTACATATAGATCCGAAAACATGGCCTTTCTGTTACTTACCTGTTGTCTTCAGATTGCTGTTTCTCTCTGTGACTCTTCTGCTGATTCACACATTCTCTTTGCTTTTCTTAAGCTTTTCCTTCCTGAACAATTCCTTTTGTTGCATTGTTTATCCTCTTTTCTGTTCAATGGTTTTTCCTTTCTTATTTCTTTTGTTTTTTAAATATTCATTCACAGGATGTAGGCGTCGCTGGCCAGGCCAGCATTTATTGCCCATCCCCAATTGGCCTTGTTCAGAGGGAGTTTTGCTGTGGGTCTGGAGTCACATGTAGGCCAGACCAGGTAAGGACGGCAGATTTCTTTCCCTAAAGGACATTAGTGACCCAGATGGATTTTTACAACAATCGTCAATGGTTTCATGGTCATCATTAGACTTTTAATTCAAATTCCACCATTTGAAGCCGGGTCCCAAGAGTATTACCCTGGGTTTCTGGATTACTTGCCCAGCATCAATGTTACTATGGCACTGCCTCCCCAGTGATGGAACATGGTGAGATATGACCTGGAGAAGAAACCTCCAATGCTTTTTCCAGTGAAGGTTGTGGAAATAATGTGAGCTTCACTTCCTTCTTTTTCCTGCCCCATGATGCTTCCTCCACCTCTTCGTTCCCCTTTGGTCCATTTTGCATTGCATCCTTACACCACAACAACAACAACAACTGTTGTTTCATCTCAAAAAACCTTAATCTGCTTTCAAATATCTTCTATTTTGCTCTCGGCTTCAACTGGAATGTTTTATGTTTGTAAAAGAATTGTACACAAAGCATTGATGAGATATTTGGGGCCTGACTGGTTTGCTTTAAAAGTAAACACTTGCCAACTAAAAGATGAAGAAAGTCTCTGGGCAGAATTTTCTGCTCCTGCTGGTGTTGGGCGTGTTTGGTGGTGTGAGCGGACAATATGGCCAAAAGGCCAAAAATTGGTTTGACACTGTCGTGAAACCAGTTTGTGACCATCCATCCACCCGTCAACGGCAGGCTGCGTTTCCCACCAGCACACGTCAGGAATCTAATTTCAATACTTTAGCATCTCATTATAAGCCCTGCTTGCTGGAAACATCACCCCCACACTCATCCAGGCACGTTGCTGTGATTTCACGCTGACATGTTTCACAACTGTAAATGAGTGACGTGCACCTGGTGAGCTGCACTTCGCTCAGGACTTTGAGGTTTGCTGGCCAACCTAGCTTTGGACAGCACTGGCAGTCTTCAGCATCAGATTCCTCAGGCAGCATCACATCACATTCAGGGGGGCTCACGGGCAAGTCTCTACCTACCAGACCAGCCATAAGGCGGGGCTGGATTTTCAACGGCTGCAGGGCCAGGGCATACTTGGGGAAGGGGGAGAAATGGCCTCAGGCAAGGGAGGAGGCTGCAGGGCAAGGGCTGTACTGGGGAAGGTGGATATCCTCGGGTGTGTGTGCGGGGACAAATGTTTATCTGTGTAAGTGGCCTCAAGATGGGTGAGGGTGAGGAGGCAGTGTCCAGATGAGATGAGGCCAGATGGAGATGTGAGGGTGTGTGTGAGAGAATGAGTGGAGATGTCCTTTGAGCTGGCAGTGAGTGAGATGCCAGTGAATATACAAAGGCCTTGTGAGTGTGATGAAATGGTTGCCTTACCCTGGTGGCATGGATGAGGTCATTCATCCTCTTTCTGCACTGGATGGCCAACCTCTTCTGTGCAGTGTTGGCACTGACCACCTCTGCCATCACCTGCCAAGCCAGAGTGGTAAGATCGTTGGACCTCCTGAGGCCAGAGCAGGGTGGAGGGTATCACAGCGGCCTCCAAAAGGCATTCCAGTGATGGGTCACTGAACTCTTCTTGGCTTTCAGAGCCTTGTCTTCACTGGAACAGTCCTGGGCTGCAAGCATTGAGAACTTGTGCAAGTTAGCAATTTTGATGTGGCACCCGGTGTGGCAGGTGTTTCAGAGGCCACCCGCCAGAGAAGTATCGTGTTTTCTGTGACTGCATAATTAATAAGGCGGGAACCGGGCGATACAACGTGAAAACCCACCATTGCGGCCGGCGGGTAAAATGTCATTTCTCTCGCCCGCTACTGCACTTAGTGCAATTCTGGGATGATTCTGCCTTCCATCTCTCTCTCTCTCTACTTCAGTAGACTTTATGAATGTTACAGCACACAAAACAGAAACTACAACATTAACTTTGAGATTATTATGTACAGGACCTGCTTGCCATTTATAAGACATTAGCAAATCTCTCATTTCATTGCTCATGAGAGATAGATGTATCACTCACCCCCTCCCCCAACATGCTTATTGCACTTCCTTCTCCAACCACCAAGCACCATTCCTCACACAGGCTTATTGCCCCCTACCCGGAACATTTATGCCTCCCCGTGTTCTCCTACCCTCTTTTGGAACTCCATCAACACCCACTCCCTTTCCTTTTCACTATTACCTCCTCCTATTTTCTTAACCCAAACATCCAAACCTTCACTCGTTCTTACATTTTCCTCCCCTTGTTTGCTCCTGATGTTCTGCATTCCTATCCTGTCCTCTCTCATAACACCATTTTTGTGTCACTTCATACTGAACCACCATACATTCCCCCAATCCTGTCTGTCCTATATCTAGAAATCTATCGATCTCTGTCTTGAACATACTCAAAGACTGAGCCTCCCTAGCTCTCTGGGGTAGAGAATTCCAAAGATTCACCACCCTCTGAGTGAAGAAATTATTCGTCATCTTAGCCCTCAACGGCCTGCTTCTTATTCTGAAATTGTCCCCTGGCTCCAGACCCCCCCAGCCAGGGGAAACATTCTATCTACATCTACCCTGTAAGAATTTCGTATAATTCAATGAGCTCAGCTCTCATTCTTCTAAACTCTAGATAATATAGGTCCAGTCTCCTCAACCTCTTCTCATTTGTGCTGCTCACAATGTTGGGCCCTTTGATGAAGCATGAAGCCACTCAGCAGCCCAGTTCCTGCTGGCTGCAGGCTATTATCATGTTAATGGGCAGGCATCGCAATGTTTGTATGCTGCCTGCATCACGTTCAGTTAGTGTGGGATAACTGCATATTGGGAGCCCTGTGCCTCTTTTCATGGACTGTCCAATTTAACCCCCACTGATCGAAGGAAATGTATTATTCTTTTTGCCGTTGTATCCCTTTCTGAAGATGCTTTTTGTTGACTGGGTACTCTTGCTGGCCAATGATACCTCTTTGGTATTTCATCCAAGTTGTCATTCTTTAAGTGTGACTCTAGGGGCAGAATTTTCTGCTCAGCGGGTGTGTGTGTGTCCAATTTGCTCGAGTGTGAAATAACGCGCGATGGTGTTGGCACATCAGTACACACTCTTGCAATATTTTGCTAGGTGGAGACAGAGGCGCGCCCGCCATTAATTAAGAGGCCAGTTAAGGCCCTTGACACACCAATTGTCTCCAACTTTATGTAGCCTGTACAGTTTTTCAGCCATCACAGGGCCAGATGGGCAGGTCACAATTAGCAAAAGCTCATCCATGGGCGGGATAAGAAGGGTCGGCGGTATTGTCAATGCGAGTAGTGAGGAGCTTTGGATCAAACCTGCTGCTGGTTGCTTCTGTGAACTGGACAGCTTCATCTTGCTTCAGAGCTGCATTGTGAGCATTTCTAGGCTTCACTTCAGGACTCATTGTTGTCTTTCAGGCCCCCAGAGGATTCAGACTGCGTGGGCCCTTCCAGGTATCAGACAGCCTTCCATAACCCTCGTAATGGAGATTGTGGTCTCCTCTGGAGGCATCTACTTTGAGGAGGAAGAGAGGGGCAGAAGGGAGAGGAGGCCAGGTGTCCCCAATGCAGCTCCCAGGGGAGGGACCTGTGGGAGGAGAGGCGCAGGCATAAGGGGCGCAGGGCCAGCAGGAAGTCCAAGGCAGAAGGGGCCGCAGAAGATGCCACTCTCCTGCTGACATGGTTTACAGGCGGCAATGCAGCTACCTCAATATGTCTGAGGGGCAATGCCGAAGGAGGCTCCGCTTCTCAAGGGAGAGTGTGACCTCCATCTGTCAGAGAATCAGGCCTGAGATCAGCTCCAACTGTATGGGTAGACACCCCATACCAGTGACTCTGAAGGTCACAGTGGCCCTCAGCTTCTATGCCTCCGGCTCTTTCCGGGGCTCAGTGGGGGATCTATGTGGAGTCTCCCAATCAGCTGTCCACAGTTGTGTCAGGCTGGTGACAGACGCTCTGTTCAGGCAGGTATTGACTTTCATTCATTTCCGTATGGACAAGGCCAGCCAGGCCATTGCTGGCTTCCCCCGCATCCAGGGTACCATGGACTGTACACGTGTGGCCATCAAGGCGCCAGCGGGTCAGCTGGGTGCCTTCATCAACAGGAAGGGCTTCCACTCCATGAACGTGCAGATAGTGTGTGATCACAGGATGCTGATTCTACAAGTCTGTGCAAGGTACCCAGGCAGCTCCCACGATACCTACATCCTCAGACACTCCCAGGTGCCGGGGCTCTTCTGTGCTCCAGCCCGGCTGGATGGATGGCTGCTGGGTGACAAGGGCTATCCCCTCAGAAGGTGGCTTATGATCCCTCTCCACCATCCAAGAACAGAAGCTGAGCAGCGGTACAATAGGAGCCAGGGCACCACAAGGGCTGTGGTAGAGAGAGCCATTGGTCTTCTCAAGAAGCGCTTCCAATACCTGGACCATCCAGGAGGCGCACTACAATACCCCCCAGAGTGGGTGTCACTGGTAGTGGTTGCATTCTGCACTCTGCACAATCTGGCATTGGAAAGGGAGGACCCAGTGGAGGAAGATCATCTTGACGCAGCTGCATAGGCAGATGATGAATCCAGTAGTGAGGACGAGCACAGTGAGGAGAACGCTGAGGGAATGGATGCTGAACTGGGTAATCTCCAGGGAGGCAGGGACACCCGGGACACTTTGATCTATTTTCCTTCAGCTAGCCTACCAAATAAGAAGCACCACAACATGCCAGGGCTGCATTCTCCATACTCGATCCCTGACAGGACCATTTCCTTGACCAACAACAAACGCTCTGTGCCTTTGCAATAAAGTTTCAGGGGACACATTTCCATCATTACAAAATGGCCTTCCCTGCATCTACAGAACAAATGAAGCATACACAGGCCAATAGCACAAAATAACATCTCATTTCACTGTGAATGTGAAAAGTAGCGGAAATGAGCATTAAGTGGTGTTTTTAATCGCACCGTGAAAAAATTTTAAGCAAAATGGGAGAACAAAATAGCACTCGTGATAAGTCCATCTCATGCTTAAGGTGCTTTACATTTAAGTTTGTGGGTGCTATGTCTAGGTGCTCCCCACCTTGCTGGCACCGACATTGGAGGCAGTTGCTGACTCTGATGTCTTGTTGGCCTTGATGACCTTGGTGGTGGTCCTCTGGCCCGTGGAACCTGTAATGGCCCCGCCTGGGAGGGAGTGGCCAATGCTATGACTGACATCTCCCCAGTCGCCGCAGCCACGGTCACTGGCAGAGGAGTGGAGGAGCTGCTACTGTCATCCAGAGCGCCCTGAGAGGAGCCACAGAGACAACAGGCAGCTTGTGTGCCAACATGAGGTTGTATTGGACCTCCCTGCTCACCATTGATGGCCAAGCACCTAGCTGGGATACTGGGTGCCCAATCCATCTCCCACGCTGACACTAGCCAGCTGAGGCCATTGCCAGTGTGTGGGCTTGCATGTCCAAGTGCATCCTGATTGAGTCTCTAGAGCAGCCCCACCATGGGAGTCACCGCTCTCTCTATGGAGGAGGCGTTGCGCTCAGCCATGAGAGACAATGCAGTGGTCATGCTCTGCAGCGACTGCTCCATAGCGGACACCATGGCACGCATTCCCTCATGTATCTCCACCAGATCCTCCCACACACCCCGCTGGTCTTCCAGCATCTGCTGCCTAATGGACGACATCAGAGACCCATCATCAGCCACTGACTGAACATTGTCCTGGTCTCCAGCAGTCCTCCGCCTGCCGCAGCCCTGAGCACATTCTTCCTCCACTTGCACTTCAAGCGAGTGTGAGGGCAAACTAGACGGTGATCTTATACCCAGCGAGGTGCTGGTATCTGCACTGGTGCCTGTTTGCCAGAGAGGGTGTGACGCATGTGTGTGCTCAGCATTGTGGTCCTCCGGGGTCAGGGGTGGGCCTTTAGGCCCCTCATAGTGACCGCCTGCTGGTGAGCCTCAATGGAACAAGAAGGACATGTCATTCGTTTAAGTCAGGACACTGTCACTGTGCATGCCAGGCATCCAGGTGAGACAGAGATATGCATCATGGTGCCCTCGTCTCCCCCATCATCAATGGGGACTCCAGGTTCAAAGCTCACATCAATATAGAGACTACACAAGAATGATTGCAATAGCCGACATTCTCACCTCAGTGCACTGCGCTCTAACCTTTGTTTGGCACCCCAACCTCACTGCGGCCACTTGACCGAGGTGCATGACCTCTCTCCAGCTCCAGAATCTTCTGCCCATAACGCGTGAGGATTAGGAGGTGTGGGGGTACCCTTCCAGTCTGCGACCTCTCAATATTGTTATGAGATGTCTTCTCTTGAAAAGATAGAGGAGCATTGATTAGTCCACTCTCTACCTGCAATGCCATTGCAGCCTGGACAATTGCAGCTGAGGAACACCTCGCAGGGCTCAGCTGATTCATGACCCTGGAGCTGTAAGGCACTCAGTCTAAGCAGCCAGGGCTCACCCCCTTGGCCAGTTCCTGCCTCATTGACATTTGTCACTCACACTCTTAACACCTCCATGGGGGGATGATCAGCTCTTAACTGTTCTGCAAAGTGACCTGTGCCAACATAGAACTCACCCTTCCCGATCGCAGCAGATCGTTGAAATGCTTCTGGCACTGCACCAATGTGCGCCTCACCATGTCATGGCTGCTGACCCTGGATGCCACCTCCTCCTAGGCCTTTTTGGTGAGGTATGGGTCCTCCTCCTCCTGTCTCTGGGGAGAAGGGTTTCTCTCCTGGTTGCAACCTCCTCTAGGAGAGCTGCAAGGCACTCACCTGAGAAACACGGGGCCTACTGCTGCACCAATCTGTCCTCCTGCCTGCCCTGTCAACCACAACAGGATCCATGGAGACTTCAGCGTCCTTCTGTGGCAGCCTTCCAGAGGCTGCCTGGGCTGGTTTTGAATCAGCCGCCGGGTCGTCATTGGACCCGGTGGACATCATGCCCCTGCCCCTGTCCGCCCCTTCTTGCTGATTCCCTAGCGTGAAATCGTGGCGCACTGCCGATCGCAGGCAGCTGTTGGCTTCCCGACTGCTGCCGCATGCCCCCATCAAACTTGCACGCCAAGGGTAAAACTCTGCCCCAGGAGATGAGTTTTGGAAGACTGATTATCCAGGGAAAGTATTGCAACACAAATTGACTTTCTTTCCTCCCCTGATGGGTTCAAGCACTTTCCAGCAGATGTCATTGGATAGCAATCAGACAATGGAACTTGGGTTAGTTTTTTCCTCTCCTTAGCCAAGAGGTGCTGAGGCCAATTGTTGCTCCAACTTATATCTCAGCTTAGGTTTACCTAAATCAGCATAGATCAGGAATCATAACTGGAACCTCCCCTTCATGCTAAACTTAGTGCCTATTGTGTATTATGCATAGCCGATTGTTACATCCATTAGGCTGTTGGAGAAGCTAAGTGGTAGTCTCAAATTATTTTAATATCCATTTTTCTTCTTTTCAGGGAATGGAACAAAGTTTGAAAAATGCTGAGTCCCAGAATATGTATGCAATCAAAATTGAAAAGCCCATCACTGACACTTCATTGATGATGATAAAATCCTCTTACCCTAAAAAGAAGAGGAAGATTAGTCACCTTGGTGTAAAAGGAAAAGGTACAGAATTGCTTTAAATTTTGCCAAATTTAGAAATATTGCAACATTTTAGATCAACTGAAAACCAATGATTTTTATCCAATAAACTTTATATTCCACTGAAGTTGGAGCTGGGGATGTAGGAGTTAGCAATGATTTTACATGGAGGGTATGGGGAATGGCTGGAGAGCATGAGCTGGCTTTGTATTGGCATAGAGGGTATGAGGGGCCATGGGATGGGGTGGGGGGGGTGGTGGGGTGTATGGTGATGTGAGGAGGGGTGTGGGCTTGAGGGCCTAACTGCTTTTATTTATTACAATTCGAGAACCAAGGCAGGCCTTCAACCACCCTGCCTTTGTACTCGCTCGTCCCTGTGGCCGCCTAGGATTTGCTTTGGGGTTGACGGCCTGACTCCATCCCACACCCCTGGACTGATAATCGTGTGGTTTGGGGCCCTTTAAATTGAAGAGGATCTGATGAGTCAGGGAAATTTTCCCACTTGAGCTACCCAACTCAGCAGCACAAATCTGGCGCTGGAAGGATATTGATTGATAGTTACTTTTACATTAGTGTGTAATTATACTAATGCACATAAATCTTTCTGTCTTGCACCTTACAATTTGCACAATTATTGGGAACAACTTGAATTTTTCATGAGGAATAAAAGATTTAGTGTGTAAATATATATGTGTGTATATGTGTATATATGAAGAGTCTGTTTGGTATATGTGCCATCTTATTTATCTAGAAAAGGAAATTCTCTAAAAGAACTTCAGCACAAACACAGAAGGTAATGTCACCATGTGACTGCATCACCTAATATAGGAGTTAATGAGAGCAAAAAAGGAACTTCCGAAAACAAAAATGTATTCCCTGAAAATCAAAAAGTAACCCTCGAGAAAATTAAGCAAGGCATCTTTTTTCTCAAAAAGAGCCCTTGAAAAGAAAAATAATAATGAGGTGAGGATTTAAGATGAAGATCTTTCTCAACATGATATGTGCCCTAGTCATGTCATGATTATGGCATTTGAATAGTAACTCAGAGGTTGCAAGTTCAAATACCACAATAGCAAGGGTGAAATAGAATTGAATTAACATAGTAATTTGTGGGCTCGCAGCAGAAAAAAATGTCTAGCTGGTATATTAATGTTCTTCATGGAAAGAGATCTGCCATCTCTACTTGGTCTGGTCAACAAACGACTCCAAATTTATGGTTGACACTTAATGTTCAGGGCAGCTAAATGCCATATCCCAAGAATAAATTTACAAAAAGTAATCTTAATAGTTACATTGAGGTCAGCTAGACCAAGTGCAATGGGTGTGTGGGATAGACTATGGGAGCTAATAACCCTGGATGAGTTGGAGTTTATGTGGAATTGAACTGGAGAAGCTAGTGAGGCAGTTATTGGAGAAGTGAAACTGACAGGCCTTTTGGCTGTTCAATAACATGAGTTTAGCCAGTAATCAGAAGCTGGAGAGCAGAGCTCTGCCTTCACTGAGTTGCAGTAGTGGGAGAGCGATAGTATAACTCAGTGGTAATACAAATATAAAAACAATGGTATTGGTGTCTTTGAGATGTAATATAACTGCAACATGATAGTCCTCTGTGGAATTACTGTATTACTTATATCCTATAAATCTCTGAATGTGTCTGAAAGGGTTGTTGAATGCTTTTGCTAGCCTTCATCCCTCATATTGAGACAGGCTTTCCAACTTCACTGCTGGCAATGTTAGAATTTGAGCTGGCACAAATTATCTACAATCCTTCCAAATAACTTTTAAGCTATTGTAATTGAATATAATTACTGTAGTGTAGTTGTCTTTTTGCAACTAACTTACTTCATAAAGAGACTCAAGTAATAAGTTTTTTAAAAATGTGATGTAAATTGGTCTTTAGTTTTAAATTGAAGGACTTGAGATTCTATATTGAGCATAGTTCACTTCGAAAGTTTTTATTTATCAAGAGTCTAATGGTATGAAGGTTTAAACTGTTCATTTTGGCGTTTGGAGGTTTCATCATCTTGGATGCACAAGCATTCAAAACCAGGTTTTGCCTTTAATTAAAGCTGGAAATACACTTCCAATTGTAATCCTGATATCCTGTTGACAAATAATCCCAAAAGAGACGAAACAGAGAATGTTTTGTACCCAAGAGTACAACTTTTTATCAATTTTCTATTGTTATTCTGATATCCCATTGACATATTGTCCCAGAAGAGGCAAAAGAGAGTGTTTTGTACCTTCATGCACATCTGTTTTTATCCATCTTTATTTCTGTAACAAATTGGTGACATAAATTACCTTTTCAAGGATTGCAATTTAATGGTTTTATTATAGAACGTCCTCATTTTCGCTATTCATTTCCCCAATTCTCTTCATTTCCTGATCTCTTATTTTGTGACTTTGGGCATGAAATTCAGATCCATAGCACTGTTGGAGGTGGCATGCTGTGCTGCCAACTGCTTCCGCCATAATTGAAAATGGCCTTTGTGTGGACCTCCCTTGTGTGTGCTGGAAGCACAGCTCTACTGGCTGATGTGAAGCCCATTTTCCAAATTTGGACCATGGAGGACCATTTAACAAATCTGCCTGCCACTCACCAACGATCAAGCATTCAGTTGCATGAGGGGCCCTGCACTAGCTTTATTAAAAGGCTAGGAACCCAACTTGCATGTCAGGTAATTTTGAATAACTTCTATTATTGTAAACTCCCTGGAAGCGCTCTGGAGTGAGTGGTGAATTCCTGGATTTTGCAGAGTGTTGCTGCATCCTCAGAAGAAGGGCAGAAGATTCAGTGACCTGTCCACTGAAAGGCTGCCACAGATTTGGAGGCTACATTCGTAGTCCCTCTTGGTCTGAAGCACTACAGGGGGATGAAGTATAGGCTGTGAAGAGAGAAAGCTCTGCATGATACCTTCTGCCATTTTGGAGGTAGTCTTCTCCATGCTCCTTGTAAGTTGGAGAAGACTGTCTGGCAGACCAGCCAATACATTTCGGTGTGCATGCCCATTCAGTGTTTTCCTGTATGCTGCTCGATCTGAATCCCTCCAGCAGCAGAACTGTCTGCAGGTCTCTCCTCCTCTGTCTTAGTAAGAGTATTTTGTGATTTGAACCTAGGATTTCATAGACCTTAGTTAGCTAAATTCTTGATTCCTACATCATGTATTCCATTTTTCAGAAGACAACATTTGCCGAGGCATAGCTACATAATTACAGATAAAAGATCGATTGACGGATAAAATAAAGATTGGAGTATTTACTAGATTTTCCATTTGTTACTTAAATAACACACAACTAGTGAGATTTACTTTCAGAACCCAGGGGAATTAATTAAAGAACAGTTAGTGTTGATAGTAATCTAACAGGACAAAGTTTGCTAATAACAGAAAACCAGGAGTGGATTGGAAAGCCAGGTATGGATTTATAATTCCACATGGACAATTAGATGCTGTGGTCACTATTCAATGCATGCGCACTTCACTTTTTATCACTCCAA
Source organism: Carcharodon carcharias (assembly GCF_017639515.1). NCBI lineage: Eukaryota > Metazoa > Chordata > Chondrichthyes > Lamniformes > Lamnidae > Carcharodon > Carcharodon carcharias. The sequence continues at coordinate 178,492,483 of NC_054474.1, read as the reverse complement.
CAAGATAATCTGTAGCAAAAACGTCACCTTTTTGGAACATAGTCTGTTACTTAAATGGATATATAGAGTGTTTTTTGCCTGATTAAAAATTATGTACATCTTTTGCTGTGCATTGCATTTTATATTCATATTACTGCATAGAAGGCTATCTTGCTATTTAAACCTAAGGAACTAATCTTTATCATCAATAATTGCTCTCTCTGTCTTTCTCTCCTGCCTCTGTCTGTCTCTCCTCTGCCTCTCTCTCTCTAAAGGTGAAAGCAGCTTCTTGAAATAGACTGGTGACTTTTTCTTAAGGCTTTAGCTGTATGGCCCTAATGCTGGATTCTAAGATTGGTCTGGATTTCTTATAGCAAACTCCGACCCTGCTGACAATTACATTAGTCACTTTTGGATTCTTCTGGCAATCCTCAACCTAAGACAATTACCTGATGACTGGCAATGCCTTACACAAATGCTAATTTCCTAACAAATGGTCTACTCCTAACTTTCTCTTCTGGCAAGAGCTCCTTTATCAAGTGAGATAAATGCTAGCCCTTGACAAGTGCAAAGACCCTAGCAATGCCCCCCATTGTTATACCTTTTTAGCAGGTAGTTTTTGCAACATTCAGCTCAAATTGTGTACCCTTGTCAGCACAACTAATAACTTCTAACCAAGTATTTGCAATTTTTGACCAATTGCCAGAGTGCTTCTGGCTTCCCTACAGCAAACTAACCTTAACTTAAAATTCTAGCCCTCAGGCTATCCCTCTACCTAATCAACATCCCAGTTTTGGCTTCTGTTTACAGATAATGCTAGACTCACTGGAGCCCAAATGTGTAAATGTGCCCCAGCAAAAACTCCAAGGTTCGACCAAGGTATTCAAAAGGGAATTGAATTGCTACCTGAAAAGAGGGAGTGTGCAAGGTTACAGGGATAAGGCAGGGCAGTGGGACTAGGTGGAATGCTCTGTCAGACAGCAAGTGCAGACTCGATGGGCCGAATGGCCTCCTTCTGCACTGTAAAGATGCTGTGATACTATGTTCTTTCTTAAAGCTACATCATAGTATTTTGGCACTTAAAGAGATGCAAACTGAAAAACATCTTAACAACATTCCAATAATACAGACAAATGAAAGCTTTCCACCACCAAGCTCATATACAGTACAATTTGATAACTTAAGCCTTATTAATTATACAAACATGTCAACGGGGTGAAGTCTAACACCTATCTTCAATTTATGAAAAACAGTCAACATCAACCTTATTTAGTTTTTTGTTTCCTTTTGGAAAACTAGTTATTTTTGTTTAGCTGTACCCTTTCTGTTTCCTATAATAAATTCCTGAATCTTTTTTCATAATTTGGTGATTGGAAATTAGCTTACTTTTGCTTGGTGGCTCCTTGGCTCACTGTAGGTAAATTGTGAAACCTTACCTGGGAAATATTGGCTTGGAGCCAATGTTAAGCTCAGAATTAAATGTCAATTTTGTTATGGTTTTTCTGTTTTTTTTCCTCACATCTGCTGAAGTGGGCAAGGTTTCCTCGAGTGCCCTCCAAAGATCTATCCTTGGTTCCCTCCTATTTATCGTACGCATGGTGCCCCTCGGCAACATCATCCGAAAACACACAGTCATTTTTCCCATATATGCTGACGATACCAAGCTCTACCTGCCAGCACCTGCCTCAGTCCCTCCACTGCCTCAGTTATCAGTCTGCTTGTCCGACATGTAGCACTGGATGAACAGAAATTTCCTCCACTTAAATATTGGGAAGACTGAAGCCGTTGTTTTTGGTCCCTGCTACAATTCCCTACCCATCAACTCCACTTCTCTCCATGGCATTTGTCTGACAGTGAACCAGACTGTTCGCAACCTTGGTGTCATGTTTGACCCCAAGATGAATTTCTGGCCATGTTTCTGCAACATCACTAAGACCATCTATTTTCACCTCTGTAACTAACATTGTCTGTCCTTGCTGACCGATACTGGCTCTTGATTAAGCAACACCTTGATTTTAAAATTCTCATCCTTGCTTTCAATCCCTCAGTGGTTTCGGTCCTCCCTGTCTGTAAGCTCCTCCAGTCCCACAATGTTCCGATATATTTGCACTCCTATAAAAACAAAAAAACTGCGGATGCTGGAAATCCAAAACAAAACAGAATTACCTGGAAAAACTCAGCAGATCTGGCAGCATCGGCGGAGAAGAAAAGAGTTGATGTTTCAAGTCCTCATGACCCTTCAACAGAACTAGGTGAATCCAAGGAAGGGGTGAAATATAAGCTGGTTTAAGGTGTGTGTGGAGGGGGGTTGGGTGGGGGGAGAGAAGTGGAGGGGGTTGGTGTGGTTGTAGGGACAAACAAGCAGTGATAGGAGCAGATCATCAAAAGATGTCACAGACAACAGAACAAAAGAACACATAGGTGTTGAAGTTGGTGAGATTATCTAAACGAATGTGCTAATTAAAAATGGATGGTAGGGCACTCAAGGTATAGCTCTAGTGAGGGTGGGGGGAGCATAAAAGATTTAAAAATATTTAAAAATAATGGAAATAGGTGGGAAAAGAAAAATCTTTATAATTTATTGGAAAAAAACAAAAGGAAGGGGGAAGAAACAGAAAGGGGGTGGACATGAAGGAGGGAGGTCAAGACCTGAAGTTGTTGAATTCAATATGCATTCCGGAAGGCTGTAAAGTGCCTAGTCGGAAGATGAGGTATTGTTCCTCCAGTTTGCGCTGGGCTTCACTGGAACAATGCAGCAAGCCAAGGACAGACATGTGGGCAAGAGAGCAGGGTGGAATGTTAAAATGGCAAGCGACAGGGAGGTTTGGGTCATTCTTGTGGACAGACCACAGGTATTCTGCAAAGCGGTCGCCCAGTTTACGCCTGGTCTCTCCAATGTAGAGGAGACCACATTGGGAGCAACGAATGCAGTAGACTAAGTTGGGGGAAATGCAAGTGAAATGCTGCTTCACTTGAAAGGAGTGTTTGGGCCCTTGGACGGTGAGGAGAGAGTAAGTGAAGGGGCAGGTGTTACATCTTTTGCGTGGGCATGGGGTGGTGCCATAGGAGGGGGTTGAGGAGTAGGGGGTGATGGAGGAGAGGACCAGGGTGTCCCGGAGGGAACGATCCCTACAGAATGCCGACAGGGGGGATGAACGGAAGATGTGTTTGGTGGTGGCATCGTGCTAGAGTTGGTGGAAATGGCGGAGGATGATCCTTTGAATGTGGAGGCTGGTGGGGTGATAAGTGAGGACAAGGGAGACCCTATCATGTTTCTGGGAGGGAGGAGAAGGCGTGAGGGCGGATGCGCGGGAGATGGGCCGGACACGGTTGAGGGCCCTGTCAACGACCATGGGTGGAAAACCTCGGTTAAGGAAGAAGGAGGACATGTCAGAGGAACTGTTTTTGAAGGTAGCATCATCGGAACAGATGCAACAGAGGCGAAGGAACTGAGAGAATGGGATGGAGTCCTTACAGGAAGCGGGGTGTGAGGAGCTGTAGTCAAGGTAGCTGTGGGAGTCGGTAGGTTTGTAATGGATGTTGGTGGACAGTCTATCACCAGAGATTGAGACAGAGAGGTCAAGGAAGAGAAGGGAAGTGTCAGAGATGGACCACGTGAAAATGATGGAGGGGTGGAGATTGCAAGCAAAATTAATAAATTTTTCCAAGTCCCGATGAGAGCATGAAGCAGCACCGAAGTAATCATCGATGTACCGGAGAAAGAGTTGTGGAAGGGGGCCGGAGTAGGACTGCAACAAGGAATGTTCCACATACCCCATAAAGAGACAGGCATAGCTGGGGCCCATGCGGGTACCCATAGCCACACCTTTTATTTGGAGGAAGTGAGAGCAGTTGAAGGAGAAATTGTTCAGTGTGAGAACAAGTTCAGCCAGACGGAGGAGAGTAGTGGTGGATGGGGATTGTTCGGGCCTCTGTTCGAGGAAGAAGCTAAGGGCCCTCAGACCATCCTGGTGGGGGATGGAGGTGTAGAGGGATTGGACGTCCATGGTGAAGAGGAAGCGGTTGGGGCCAGGGAACTGGAAATTGTTGATGTGACGTAAGGTGTCAGAGGAATCACGGATGTAGGTGGGGAGGGACTGGACAAGGGGAGAGAGAAGGGAGTCAAGATAACGAGAAATGAGTTCTGTGGGGCAGGAGCAAGCTGAGACGATCGGTCTACCGGGACAGTTCTGTTTGTGGATTTTGGGTAGGAGGTAGAAGCGGGCCGCCAAGGTTGGGCGACTATCAGGTTGGAAGCTGTGGGAGGAAGATCCCCAGAGGAGATGAGGTCAGTGACAGTCCTGGAAACAATGGCTTGATGTTCAGTGGTGGGGTCATGGTCCAGGGAGAGGCAGGAGGAAGTGTCTGCGAGTTGACGCTCAGCCTCCGCGAGGTAGAGGTCAGTGCGCCAGACAACAACAGCACCACCCTTGTCAGTGGGTTTGATGACAATGTCAGGGTTGGACCTGAGAGAATGGAGTGCATTAAATTCAGAGAGAGAGAGAGATTAGAATGGGTGAGAGGAGCAGAGAAATTGAGACGACTAATGTCGCACTGACAGTTCTCACTGAAAAGATCAAGAGGAGGTAAGAATCCAGAGGGAGGGGTCCAGGTGGAGGGAGAATATTGGAGGTGGGTGAAAGGATCCGTTGAACAGGGAGAGGACTCTTGCCCAAAGAAGTGAGCCTGGAGATGAAGACAGCGGAAGAAGAGTTCAGCATCATGCCGAGCCCGAAATTCATTGAGGTGAGGGCATAAGGGAATGAAACTAAGTCCTTTGCTGAGCACTGAACGTTCAGCATCGGAGAGGGGAAGGTCAGGGGGTATAGTGAATACACGGCTGGGGCTGGGATTGGAAGATGGGGTGGGGACGGAGGAACAGGCAGGGGTGGAGGGTCCTAGATGGGTGTTGGTGTCGATGAGTTGTTGGAGCTTGCGTTCCTTAGCACTTGAGAGAAAGAAAAATTTTCTTGTTGAGGCATCGGATGAGACGAAGAATAAAATGAAACTGGCGGCACGCGCAGCTTTGAAAAAGGGTGAGGCGGTGCTGCTGGAGGGAGAGGTCGAGTGTGTTCATATGGCGGCGCATGGCACTGAGTGTGGATCTCAGAATGTGACGGGAACAGCAGTCCGAGAAACGTTTTATGTCCCGGAGATACCTGTAATCCTGGGTGGGTTCGAAACATGAGGGGTGGAATTTCAGTTGAAATCCACATGGGGTAAGTCGGAGACGGAGACAGTCACTGAGAAAGGGGATATGGCTGTGAAAGCGGGTTTTAGTAAACACCTTGTCAAACACCAGGAGAGAAATGGAAAGCAATGAAGGTGAGCAAGGCAAAAGAGAGATACAGAAATCTTGTCGCAGAGACGAACAGAACTTCTTCAAGGTAGGCATTTCTTGAAGAGCAGTGGCAGTCAATTAAACACAGAGATAAAAACAAAAAAACTGCGGATGCTGGAACCCTAACCCTAACCCTAACCCTTCCTTTTGTTTTTTCCAATAAATTATATAGATTTTTCTTTTCCCACCTATTTCCATTATTTTTAAATATTTTTAAATCTTTTATGCTCCCCCCACCCTCACTAGAGCTATACTTTGAGTGCCCTACCATCCATTTTTAATTAGCACATTCGTTTAGATAATAGCACCAACTTCAACACCTCTGTGTTCTTTTGTTCTGTTGTCTGTGACACCTTTTGATGATCTGCTTCTATCACTGCTAATTTGTCCCTACAACCACACCCCCCCTCCACTTCTCTCCCCCCACCCAAACCCACCCCCCCTCCCCACATACGAAATACCAGCTTATATTTCACCCCTTCCTTGGATTCACCTAGTTCTGTTGAAGGGTCATGAGGACTCGAAACGTCAACTCTTTTCTTCTCCACCGATGCTGCCAGATCTGCTGAGTTTTTCCAGGTAATTCTGTTTTGTTTTGGATTTCCAGCATCCGCAGTTTTTTTGTTTTTATATTATTATTGTCATGGGGATAGCCTTGAATTTCAAAAGGACATAGACATGTTGGTGGATTGGGCAGACAAGTGGCTGATGACTTTCAATGCAGAGAAGTGTGAGGTGTTTTATTCTGGCAGGAAAGATATGGTGAGATGGTATAAAATTAAAGGGAGAGCCACTAAAGGAGGTAGGAACTGAGAGACCTCAATGTATACATATATAGGTCATTGAAGATAGCAGGATAAGTTGAGAGAGCAGTTAATAAAGCTTACAGTATCTTAGGTTTTATTAATAGGGGCATTGGATACAAGAGTAAAGAGGTCATATTGAACTTGTATACGACACTTAGTTAGGCCTCATCTGGAGTACTGAGTCTAGTTCTGGGCACCATACTTGAGGAAGGATGTGAAGTCATTGAAGAGAATACAGAGGAGATTCACAAGAGTGATTCCAGGCATAATGAACTGTAGCTATGAGGATGGATTGTAGAGGTTGGGACTGTTTTCCTTGGAGAAAAAAAGGCCAAGAGGAGACTTGATAGATGTATTAAAGATCCTGAGGAGTATGTACAGGGTAAATAGTGAGAAACTGTTCCCATTCAAGAGAACATCAAAAACTAGAAGGCACAGATTCAAAATAATTGGCACAAAGAGTAAATGTGATGTGAGGAAAAATCTTTTCACCCAGAGGGTGGCTGGCATCTGGAACAAACCTCCTGAAAGGGTGGTGGTAGCAGGTTTGATCAAGGTATTCAAAAGGAAATTGGATTGCTACCTGAAAAGAAATAATGTGCAGGGTTAAGAGGATAAGGCAGGGGAGTGGGACTAGGTGGAATGCTCTTTCAGAGAGCCCAGTGACTCGATGGACCAAATGGCCGCCTTCTGCACTGTAAAGGTACAGTGAAATGATAATAGTGCCCAGTATATTAATGAATCATTCAGATCAAGAGAATTCCAGGTCATTGCTAATCTCAATCAGTGATGCAACTGGTCTCCATTTCCCCAGAATAGGAAAGGGAAGAAAATTATACAGGGTCTCCATTCCCAACCATATCTAACAATCCTTACTGGATGCCAAGTGAGCACAGGACCTGGTTCGGCTGCAATGCTCTCAGTGATGAAGTGGAAAGAACGCATGGTAGACTAAGGATGTTCTAAGGTGCTTTGCAGCCAATGAAGTACTTTTGAAATATAGTCACTGTTGTAATATAGGGAAACACAACAATGCAATAATACCCAGATCATTTTAATTTACTTCATGTTGACTGAGGAACAAATAATGGCCAGGAACCTTGCGCTTTCTCGAAATAGGATCTTTTACGTCCACCTTAAAGACCAGATGGGGCCTCAATTTGATACCTCACCTGAAAGATGCAACTATGCAGCAAGCCCTCAGTGCCGCACTGAAATGTTTTTTTTATTCTTTCATAGTATGTGGCCATTGCTGGCAAGGCCAGCTTTTGTTGCCCATTTCTAATTAATTTTGAACTGATGGATTGTTAGGCCGTTTCAGATGGCAGTTAAGAATCAACCACATTCCTGAGGATCTGGAGTCACATGTAGGCCAGGCTAGGAGTGCAAATAAAACAGAATTACCTGGAAAAACTCAGCAGGTCTGGCAGCATCGGTGGAGAAGAAAAGAGTTGACGTTTCAAGTCCTCATGACCCTTCAACAGAACTAGGTGAATCCAAGGAAGGGTCATGAGGACTCGAAACGTCAACTCTTTTCTATCCCCATGACAGTTGACAACATTTCCAATCTTTGTATCAGCTGCAAATTTTGAAACCATGCCCTGCACACCACAGTTTTGGTCATTAATATATATCAGGAAGAGCAAGGGTCCCAACAATGACCCCTGTAGAACTCCACCACAAACCTTCCTCCAATCTGAAAAACAACCTTTTATAACTATTCGAAACATCAGCTCTTTTCTTCTCCGCCAATGCTGCCAGACCTGCTGAGTTTTTCCAGGTAATTCTGTTTTTGTTTTGGATTTCCAGCATCCGCAGTTTTTTGTTTTTATCCTTTTATAACTATTCTCCGTTTCCTGTCACTCAACCAATTTCTTATCCAAGTGCCTACTTTCCCTTTTATTCCATGACCTAGAATTTTGCTCACAAGTCTGTTGTGTGGCACTGGATCAAATGCCTTTTGAAAACCCATATACACCACATCAACAGTGTTTCCTTGACCAACCTTCTGTGTGACCTCCTCAAAAACCTCCAGAAAGTTATTTAAACATGATTTTCTACTGATGAATCATGCTGGCTTTCTTTAATTATGCCGCACTTGTCCAAGTGATTATTGATTTTATCTCATACTTTAGTTTGCAGAAGATTCCCTACCACTGAGGTCAAATTGACTGACCTGTAGTTGCCGGCTTTATCCTTACAGCCCTTTTTGAACACGGATGTAATATTCGCAATTCTCCAGTCTCCTGGCACTTCCTTTGTATCTAAGAAAGAGGATAGACTAATGTCTCTGCAATTTTCCCTCTCACTTCCCTCATTACCCTTGGATGCATCTCATCCAGTCCTGGCATCTCATCTATTTTAAGTAAAGATAGCCTTTCCAATACCTCCTTCTTCTCTCTTGTAAGTTCTTCTAATGTACCTGTTACTTCCTCCCTCACCTTGGCCGGGGTAGCAAGTTCTTCCTTTGTAAAGACAGATGCAAAGTACTCGTTTAACAGCTCCGTTATTTCTCCAGCTTCTACGTGTTTTGTCCTTAATCAGTTCTATTCTTTATTTTACCACTCTTTCATTATTTACATGCTTATAGAAGACCTTGGGATTCCCTTTTATGTTCACTGCCTGCCTCTAATCATGCTCTCTCCTTGCTTTTCTAATTAGTTTCTTCAGCTCCTTCTGGCCCTTCATTATTCAGCCTGATTCTCCGTTGTATTTTCTACCTGACATCTGTCGTACGCGCACTTCTTCCTTTTCGCCTTTACCTTTATCTCTCTCGTCCTCCAGGAATTTATTTGTCCTACCTTTGCCCTTCAAGTGAATATTCCTTGACATTGCCTGCAATACTTTTTCTTTAAATGTGGCCCATTGTTTAGCCACTGTCTTTTCTGCTAACATTTGATTCCAACTCACTCGACTCAGATGCATTCTCGCCCCATCGAAGTTGGCTTTCTCCCAATTAATTATTCCTGATCTGGATTGTTCCCTGTCCTTTACCATGATCAACCTAAACCTTATGATACAATAGTCACTGTCCCCTAGAGGCTCTCCCACTGATATTTGATCCACTTAGGCCAACTCATTCCCCAGAACAAGGTCCAAAATTGCATGTCCTCGCATTGGACTGGAAACATACCGCTACAGGAAATTATCTTGAACACATTCCAGGAACTTTCATTCCTCTTTTCCCTCTGTACTATTCCTATCCCAGTCTATGTTTAGATAACTGAAGTCCCCCATTATGATTACTCTATAATTTTTGCACCTCTCAGTAATTTCTTTGCAAGTTTGATTCTCCACATCCCTTCCACTAGCTGGTAGTCTATATACAACACCAATCAACATTATTGCACCTTTTTCATTCCATACCTCTAGCCAGAGAGATTCCATCCTTGATCCCTCTGGAACATCCTCTCTCTCCAGTACTGTAATACCATCTTTAATCAATATTGCTACCCCCCCAACCTATCCTTTCTTCCTTCCCTGTCTCTCCTAAACAACTTGTACCCTGGAATATTTAACACCTAGTCCTGCCCTCCTTTGAGCCAGGTCTCTGTTATAACAATAATATTATCATTATAATTCCATTTATCAACCTGTGCCTGCCATTCACCAATCTTATTACCCACACTCCATGCATATGAGCCCTGATTTTGGCTTTTTTTTACTTTCCCCCTTATTTTGACCCCATCTAATGACTTACTCTTGCCTACTCTAATTCTATCAAACTCTGCAAGTATTCTATCTACCTTGATACTATTCTTTGATATATCCTCATTATCAGTTGATACTTCACTACTTCCCACTGCTAGTTTTTCTCCTCTGCATTCTGAATTTCCTCTCGGGTTCCCACCCCCTGCCAATCTAGTTTAAACCATTCCCAACAGCACTAGCAAGCCTTCCTGTTTAGGGTGTAACCCATACTTCTTGTACAGGTCCCACCTAACCTAGAACTGACCCCAATGCCTCAGAAATCTAAAGGCCTCCCTCCTACTCCATTTCTCCAGCCATGTTTTGAACTGTTCAGTCTTCCTATTCTTCTCACTAGCACATGGCAGTGGGAGTAATCCTGAGATCACTGCTCTTGAGGTCCTGCTTTTTAATTCCCTTCCTAACTCCCTGAAATCTACTTTCAGGACCTCATCCCTTTTCCTACCTATGTCATTGGCCCCATTGTGGACCACAACCTCTGGCTGTTCACCCTCCCCCAAAAGAATGTGCTGCAGCCACTCTTTGACATCCTTGACCCTGGCACCAGGGAAGCAACATACCATCCTGGAGTCATGTCTACGGCCACAGAAGCACACGTCTGCTCCCCTATCTATGGAATTCCCTGCTTCTATAGCACTTCCAATCTTCCTGCTTCCCTCCTGTGCAGCTGATCCACTTGTGGTGCCATGAACTTGGCTCTTTCCACTGTCCCTATGAGTAACGATCTCACTCACCAGTATTCAAAATGGAAAAGTGGTTAGAGAGCGAGATAACCTCAGGATATTCCTGCGCTACCCACCTGTTCTCTTAGGTACTCTGGCAGTCACCTGTACTACTTAGCTGCAATGTGACCACCTCTCTAAACATGCTATCCACGTAATTCTCAGCCTTGCGGATGCACCACTATGACTCCAACTGCTGTTCAAGTTCCGCAACCCAAAGCTCAATTTCTGCAGCTGGTGACACTTCCTGCAGATGTAGTCATCGAGGGCACTTTGTGACTGCACGACTTGCCACATCCTGCAAGATGCACATTCCACATGGCCCAGCTGCACTGACATACCTTAACCTTTACATAAAGTGTTTACTCACCTGTCACTCACCAATCGTCTTCTCCTCTCCCTCTCGCCCTCTTTATGCAGTCTCCTTTTGACCACCAACGTGGCTGAATTTTTTTCAATTAGCTTCTGAATGAATGCATTTAAAAGTCCAAAGTGTTCTGGAATTCTATAACCAAGTTAGGACTTGAATAGGTGAGTGGATGACCAAGGATTAAATCATAACCTGATTTTCATGAAACATAGTTTATGAAATTGTCACCATACTGAGTATAATCTGCCATATATTAAATTTATTATTCATATTGCATGCTTGTTATTTGAGTATCACTGATGCATGCAACTGCATAGTTTTTTAAATTCTGGGGACTTGGGCACCACCATCAAGGATTACATTTTTAGACATCCGTAGTTGTCCTTGAAAAGGTAGTGGTGAGTCACTTCCTGAAAACTATGTGTTCTGTGTGGTGCGGTCCTCCCACAATGTTATTTGGTGGGAAGTTCTGGATTTTGACCCAGCCACCATTAATGAACAGCAGTAAATGTCCCAAGCTGGCGTGATGTGAGATTTGAAGGGAAACTTGGACATGATGGTGTTCCTAGACATTTGCTCCCTTTGTGGAGATTGAGAGTTGGGAGGTGCTGATGAAGAAACCTTGATGGGTTCCAATGGTGCATCCTGTAAATAGTACAGACTGCAGTCACGGTGTGCTGGTGATGGAAGTGGATATTTAAGTTGGTGAGTGTGCTTCTCATTAAACAAGTGTTTTACCCTGAATGGTATTGAGCTTCTACAGTGTTATTGAGCCATTACCCAATTAGGCAAGGTGGAAGTATGTCTTCATACTTTTGATGTGCCTTGTTGGTGGTGAAGAGGCTTTAATGATTCGGAAAATACATCATTTGCCACAGAATATTCAGCCTATGACCTGTTCGAGTAGCCATGGAATTTATTTTCTGTTCTGGTTGGGGTTTCTAGTCAGTGATGACCGCAGGATGTTGATACTGTGAGATTTGATAAGGTAATGCGATCGAATGAAAGGAGAGGTCGGTTAGACTCCACTTATTGAAGATGGTTAATGCCTGACACTTGTGTTGTGTGATCAGCCTGTAATTCTGGGATTTGTCCAGGTCAAGCTGCATGCGAGGTTTGAATACTTCATTATCTGAGGAATTGTGAATTGAACAAAACACTGCAACTGCCAATGAATAGCCCCACTTCTGACCTTATGATGTAGGGTAAATCACTGATGAAGCAGCTGAAGATGTTTGGCTTAGGTTTCTTCCTTGAGGCACTCAGGCAGCCATGTCCCTTGCGTCACCAAAATGGAATGTTTATAAACATCCGAGCTACAGAAAGATAGCAGCACTCTTCAGACAGCCTCACAGTGAAGATGGGAGCAATATTCTTAACTTTGCTTCTATATCACATAAGTTATAATAAGTAGCCATCATTTTGTTCTTGTTCCATGTACCCTCTATCTATGTTCAAGTAAATGATCCATGCAACTTTGGAGGTTTTTTTTAGATTGCTTTGCCAGGTTATTCCTGTTACCTTTCCCTGCCCTTTTACACATCTAGGGTCTCAGCTGCTTCTTAAAATACTTTTTCTGCCAAGATTAACTTTTATAAGCTTACCTGAGTGTTATTGGCAACTTGCCAGGTCATTCTATCTCTAAGTAGCCCAGAGGAAAACTTACAAAAAGGTGTATAGATTATAGGAAGGGCTCTGCCTTACACTGACGTTACGCAATACTGCACAGAATGAGTCTGCCTCATGACGAATGACTCTCTTTACTAAAGGCTTTGGATTAATTGGTTGGTAATGAATGAACCTGGTATATGGCATTGATTTTGAACATCTAAACCATCTAGCTGGCTGGTACATTAAGTGCTCTGCTGTTCCACCATTCTGAAAAAAGTTGCCTAGCACGTTTATGTAAAGAAATGTAAGGGGAAAAAAACTGCTGGCATGTGTTACCTGGAAACCAGCACACAAAGATATACTAATAAAGCACTAACTATACTGACTAAGTTGCATGTGGGTACAAAATTGTTGCTGGAGCTCTCTGCCTTTAGCTTGTGGAACCACTATTTGGTGGGAAATGATACGGATCACCAAGATGGTGGCAATGCAAATAAAAATTTAATGGTGAATTGTGTTGTTCACTATACCACACAAAAGGTTTACTGCTGTTTGTCTATAACTCGACACTTATCAATTGTCAGTTCACCAATTAACTGCTATCCTCCTTGGAAAGAAGGTATGCGGGATTGCTTTTGTGTTGAACTTGCTCCAAGATAATACATTTGTTAATGGAGAGGTTAGATTTCAGATGATCCTTCTGTGGTGGCCCTTGTAAATTTGATACTCTAGTCAGGCAGATATTACTGCAGAATGTTATCAATTATTGACCAGCCAGCTTGGTTCATTGATGGTACCTGAAAGAATAGGGCTACCACTGGGAGCTGGTATTTTTCCTACCCTGTTCCAAATAATCCTGCAAGCTAAAGTATTAATGAGGAGGGTAATCACAGCTGGAAGCTTATAGCACACAGTGAAGTGCTCTCTGCTGGTGAGCTGCACATTTCTACCTGGGAAAAGGCAGCAATATTCTTAACCATACAAGTGATTCTTGCCAACCTTTGTAACATGTCCATATATGGGCAGAATGACTTTAGTATTAGGAAAACAAAACAGGTTTTCTCGGTTAGTTGGAGATAAAAACATGATAACGGGGTCTGTATAGGTAATGAACCCGCCGGGCCAAAGAAAGATAAACTTTGCATTTATTACCATTTTACACCATTTAGAATTGTTTACAGACTAAAGTAGTTTTATACCTCAAAGTTGTTAGCATACTTTTAGCCTCTGTCTGTTCTTGTACACTTTTTGATTTATAAGTGTTACAAAGGAACTGCCCTGTCTGATCTCACCAATTCTGATGAAAGGTTAACATTTGTATAACACCTATCTTGTATTTTTTGATGGATTAATTACACATTTGTGGCATTTTCTGCTTGAAAGAGAAGGTATGGAAGTAAAGAACTATAATAAAGTGGGATAAAGGACTTGTTTTTAAAACAGGTGTCGTTACCTAAATGATGTCTGTTGATTGTAAAATAACACAGTACTGGCTGTTCTTGCAGCGTTTCTTTTAACAACATAAACTGTGGTGATTTGGTCACACCCCAGTGAACTGCAACTTAATCCTTTTCCAACCAGTTTAGTGAGAACTGGAATCTTTCTGTCATTCCCTTGGTGGAGTTGTTAGTTTTAGTCGCTTTTGTATTTGGATTACAGTGACTGTAGAGCAGAAATCAGGAGTGATTATTGCTATGTGATAGTGCAAGATTTAAACCTTGATTAACCTTCATGATAGATTGCTACGTTTTCCTCATTGAAGTCAAAGTCTGATACTCCATTTCAGGATTTTGGAAGTGCTTCCCCTTTTGATATCAGTGTGCTTCATAAGGAAAATTTCTTCTTCAAAGCCAGTGAATAGGTTTCTTTCGGTGAAAAACTTGCATTCAAACAGTCATTCAGCCAATCAGAGCAAATGCTATTCTCATCACTATGGTCACGACAGTTCACATTCAAAGCAAGGGCGGTTAGCAGAGCTTGCTGGGAAGCTCAGCTGGTCTTATCAACTATGCTTGATACGTACTTTTAACAGCTTCTTAAGTTACTGATTTGAAACATTACAGATTCAAGTTTCCGCAGTTTTGTAGGAATTAACAATGGAGCATGGCAGTGTTCACAGGGTTGTCTTTTGCAACAGATTTTCAAATGTCCTGGATTCTTTTTATCTCACTACGTTTGGTAAGGCACAAGTGACACTCGGTCACATTTTATCTGCTCTGTTCAAAGTGTTGATTTGTATATTATATGTTTAAATGACAATTCCATGATTGCAAGCATTGTATGACTAGAGAAATGATGCACAGATCACATTTTTGAACTCCTAGTTTTAAAGGTTTTAATAGCAACTTGAAACATTTGCACTAAAATTGAGTACAGTTGGTGCATTGAAAGATCAAACATTATGACTTGCCTTGGGTAGTAGAGGCAGGCACAGTGCAGGTTTCAGCATTGTGAAAATGGAAAACAATTATGTAGTATTTGTTAATACTTGCTTTTTACCTTGTCTTCCTATTGTAGTTCTTCATGTTTTAATTAGAAATTCAAAACGTGCAATGGTATGGGTTTATTTATGAACTTCAAATGTGATGTAACATTCGTACACAATTCAATATTATTCATAAAGAACACTGGTATTGATGTATTATGCAATGTGATTTCTTTTGTATTATACAAAATATATGTAGAACAGTAACAAAAAGCCTATACTCCCATCAGTTTGGACTCTGGTATTTTGGAGAAATTTTATGTAAATTAAATTTTTTAGTGTCTGAGATTAATTTGTGAAAAAGTGTTTTACAAATGTAAAAGTTAATATGTAGATCACTGGGAATATATATCAGGATGGCAACGTATAAAAATGGCTGAAAGATATTCATATAGTGACAACTCATGTGATTATGGCATCCTCAGACTACTGCGCAAGTTGCCAACTTATGCTGTGCTTGTCTGTTAGAAAGTTGATGTTTGAATATGATATAGCTGCTTATTAAAAGGGATGCCAATAAGTTGAGTATAAACCAAGGGAGAAAACTGAGATGAATTTAGTATAAATTGTGTGCATTGTTTTAAATCTTGAAAACAGTAATTGAAGTGTCAACATTTATTGTATGTCCCCATTATAAATTGGACATAAAAACCAGGACTGTTAATATTGCTAACATAGAAGTCGCTGGTCTCAACTGGACTATCAGTACTGCTACAAAGTATGTGTATCATAAGAAATACTTATTAAAATTACCGATGTTTTAACCCAAAAATGACCTCAATACATATTTATTATCATTCTTATTTGTGGGTGTGTTGATATTGCATACTTGGTATTGATGTCGTGCAATCATTTGCATTGCACTGAGTACCAAAACCTGCAGCATTAAGTTACAAAAAACTTGCAGTTTTGAAGCACCTTATCATGTCTCTTACGATGTGCTAAATTACTTCTATCAGATTAATTATTTTTGAAGTGCATTCACTGTTATTTGTGTAGGCAGATATAACAGGAGCTTTGCACATACTGTAGCTAGTCTCATAAGCAGCAGTAAAATAATGACTAGTTAATTTGATTTTGGGAGTGTTGTTTGAGGGAAGAATGTTGGCTAGAACACCGGGAGAATTTAATGCTTCCTTTCAACTAAATTTCATCATTTTGCAAGTAGAGACAACTTGGTACCAGTCGTAAGACCATCTGAAAAGATGATCTTTAATGCTAGCACTGCGTATCCTGCAGGTGGTGCAGAACGACTTCATTAAACTATGATAATTAGATTATGGGCTAAACCACCATTAAATTTCCATTGATGGATCAGAGCTTATTATCTTGTGACATCTATGATGAAAGAATTCATCAACAGAATCTGGGAAGTAGAGCACCATCCATGCATTTGATTATTGATCTGTGGAATTCTGCTTTTGTTCGGGTAACGGTGATGGAAGTGAAGGTAGAATCAGAAATTATGCTATAGGAAGAGAGTGTTTGGCTTCAACTAGAGCCATTACTTTAATATCATTTTTGTCCTTTCCTGCGTTTTGGATTTTAGAATTTTGGAGCAGCAGGACGAGAGCTGCTCACTTGCATTGTTTTTAAAGGCACCTTTACTCACAGTCTAAGGGCAGAATTTTCTGCCTGTCGAGTGGGCGGGAGCCGATCTCTGCCGGAGAAGCGGGCCCCACCGCCATTTTACGTGGGCGGGCGAATTAAGGACCGTCCAGCATGACGTCCGGCAGGAAGTGCTATGTCATGTGCACCAAAGAGCACACATTTCCCTGAGGCTAAAAATAGAAAAAAAAGTTCCTTAACATGTCCCATCCCATGTGACAATGTCACATGAGATGGGAAATGTTCATAATATACATACTAACTTTATTAAAATGTTTAAAGCCCTGCATGAAAGCTCGTCCCGCCGCTGGATGAGATTTCATGCTTTCTCTAGTTGTCACCGGCGCTCCTGGCCGATCCACCAACCTTAAGGTTGGACGGGCAGGTCCTTTAATTGTTTAATTGATCCTGGCAATGGCCTCAGTTGGCCATTGACAGGTCGATAGGCACACAGCTGATTTGGCTGTGCTCCCGCCTTCCTGAAAACCCCCAACGTCATCCCGTATCGTTTTACGCATCGGCGAGCGGGGCCCGCCCCCTGCTCACTGCCAGCAAAATTCTGCCCTAAGTTTTGGGAGAGCAATACCAAACTGAGCCACGTGTGCCAGTTACCCACATTTACACCATCCTGTGTCTGCTATTCCCTTGGCTTGTTGGAAGTCGGTACAGAAAACAGAGACTGGGCTTAAAGTTTCTCTGTGGAGGATCATGGACTTGTTTTCTTAATCAATCTCCACTAGATCTTTAGGAGAGTAAAGGCAACAAATAATGTTGAGAATGTTTCTTCAATTAAAAAATAGTTCTTTAAATAGTTAATGTCCAGTAATTCTTGTGAACGCCTGTACCTGTAATTGTCACAGTTTATTGCGATTACCCGTACTATAATGCACGATCTGGGCACTTTGTTATATTGACTCTTTGCTGCCCCCTCTGTTGGGTGGCGTAAATAATGTTATTTCAATATGGCTGCCTGCTGTGAATTTACATGCTAATCTTTTGTCAATGCAATACACAACAATTGCAATTACACATCATGCTTTTTTGTGTCACATCATTTACTTGCCTGTTCATTTCATTTGGCTCTGATTGAGGTCTTAAGGCACGGTTGTCAAAGTAGCTGTCACTGTTGTCCGCAATGGAGAATTTAAGGATGTGACCTGATGCTTATTGTCCAGCCCTGACTTCCAGCCCTCATGGCTCACATGTGACCCTTGTTACAATGTTAGCTAGCAACACTGCAAAAAGATCTCCGGATCCTGACCTTGCATTTTGGAGGCCCCCACTGCATTGACAAACATCATATATATCTGATCACGGCAGGGAATTAGTTCTAACCCTTTACAGTTTTTAGTCATCTTAAAATGTTAGGGTATGTCACGCCCTAGAATGGAGGGTGTAAAATTGGTTGCCATGGCAGTGGTGCTGTACCTGCTGCCTACTTGCCCCAGTAAGGAACTCAGGAGAAATGTCTTTACAAGGGATTAGTTAGAATGTAGAACTTGTTATCACATAGAGTAGGTGAGGCAGTTAGCATTATTGAATTTAAGGGGAAGTGATGGGTATGTACATGAGATAGAAGGGAATAGGTGGATGTGCTGATGGCGTTAGATGAAATAGAGTGGAAAGAGATGTGTATGGAGCATAAACACTGGCATTTCAGCAAAAACGGCCTGCTTCTGTGCTGTGAATTCTCTGTAATTGCATGTCAGCTGTGGGTAGGGTGGAGGATACACTAATGGGGTAGAGTTGTTGGTGGTGGTGGCCGCACTACACTGGTGAGTCTAAATTTGTTGAAAGGGCCTTTCCAGCAATGGCCTGGGGCAAACTCTCATCTCTGCAACTAGTCCTGAGTCCCAATACTGGATCTCAAGGCCGGCTTGGTGTCCAATTCCTAAGAAGTGAGTTCTAGGGTAAATGAGCAGTAGCAGGAATGATGGAATTTGTTCACTGTGGAATGTAGTATTCAGGTGTGAGTTTTGCCTTTTATGTGCCTCTTTTCTCAACCTGAACCACTCCCAGCTTCTGCTTCTGAATCTGCTTCTCTACTCACCTGCAGTAAGTAGCCTTTATTTCAAACCTTCATTTCTCTCCTTTTTGCCCAATCCCTTTCCACTGCCTGTACCCCAAACTATTCACTACCTTTCACCACATTCATGCTCTGAGCTATGCATCTCCATTCGCCTGTTCTTAATGTTTGCTCTTCCAATATTCTCCAGCTGCTGGACTGTCAATCTCCTTTTTCCATTCCTGAGGTTTTGCCTTCTCACCTTCCATCTTTCAGTACCTTCACTAGAAGCTCCGTTTCCCAAAGTCTCTTTGCGTTAAGCAACAAATTTCCTCCGATGAGCTCTCATCCTCCTCCAGTTCACCCTCTGGTAAGGGTTCACTCTTTGCAATGCCAGATTGTGAAGAGTACAACACACTGCGATGAAGCATGAAATCCGATCAGAAGTGCAATGTAGTGAGCCACTGAACAGTCCAAGCATCTGAAGTACTCCTTCAGAAGCCCTGTGCTGCTCTATAAGGGAGTGTGTGGAGCTGTGAGCAGCGTTGTACTTTTCGTCGGAATGACTTTGAGAGTGATGCACCAGTGTCATCAGCCAGCATTTCATTGGGTACCCCTTATCCCCAAGCAGCTATCCCTGCAAACGTAATGGCCCCTCAAAAATCTCAGGCACCTGGGAGTGATTCAGAATGTAGGAGTCATGGCAAGTCCCAGGGTACTGTGCATAAAGGAGCAGTATGTGCTTCTGGTGATCACATACCAGTTGTACATTGATGGAATAGTATCCCTTGCAGTTTATAAACATTAGGGGTGTAGTCTATTGCATCCTGCACTCTTGGGAAGCCTGAGGTGGTAGTGAAGTCGGTGAATCTCGCAGCCTGGCTATCTTCATCCAGAGCAAACCTGACATAATGATGGGCCTTCCTGTAAAGGGCACCTGTGACCTCCTTTATGCATCAATGTGTTGCAGACTGAGAGATGCTGCGCAGGTCTCCTGTTGATCTCTGGAAAGTCCCAGAAGCAAAGAAATTGAACACTGTGGTCACCTTCAAAGCCACTGGCACAGGTCACCCTCCAACTCCATGTGGCATCAAGTTTTCACAAAGAATATGGCACATGTGACGTACCAGAGCTGGGGACAAGCACAGACGTGCCCGGAATTGCCTCTTACTCATTCGTAAATATGAAAGTCTACTATAATAAACCCTAGGAGGTCTGGCGATTCACCTCCATTGTCTGGGTCGCTCCTCCTGACCATCCTGTTCATGCTCTGGCTCCCTTGACCATGTCCCTTAGGCGTGGCTTCTTGCTGGAGCTGCACGTGGTGTCGCCTCTCCCTCCTTCGTCTCCCCCATTGCATTAGGAGCTATAGTTTTTCCTGCCCTCCGTGCATGATGGCTGATGCTGCCTTGTCCCTGAGACACTAGCACAACATTGAGGTGACCAAGATGACATTGTAATATGTAACATCTTCAGCTCTGTGTGGGATACTAAGATTTAATTGAGATGAGTGACCTAACTTAGCTCTGTGCTCCAGTCTCTGTGATGCGGCATAGTAATGACCAATCAGTTGCTCATGGTCAATGAGTAGATGCCCTTTGGCCCATTAGGAGTGTCAAACCTGGTGAACACATGACAGTCCTTCATTGATGGGATGCCATAGATGATGCAGCTCTGCCTCCTTCACAATTGCCTGCGTTCCCAAATTCTAAATTCCTCTGTGCAGCAAGTGTGATGTGAAGCCCCTGAGTTCTAAGTAGCCCCTTTAACAGTGCTAATGAAGCGATTGGCATTCAGCAGCTTTCTTCCTAAGGAGCTCTTCCTTCTTTTTCTCTAGGCAGATTCCTGTTTACTCTTGCAGCAACGACAAGTTAGAGGCAGCTCCAGAAAGGCCCACTTGTGTTCACCCTTTCCCCTCGCAGCTCTTTGATAGCCTTTCTTCTCCATTGCCCACCTTGTGTTCATCATCTCCATCCTTGCCTCATACCCCACCCCCGGCTGAAGTGCTAGTTTCAGAAAGTGGAGTTCTGCCTGACTGCCATTGCACAGTGGTGTCCTCGTGGACAACGGTCTCAGCCACTGGATGGCGAAGACTCCTGCATTCCCCAACCCACGCCGTATTGCTGGTCACTGACTGAAAGTGGAAACCTGCATGAGTACCGCAGCACAGTGGTGTCCTTCAGGAAAACGTAGGCAAAGACAGGAGCAGACCAAGCCTACAGGCCCAGCAGTGTGGCGTTCATTTCAACAAGATCGGCACAGCGCTATGGAAAGTAGGCTATGGATGTTACACTCGTCTCAGAGTTATGAGCGAACTGAGGTCCAACTTGTGCATGCTGCCCCTTTTCAAATGGGTTTGAGGCTGATGTAATTTCTCACTGGCGTGACACAGGATTGGAAGGCATGACAAGGTTCCAGTGAGCAGCTGTTTTAATGAGCATTCATGAGATGTTAATGAATGCAATTGGTGTTAACGCCACTAGTCGGCGGAATAACTGACCTGCCATTGGAAGAATTTCAAACTGTTTTTACGCTGGCGTACTTCCGACTTTGCCGCCACGAAACCCATTGCGGGCGGGATGAAAAATTCCCCCCCGCGTGAGGTGGGTGGGGTCGAGGTTACTAAAGTATGTTGGAATGGATGCTGAGCCTTGGATGAGGAGATTCTGAGGGTTGAGTATACCTGCTGACTCATGGGCCAGAATGTTTAGGATGGCGGGTTTGCTTTCCTGCCATCTGAAGAGTTGGCGGTGAATGCATCCCCACCAATACTGGCCACCCTGCAACCATTAAATGCTCTAACAAGCCTCATTTGGAAAGAAGTCCCAACTCGGAGAGCTACCGCCAATCTGATTGGCTGGCAGCTCTCTAGTCTCTGTAGTGCCAGGAGCTGCAGTGGACAGGACAGGGACTGCAAGCAGTCTCCAGAGTTCTGGGAGTCCAGGACCAGGTAAGGGTGGGGAGAGGAGGTGAGGCCCTGGGGGCTGGGTGGAGGCTTCTGTTGGAGAGGCCAGGGGGTCAGGTGGGGTAGGGAGCACCTGCAAGGGTCAGGCCTTGATTGGGTGGGTTAGGTGGTGGTGGGGGGTGGGGCATTGGTGTCAGATGTTGCAAAACTGAAGAAGGTAATGTAGCATTTCCATGTTTGCTGTACACAAACTTACACTTAGCAATGTCATACACTGGACTGGTAATCGAGGCATGGGTTCAGTTTATATGAAGGTAGAGCACAGATGGCTCAGGAGATGGATCTACTTTATGGACTTAGCATCTATTACTCATAAGGACAGCGCAGCTGTCATTCTACACACACACTCCTAGCTGTTAGTCACATACTGCTCCACATCCTGGCTACTTGATTATTTGCATAGTCCTTTAAAGTGATATCAGAATATGACCACTTTTTCCCCAAGTTAACAATGCATATGTTAAGAGTAAAAATACATTCACAGTAGGGTGGTTGTTTACATGAAAGGTAGATCTCTGTTTAAGAGTTCAAGAGCCTGTATAGTGTATAGGTGACTTGCTAATCTTCCGGATCTCGTGATGGTATAACCTTCCTGAAATCTATTCTTGTCGCTTAGGTGTTCTTGACCTGTCGGTGTGTTAGCATCCTGTGTATTGTTGGAGTGTTGACTATTTTCATGGTGATCTTCCAGAATTTCACTTTCCAAGTTCATCTTTGAGTGTGTTTTAGATGCAATAGGAGTGTTGGGTGTTTTGCAGTTGTACAATTCCTTTAGCTAGCTTCTGTTTCTCCTTACCATCACTCTATTCAGTGTTATGATCTCAGGATCTAGGCTGACTGCACACTTTGAATACTTTTGTGGGTGATCAGGTTCCCTGGGTAGGATGGGTGACCTGAACCTTCTGTCCTACATGCAGAAAGACTTAGGCAGTCCCACACCTGCATGTTGGTCGTGTGCTGGCTTCATTCTGCTTTGTTTTACAAGACATTTCTCCTGCACCTGAGAACTGGGACAGGTGATAGCTTGGCAAGGTTGTCCTAACCTGCCTTCTGAACATGATTTCTGCTGGTGTCGGTAAGCCTGTATCTGAAGGTGTCGTTCTCAAGTGTAACATGGCAATGCAGAGATCTTGTTTTGTCTCTCTGCATTTTGTGATTAGTGCCTTAACAGTGCAGACCATTCGCTCAGTAAAACTGTTGGACCTGGATATGGCGATGCTGCCATATTGTTTCTGCCCTATTTAGCATACATGTCCCTAAAAGGTCTGCTGGTATATCGCGGCCCATTTTCCGATAGGATTCCTTAAGGTGCACCGAACAAGCTGAAAATTCCATTCGTTGTGTCTGCCACTGGCACACTTGAGATATCCTTCAGTTGTCTGATGATTGGAAACTTGGAAAAGTAATCAGTGACTCGGAGAAAGTCGCTGCCATGGATAGTGAATTAATCTGTTGCAGTTGTACACCCAACAGTACGATGGAATCTTATGAGGGTGCAGAAATTCTTTGTGTTGATGTGGTTGGTGACTCTGGCATGCTTCGCACATCCTGATTATCTTCTTGATATTGTTCTTGACCCCTGGCCAATACACAGTTTTCCTTGCCAGCCACCTTGTTCGCTCTGTGCCCATTTGCCCTTGGTGACAGTACAAGGCAAACAGCTTCAGATCCAAGCACCTATTTTCCTTTGAAAATAACATCTCTTGAAATACCGTGTTCATCTCTGTGCGGTCAAAAACATGAGGGTATCTGGTATTTCTAATATCATATCTGGCCAACTTTGTACAATAACACTCCATAATGCTTTCAGTCGTGGATCATTTGCTGTTTCTTCCTGAAGTTGGTTGGGTTTGTGTTATCTGAAAATCATCAGATCAACATTGAGTACATCTTCTAAGTGTAAATGTTCTGAAGAATGGTCAGACAGATTCGAAATGTTAACCCGGTTTCTCTCTCCACAGATGCTGTCAGATCTGCTAAGTATTTCTGGTATTTTCTGTTTTTATTTCAGATTTCTAGCATCCGCAGTATTTTGCTTTTATTGTGCATTTAGAAACATAGAAACCAGGAACAAGAGTAGGCCATTCGGCCCTTCGAGCCTGCCCCGCCATTCATTATGATCGTGGCTGATCATCCAATTCAATAGCCTGCTCCCGCTTTCTCCCCACACCCTTTGATTCCTTTCACCCCAGGAGCTATATCTAACTCCTTCTTGAGAACATACAATGTTTTGGTCTCAACTATTTTCTGTGGTAATGAATTCCACAGGCTCACCACTCTCTGGGTGAAGAAATTTCTCCTCATCTCAGTCCTAACTGGTCTACCCCATATCCTCAGACTGTGACCCCTGGTTCTGGACTCCCCCACCATTGGGAACATCCTTCCTGCATCTACGCTGTCTGGTCATGTTAGAATTTTATAGGTTTCTATGAGATTCCCCCCTCACTCTTCTGAACTCTAGCAAATATAATCCTAATCGAATCAATCTCTCCTCATGTGTCAGTCCCACCACCCCAGGAATCAGTCGGGTAAACCCTTCACTGTACTGCCTTTATAGCAAGTACTTCCTTCCTCAGATAAGGAGACCAAAACTGTGCACAATATTCCAGGTATGGTCTTACCAAGGCCCTGTACAATTGCAGCAAGACATCCCTGTTCCTGTGCTCTAATCCTCTGGCTATGAAGGCCAACATACCATTTGCCTTCTTTACCGCCTGCTGCATCTGCATGCTTACCTTCAGCATCTGGTGTACAAGGACACCCAGGTCTCGTTGCACATTCCCCCCTCTCAATTTATAGCCATTCAGATAATAATCTGCCTCCCTGTTTTTGCTGCCAAAATGGATAACTTCACATTTATCCACATTATACTGCATCTGCCATGCATTTGCCCACTCACTCAGCTTGTCCAAATCACACTGAAGCATTTCTGCATCCTCCTCACAGCTCACTCTCCCACCCAGCCTTGTGTCATCTGCAGATTTGGAGATATTACATTTACTCCCTCATCTAAATCATTAATATATATTGTGAATAACTGGGGTCCCAGCACCGGTCCCTGGGGTACCCCACTAGTCACTGCCTGCCATTCGGAAAAAGACCCATTTATTCCTACTCTTTATTTCCTGTGTGCCAACCAGTTTTCTATCCATCTCAATACACTACCCCCAATCCCATGCGCTTTAATTTTACACACCAATCTCTTATGTGGGACTTTGTCGAAAGCCTTCTGAAAGTCCAAATAAACCATATCCACTGGCTCCCCCTCATCAACTCTACTAGTTAAATCCTTGAAAAATTCCAGTAGATTTGTCAAGCATGATTTCCCTTTCATAAATCCAAGCTGACCCTGTCTGATTGTGTCACTGTTTTCCACGTGCTCAACTATTAAATCTTCTATAATGGACTCCAGAATTTTCCCCACTACCAACGTCAGGCTGACTGGTCTATAATTCCCTCTCTTTTTCTCTCTGCCTCTCTTTTTAAATAGTGGGGTTACATTAGCTACCCTCCAATCTGTAGGAACTGTTCCAGTGTCTATAGAATCTTGGAAGATGACCACCAATGCATCCACTATTTCTTGGGCCACTTTCTTAAATACTACTTTGATGTCTGTGCTGTCCATTTGTAGGCTTAGCAAAATATCTGCTTTTTAATGGATTTGGTAATCTGCTCAACTTGCCTGAAGTAACCATTTTGCTACCTGATTTGTAACAGATATTGAAGTAGTACCCCTGTATTTTTGTTAGAAGACATTGTAGCCTGGGTGGTGCATTCGTCAGTGGCTTACACCAAATCATTTCCAATGGTTGTGGTCAGTTTCCACAATGAACCATTTACTGAATAGCCATGTGTGGAATCTTGTGATATCAGACACCAGAGCGAAAGTCTCACGCTCTATGTTTGAATAATTAGATTGTGATGTTGATGTTTCAAGTCAAATATGACTTCTTCAGAACTGAAGGAGGAAAGAATTGTAATGAGTTATATACCATCAAAAGCAGGGAGGGGGAGGAGGAGGAAGATCAAAAGGGAATGTCTAGGAGAAAGTAGAGGGTGGGAGAGATTAAATGACAAAGGCGTCATCAAACAAAAGGCAGAGAGTGGTAATGGCTGTAGTAAAGAGACAAAACATTTGTCCAGAGTGAGTGTAAATGCCTGAATAGTGAATAGCTCTGTCTGAAAGCAAAAACATGATTCAAATTGGCACATGGCGAAAAACAGAATTAAGATTGGGGACAGGGTTCGTGGTCTGAAATTGTAATGTTGAGTCGAGAAGGCTATCAGGTGCCTAATCAGAAAGTTATATCTATCCTAGAGCGATAGGCATCCTGACATCAAATGGCACAGCTCTGCATCTGCTGTCTGCTGGACTGGAGCCTGAGGAACCAGTTCTTTCGTAAACTCGCCATTATGTGTAGCAATGCTTGCAAACAGGATTGGTGGTATCTTGTGTATGTTCATGCAGGCTCTTAAGTGACCACATGCTTTCTTTCATTCACATGCACTGAAAGTTTGAGTTGCTTGGAAGGTAGCATCCAGCGATACAATTAGTCAGGTTTTGCGTATCTATTGGAGATGACATCACCACCTATCTTGGAAACTGAAGCCTCCACATGCATTAATCCTTGTGTGAGCAAGATATGTGCATTTCCACCTGGCGAAAGAACATAGAGTGCCCCTCTTGCAACCTGACATGTCTGCTTGACCGTTTTCTAGTCCTCATTTCTCCAAAATTCTCAGATATATCATGATTTCCTCTGGAAAATCCATTATTGACATGAATGGAGCAGTAATGGAGAATATGAAAGCATTACAGCAGAATGAAAACAGTGAAAAATTATGCAAAGTAGCCTAGAAATCTCCTGCTGAATACTGCAGAAGAGCTAATGTGATTGACAAAACAGATTTGATATTGTGCCTTCTGTCCTCCGGATGTTCAAAAGAGCTTCATGACCTTGAATTTCTTTTGAAATGCAGCCACTGCTATGCAGGCCATGTGTCAGGCGGTTTGTCTAGAGTAAGGTCCCATGCATAGCAGATGTGGATGAACTATTAGGTAACCTGTTTTTGGTGGTGATAGTTGGGAGAACAATTAAGTGCAACAAACTAGGAGAAGTCCATGCACTTCTATGAATACTGTCATGAGATCTTTAACATTCTCTTGAACTACTAGAATAGACACAGGGGGCCTTGCATTAATATCTCACCTGAAAGATGGCATTCCAACAAAGCTGAAGCTTCTGGGTGCTAGATACCCTTAATACTGTGCTGAAGTACTGTGTGGCCCAGTTTTAGCGCGGACTTGAAACTACAACCTTCTGACTCAGACGAGAGTGCAGCATACAGTGCTGAATAGACAGCTCCGATTGGAATAAAACAGAAATTGCAGAAAAAGCTCAGTAGGTCTGGCAGCATCTGTGGAGAGAGAAACAGAGTAATGTCTCAAGCCCAATATGACTCTTCTTCAGATCTGAAGGATGGTAGAAATGCAATGGGTTTTATACTGTTGAAAACATGGAGAAGGGTCAGGTAGAACAAAAGGGAAGGTCACGGATAGGTTAGAGGGCAGAAGAGATTAAAAGATATCAAGGAGCAAAAGACAAAGGAAGTGGTGATGATTGTAGTTAAAAAAAAAACAAAGCATTGGTCCAGAGTGAGTGTTAATGGCAAAATAAAGGACAGCTCCACTCCGTTGGAAGTAAAAACATGAAAACAAGATACAGGCTGCATTGGGAAAAAAAATCAAATCAAAATGGAGGACAGAGTTCATGGTCTGAAGCTGTTGAACTCAATGTTGAGTCCATAGAGGCTGTAAAGTGCCTAATTGGAAGCTGTTGAACTCAATGTTGAGTCCATAGAGCTGTAAAGTGCCTAATTGGAAGATGAGGTGCTGTTGCTCAAACTTGAATTTGGCTTCACTGGAACCTTGCAGCAGGTCAAGGACATAAATGTGAGCATGAGAGCAAGGAGGTGGTCTATGAATACTCAGTTGTTAAGCATATTCAAGACTTAGATCGATAACGTTTTGGACACTATGGGATATGGGGTTAGGCAGCAAAGTAGAGTTAGATAAAAGATCAGTCATGATCTTATTGAGTGATGGAACGCGCTCGAGGGGCCAGTTCCTGCTCCTGTATCTTACATTGGAGAAGAGGAGGGTGAAGAATAGCAAAATCTTAGTCTGCAGCAATACTGAAAAGCTATTAAGCCTTTGTCTGCAATTAGAGAGGACAATGTGATCATTAAAATTAATGTACTATTTTACAGTATAATTATTTTTTGTTTCTAACAGGACAGCTGAAGCTATCAGTTCATCTTCAAGATGGAACAATTGCTGTTCATAGTAAGTTTGCAAATGTTGAAATTGTCCAGAGAAGGAGTTGCTTATTTTGTGAAATTAACTTAAAATAGGTTACATTAGAAACAACTACTCATAAAATAAAAACTTATTTGCATTTATTGCACAGAACTCGATCATTTAATTGAATATGAATATTATATACATCCAAACAATGCATTTGTTTGAAATAGATTTGGACAGTTTTCTTTATCTTAGTTCGAACAATGTAAAATAATAAAAATATTTTTGTCTGAGTTGAACACATCAAACTAATAATTTATCATAGTTAAGGATTGCATGGTTACTATTTTTGAAAATTTAGTATTGTTTGAAAGTTACGATGGCTTTGGTTCTGTAACACAGAGCAACCTTTTTCAAATATCTGTAGGTCAATTATGTTATAACTCTTTGTTCTCTAGTTATGGAAGCAAAAGGACTTATGGGAAGAGAATACCGCACTTGTGATTCTTATGCAAAGGTATGATGTTTGACTTCAAACGTTCCTCAATGTAAATGTGAAGTCCTTTTAGTAAGAGAGAATCTAAGTCAAAAAAGGCTTATTATTCTAGAGCAGTTAATTGACCAAGAATCTATTACATACATTATTTTGTATTCATTTTAATAGATCCTCTCCAGTAACTGAAATATCTATTGTCCAAAGTAAGGGTCTCAACAAAATTTAAACTACAAGTTTGAAAATTAAATTAAATTATTATCTTGTGCCTTTTAACTTCCTTATTTCAGCATTTATGAATAAGCAGGTTATGATAATTTTTGCATGTGTACTTTACATCAGACTGACGAAACAAAACTATCATCCTATATAATTTGCTTTATTCTCATCCTTTTTTGGCATAGGTGCTCTCCTTTGTCTTCACCATCTCCCAATATTTACACATTCTTTTGTCCTGTCTGTTTGTCAGGGTTATTGATGATTTTTATTTAACCTAC
This sequence comes from Carcharodon carcharias, assembly GCF_017639515.1. Taxonomy (NCBI): domain Eukaryota; kingdom Metazoa; phylum Chordata; class Chondrichthyes; order Lamniformes; family Lamnidae; genus Carcharodon; species Carcharodon carcharias. The sequence goes on along the minus strand of NC_054474.1, from coordinate 178,463,589 downwards.
TTACTTTCTATGTAACTATTTGCAGGTCACTTAACACATGAAATCTGTTGTGTCAAGGCCATTTTACACATATAAACTGGGCATCTAAGTGTCCAATATGGCAGGCAGCATACAGGTGACAAACAATGCTAGAACTGCATCACACACCATACTGGGAGAGGCTCCTATATTGACATTGAGGGCCTTAGACCCTTCACATATATAAAGAGGGTGCCTCATGCTTGTTTTAGGCCCCATTTACAAAATTTGTTTGTGACTATCTTTGGCATGCCATTGTGGTCAGCATTCTCAGGCACTTGACAGCCAAACCATCAATCCTTAATTAAAAAGTTGCTGGAGGCTTCCTCCTGATAGTCAAGTTATTTTTTACCTTATTGTGGAGTGGTGGGAGCAGGTGTGCCTCCTCTTGGATGCATGTGAAATCTGCGGTGTTCCGTCCTCCACCACTTCAGTATAGTCCAATTTTTAGGCCATCAACTCTTTTTATGTGATCTGAAGTCTCTGTTGATTCTCTCTGCTTCCTCTCTCCATTTTTTTTCTAAATTTTCAACCTTATTAAAATACCTGCCTTCAATCTTCGATAAGGAGAAACACCAAAAGTGTTGTGATCTATCTTTTTTCTTCTTGGATGCTGACGAACTTGCTGTCTTTTTCCATCATTTTCTGTTTTTACTCCGAGACACTCCTTTTCAGGTTGAAAAGTTTCTACAGCCTTCCTTCATAAGGGAGACTTCTAACACCATGGATTGGTCTGTTGGTTCTTCTTAACACTGTCTCCAGTGCTTGAATGTTCCCCTTTTGTCTCTGGGACCAGAACTGGACACAAGGTGTGATCTGACAAAAGCACTGTATAGTTTGACTGCGACTTCCTTTCGCTTATTTTCAATTATTTAGCTCCTGTATTGTTCAATATTGGTAACCTTACATAATGTTGATCTCAGTTGGTTCGACATGTTTAGTGGTGAATCTGCTGAAATTTCTAGGACTCCTTGAACTTCATCCTTAGTTGAAGCAACAAAATTCATAGATTATATGTATTCCTTATTTTTTTCCTGTTGCAATATTTTGCACTTGTCCTCGTTCAATTTCAACTGCCATTGATCTGCCCACTTGCTTATTTTTGTATTTTGTTTGTAATTTTTGAGCTGTCTCTTCCAGTTCCAGTGACACTCCTAGATTGGTATTATAATTCAATATTCCAATAATTCCAATTATAATCCAATAACTCATTTTAGATAGATTTTCTGAATCTTGGACATGAATATGAATGAGAAGCATCACGGGTCCCAAATCCAGCCTCTGTGGTCATCTACTTAGGACTTTTCCCTATCTTGATAGAACTTTAACAGCAACTCAGTGTTTTCAACCTCTTTGGTTTGATTAATTATTTATTCACAATCATACTTAAATGACCTCTTTTGTTTTAAAGTTGTCAGTGGTACCTGACTCTGATCGTGGATGCAGACAGAAAACAAAGACTGTGCCAGATTGCAAAAATCCAGTATTTCACGAGCATTTTATGTTGTAAGTATTCCTCATTATTACCCATGTTTATTATTTACTTGTAGCTTACAGCTGTGAAATTTGAGAAATTAACTTCATCAAACTTTAAGGCTCAGGGAAATCCTACCAAAAAGAAACTTGTTTTCAACTATTTGCACAGAAGATTTTTTCCTTCATAATATTTTAGCGTGTGATGCAGCTATTCCAATTGATTCTTTAGGCATTATAAGGTACTATGCTCTTTCTGTTCACTTGCTTTATAAGGCGTCCATTTCAATCTATCAGTGAAACATTGGAACCCAGCACCCATGAATGTCAACATTGTATCAGGTGTCATAAATCCTTCAAATATTTCAGTCCATGTTCTTTGCGCACTCCTGGAAATAAGCTTAGATTATCAGTAATAGGTGTAATCTGTTTTTGATGTCATTAACTGACAAGTTGTCTTTCTCTCACTGCATGGACAATATGCTGCAATAATTATCTTCACATGTCGCCATCTTGAGGCATTGTTCTCCAGCTGGCCTATATTCAATATTGTCACTTACATTTTTATGGATTATATTTTAAAAATTGTCATCTATCCAGCAGGCTTCCAGTCATATTTGAATTAGATGTTTCAGCATTGCATAGTCATAAGTAACTTTGTTGAAAGCTCTCTCACATTTGTTGCTTTAGAGTTCCACATGAATTTCCTCCCACCGACTAGAATTTTGCTTTCGGACTATGCTCTTAATTTCCTCTGGCATCTTTATATCAGGTATAAATGTTTCTAAAGCAATTGCCACTTTAAAAATCTCACTGAAAGAATCTTTGCATCTTGATTAACAGGGACAAGGACAGAGTATATTTGATTAGAGTTCAGGAACAATAGAGGAGCTATTACATTGGGTGTATGCCATAGGCCACCAAAGAGTGGGAAGCAGACACAGGAGCAAATTTTCAGGCAAATTACAGAAAAATGCAAGAACTACAGAGTGGTGATAATGGAGGGGCTTCAATTATCCCAATATAGATAGGGATAGTAACAGTCAAGGACAAAGATGGTGCTGAACATTGTTCCATCATCAATGAACATCCCCACTTCTGACCTTAAGGTCACTTGATGAAGCAGCTGAAGATGGCTGGGCCGAGGATACCATCTTTGTGAGGAAATCCTGCAGTGATGTCCTGGAACTGAGATGTTGACCTCCAGTAACCACAACCATTTTCCTTTGTGCTAGGTGTGACTCCAACTATTGGAGAGTTTCCCCCTGATTCCCATTGACTCCAGTTTTTCTAAGGCTCCTTGATGCCACACTTGGTCAAATGCAACCTTGATGTGAAGGGCAGTCACTCTCATCTCACCTCGGGAGTTCAGAAGCTCAAGGGAAGCTTTTGTTAGCATAAATGTTAGAAAGGTAGTGAAAAGAAGGCTGGGTCAAGAAAGAGAATATTCTTGTGGAGGGTGTGGCTGAAATACTAAATAAATACTTTGCATTTGTCTTTGCTAAAGAAAAGTATGATGCCAGTGTAGGGTTAAAGGAGAGACAGCAGCAATATTAGATAGGATAAAAATAGATCAAGAGGATTTAATTAAAAGGTTGGTAGTCCTCAGAGTAGAAAGGTCACTTGGCCCAGATGGGATGCACCCCCTGGTTTATTGTGGGTGGTTCAAATTCAGATTGCATAGTGGACTGTTGCAGAATGAAGGCATCATGATTGATACCAAGATATCGGGCATTGACCTGCATGATATGCTGTATGTGGTTGCACTCCATATAGACATTGCAGGAATGGAATCCCTTTTGGTTGTGATATATCTCAGAGTTGACATGTGGTTCCTGCATTTTGTGAGGGGGAAGCCTGCAATCCTCACAAAACCTGGTGTTTTGTTCACATGCTTCTCCCTGGCAAGAGAGGATGAAATATTGAGCCTCAGTGACCCTTCTTCTGAAATAATGGACTTAACCATGTGGGATATGCAAATATTGCTTATTTTAGCCTGGAAGGAGCCAGACCCATAAATTTCATGGCCACTGTTCCCTTCACAGCTATTGCTGCCCTCCACCTGCTCTGAGGCTGCAGTTATGGCTGCATCAAATGCCAGATTTCCTTGGGAAAGTGGAGAAGCCTGACATACATTTTGTTGCTAAGGTTAAGGTTTCTCCCTGAACACCCTAAGTGGATGTGACCTCCTACAGAGAGTCCTTCTCCATATCCTCCTGCTCCATCTCCCAGCAGCTAGCATTCCTCTGTGTCGCCTCTACTCATTCTCCCTCTTATGTTATAATTCAAGAGGAACTGAGTTACTACACTCGTGTCTGGGACCAAGTGGTTTGTGCAGGAGCCTTGAAGACAGGGCAAAGCCCTTCACACGACATACATTTCTTTGCAGACTTTAGCAACTTTAAATAACTTTAGAAATGATCAGATACTTCAAGGACCATAGCCAGAGCTGGTAGAAATCAATCAGCAAATAACCTGAAAGTCATAGAATCATTACGGCACAGAAGGAGGCCAGTTGGTCAGTCAAATCCAGCTGCTCCCATTCCCTGCTCTATCCCCAGAGTCCTGCAAGTCCATTTCCTTCAGGTGCCTAACCAATTTCATTTAGAAAGCATCGAAGGTCACACTTGTAGACTCGGTTCCTAGTCATTACCACTGGCTGTGTAAACACATTCTCGGTCACTTCCCCACTGTGTTCCTTACCCTGAATCTTAAATCTTTATACACCTGGCCCTTGTACCATCAGGTAATGGGAACAGCTTTTCTTTGTTTACCTTATCTAAATCTTGTCATAGTCTTGTACACCTTAATCAGGTCTTCCTCAATCTCCTTTGCTCCAAGGAGAGCAGGACCCTGTTTCTCCAACCTAACCTTATAGGAATGAATTCCCTCATTCCTAGAACATTCTGGAAAGCCTCCTCTGCACCCTCTCAAATACCGTCACATTCTTCCTGAAGTATAATGACGGGGACTGGTTTGGCATTACATGCCTGCTTTCATACTCATTACCTCTATTTATGATAGCGAAAGATGAAATCTTGGATAACTTCTCTCATTATGTCCTGCCACCTTCAGACACCTATGCACGTGAACCCCCAAATTTACGCGTCCCTGGACACACTTTAGAACTATGTATTTAAATCTATATAGCCTCACTCGATTCCTTGTGCCAAAATACATCACCTCACGCTTTGTATTGGATTCCATCTGTCACTTGTCTGCCCATTCTGCCAGCCAGTCTGAGCAATTTGGACTCACTGGTTTCTGTCCTTAAGCCATTTTTTTAAAATCCAAGCTTTCTATTCCTCAATTTTGTTAACCAGCCTTTCATGCGGCACTTTGTCAAACACATTCTTAAAATCTATGTACACAACATCCAATGTATCCCCTTTACCAACCTTCTCAGTTTCTTCATCAAATTAGATTAGCCAAACATGATCTGCCTTTTACAAAGCCATGCTGGCTGTCCTTAACTAACTCAAACCTGTGCCTGTAAATTCTTTCCTTGATTATTGTTTCTAAAAGCTGATTTTACCACTGATGTTAAGCTGACTGGCCTATAGTTTTTAAGAATGACCTTATACCCTTTCTTGAATAAGGTTGTCACATTTGTATCCAGGGAAGATTAGAAGATTATGGCCAGCCCTTCTGCTATCTCCATTCCCATTTCCCTTAGCAACTTGGGATGTAAACCATCCTTCCTATCAATTTTCACCCCGTTCATTACTTCTACCAATTCCACTTCTACCAATATTTTGTCAGCATCCTCTTCCTTAGTAAACACCAATACAAAGTACTCATTAAATATTCTAGCCTTGCCCTCCATCTCTAAGCATATATCATCATCTTGCCCCTAACAGGCTCCACCCTGCCACTTACTACCCACTTATTATTTACTTACTGGTAGAAGCTTTTTGGGCTCCCTTAGCTGGATTTTGCAGGCTGTCCACATCCCATGGATGAATTTTTAAAAAATTTCCATTCCCACTGCAGTCAATGGACTATTTAATAGCTCGCTGTGTTTCATGGCCCCACCCCATGCATGGGTGCTGAGAGTGAAACGCAAGACATCACAACTCTATGGAACAGGCTAGGTGGACTAGCGGGTATTTTCCTGTCTAAATTTCATATGCTCATATGCCTTGATACTCAGTAAATACTTCAGAGCTATTGGGCTTGGAAATCAGTGGGTCTCAGATGCTTGTTATGGGCTTTGGCAGGCCTCCCCTTTTTGGTTATGTATAATGAGAATTAAGACACAGAGACACATAAACCAGCAGTAGTCAGTTTTTTTTAACAGGACGTGGCTAGGCAGCAAAGACTGAAAGATGTTTAGAATTTTAGAGGAAGTAGTCCATTTAAATGTGAATTAAGGCAGTTTAGTAATTAATCTCAAAGCCTTGTCTCACCAAGCATTGGCACAGTCCTTTCTCAGATAGATTGAAGATGTACACTTGAGAAAATCTCAGATGTGCATCTTTGGTCACAAGGGGGTAGTATTGTTACAACCCTGGATTATGCTATTGTGTAAGTAGATATGGGTTTTGAGTCATTTACTATATGAGGCAATATGCTCCAACCACTCATAAGAGAAATGGCAGCGATGAACATGACATTAATAAGGTGTAATTTGACCTTTATTTTGCGTATTGCAGTTGTTCATTCCTTATTTTATACATTGTAGAATGTTTCTGTCTCTTTTGCTCTCAGTTGCTTACTTCACTAATAGCAAGCTAGTGTGCTAACTCTTTTAGGGATTACAAAGTCATCCTAAATTGAATGAGGAAGAGGAGTTTCTTTGGAGCAATTGCATTTGAGGCATTGGCATTCAACTTTGCTCCAGGAGTTGCATCTTCATATCTAGACATAAATACTTGACTGTGAAAAAAGATCTGCTTTAAGAACATAGGGAATAGAAGCACGAGACAGCCAGCCAGCCATCCCCTCAGGTCAAATAATGATCATGGCTGACCTCATCGTGGTCTTAACTCCATTTTCCAGCCTAATCCCCCATAACCCTTGATTCCCTTGTTGATCAAAAACCTGTCTAACTCAACCTTGAATATATTCAATGACCCAGCTTCCACTACTCTCTGGGGTAGAGAATTCCAAATAATTCACAACCCTCTGAGAGAAGAAATTCCTCATCATCTTCATATTAAATGGGAAACTGTGCCCCTGGTTCTAGGTTCCCCAAGGAAGGGAGACATTCTCTCAGCATCTACCCTGTCAAATTCCTTCAGAATTTTATATGTTTCAATAAGAGCACAGTATCTTTACAGAGCAGAAGAAGACCATTCGGTCCATCAAGTCTGCATTGACTCTCCAAAAGAGCATTCTACCTCGTCCCGCTCCCTTGTCTTGTCCACGTAAGCTTGCAATTCTCTCTTTCCAGGTAGCAATCCAATTCCCTTTTGAATGCCTCGATCGAACCTGCCTCCACCACCCTTTCAGGAAATTTGTTCCAGAATCCAACCACCCTCTGGGTGAAAAAAAAATTCCCTCACATCACATTTACTCCTTTTGCCAATTATTTTTAATATGTTCCCTCTAGTCCTTGATGTTCTCTTGAGTGGGAACAGTTTCTCACTATTTACCCTGCCTATAGCCCTCAAGATCTTGAAAACCTCTTTCAAGTCTCCTCTTAACCTTTTTTCTCCAAGGAAAACAGTCCCAACCTCTACAATCTATCCTCATAGCTACAGTTCATTATCCCTGGAATCACTCTTGTGAATCTCCTCTGTACACTCTCCAATACCTTCACATTCTTCCTCAAATATGGTGCCCAGAATTGGATCCAGTACACTAGATGAGATGTGTCTTAAACAAGTTCAATATGACCTCCTTACTCTTGTACTCAATACCTCTATTAATAAAGCCTAAGATACTATATGCTTTATTAACTGCTCCCTGCCATCTTCAATGACCTATGTATGTATACACCAAGGTCCCTCTGTTCCTGCACCTCCTTTAGAGGGTCTCCCTTTATTTTGTACCGTTTCAACATATCTTTCCTGCCAGAACAAATCATCTCTCACTTCTCTGCTTTGAACTTTATCAGCTACTTGTCTGCCCAATCCATCAACATGTCTGTGCCCTTTTGAAGTTCAGGACTATCCCCATCACAGTTGATAATATGTCCAATCTTTGTATCATCTGCAAATTTTGAAACCATGCCCTGCGCACCACAGGCTAGGTCATTTTAATATATATCAGGAAGAGCACGGGTCCCAACATTGACCCCTGTAGAACTCCAGTACAAACCTTCCTCCAATCTGAAAAATAACCATTTATCACTACTCTCTGTTTCCTGTCACTCAGCCAATTTCTTATCCAAGTGCCTACTTTCCCTTTTATTTCATGACCTAGAATTTTCCTCAGAAGTTTGTTGTGTGGCACTGTATCAAGTGCCTTTTGAAAACCCATATACACCACATCAGCAGTGTTTCCTTGACCAACCCTCTGTGTTACCTCCTCAAAAACCTCCAGCAAGTTAGTTAAACATGATTTTCCTTGATGAATCCATGCTGGCTTTCCTTAATTATCCTGCACTTGCCTAAGTGATTATTGATCTTGTACTATAGTGGAAGATTCCCTACCACTGAGGTCAAACTGACTGGTCTGTAGTTGCCGGCTTTATCCTTACAGCCCTTTTTGAACACGAGTGTAACATTCGCAATTCTCCAGTCTCCTGGCACCTCCCCTGTGTCTAAGACTGGAAGATTATCATTAGTGCCTCTGCATCTTCCACTCTCACTTCCCTCAGTACCCATGGATGCATCTCATCAGTCCTGGTATCTTATCTATTTTAAGTAAAAATAGCCTTTCCAACATCTTCCTTTCAATTGGAAATTCTTCTAGTGTACCAGTTACCTCCTCTCTCATCTTGGCCTGGGTAGCAAGTTCTTCCTTTGTAAAGACAGATGCAAAGTACTCATTCAACACCTTTGCTATTTCTCCAGCCTCCACATCCAAATCCCCTTTTATGTGCCTAATTGACCTTACTCTTTCTTTTACCACCCTTTTATTATTTACATGCTTATAGAAGACCTTGGAATTCCCTTTTATGTTCACTGCCTGCCTTTTTTCATGCTGTCTGTTTGCTTTTCTTATTAGTTTATTCACTTCCCCTCTGGTCCTCCTATATTCAGCCTGATTTTCCATTGTATTTTCTACCTGACATTTCATTTTTACCTCTAACCCTTGTAATCCAGGGCATTATGGATTTATTTGCACTATCTTTCCCCTTCAAGTGAATATACCTTGACATTGTCTGCAATACCTTTTCTTTGAATATGGCCCATTGTTCAGCCATTGTCTTTTCTACTAACATTTGATTCCAACTCACTCGACTCAGATGCATTCTCACCCCATCGAAGTTGGCTTTCTCCCAATTAATTATCCCTACTCTGGATTGTTCTTTGTCCTTTTCCGTGATTAACCTAAACCTTTTGATACAATGGTCACTGTCCCCTAGAGGCTCTCCCACTGATATTTGATCCACTTGGGGCAACTCATTCCTCACACCCAGGTCCAAAAGTGCATGTCCTCTCGTTGGAGTGGAAACATACTGCTGTAAGAAGTTCTCATTCTTCTAAATTTCAATGAGTATAGGCTCAACCTGCTGAACCATTCCTCATAAGACAAACTCTTCATCCCAGAAATCAAGCAAGCATATTCCTCCTTAAATAACATGACCAAAACTGAATGCAGTGCTCTAGATGTGGTTTCACCAGTGCTCTATATAATTTTATGCTCCATCCCTCTTGCAATAAATGCCAACATTCAAATTTGTCTTCCAAATTACTTGCTGTGCCTGCATGCTAACTTTTTGTGTTCCATGTACAGGGACACCCAGGTTCCTCTATATTGCAGTATAATAATCACCTGCTTTTCTATTTTTCCCATCAAAGTGGACAATCTTACATTTTCCCACATTATACTTCATCTGCCAAATTTTTGCCCAATCCCTTAACCTATAAAAACATCCCTTTTCAGACTCTGTGTCCATCTCAAAACTTGCTTCATCACCTATTTTTGTGTCATCAGCAAATTAGGCTACAATACACTCTGTCTCTTCACCTAGATCATTCAGATAGGTTGTAAATAGTGTTACGATCCCATAGGAACTTATAACAATAATGAATTTCCTAGTGATTGACAGAATTGCACAAAAAGGTTTCGTGTTTTAAGACTTTTAATGTAGCAAACAAACAAAAATCAACATTAACTAAACGTTAATTATTAGACAACTAACTTACTAAAGTACAGAAAAGGCACTACCCCATTAAACCATCAACTTAACGGAAAACACATTACAACCCATTTGTACTTAACGCCACCTTTTCAGCAGATATGCAGTCTTCCAGATTTTCAACTGACTCCCTTCTCCCTATCACACCAGCGTAAGTCTTCCAGTGTCCTTTCACTCGATCTTCTGAGTAGTCTCAAACTGACTTCCAGACACAAAGTCCACTCTGGCCACTCCTGGGATTTTAAATCTCTACAAGTCCTATCTCTCAAACAGCTCTCCTTGGCAGCTAACGTAAACAGTTTTTTCCTCTGCTTGGCATAGTAAGCGGCTATATTTGGTCTCCCTTTCTGAGTCTCTGTAATGAAAATCTAATTTTTTCCTAATATCACTGTGGATACTGAAGCATGTGTGTGCATGTGTGTGACTGAAGACAGCCAGACTGCAAGGTTTAAATCATCAAAGGGAATATGTGTCAGCAGGCATTTTGAAATACAATTTGCATTTGTAGATAAGTTGAGAAGTTGTTTGACTTTCAAAGAAACTTGAAAAGAAGTTTACAACTGGCAAGATAAATAAGGCAAAGTTACTAAGTTTACTTTTCCTGAAAGTGCCAACCCCAATGACAACATGGAAGATTTTTATATCCTGGGGAAAATAGTTTTCAAAGAAAGGTTGAAACAATGGGATTTATGGATCAAAAGGGAGAACATGTATTTAAAGAAAGATGGAAAGCTGTGTGTGGTGTGGCCATGTGAGATCTTGACTGCATAAAGCTGACTTGTGAAAAACAGCCTCTAGCCCCCCTGGAGAAGTTTGCTGTTCCTGTAACCAAGATTATTAAAAGCCTTGGAGTCCCATTGTCAAGTGTGAGAGTGAGAGAGACGTTGTGAAATACCTCTCTTATAGCAACGGTGGGTGCTTGTGGTAATATTGCTGAATGTTTTTTATAGATTAAGAATCTATTCAGATGTTGGCTGAAAAGGCTATGTAGCTGGGAGTCTAGTTAAGTAGAACTCTTTTGGGAACTGTTTTAAGACTAAGTCTAATTGTGAGACTGTAATCATGTGTGTGTAACTTTTTATTTTCTTTTGCTAATAAATGTTTTAATTTAATCTTTAAAATCTCGAAAGGTGGTAGGGACTCTTTACTTCTGACTTCAGTGTACATACCTTTGCATAGGAAATACAAATTGCAAAATTAAGCTTGGCCAAGTTTCCCTTTGTGATTTGGTCAACCTGGCAAATACCACCTGTCATATCATAACAGTCTCTATGTTTGTCTGGGTCTGACCGTTTGTGTCCAGCCAGACCAGCTGACCCCCTTTTGTGTCATGGTGTGAAAACTGGCACTTGACAACCAAATCACATGGGCCCATCTCTGGGCAGAGTTCAGTATGATCACCATCCCCCATGCCAGGACATTCTGTTTTATCTTAAATTAGAAGAGGATTTTAAAACATAACCATCTTATGAAGCCTCACATATGTAATAATTTTTGAGCCCCCAGCACTGATCCCTGTGTCACCCCACTAGTTATAGTTTGCTAACCTGAAAATGACCCATTTACTCAGACTCTCGGTTTCTGCTTCTGCTTTTGTTGTGTTGGCATCACAGACTAACGTATGTATTCTGCCAACATTTATATGGTTAGCGCTTGCTGAACCACACATGACTTGCTGACATGGTAGTCATGTTCATGAAAAACTTATAAATTGAAATAATCCAAAGATTGGTTTTGAAGATTTCCAGTGGGGCTGTGACTATTTCTTTTGGCAGCTTGTTCCACTGTGGGATTGCCTTTGGGAAGAGAGATTGATGACACAATGTGACACGAGTATGTTTCCCATACTGATTCATGCAACAAGTCTTTGGATTGCTCAAAATTTATTTATATTTCTCACCATATCATCCCACACACAACTTGCAAAATTCAGGATTGAATGAACAAAGATTCTTTCTCAATACCAATACCAAAGATTCCTTCTCAGAAATTCAAGAACCAGTTTGTTTTGGATGTAATCTGCTAAATGTGCAATCCCCATTGAAGATTATTTTTAAGATGAGCCCACAAGTTTTCATCTACTTCATCATCTGTTTTCCTGACTTGGTGAAAATCCAGGCCATTAAGCTTACTGACTAACAGACTAACGAACAGGGATGAAAACATTACCTCTGCTCACCTTCAATGGGTCTCAAGGAGCTAAGTGGCAACATCATTACCAGCACTAAGTGTCTGAAAAATGGCAGCAGTGATTATGATCTGAAATTGTTAAATTCAATGTTGGGTCCAGAAGGATGTGAAGCAAAACTGAAAGATGAAGTGCTGCTCTTTGAGCTTTCATTGAGCTTTATTGGAACAGTTTAGGAGGCTAAGGACAGAGAGGGGCCAGAGTGAGATAGAGAATTAAAATGGAAAGTAACCGAAGCGCAAGAAAGACAAATTGGAAGCGTTAGCATGAAAGGTTGAATTGTCTATTCTAGCCTGGCCATCCAGGTCCTCGTCTGAGCCCTCTGCAGCAGAACTGGTGTACAACCTTGCCCCCTGCCAAGGCACCTGTGTTAAACTTCACCCCCACTCTTACCCCTGTGCACTTGTGCCCAGTGTCTTAACTGGCGCAGAACCCTCCTCTATCCTGACCTCTAAAATGTGTACAATGTGAGTATCTGAGCTGGTGACTACTGAGTATAAGATCAAGTGTCTTCACTTCATTGTCTTTTTAATTTTTTTTCAATGCCTGAGCAGCTTTCCATTCTTGGGTATTTGAAATGGAAAAGGGACAAGGGTTGGGTTGCGATGAGAGGGGAGGGGAAAGTAAGAAGTGTGTGCTTATCTCCCTGTAACCTCTCATAGGAGAAATTGAGAGATGAGGGAGAAGTGGGATGACAAAGGAAGATCCGGTGTACGGATACCCTCATACCCTCATCAGTCACTGTAGTGGCTATGCCCTCTTTCCAATGATGGCCAACATTGTTTCTCTATGAATGTTAAAACATACAGACACATTTGTCCTCCTTTAGTTCTTTGCTGCTGTCTGCTTTCATGTGCCACCATCCCCTGGAAGGTAATGTGTGTCATTGAGTGTTGATGCAATGTGTTTGGGTGATGTGTCTGTATTGGTTGAATAGCTGCCAGTACATGTGAGCTGTGAGTAGTGAGTGAGAGGCTTGCAACAGCTGTGTGTGATGATGAGGTGAAGAATATCAATCCTGATGGATGGGGTAGTGAGTGATAATGATGTAGGGATTGTGCAATAGATGAGACCATTGGTGCAGCTCTAGAGATATGTCATTTGTAGATGGAAGCAATGATGTGAGATCATTAAACTCTTCCTATGCTGCATCTATGTTTGACAAACAACACTCCTGGCATTGACATTCGCCACTATTTCTTCCTAGTGCTTCCTGAGCATGTACCAGGAGGTCCTCTTGCGCCAATGAATGCAGGCCATTCCACCTCTTTTCCACCCTTTCCGCTAAGGTCTCCTATACGCTTTCTAAAAATCTCGGTGCGCACTCTGTCACTCATTCTGAAAGTATCACAGCACTGATTCAGTTTTGAAAAATACTTCCAGCACTTATTGGAAACACACACACCTCTCCTTTTAAGATGTGTAAGCTTCCTTTATAGAAGACTTGACACTTGTGAGATTGGGCCCCTGCCGATGCTGAGGCCAATGAACAGCAAGGGTGGGGCTGGCTGCATGCAGAAATTATGTATAAGAGCAGGCAGCATGAATTTAATGTACTGCATGCATGACAATGAACATATGCAGGTTAATCGTGTACTGAGATACTTGCGCCCATTTTTAGATTGTATCCAAGTTTTCCTGTCCTGTCTTCAACTTTTAGAACTCTCTGACAAGCTGCTTCCTAAAGATCCTCTTTGACTCTTCTCCATCCCTTTGTGCTTTTTTTTTTGCTTTCTACCGACTGTCTAATCATTATCCAGTTCCCCGTTAAGTACTCTCAGCCAATTTTATTAATGACCGGAACAACGTGCAAATATATGTTATTCTATCCTGCAACACCCACAATGCTTGTATTTTGTAGCTGTTCACAATCTCTATTCCAAAGCACTTTGCATGCAAGAAGCTATTTTGAAATGTTGTCCCTGCTGTTACATAACTTACAGCGATTGGATAGTCATGATATAAAGAACCAGTTGATCTGTTTTTGTGGTATTTGTTAAGGGATAAGTATTAACCAGGACATTGTACAAACTCTATTGCTTGTCTTGAAATAGTGCTATGGGATCTTTTATGTTCACCAGAACAAGAAGAAAAAGACCTTCTGTTTAACACCTCATCTAAAAAATAACTGGAACTAGGGAGGACACCCTGAGTAATCTGTTGAAGTGTCTGCTTCAGTTATGTGCTCAGCTCACTGGAATGGTAGTTGAAATCTTGATGTTCTGATTTATAGGTGAGAGTGGCATCACTGAACCAAACTGATATTTACCAAATAGTGTCAAAATCTCAGGTAAAGACCACTAATGTTTTAAAATTGTTCTTATTTTGTAGTCCTTTGCAAGAAACAGATGAACAAAAGAGACTTCTTGTTACAGTTTGGAATAGAGACAGAAATTCAAGGTAAGACTAATGCTCACCATAGTTTTTTGTTACCTGACAAAGTATGCTATATTTTCTCTGAAAAAAGCAGGAGAATTTCCTGGTTACAAGTATTGTATAATCTCTAACTTCTGCAATAGAACCTTAATTCTGTGTTTCAAAAGTCCACTTTCCTGAATATCTCCCAGAATTTTGCAGAATTGGGACTTACCCAACACTCATCCCTTAACCAACAACAACAAAAATGAATGAACTAACCATTTCTCTTTATTTATTATTTGTGGGACCTTGGCTGTCTGAAAATTGGCTGTTTTGTTTGGAATATCCTGAGGGCCTAAAAGGGTCCAAGCCTATGGTTTCTTTCTTCTTCCAGATGCCTTTTTTAACACCTTATGTTGTTACAAGCTTGCGTTGTAGGAAGCATGCAGTGTTTACGATGACACATGAGACTTTTGAGAGGCTTTATTGTTTTGCCTCCATAATTAATCACGACATTTGCATGTGTGCTTCAATTGCTTATGATGCAATCGGTGATGATTCTCAGAAATACATGTTTGTCAAGTGTGGGGGCATCATCAACCAAGGCTGCAGAGGCTAGACTTAATCTCCTGGGTGTTAATCTTGCACTTCTTTTTGGATCAGATAATAGGAACATAGTTCACGTCTTAAAATAACTGATTCTTGGGAAGCAGACATAGGTATTCATCACACTATGCAGATTGTCACAGAGTAGCTGCATGCCGTTGGTCCAATGGTTGTTGTGATTGATGAACATATAGCAGGACAAATCTGTGATTTGCCAGTTTTTCATGAAGTTGTTGATGTCCACAGTGGCATGAGCCTGAAACATTAAAAAGCAGGGTTAAAGTGACATTGACAACCACTGCCAGTACAGTGTCTTTCATAGAGGGGACCGTGAGTTAGTTTGCAGCATGGGACCATCAGCCTTGCTGATTGTTAGCTTGTGCATACACTGCACCTCAGACATGTCCCAGTAAGTCCATCATTACAAATATACGCTATTGTAATTCTGGGTGATTGTATTCCTTCTCTGGTGCAATCTGATCTACCTGGCATACTTCCAATCCTCTCCTCTTCCACTAAATAGAGAGATTCCCATAGTAACTTTATTATTCCCTTTAATAGGTTGCTAACAAGATGTGGGTGGCCCAAAATTGTGTTCTCTCACCCTCATTTTGTTTACAGCTTGTTTGCTATCAGTAGTACAATAATATGAGAATGAATACTAATTCCCTGGGGAGAAGCTGCGCTTATTTTATTTTAAAGTCTTCCATCCCCATGTGATTAAAGGAATGGTGGCAGCATGAATAGAACATTGGCTAAGGGACTGAATGCAAAGAGTGGTGGTGAACAGTTGGTTTTCCACCTGGAGGGGTGTGTGCAGTGGTGTCCCCCAGGGTTCAGTGGGAGGACCATTGCACTTCTTGGTACATGTTAATGACTTGGACTTGGGTAGAAAGGGCACAGCTTCAAAGTTTGCAGGTGACACAAAGTTTGGAAATGTAGTAAACATTGAGGAGGATAATACATAACCAGGTGATAGACAAACTGATGAAATGGCTGACATACGCCAGATGAAATTTAATGCAGAGAACTGATGCATTTGGAAGAAAAAATGAGGAGAGGTAATATAAATTAAATGGTCCAATTTTAAAGGCTAGGACAGGGAGACCTGGAGATTCCTATACAAAAATGTTTGAAGTTGACAGTTCAGTTGATAAGGTTGTTAAAAAAGCATAGAGGATTCTGAGATTTGCTGGCAGATCATGATGCCAGATTAATTTACGCCTGTAGCTTTATGCTGTCTGCTCATTTCAGTGATTGTAGCATGCACCCAACACTAATAGCTGTTCACTGGATGCAGGCCTGAGCAGAGAGTGCAAAATCGTGAGAGGCTTCCAGAGAGAGGCGCAAGGTAGCCTGAAATCCTTAAAGGGAAGATGCATTTTGACTGGACTAGGCATTGGAAGTTATTGTTAAACTGAGTTTTACCTGGGAAAGACAGAAGAATTATATAACATGGCAGAGAACAAACGCCAAGATACTCCAACACAGAACTGGAGGCATTTTTCAGGAGGAGGAGAACAGGAGAGATGTCATCTATTCACCAGGGCCAGGAGGCTTTCCAAACACATTTTTCAAAGCCTGTGGAACTAGATAGTGTGATGGTCAAGGCTGGGGGTCTAGCCCCAGGGACCTCGATGAAGAGCAACGCACCATGCATCATTCATTCACCTACCAAAAATCACTAGAGGTGGAATTTTTCACTGAGCAATCGAGCACGTGCCTGACCTGCTTGGGCGTTAGTGCGTGATGATGTTGGGTGAGCGTCCTGACACCATCATTCACTTGCGCAATATTTCAGTCAGCGGGCACGTGCAGGAGTTGGATCTGCATCCGCCATCAATTATGAGGCCAGCTAAGGCTATTAAAAAGGTAATTAATCTAGATTTTACATTGCCAGTGAGATTTTGTGCTTGTCGCATGGGCAAAACGGGCAGGCGGGTCCGACAATTTCCGAAACCTCATCCAAGGGCGGGGTAAAAAGGGTCAGCAGCATTGCCAGTGTGAGCAGTGAGGAGTTTTCGAGATTGGTTGCTTATTGGTACTCGGCAGCTTCACCTCTGTTCGGGACTTCACTCTCAGCATTTCCAGGCTTCACTGAAAGTGGCAATGCAGGTGGATAAGGTAGTCAGGAAGGCATATGACATGCTTGCCTTCATCAGCAGGGGTATTGAGTATAAAAGCTGGGAATTCATGCTGCAGCTGTATAGAACCTTGGTTAGGTCACATTTGGAATATTGCGTGCAATTCTGGTCACCACATTACCAGAAGGATATGGAGGCATTGGAGAGGGTGCAGAGGAGGTTTACCAGGATGCTGCCTGGTCTGGAGGTTGTTCGCTATGAGAAGTTGGAGAAACTTGGATTGTTCTCACTAGAGCGACAGAGATTGAGGGGCGACTTGATAGAAGTTTACAAAATTATGAGTGGCATAGTCAGAGTAGAGAGTCAGAAGCTTTTTCCCAGGGTGGAAGAGTCTATTACTAGGGGACATAGATTTAAGGTGAGAGGAGAAAACTATAAAGGAGATGTGGGGGGCAAGTTTTTTTACACAGAGGGTAGTGAGTGTCTGGAATTCACTACCAGAGGAGGTGGTGGAAGCAGGTACGATAGTGGAATTTAAGAGGCAACTTGACAAATACATGAATAGGATAGGAATAGAGGGATACAGACTCTGGAAGTGCAAAATGTTTTAGTTTGACAGGCAATATGATCGGCGCAGGCTTGGAGGGCCGAAGGGCCTGTTCCTGTGCTGTACTTTTCTTTGTTCTATTTCAGGACTTATTGGTGTCTTTAAGGCCCCCAAAGAATTCAGACCGTGTGGACCCTTCCAAGCATCAGACAGCCTTCCCTTACTCTGGTAATGGGGATTGTGGTCTCCGCTGGAGGCACCTCCTCTGAGGAGGAAGAGAGGGGCAGAAGGGAGAGGAGGCCGGGTGTCCCAGTGCAGCTCCCAGGGGAGGGACCTGTGGGAGGAGAGGCGCAGGCACAAGGGGCGCAGGGCCAGCAGGAAGTTCAAGGCGGAAGGGGCAGCAGAAGATGCCACTATCCTGCTGCCAGGGTTTACAGGCAGCGATGCAGCTACCTCAATATGTCTGGTGTGCAATGCCGAAGGAGGTTCCACCTCTTGCGAGACAGAATCTCCATCTGTCAGAGAATCAGGCCTGAGATCAGCTCTGACTGTGTGGGTGGACACCCCATGCCACTGGCTCTGAAGGTCACAGTGGCCCTCAATTTCTATTCCTCCAACTCTTTCCAGAGGTCAGTGGGGGGTTTGTGTGGAGTCTCCCAATCAGCTGTCCACAGTTGCGTCAGGCTCGTGACAGATGCTCTGTTCAGACAGTCCTGACATTTATTCTTTACTGCATGGACGAGGCCAGCCAGGCTGAGCGAGCCAGAGGCTTCGCAGCGATTGCTGGCTTCCCCCGTGTCCAGGGTGCTATAGACTGTACACATGTGGCCATCAAGGCACCAGCAGGTGAGCCCGGTGCCTTCATCAACAGGAAGGGCTTCCACTCCATGAACATGCAGATAGTGTGTGATCACAGGATGCTGATTCTACAAGTCTGTGCAAGGTACCCAGGCAGCTCCCACAACACCTACATCCTCAGACACTCCCAGGTGCCGGGGCTCTTCAGTGCTCCAGTCCGGCTGGATGGATGGCTGCTGGGTGACAAGGGCCATCTGCTGAAAAGGTGGCTCATGGCCGCCAGCCAAGAACAGAGGCAGAGCAGCGTTACAAAGGAGTCATGCCTCCACAAGGGCAGTGGTAGAGAGGATCATAGGTCTTCTCAAGATTCACTTCCGATACCTGGACCGTTGAGGGAGAGCACTACAATACCCCCCAGAGCGGGTATCACTGATGGTGGTTGCATGCTGCACTCTCCACAATCTGGTACTGGCAAGGGAGGACCCACTGGAGGAGGAGGATCTTGAGGCAGCTCCACAGGCCACAGATGATGAATCCAGTAGTGAGTTAGAAGAGGAACATGGTGAGAAGAGTATTGAGGACGTGGAGGCAGACCTCGGTATCCCCCAAGGAGGCAGGGACACTAGGGTGCCTTGGTCCAAAGTTTCTTCAGCTGGGTTTCTGCTTCCACCTCATGTGAGGGCTGCCTCCTCCATTCTGGATGCCTGAAATGACCCCTTCATTTGAACCCAAAGCCCACTCAATGCCTTTGCAATAAAGTATGAAGTCACTCAGGTCCAGGGTTACATACTGGCGAGCCAACAAGAGGGAAAAACATACTTGACCTCATCCTCACCAGCCTGTCTGCCTACCTCTCCATTACAGTATTGGTAGGAGTGACCACCACACATTGTTGTGGATACAAAATCCTGCCTTTACATTGAGGATACTCCCATCGTGTCTTGTGGCACCACCACCGTGCTAAATGGGATAGATTTCAAACAGATCTAGCAATTCAAGACTCGGCATCCATGAGGCGCTGTGGGCCATCAGCAGCAGCAGAATTGTACTCAAACATAATCTGTAACCTCATGGCCCGGCATATCCCCCACTCTACCATTACCATCAAGCCAGGGGATCAACCCTGGTTCAATGAAGAGTGCAGGAGGGCATGCCAGGAGCAGCACCAGGCATACCTAACAATGAGGTGTCAACCTGGTGAAGTTACAACATAGGACTACTTGCATGCCAAACAGCATAAGCAGCAAGTGATAGAGCTAAGTGATCCCACAACCAACGGGTCAGATCTAAGCTCATCAACAGTGCTATAAAGCGGCAATTAGTTGGCAATAACTTGCTCACTGACACACAGTTTGGGTTCTGCCAGGGCCACTCAGCTCCTGACCTCATTACAGCCTTGGTTCAAACATGGACAAAAGAGATGAACTCCCGAGGTGAGGTGAGAGTGACTGGCCTTGACATCAAGGCTGCATTTGACAGAGTGTGGTATCAAGGAGCCCTAGCAAAGCTGGAGTCAATGGGAATTGAGGGGTAAACTGCTGGCTGGGGTCATATCCAGCACAAGGAAAGATGGTTGTGGTTGTTGGAGGTCAGTCATCTCAGCTCCAGGACATCACTGCAGGAGTTCCTCAGCCCAACCATCTTCAGCTGCTTCATCAATGACCTTCCTTCTATCATAAGGTCAGAAGTCGGGGTGTTCGCTGATGATTGCACAATGTTCAGCACCATTTGCGACTCCTCAGATACTGAAGCAGTCTATGTCCAAATGCAGCAAGACCTGGACAATATCCAGACTTGGGCTGACAAGTGGCAAGTAACATTCACGCCACACAAGTGTCAGGCAATGACCATCTCCAACAAGAGAGAATCCAACCATCGCCCCTTGATGTTCAATGGCATTATCATCACTGAATCCCCCACTATCAACATCCTGGGGGTTACCATTGACCAGAAACTGAACTGGACTAACCATATAAACCCTGTGGCTACAAAATTAGGTCAGAGGCTAGGAATCCTGCGACGAGTAACTCACCTTGTGACTCCATAAAGTCTGTCCACAAGGCACAAGTCAGGAGTGTGATGGGAATACTCCCCACTTGCCTGGATGAGTGCAGCTCCCACAACACTCAAGAAGCTTGACACTATCCAAAACAAAGCAGCCCACTTGATTGGCACCACATCCACAAACATTCACTCCCTCCACCACTGACGCACAGTAGCAGCAGTGTGTACCATCTACAATACGCACTGCAGGAATTCACCAAGGCTCCTTTGACAGCACCTACGAAGCCCATGACCACTGTCATCTAGAAGGTCAAGGGCAGCAGATACATGGGAACACCACCAACTGGAACTTCCCCTCCAAGCCACTCAATATCCTGATTTGGAAATATATTGCCGTTCCGTTAATGTCACTGGGTCAAAATCCTGGAGCTCCCTCCCTAGTAGCACTGTGAATGTACCTACACCACATGGACTGTAGTGGTTCAAGAAGGTAGCTCACCACCACTACCTCGAGGGCACCTCAGGATGGGCAATAAATGCTGGCCCGGCCAGCGAAGCCCACATCCCGTGAATGAATAAAAAAAACCTGCACCTGAAAAAAAGGGTGAAACATACTCAGGCTATCAGAACAAAAGCAAATTTAATGTTATTGTCACATTGAATGCATAATGACATTACCATTACTGGTGTTGATGTCCAGACCTGCAAATGTATAAACCAAACATAAGCGAACAGAAAATCGTCTGTGAATTGTCCCACTCGTGCTCATGGTGCCTTTAACTTACGTTTCCCACTGCCACATCCTGGTGTCACCCCCACCCCCACCTCACTGGCACCAGCCTTGGAGGCAGCTGCTGATTCTGGCCTTGCCGAACTTGGCGGTCATCCTTTGGCTAGTGGAGCCTGTGCTGGCCCCGCCTGGGAGGGAGCGGCCAGTGCCACAGCTGGCACCTCAGCCTCGTCAGATCAGCAGAGGGATGGAGGAGTTGCTGCCGTCATCCAGAGTGCCCTGAGAGGAGCCTACAGAGATGACAAGCAGCTAGTGTGTGCCAACGTGAGGTTGCCCTGCTTGCCATTGATGGACAGGCACCGAGCTGGGATACTGGGTGCCCCATCCATTTCCCACACTGGCACTGACCACCTGAGGTCAGTGCCTGTGTGAGGGCTTTTAGGTCCGAGCATAACCCCAGGAACCCCTGATTCTGTCCCTGGAGCTGCCTGTCCGTGAGAGTCACCACTCCCTCGATGGAGGAGGCAGTGCGCTTGGCCATGAGGGTCAATGCTCCACAGGGACTCCTCCATAACGGAGACCATGGAACGCAGACCCTTGTGGATCTCCACCAGATCCTCTTGCACATCCTGCTGGACGTACAACATCTGCCACTTAAGTGGATGACTCCCGAGGCTCATCATCTGCCTTCGACTCAGCATCATCCTGGTCCCCAGCAGTCCTCCGACTACTGGAGCCCTGAGCACTCTCTGCCTCCACTTGCACCTCAAGCGAGTGTGAAGTGCCCTCATCAATATGCACCGATGTTCTAGCCGCTGTTCTAATGCCCACCGCGGTGCTGATATCTGTGCTCGTGCCTGGTTCAGAGAGTGGGTGTGACGCAGATGCAAATGAAGCCTGGTGGTCCTCCAGTGCCAGGGATGGCCCTTCGGGGTCCACAGATCGAGTCCGTGCTGGCAAACCAAAAAGGGAGAATGAGGACATGTCATTAGTTAAAGCCACCACACTGTCACTGTGCATGCCAGGCACCCTGGTGAGACCATGGAGATCTGTATCATGGTGCCCTTGTCTTCCAATGATCAATGGGTACCCCAGGTTCAAGGCTCCCATCAATGAAGAGACTACAATAGAATGGTTGCACAATCTGAAACTCTCACCTCTGTGCACTGTGCTCTTACCTTCGTCTGGCACCCCCACCTCTCCATGCCCGGTTGTACGTGGAACGTGCTAGCTCTCTAGCTCTAGGGCTTCTTGCTGGGACCTGGTGAGCAGCAGCAGGTTGGATGGGCCTCTGCCTGCATGTGGTCCCTCTGGTTATGGCTCGTCTGCTCCTGAAAAGACATAGGAGCATTGATGAGTCCACTCTCTACCTGCAGCGCCACTGCAGCCTGACCAACCCCAGCTGAGGAAAGCCTCGTAGGGTAAATCCGAATCACAGCCCTCAAGCTGCAAGGCACTGAATCCAAGCAGCCACGGCTCATCCCCTTGGCCAGCTCTGCCATCATTGACAGTTGGCACTCAGACTCTAGCATCCCTGAGGCCCAAGGGGAGACAGCCACATCTTAATACTTCTGCACACTGATCCATGCCAACACAGTACTCACCCTGAGTGCAGCAGGTCATTGAACCTCTTCCAGCATTGCACCCCTGCGCACTGCACCATGTCATGGCTGCTAACCAGTGCTGCAACCTCCTCCCCATGCCCTCTTTGTGAGATGCGGTGGCCGCCTCCTCCCATCTCTGGGGACGAGGTTGTCCCTCTTGGCAGCCACCTCCTCCCGCCCGGTGTCTCCAGCCGCACTTGACTCCATCACGTTTAGTAGCAAGAGACAGAAGAGACGTTCTTCTGTGGCAGCCTTCAAGGGGCTGCCTGCGTAGTTTTAAAACCTGCTGCTGGGCTGTCATTGGACCCAGCAGCCAGCAGGCCCCGCCCAGCCCTTCCCGACCAGTGGGGAGCCGCGTTTCATGCTGGGTGGGCCTTAATTGGTTCTCCAGTGTGAAATGACAATCGGGGGGCCGATCGCGGGAGGCGACCCGTTTCCTGGCCAATCCTGGTCCTGCTGACAGCCCGCCGAACTGAAAATTCTGCTTCAGGAATCCTAATTCATACCTAATGTTTCTAGCTTGAGCTTACCCTCCCACACTTATCAGTCTAACCCCAAGGACCTGAGTGCAGTGCTGAAAGTCCAAAAACCTCTCACAAGTGGTCAGAGAATGTAACTTCAAATGTCAAATTCCACCAACTGCACCAATGTCCTTACACAATACCACCCTCCTGCCACCACCTGCCTCTACCAATCATGACTCATACCTGATACTCTTAGCTTCACCTTACCCTAACCCACCATGCAGTGCTGCAAACCTCACACCCACATCTCACAGCTTGCATACGCTGCCACCTATTAAAACATGATAGCCACATCACCCAGGCACATTGCACTACACTTAAGATCACACTTCCCTCCCTCTTCGCCATACCTAATCATTGGGACAGTCATGGTTGCATGTCTTTAACCTCATGGAAGAGATGCTGCTTGCCATTATTGAAGCAGCTGTAACTAGTGGCAGGGCCGAAAGGATTGAAAGAGACGGTATTCTTACCTGATCCTCCTCCTTGTATCCCCTCAGCCCACAATATCTAATGATGTACAAGCTGCCGATGGCGGAAACATACACCTCTTGCTTTCCTTCCATTTCCCCTCACAACAAAACCTTGGACATTTTTCCTTTCAAAACTGCAAGCTGACCAGACAGTGGTGGAAGAGAAAAAGATAGTTGAGTGAGAAGACAACGACGAAGAAGAAATGCAGTCACTCGTTCTCATATCTGCAGCCACCAGCTCAAATACTGACAGTAAGTGTACTTTAAAGGATAACTTCGAGATGTGATATGCATGTGGGAACACACCAGGCACAAGTGGGCTGCAGCAAGGGCAGGAAACTGCCAGTGCTAATTTGCCAAAGTGTAATGTCACATGAGTTCTCCTGCAGCGGACTCACATGAAGCTTTTTGATGTGCTGGTATACAGAGAAGGCTGATGAGCACGCAGGCTGAAATGCTTGGATCATTGGCAAGCATTCCAGAAAGCCTGCGATCGTTGTCAAAAGAGCGTGGAGTTCATCACCAACTTGACACAGGACTTTGGACAGAGCTTTGAGTCCATCCTCGCCAGCATGGATGATGTGGCCAACTCTATGAGAACACGTGTGGACCCATCTGCGAAACAGCTTCTGATGATTGACAGCTTCACCACCACGACATCTAGCTGCTGCAGTGGAAGCTCAGTGTAGTTATTGAAGCTCAGTTTGCTGACACATAAGCTCACACTGCTCTCCTGCAAACTCAGCTTGCTGCCACAAAGGCTTAGACTGCTGTCATCATACCTGCAGATACCAGAGGCATGTAGAGTGTCAACAATCTGCCCTCCAACATATGCTGGGATTGCATAGGTGCTGACCTGGGTGAGTGGCAGTGGCACCATGGAACCAAACCTCTGTTGTCCTCTCTCAAGGTGACAGCATTTGTCCTCCAATCACTGGCATTCCAGCAGTGTCAGCCTTTGTTCAGTTGGTAGCACTCTTGCTTCTGAGTCAGAAGATTGTCGGTTCAAGTTCCACTCCACGAGCTGAGCACAAAATTCAAGCCTGACACTCCAGTCCAGTAGGCAATATTGTTGGAGGGAGCCCTAGCAAAACTGGAGTCAGTGAGAGTTGGAGGGAAAACTCTCTGCTGGTTGGAGTCACACCTAGCACAAAGGAAGATGGTTGTGGTTGTTGGAGGTCAATCATCTCAGTTCCAGGACATCACTGCAGGATTTCCTCACAAAGATGGTATCCTCGGCCCAGCCATCTTCAGCTGCTTCATCAATGACCTCCCTTCCATCATAATGTCAGAAGTGAGGATGTTCGCTGATGATTGCACAATGTTCACCATTTGCAACTCCTCAGATACTGAAGCAGTCCATGTCCTAATGCAGTAAGAACTGGACAATATCCAGGCTTGGGCTGACAAGTGGCAAGTAACATTTGCTCCACACAAGTGCCAGGCAATGACCATCTCCAACAAGAGAGAATCCAACCATCGCCCCTTGACATTTAGTGGCATTACCATCACTGAATCCCCCACTATCAATATCCTGGGGATTACCATTGACCAGATCCTGAACTGGACTAACCATATAAATACGTAGCTACAAGAGCAGGAATCCTGTTGCGAGTAACTCACCTCCTGACTTCACAAAGCCTGTCCAGCATCTATAATGCACAAGGCAGGAGTGTATTGGAATACTCTCCACTTGTCTGGATGAGTGCAGCTGCAACATCAAGAAGCTTGACATCATCCAGGACAAAGCAGCCCGCTTGATTGGCACCCCATCCACAAATATCCACTCCCTCCACCACTGATGCACAGTGGCAGCAGTGTGTACCATCTACAAGATGCACTGCAGGAACTCACCAAGGCTCCTTAGACAGCACCTTCCAAACCCATGACTGTTATCATCTAGAAGGACAAGGGCAAAGGACAAGGGCAGCAGACGCTTGGGAATGCCACCACCTGGAAGTTCCTCTCCCAGCCACTCACCATCTTGACTTGGAAACATATCACCGTTCCTTCACTGTCGCTGGGTCAAAATCTTGGAACCCCCTCCTAACAGCACTGTGGGTGTACCTACACCACATGGATCGTAGCTTTTCAAGAAGGCAGCTCAGCACCAGCACCTCAAGGGCAATTAGTGATGGCCAATAAATACAGGCCTAGCCAGTGACACCCACATCCCATGAATGAATAAAGCAAAAAAAACTGTTGGAGTTGGTGTCTTTTGGATGAGGCATTAAACCAAGGCCATACCCCCCTACCTTCAGGTAAGCGTAAAAGATCCTAAGACATTATTTTGAAAAGAAGGGGTAGTTATCCCTTGTGCCTGGCCAATATTTATCCCTCAATCAATATCACAAAAAAAAATGATCTGTTCATCATCACATTGCTGTTTGGGAGAACTTGTGTGCTTAAATTAGCTCCTGCTTTCCTCTAGTACAATGGATGACTACATTTCAGAAGCACTTAATTGCCTGTGGAGCCCTTTGGGGCATACTGACATTGTGAAAGCACGAGATAAATGCAACCTATAAGGCTGATAATCTAATGGAGGTACCATGGAATAGCCTATGAGGCACATAACACTTGAATTGCCTCCCTTGTGATCCTATCACTTTCTACATTAGAAAATGCTATCATTCCCTTGCTTTGCCCTTGAAATCCAAGATTCCAGTTGCTATACTTTGGCAATACCAGTGCATTATGGACTATGTGTGAGTAATGATAACAGAATTCTGTAGAAGAGCTGACTTTGCATTACAGTGCCCTGCTGCACAAGGACACAGGCCGCGTGAAGAGTGCTACCATTGAACAGATTTTCAGCCTGCATATCATGAAACTTTATATTATTTATTTTACTCTGAACATTATTGTTTAGCAATCCATTCCTTCTGCAGATGAGCCCAAAGCAACTGCTGAGCAACAAGACAATAATGTCAGAAAAAGAACCAGATCACTCCTTTGTAGCTTTCCAGCATGTACTGTCACTCACTTCCAAAGGATAGCAGCAACGCAACAGAAATGTCCAGATAAGCGGTTTTAGTGAAGTTGGTCAAAGGATATACGTTTGCCAAGACATCAGGGAGAACACCCTGCCCTTTCTTGCATAGTACCATGGGATCTTTTAAGTCTACGTGAGAGGACTGACCAGGCTTTGGTTTAATGTCTCATTAGAAAGACAGCACCTGTGACAGTGCATCATTCTTTTAAAACTCCACTAGAGGGCCAGCATAGTCTCTGGAGTAGTGCTTGAATCCTTAATCTCCGGCTCAGAGAATGCTGCTGACTGAGACACAACTGTCAGTAGTTTGCTGATAGGTAATGGAAGGAGCAATGGGAAGAGAAGGAGATGTTCAGTACAAAACTGCACTTGAAACATGTTTTCCTTCCCATCTCTGACTCTCTTTACAGCAACCCTCCTTTGAAAAGATTTCTCTTCACGGAGATGAAAGGGGAAGAGATTTGGAGTCTACCACCTGTCATATTTCTTTTTGTCTTGTGCTATGGGCTGCCTTACCCTTGAAAAATATTTTCTAAAATGTGTGAATTATTTCTGGTTAGCATGAGATGCAATGAAATTCAGGAGCCAACATGCAGGCCCACTGGAGTATTGACAACTGTGGGCACCAAATAATTAAATATGTGAAGTTTTTATTTTGCTGCTTGTGGGAATTCTCTGAGTGAGGTAACACTGTCCAAGTGAATTCTGGGGGTTTGTAGAGGACACCATGTGATCTCGTAGGCATTGAGGGTAAGCAATTGGAGGGAAGCCATTATAAATAGCAAATTTGCTTAGTACAGTGCATTCTTTGAAGGTTTGTCTGGCTCCACTTCGAATCATAAGATGGTTACAGCACAGAAGGAAGCAGTTCAGCCTGTCACGCTGGTGCCGGCTCTCTGCAAGACCAGCTGAGCTCCTTCTACTCCCTACTCTCCTCCTGTAGCCCTGCAATTTTTTATTTTATTTTCAGGTGCTTACCCAATTCCTTTTTAAAATCCACAATTGAATCTGCCTCCACCGCACTCAGGCAGTGAAGTACAGACCCTAAACACTTGCTGCATAAAAAGGTTTTCTTCATGTTGCTGCCGATTTTTTTGCCATTCATCTGAAATCTATGTCCCTTATTTCTCAATCCTTCTGCCAGTGGAAATAGTGTCTCTCCATCTACTCTGTCTAGAGCACTCATGATTTTGAACACCTTCATCAAATCTTCTCTCATCCTTCTTTACTTTAAGGAGAACAACCCCAATCTATCCATGTTACTGAAGTCTATCTTCCCTGCAATAAAAGCGAAATCCTGTGGATGCTGGAAATCTGAAATAAAAACAAAATGCTGGAAAAACTCAGAGTTCTGGCAGAAACAAAAGAAGAGTCATTGAACTTGAAACATTAACTCGGTTTCTCTCTCTCCACACATGCTGCCAGAACCTGCTGAGTTTTTCCAGCATTTTCTGTTTTTATTCCCTCTTCACTGGAGCCATCCTTGTAAATCTTTTCTGCACACTCGCTTCTGCCTTCATATCCTTGCTAAAATGTGGTGCCTTGAATTGGACACACAATGTCATTTGAGGCCGTACCAGAGTTTTATAGATGTTCATTGTAACTTCCTTACTTGGTACGCTATGTTTTCATTTATAAAGCCCAGCATCCCATGTATTTGCCCTGCCAGCTTCAATGATTAGTACACATATATCCCCAGATCTGTCAGTTCCTACACTCCTTTTAGAATTGTGACTTTCAATTTATATTGCCCCTCCTCGTTCTTCTTACAAAATGTAGTGCATCACACTTGTCTGCATTCAATTTCTTCTGCCAAGTGTCTGTCCATTCCATCAGCCTGTCTGTCCTCTTGCAATCTATCACTAACCTCTTCACAGTTCATAATACTTCCAAGTTTTATGTCATCTGCAAGTTTTGAAACTGCACCCTGTACTGCCAAGTCTAGGTTATTAATATATTATCACAAAAATCAGTGATCCTCTGGGGAAACCCATGGGGAAAGCCTACTATATACATTCTTCCTGTCACTTGGACAATGGTACTATAGGTATGGAGTGTCTCTTTTATTCCATGCGCTTCAACTTTGCTGCCAAGCCTATTATGTGGCACTTTATCATATCATAGAATGATTACAGCATAGAAGGAGGCCATTCGGCCTGTCATGTCTTTGCTGGCTCTCTGCAAGAGCAATTCATCTAGTGCCACTCCCCTGCCTTTTCCCAGTAGCCCTGCAAATCTGTCCACAAATGCCTTTTGGGATCCCATGTAAATTACATCAACAGTATTAACCTCACCAGCCTCTTTATTTTCTCATCAGAAACTCAAACAAGTTAATTAAACATAATTTGCCTTTAACAATTCCATGCTGTCTTTCCTTAAGTAATCCACACCTTTTTTGAACAGGGGTGTAACACTTACATTTTCCAGTTCTCTGGCACCACCTGTGTATCTAAGGAGGATGGAAATATTATGGCCACTGGTGAGGACAGATGCAAAGTAGACTTTTAGTACATCAGTCATGCCCTCTGCCTCCATGCATAGATCCCCTGTTTATGGCCCTACCCCCCCACCCCCCCCTTGCTGTCCTTTTACTACCTTTATGCTTATAGAAGACTTCTGGATTGCATTTTGTGTAGCTGCCAGCCTCTTCTCATACCCTCTCTTTCCATCTTTTATTTCCTTTCTCACTTCTCTGAATTTTCTACATTCAGCCTGATTCTCACTTCTATTATAATCCTGGTATCTGTCATACGCCTCTCTTGGCCCATGGAATGCAGTAGTGTATCTGTACCTCTATTGTTTCTTAACTCTAATGCAATAGATTCTGTCCTTGACCCCACCAGGATATTCTCTATCTCCAGCACTGTAATATTCTCCTTAATCATTTGTTTCCCTCCCTATCTTTCCTTGTATCCAGGAATATCTAATATCCTGTACTGCCTATTTCCAAGCCACATCTCTTATCACCACAACATCATACTCACATGTGGTTATTCACACCTGCAGCTTACCAACCTTATGCAAATATACAAAATGCAGTAAATATATGCAGTGTGAACTTAGTTTGGACCTTATTTGCATTTCCTCTTACTCTGACTCCACTTGCCTTACCATTTATTAGTCTAGTGCTATCTGTATCTCCCAATCCTTTGTCAACCTTGTTTCTCCTTTCTAATACTACCTTTACCTGCTAAGTTAGTTTAAACCTTTTCCAACAGCACCAGCATGATCTTAGTTCTGCTGAGGTGCAACCCGTGTGGCCTGTATAGGTTCTGCTTCCCTCAGATCTGATTCCAATGTTCCAGAAACATAAAGACCTCCCTCCTGCACCGTTGCTCCAGCTACACATTCATCTGCTCTATCTTCCTATTTCTGTACTCACTTAGTGCATGGCATCTTGAGTAGTCTGGAGATTACTAGCTTTGAGATCATGTTTACTAGTCTCCTTCCTGGCTCCCTAAAATCTGCCTGCAGGACCTCATCTCTCTTTCTAACTGTGTTGTTGGTATTGATAATGAACCATAACCTCTGACTGTTCACCCTCTCTTTTCTCCCTGTGCAGCCACTCAGTGACATCCTTGACCTTGGCAGCAAGGGTGGCAACATTCCATCCTGAATTCACTTCTGCAGTCATAGAAACATATGCCTGTTCACCTAACTATGGGATCCCCTAACACTATTGGCTTCCCCAATCTTCCTCCTGCACCCTGTAGCTTATCTATTCTGGTAAAGGCATTAAACCTTTTGTGGCACTGAGCAGCCATGGATGGAATACAGTTTCTTGCTGCTGAAAAGAATTGTGGAAAGATTGGGAAGCGCAACTCCGAGCCTCCAATGAGAAACGGTCGAGCTGATACTCCCATGGTCATCTGCAGCTATTGCTGTGCCACTCTCTTTGTGGGACTGTTTCACTATGCAAAGCAGTGCCTTTTATTTCCATCTGGCTTCATTTGGAAAGATTTATTGTCAGGAAGATATAATAATTTTCATAATGTTACTGGAATTTATTGTCAAATAGTTGTGTGTGTGTGTGTGTGTGTGTGCATGACTTAATTGGATTAGGGGCAGCTGGTCTGAAGGCTTTAATGTAAACATGGTAAACATGGGGAATGTTTAGAATCTAACATTCAAAAGGGCATTTGCATTTTTAAACAAATGAGACTACATTGTTTTCAAAGGAGAGGTGAAATGTGTCACCTAGCCAGGTGAAGTTCAGGAACAGTGTGTTTATTTTTCCCAAAGATTTCTGGTAAAATGGGTACTATGTTAAATTTTTATGATCAGGAAGGTAAAGTCCAAAGAAATAGTGAAACAATGGGAACTTGCATTCAAGGGGGAAAATATGTATAAAGGAGAGAAGGCTGTGCATAAGGGAAGGCAGTCTAAGATTCAACAAGTGTGAAATGCCTTCAGCCTGTATGTAGCAAACTGCTGCCTCCAGGGACTGAAGTTAAGAGAACTCACTTTGAATCCAACTGTTCAGGGCATCGTTTACTTTGCCTGGGCTGAATTTTCCCAGAATTATACTAAGTGCGGTAGTGGGTTGGTAAAATGGAGTCCTACCCCCCGATGAAAATGGTGGGTTTTCACACTGTATCTTCCCTAGCCTGCTTCATTATATATTCACTCCTGCGAAACACGCTGTTTCCAAGGCAGTTGGGCTCTCATTCTCCTGCTTGCCATCACCCCGCTGTTGAATCAGGCCGGCCATCTTTAAAAGGCAGCTGCCAACAAAGTGCTTCATGCCACCAGTTCACCACTGCTGCCCAGGAGACATGGTCAGCAAAAGCAAAAAGACTGTAGCACCCCCCCTTCAATGACGGGTCCCTTGAGTGACTGCTGGATTCCGTGGAGACTGCCGGGATGTGCTTTACCCCGCTCTGGCCACAGGATGATCAGCTACATCACCAACCTGGCTTGGGAGGATGTGGTCATGGTGATCGGTGCAAATGCCCAGCAGAGGAGGAAGACCAACCTGTGCGGCAAAAGGATGAATGATCTCCTCCATTCCACCAAGGTAACTCACTCTCTTCATCACTCCTAACTCACACACCCACAGGGCCCTCACTCACTGCCAGTGCAAGGGACATCACCATTCACTCTCTCACATACATCGTCATTGTCCTCATCCCATTCTTGGGACCGCTCACCACCCACACAGGCCAGACACACTTATCCTCTGGCCTGGCAGGCATCCTGATACACTCTCCCCATCTCTATCCAGGACAAACTGGCTCACAACAGGATGGAAAAGTCCAGACAGGTGGAGGGATGCTGGAAATCAAAGTTCTGACGGAATTTGAAAACAGAGCCATCCAGCTGGCCGGTGATGACCAGGACCGGTCCTGTGCTGATGGTGAGATCGGCGCTGCTCAACCAAGTGAGGGTCCAGCAGTGCAACATCCATCAGACAACCAGGCTGTGAGTGATGTGTCCCGTTTCACAGGCCCCTGCCAGGCACTAATTATCCCCCCTTGCTTTCACAGACACATCTGGGAAGCAGCTGATGGAGTCCATGACCCAGAGCTTCCTAGCAAGCTCTGAAGAAAGCTCTGAAGAGGAATCTGAAGGCCCATCACAGTGCTCACCCACACCCTCCACCAGAGCAGAGACACACACCTCGGTGGCACCTAGCTTTAGAGTAACCTTGGGATCACAACCTGGTGAGCACATCGCACTTTCTGATCCACAGCAGGTGGAGGCAGGGATTTCCCAGGTTCCCAGCATTCGAAGGACTGCTGGAGGCCAGAACGTTGCTGAGTCCAAGCCAGACGAGGAGTCTCTGGACTCGGTCATGTCACAGCTGCTGGAGCTGCAAAGGCAAACTTGGGAACATCAGGAAGGGATGTCTGCTGCACTCCTCAGATTGCAAAGCACGGTGAAGGAGCCCGTCCATCTTCAGGGTGAGATGACAGTGCCAGCATTGCGTTGCACCCAGGTTGGCGGCCACCAGGGAGACCTTGGTCCAGGCCATCACTCCTGCACTGCTGCGCGGGCTTAACTCCATTGTTGATACCATAGTTGGCCTCCAACAGTGTATGCAAGAGGGGTGCTGGGCAGCTCGATCTCACTCCAGCCATCCCTTCCACTTACAGATTCAGCCAGGAGCCTTCAGGCACCCATAGGGAGGAGGATCAGCAGGTACCCACTCTGGGACCATCCACCCAGGTGACTCTAGGAGTGACCAGCCCATCCGAATCCCCTCTTCCTGTGACCTCAGCAGCTCCAGCTCCACAGGCCGAAGAGGGTGTCACTGCCACACAGCAGGACCCCGAAAGCAGGCCGGGGCCTCCAGGTCTCAGCCCTCCAGAGGACACCAACCAAGGTCATCACAGACAGGGTATCACAGTCAGCAGGCTGCCCCCACCTCCGCTGTGAATTTCCGGGGAGCACCAAGATGTAGTGGCTGGGTTAGGAAAGTTAGGAGAATTAGTTGCACAGTCTGGGCATGGGTGTTAATCACTTGTACATAATGTTCACTCCCAAATAAACTCCCAAGAAAGTCTCCCTGCCTGTGGCTCCATGTGCTGATGAGCAATGTTCTTGTCACTCAGACGTGAAACCTTTCTGCACAAGATAAAGGCAGGTGTCTCAGTCCAGGGCCTCTTCCCTGTGTCTGTGCAGCCTTCAGACCACAGTGATGGTCCAGCCTCACACTCCCTGGAAACATTACTGATGCCTGCACCTCGGCTTTGCTGGTCATTGCTGCCAGAATGTAATGGGCAGGTACCACAGCGTTCCCTCATTCTCTCTGTGTGCTCTCAGCACCTTTAAGGTGGGGTTAGCCCCCATCACACCAACATCTGCGACCAGTGATGCTGTGCACCAGCTCCTGAAGGGCTGAGGTGCTGAAGGTGGACACAGCATCAGATACGTCTAAAGTTTCATGGCTGCGTCTCTGACATGGCCCTGATCATGGAGCATAAGCCAGCCTCCCTCGGCCAGACAGGGGTCAGACATTCTCAGAGTCTATGTGAAGATCTCTGGAGTGTCCTCACTGCATGTCATCATCATCCTCCTACGATTGAACGACTATTAGGGTCTCCACTGCATCTCCATGACAGGAACATTCTCACAGAGGGTATTGCCGCTGCCAAAAGCCAGACTGGAGTCAAACATTCACAACTGTGATGTGAGGATCTATGGGGACACCTCACTGCATGTCCTCATCATCCTCCACAAATCTGGCAGCTATGTGGGCCTGTCTGCCTGGTCTGGCCAGTGCGATAGCCTCATCTTCGTTGTCATCACCACCGAGGACCCCCCTCACCCACATCCCCATCAGCATCGTCTTCATCAGAGGAGACCTCCAGCTCCTCCATCTCCTCCTCAGCCAGCTCCTCACCCCGTTACAGCGCCAGGTTGTAAAGGGTGCAGCAGACGATGACGATGCATTACACCCTCTGTGGACTGTATTGCAGGCTCCACCAGACTGGTCCAGGCACCGGAGCCACATCTTCAGCATCCCGATGGTCTGCTCCATCAAGTTGTAAGCTGCTGAATGAGCTTCATTATAGTGTCGCTCTGCTGCAGTCTGAGGCTGCCACATGGGTATCATCAGCCACGGCCTCTGTGGGTAGCCCTTGTCCCCAAGGAGCCATCCCTGCAGCCTCTGGGGACCCTGGAAGGCTGCAGGGATCTGTGAGCAACTCAGGATATAGGCATCGTGCACACTCCCTGGAAACTGTGCACATACCCGCTGGATGCATTTCTGGTGGTCGGATAACAGCTGCATGTTCAGTGAGTGGAAGCCCTTGCGGTTGATGTAGTCCACCGAGTGTAGCGATGGAGACCTGAGCACCACATGAGTGCAGTCAATCGCACCCTGTATCTGTGGGAATCCTGAGATCGGGGCATATCCAGTGGCCCTTGTATCCTGGCTGTCCCAGTCCTGGGCAAAATGCACAAAGTTGTTGTCATGGAGAAGATGCATCTGTGACATCATGGATGCATTTGTAGGTGGAGGGTTGTGAAATCCCACAGAATTCACCTGTGGAGCTCTGAAAGGAGCCATTGGCATAGGAGTTGGGTGCCACAATCACAGGTAGTGGATGCCCTCCATGTCCCCTTGGCGCCAAGCCCTGCAGTAAGTGGCAGATGTGAGCCACCAGCTCCCTAGACATGTGCAGTCATTGGAGACACTGGTTCTCGGTCATTTGCAGGAATGGCAGGCGGTGTCTATAGACCCTGGGCGTTGCTAGGCGCCGACCAGCCATGGCTCGCTGTCACTCTCGCGTGTGTAGGAGCCCCTTCTGCCCCTTCTTCATGAGGTTGCTGTTCCTGCCTTTGCGCAGCCAGGAGCCTCAGTCACTCTCTCCTCTGTCTTCTAGAGTCTCTGTGGGCCATCAGACATACAGCTAGGTCACCAGGATCCATGATCTTGATAAAAACAAAAAAACTGCGGATGCTGGAAATCCAAAACAAAAACAGAATTACCTGGAAAAACTCAGCAGGTCTGGCAGCATCGGCGGAGAAGAAAAGAGTTGACGTTTCGAGTCCTCATGACCCTTCGACAGAACTTCTGTCGAAGGGTCATGAGGACTCGAAACGTCAACTCTTTTCTTCTCCGCCGATGCTGCCAGACCTGCTGAGTTTTTCCAGGTAATTCTGTTTTTGTCCATGATCTTGATGTGGTCCTCCTGCCACATGAGAAAGAGAGAAAGAGAGAGACGTGGTTATTGTGGCTGTTCTTAGCACTAGCCTCGTGTGACTGCCCCTTAATGCTTCCCGGAGAGCGCTGGTCACCCCTCGGATGGCCAGAGGCGAGTGCGCTGCATGGCTGCCCTGTCAACCTGTGATATGGGGGACACCGGTCCAAACCAGAATGCTGAGATTGTGAGGGGCTGTGAGCACCTCCAGCAGTGACTGCTACATGGCCAACATTAGCGAGGAGATTGTACAACGTGTGCAGTCCAACTACTCCGCCATCCAATAAAGTGATGGAAGACTCGAAGTCTGTGCTGGGGGTGGTGGGGTGGGGGATTGGGGGTAAGGTATTGAGCGCTTGGTGGCCCTTTGGTGCCTCCACCTTTGTTGTATGGGTGAACAGGCTAGAAGCCTGACCCCAATCACATCACTGTGATAGCGCCTGACCTGTCTTAGTTACAGAGACGTGGTCAGTATACACAGGTGTCCCTAATGTGTGGCCCCTTCCTTCGCTGACCCTGCATCTCAACTGTGCACAAGATGCAGAGCCACTTCAGCACTTGACCCCCCCCACCCTCAGCAGTCACCTTCGAGGCTGACCAGCACTCATCCCCAGACACCTCGCACCCCTCAACAGTGCCTGTGGGGCCAAACATCAGTTTCCCCCGCCCTGCCCCCCCCACCCCTCCCCTGGCACCTCTGAGGCCTGTAAACAACAGGCCAAGCTGTGGAGAATGCTGCTGCTCACTCATCTCAGTTCCCCCAAAGTGAAGGCTGCCTAGTGCATGGCGCTTGCAGCTGTTGTGAAACACGTCGGCTTTCCCACTGACATGGACGGACGATACAGCGGGGTTCCGAGACCCTGGCAGGATGGCCATGTATTGCTAATGTATTACAATCAGCTCCCCACCTACCGATGGCGGGAAACGCGGCCCGCCGTTGGCAGGCTGAGCGGAAGATCGCGAGCTCCCTTTACGCTGCTGTGAAGTGGGTCTTGCCATATTTTCCACGCACGCCACCTATCACTCCTACTGCCAGGGGGCTTGGAAAATGCTGCTTTATGTGTTTTACTGTTGCCTTAACGAAGATGTAACTGGGAATCAGGTTAACTAGAGGATTTATAAATTATTGTAATGGTAATTTGTAGACATATGTATGTGCTTACAATCTTTTCTTTTATTAATAAATGTTTAATTTAATTTTATAAAATCCTCTTAAGTCTGGGTGGTCTTAGTACTGAATTCAAAGCCCGGATCTCAAAACATACAAATTAAAAATTAGTTGTGACAGTTATTTGGGATTTGAACAGCTCCACATTTACCATCTGCTGTGTCATATACTTCTTCAGCCTTAAGCCTGCGGACTTATGTAGCCTTCTGTCAGAGCACAAAGACATTCTTCAAATAAACAAAATTTATTTTTGTGCCCGTGAATCAATATTAGGTCGGTTCTACCGCCAAGCGACAAATTAAAAGTAACTGCTTTTCCTAATGCCAGAATCCCTGTTTCCATTATGTTAGATATGCTGACCACAGAACTGAGAGTCAGCCTACTTATTGCTGGCAGACCAGAATACTTTTTTGTTGTAATTTGCTAAATTTTATGAAAGTACATTTCAAATTTTTTACTTAATCATGTGCTGAATTAAAGTGAGGCAAAGAATAGTTGTACCTATGGAAACAAAGCTCAAAAGACTGCTTTACTTCCTTAAAATGTTTCACAATTAATGCTTCACTAATAATTTATGTAACTGACAGAATTTCCTTAACTTATTTACAGATGCACTGAGCTACTTGGATGTATGAGCTTTGGAGTAAAGTCACTGCTTGCATTGGATAAGGCGAGTAATTTAGTACGAAATTAGATATGTCCATTTCACTTTAGATTTTCTGTAAATTCAACAACAAATGAAAAGCCTCATGAAGTCTGACTTTACTACCCTGTGTAAATTAAAAATAACTGAGGTTTATTCAAATGTAAATGGCAGAATTGAGACAGGATTTTCCTTTATCTTTCTGCTGATTTAGGCTGATGTGCAAAATAGGTTGTAGACTCATGACACTCGATCCCTTCCTATTTTCATGTTTGTCATACATTAGATTAGATTGCCATAAGATTATGAGACATATGAGCCACAGTGGGCTATTCCACCCATCGAGCCTGCTCTGCCATTCAAACGGCCAGTCATCCTTCCTTTTTATCCCTCTCTCTATCTGGTCTGAAAACCTTGTAACCAGCATTGAGCAGCTGCCCAACATTAGTAGGCAATGGGAAATGCATAAGGGAACTTTAAATGCCTGCACCTGGAACTAAATTAAGTGCACTCAGCATTCCCTTATTGTTGGGATTTAGCAGCAGTTATTCTGCTGGCCGGGGAGGTGGTTTGTCATTTTAAGCTATTGCACCAACAGTTAATGGGGCTGCTTTCACCTCTCTGCCTTCTGCAGCTGTGGGGTGAACTGCCAAGCTTAGGTAGCAGCATCACTGCAAGCTTGTTTAAAAACATTACTCCAATATCATTTGGGTGGACATCGTTCTCTTCCTGTAATATTTTGGGTGTCATTGGATTGTTACTGGAGAGGAAATGCTTTGCAATAGTTTCTCTTGTTCCTGAATACATAAGGAATTCTAACATGTTGAAGCAAAAATAACAGTTAGCTTTTGGCTGATGCGAAAGAAGCATAGATCAGAAAGAAAACTGTGGGAGAAGATGAATCCTATGGAATTATTCACATTAGCAATGTTGTGACTGTTTCCTGTAAGGAACCTTATGCTGATAGAATATTTGGTGCTTAATTCCTGATAAATTTCATAGCTGACATGGGAATCAATGTGATATGGTAACATGTTCACAGTGAAATGGAAGAAAATGAGCATGCTTGTGTACTTACTAAGATTTATAGTTGGCAAAAATCCATGTGTGATAATGTACCTTTTCCACTGATGAGCAAAAACAAACTTTCATAAACAAACTTTCATCGATCAAAAAAATTGTTCCTAACCTGCTCCAATGAGAATGCATTTACATCCTCTATAACATCCCATTATGGTGCTGTCGTCGTACTCTTGTAAAGTGGACCTCCCTTATGTATGGAGTCCCCCTCTGCCCCTACACTGCAGGACCTCCTGCATCAGGATTTCAAAACTGTGGTCATTAAATGGGACTTTTCAGCACCCAATGCACTCTTTATTTGAGATTGTTTCTCTCACTCTTGTCGAAAGATAGAAAATTTGAGTGCATTGTCAGTTATAATTAGATTATTTTCAGACTTTATCTGGACCAAAATCAATTTAGAGTTATGCTACTTGGGATCATAGTTAATTGATCAGAAAATGATGAACCATCTTCGCAGAAGAAGTGGCAGGTTCAGAGTTCAAGACATTTTCAAATGTATCAATGTACATGTCATTTTTGCGTGAAAAAATTGATTTTTCTCCTGTAGCTGATTTCTTAGGGTTGGTGCTGATTTGGGTTTCATGTGGAATGTGAATCCAAAATTACAGGATTTGCTTCAACATGCTAAGTAAAGCCCAAAGCAGCAACAGCAGCAGTCACGTTTCTTGTGTGACCCATTATTATTACAGCTGCTAACCACCACTTGGTGGCAAGTTTACTGTTATGTTAATGGATGAAAGTGGATTAAAATTAAATTAGAGGAACAAATAGGGACACTAAAGCAGGCAATCTCATTACTACAATTTTAATTCCTTATCTAAATTGAATCTCATTTTGTTTTCCTGTCCTCTGAAAAGTGGTAGCTGTGGCACATTTTGGCCAATATCAGCAGGTCCTCGGGGACATTTCCCAAATGCCTCCCTCATGTAGTGTTTGAACTGACATTGGCAGATTTTTTTTAACAATGGTAGCCATCACCATTGGGCTTGATCTTTAGCTTTACTTGACCTTCATACATGCACAGTTCCAGCATGCGTTGGTGGGCATCACTCTCTATGGGAACCTTAGCCTAAGTTTTTACCCTTGCTTCGTTTCTGCCCCTCCACCCTGGTAAAGAGAGGACATGACAAACACTCACCCCAGATAATACTGTGAAAGCTCTTTCTGACAAATGCCCTTTTTACAGTGGTTTTTGCTGCCGCTTTCCATTCTTTTGGAAGGTTTTGTTAATGCAAGCTATCCAACTTCCTGTGTGGTATTATATGAGCCAGAACGTTCTCCAGCTCAAAATGGGCAAGGCAGAAGCCACATTCTTTTACTTCTGACAAAATCTTTACAATTCCAATACTGATTCCATACCCCTTCATGGGTACTCACTTGGAATGAAGCTCTGAGTGGAGCTCCACATGCTTCACTGTGACCATCACTAAGACTCCCTACTTCCACCTTAGCTGGCCAGTGTTCTTACCACATGACCACTGACACCCGCATCCATGTCAGTGCCACCACTAGTCATTATTTCTGCAGTACCTTGATTAGAGGTTCTTGTGTTTCACCCACTCATCTATTTGTATTACATTCCACACACTCATCTTCCCTGTTCTTTTTGATCTCCACTGCCTCACAATCCACTAGTATATTAATTTGAAAATCCACACTATTTTTTTGCCAACTCTTCCATTGGCTCCCTGAACCCTAAATCATCTACAGTTTGATGTCACAGCACATATTCACTCCACTGTGAGTGTTCCTTCCTGGTGCTGCACAATGCTTTCAGAGTCCTCAGTTGCCACAAGTCTGTACTTGGCTACTTTCTTCTTAAATGCCTCTCTCTTGCACACTGTCTTCACCTTCACAGAACTCTTAAAAACCTACTTCTTCAAGCATGTTTTTGCATATCTTCCACTTTGTTCTCAATGCCTGATTTGCTATAAAGTGTCCTAGGACATTGTGCGAACTATGCTATGTGAGTGCAAGTGGTTCTGAAATTGAGTCACTGCAGTGGAAGGATCCAGAGGAGTTGGAGTGATGCATGTGCACACAGAAGTTCCGAGGTGCCACACTTTGGTGACACAATGGTACTGTGACTTGTAGTTTGAAAATTTGGTTCGCTGAAGCACCTTATTAAGCCCATGTGACTCATTGTAATTTTAATGTGGACACAACTCAAATTGTTGAGCAAAAGTTTTTGAAAGCAATTTAGTACCTCTAACATGGTTTAAGAATTCTTGCAGTTTCACTGACAGAAGTTTCACTAGCCAGTCTATATTAATGTTCCCTTGAGGAAAGATAAGTTCCATACACTTCTTATTTTTAAAAAAAGTTGGCACAGTCTGCTTGCTGTCAGGGTAAAAATCGTGAGAGTCGAAAAGGAAAACAAACAGAAAGAAAATGTTGATAATTATCAGAATATGGAAATGCTGCTCAGTGACACAATTTGCTGAATAGTGAATGCTGGACAAACAGACTATCTAAAAGGTGCGAGATTAATGACAACATTTTGTTCCAGGTGCTGAAATCAACAAAATTAGATTTGATTAGTCAGTAACTGGCACTGAGTTGATGTGCTGCACCCTTATGATTCTATGATAACATGGTGCAGAATTTATTTTATTTGGATATGTACTACTTATCTTCGCTGATTAATCACTTTGGAAATATGAAAATTACTTTTTTTCCCAAAAGTGTAATGATAATTGTTCTGCTTAAATCCTCACAGCAAATTAAAATTGCATTGTAAACAAATTAAAAACATTTTTAATAGGTCATCAGCGTCCTATCTTTAACATCAGAAAAATTGAAAGTGTAGTCTGTAGTTTTAAGATTTCATGCGTATGCTACTTATGATGTACATATTTAGTATTTCATACTTAATTTATTAAAGAACAGCAGTATGGAGACTACTGACACCCTATATATAAACATATCAACATTTATAAATGAAGAATGTTAAAGAGATTTCAGAAAGGCCAATTTCTTTTGTGGTTTCAGTATATACAGAGGCAAAAGCTTTTGTCCCTTCTTGGCAACAAACCCGGGTTGGGATCAAAGTGAACAACCAGTACCACAGCATAGCAGCCACCAGTTGGTTTATCACCACCAGTCAACCCCTTCAGGGCAGCATTTGGAACAGTCCTGAACAGTGCCCCCAGATCTTGCCAGCTTGCTGGCCAGGGCTGTAATAGATTCGCAGGCAGAGGAAGTGGGTGGTCCTCCAGACAAAAGTTCTGAGCTCCTCCATCAGGGATCCTAGCTGCCACTGATCCACTAGGAGCATAGAGCATTTTTCCTCACCGATTCTGGAAGAGGACACTGCGGAGTAGACCTGCTTGCACTTGCTTATCCTCCATTGGCCAACAGCACCTGTGACCATGAGGAGGTCATCCATTGACATAAGCCAAGAGCATGACCACCATGCTCAGCTGGGACAGAGCCAGTGCCATCAGCATTATGAAAACCTTTGTCCTAACAAAAGGACCTCTCTTATTTGGACCCCATTGCAACACGCTCCTTTCCACCAACACCCCTCCTCTCCCTGGCCTTTCCAAATTCAACAGGATTTAACTTCACCATAGCAGGGCCTGGATTAAGTTTTTGAGTGTGTAGTTGGTCAGGAGACTAATATTGCATTTTTAAGCTCACTACAACTCAATTCCCATCGATAAACTAGAACGCATTTCAGCCCCCATTGTATCTTTCAGTCTGTCCCCACTCAGCCCTTCTTCCCTCAGTATCTTTGGCAAAATTTGGTAAGATCCAGAAAATTATGGTCTGTTAGGATGGGAAACCTGGATCACACCTTCCTGAAAATTAATGGATACCAGAAGAATTTGGAAAAAATAATTATGTAAAGTCAAAAAGCTAGCTGTAGTTGTAAACTAAACCAGTGGCGACAGGCTGCAAAAATAACAGCGTAGTTTTTCACTTTTGGTATTGGTGAAAGACTGCTGTGGGAGGTTTGGCTGCACTCAATTTACCCTCATTTTCCTGCACTCAATCTACCCTCATTTTCCTGCACTCAATTTACCCTCATTTTCCTTTCCATTGAATTCAATGGATTGGAAAATCGGGTGTGATGAAAGTTATAACTACAAGTTATCCGGCACCACTGGTAATAAAATTAGTCCAGAACTTTTATGAAATGTTGTTAATTTCATCTAACGAGACAACCTTGTTGGCTTCAATTGTGAAGTCAACAATCAGATCGAAGGTATTTTCTTGTAATATTTTGTTTAACTTGTGTATAATTAAATCTTTTGTAACAAAATAGCCCATGTATGAAAGCACTTTATGTTTAGCACTGATTAAAATCTCCTTAAACAAAATTCCAGACTGAATATTGAAATCAACATCTTTAGATCTTGAACTCCCTCCTCCAACCCCACCCCCTTTCCGTTTCTTCCCCCTTCCTTTTGTTTTTTCCAATAATTTATATCGATTTTTCTTTTCCCACCTATTTCCATTATTTTTAAATCTTATATGCCCTGCTAGTCTTTCCACCCCACACCCACTAGAGCTGTACCTTGTGTGTCCTGCCATCCATTCTTAATTAGCACATTCGTTTAGATAATATCACCACCTTCAACACTTCTTTGTTCCTTTTTCTGTGACATCTTTTGATTATCTGCTCCTATCACTGCTTGCTTGTCCCTACAATCACACCACCCCCGCCACTCCCCCCCCCACCTTAAACCAGCTTATGTTTCACCCCTCTTCTAATATTCAATCAGTTTTGTTGAAGGGTCATGAGGACTTGAATCATCAACTCTTTTCTTTTCCGCTGATGCTGCCAGACCTGCTGAGTTTTTCCAGGTAATTCTGTTTTTGTTTTGGATTTCCAGCATCCGCAGTTTTTTGTTTTTATCTCATTATATATTGTTAGTTTGGCTGTTTTGTGGACTGCTTTCATAATAACAGCAAGATTTTTTGAGCTTTTCAAAATGAATTTTGGTTTTTTTGGGTCTTACACTAACCCTTTTTATTAATTACAGGAGATCAATGGTTGGTATTATCTGCTTGGGGAGGATCTAGGTAGGACAAAACACTTGAAAGTAGCCACACGTCGCCTCAAACCATTTCAAGGTATACATTTGGTCTGGTTTGCAATAGTTTTCAATGCCATGATGTGGAATTTTTTCAATTAAAATTTTGATGTTTGAGAGACAGTTGCCCTAGAAAGAACATTTTTAATGTGAATAATGTCTTCCATAGCCGTTCTGACGGAGTGCAAGTATATACTGAACAGCTGGTCCATGGCACCCTGCAGACCAATACTCAGTAAAACTGGATGAGCCGTATTAGGAGTGAAGTCTTTAATCTTCTACACTTGTGATGAAACTGCATGACACATTGTATAATAGTGATAGACATGTATTGCACGTTAATAATTTTATAAAGTAGCCACTGCAACGTAAATATAGTGACTAAATAAACACAGAAACGGTGGGCTGGATTTTGTCCTACTGTCACTGGGTCCAACAGCGGGCCTGGAATA
The DNA here is from genome assembly GCF_017639515.1 of Carcharodon carcharias. Taxonomy (NCBI): domain Eukaryota; kingdom Metazoa; phylum Chordata; class Chondrichthyes; order Lamniformes; family Lamnidae; genus Carcharodon; species Carcharodon carcharias. The sequence goes on along the minus strand of NC_054474.1, from coordinate 178,419,897 downwards.
ACATGGCCTGGGAAGGATGCGGCCACCTGAACCTGATCACATGGTGCCAATCCTCTGAATATAGGTGATGGTGGCTTGCCATCGAATAACCTGGTGGGGTGGTTCTGATAGGAAGCCACCTAACCCCCATACAGGAGAAGGGCAGAAAGCCCTGTTTAAAAGCTGGATCTCTGCAGGAAGTCTTTCTGAAGGAGGATTGCAATTGAACTTGCCAGCATTGTCAGATGTGTGAATATCGCAACCAAAAACTTCTGAAGGTCCAGGAAGAGGCAAAGTTAGTCAAAGTTTAGTTGGTGATTTAGTTAGTAACTGTGTTTGGAGAAGTCACAATCCACTCAGTGCACCACTCTATGGTTCAGCCAGAGTTTAATGGTCATCCTCCTCCAGGCCATTGGGAATACAGAGGGATTCTATTTCGAAGGTATCCTAGATGGAGGTCAGTGCAGAGCTGAGTGGCTGGGACTTCCATCCAAGGGACTGCATCCAGTGTCAGTAAAGGATGAATGATTGCCTCCACACTGCAAAGGTGAGCTTAAGTGTCATGCATGTAGTAGAAGGATCCGGTACATTAAGGGTTAACCTGGGACTGAGTATATTAATGCCCACCAGTGATGTAAGAAGGCACCTGACCTAGATCTTAGGTCAGCAATGTAGAGCTAGGTAACAACGTGTAAGGAAATGCCATGGACTCCTCTCAAGGCCTGTACTCTCTACTGTAGATACGTGCATAGTTCAGTAATGTTAATGACCTCTTCTTGGTAACTTCTAGGAGACTGATTAATGATACCTAAGCAGTATGCACCACAGATAGCGGCAACCCAGTAAAACCTAGTGGCAGTTGGAGATCAAAATCTACGTCCTCTATAAAAAGACTGAAGAAATCAAGAAAAAGACACCAGGAACAAATTTCTGCCCTGAAAAAAGTACCTTGCTCAAGAAGCTGAGAAAACTCACCTGAAAAGCTGCAGAGACAGAAGATCCTGGCAGCAGAAAAAAGGCAGCTCAAGCTAAAGTCTGCACTGGATCCCTGTGGAGGCATTTTCAACAAAGTCAAGCTAGCAGTCAGAAGCCTGCAGGGTGAGATACAGCCTTTAAGCCAGTCCTATGAACTATTCATTTTAAAAATCAGTCCGGCAGAAAACTCAGTTACATGTTCGTCACTAATCTGACCCTGGACTTGGAGCCCGCTCCATATGACCCCAACTCTGGAGCACAGCAAAAGAATAAAAAAAAGCCATGGAACACGGAGAACCTCCCATTTAACAAAAGCCCAAGTGTCTCGCAAAATATTGGGGCTTCCCGGCCAACAAGATGTCTGCTCTCCCAAGCTGGACCTGATCTGCAGCAAGCCGCTGCCATTCAACTGACCCACAGCCGCCACCTAACCTGTGACCATCTTGCAGCAGCTTCCTCCTCTTGGCTCATCGCTGCCATTCCAAAGTTTGAAGATGTTTTCAAATCTTTTGACCTCTTTTTCGACCTGTCATCTAACGAAATCTTGGAAAGCGCCAAATTTAACAGGAGAGACCAGCAGCCTGGGTAGCCTGTCGATTCCTTTATCAATTTCCTTTACCACATGGCAGAAGGTTGTGAATACGGATATCTGAAATCAGAACTCATCTGAGAACTCTTCCTGGAACACTGACATCTCAGTGAATGGTCATTTAACCAATTTAAGGTTAAGTTTCCGATGAAGAACCGTAGCTCCAAGGCCACTGGCATCCTACTCTACGTTGCAGGGGGAGTCCAACTCCCAGTAATAGGGATGATACAAGAGCCATTAAGGTACAGTGACAAACAGATCACAGAAGTTATGTACGTCATGCAAAACCAGTCCTTTTCATTCCTCAGTAGTGACGCATGCAATAGCTCTTGACCTGCTTCAACCGGTAGAAGATATGAAGACAGCCATGGTCCCTATACAGCCAGAAACCCATCCTCCCGAAAGCCCAATTACAAAGCAGCAACCCAATGTTGTCTTTGTCTGTAACCTCTCTTCCCTGTTCGTGGAGCATGTCTGTTCTCCTTTTCAGTTCACCGAGCTGAACCAAGGGCCAGACCAACCCACAGTGCAGATGGTTACCATAGCACCACAAGTGGAGGTGACATCAGAGCCCGAACAACTTCCAGCAGAGCCTCTGTCTCCACCAGCGACCACAGGATGGTCGACTAAGATGATGACCTACACACAGCCCCAGCAATTACCAGCCAGTGATAAAACCACGGAGTCCACTGGAATCAGGAAGCAGCCCACAAACACTACTCAACAAAAGTGAGCTGCCTCTACACTTTTCTTCCATCCACAGGATGGCATCCCCCGAACCACGGAAGGCTTCAAGATGCTGGAAAAGGTGAAAGAAGAAGAGACACAGCCAACAACCGGGTGGATGCTATTGCTGTCCTCCCAGAAAGAAACAACCACCACCCGTTGTACCAAACCACCACTGCAGTAACCCAGCCAACCAGGTGTGGTATAACACTCGCCAATGGAAAAAGTGCATGAAGCCATGTCTGCACCCAGCTCCAACTAATGATCCACAACCAAGATCAACAACCCCTAGATCCTACTACTGTCCCAACCAGACAGCAAATGAGATGTGGCAGGGGTATAAGACCTCCAGACCACCTCAAACCCTGATTTCAAAGACTTGAAGCGGGGCGGGGAGGGGGTGGGTGGAGTTGATTGAACCCTGTTAATTCATGCTTTTAATGTTGTAATGTTAATTATCAAATAGATTAGAGTTAGAGTAGTTATAGTTGCAACACAAGCCTTATGATAACACAAGACTTGAATCAAACTATGAGTAAATATTGTCAGTCTATATCAAAGGGATAAAGATTTGGTGGTGCAGGTGTAGCAGAAGGATCTGGTACATTACATTGCACATAGAGTGAGCCGGGATCCTGCTTACCCTTCATCTATTGCAAATGTGGCAGCCTGCTGCACCCATGAATGATGGTGGCCCTTAAAGTCATCACTCAGTAATTGTTTTTATGCGTCATTTGAGGGTTGACTGTTGCAGAGCAGCCTCCATGTATTCCACCTCATACCTCCTCAGAGGACGACAGTCCAGATGTCTCTGCAGGCGCAGCGTCACTCCTGTCCCTGCACAGATACGCTCACCTTGGTAGGGTGTCAATCACATGCTGGCACGGGCTACAATCTGGTGTGCACAGCAGTCTTGCAGATGCAGATGAGGGAGCAGTGACAGGCGAGGCCACTGGCAGTCAGAGGATTGTTGGAGGGCAGCATCCTGGTTGATGAAAGGCCTCTGATGAGGGCCACACTCAACCTGTTGGAGTTACAGAGGCAAACTGGAGAATCTGGCAGAGCTGCCTGAGGCTTTGAGTAGACGGTGTGTGGGTGATGGAGGAGTCCATTGATGGCATTAGCTCTGGTATGCCTCAGGTAGGTGAACGCTTCGCTTCTTCCACAGGGAGGGTGACAAGTTTCACGGAGCAGCAGCCGCAGAAGACCACACAGTGGATGCCTGGTGTCAGCGTGACTCTGCAGAACGTTGCTGGCACCATGAGCTGCAGCACTGGGCCAGTGAGAGGTTGCAGTTACCAGTGACCCTGTCCACCCATCCAGATGCACCACAGCCAATGGAAAGTAGGATAGGCAGTGGCTGCTGCAGATACTACATCCACCCGAAGCCTCAGATTGAGGAGGCACCCAGGCACAAGTGAGTGATGATGGGAAGGGTGTCATGGGGGAGGGAGTTCAGCAAGAAGATAAGGGGGACTGTGGCTTTCAGTGCCCCCACTTCCAGATGCTGGGTCCCTTGATTAGGCACTGAATGCCTTTGAACAAAGCCCCCCGCCGCCCCCCCCCATGAATCCTTGGAACCCTGTTGTGCTCCCTGCATAGCAAGTCTCCTGCCCACCTGTGGGTTAATGTCAGTGGTGGCAAGATGAAGCCTGGTTAAGGAAGCATGTTAAGGGCTTCAATTGATGGGCAGGAAGGCCTTTGATGGGCTGTCCTGCCATGAACTTAATCAGGCTGAAGGTGGGAAGGTGACAGCATCCCACCTTCTACCCTCTCGCCCCCGATTAAATGCACCCCCGTCACCAAACTCGCTGTGGGAGAGGGCCACAAGATACCGTCGATTGCCTCTAAACTACAGACAAGAAATAAAAAATGTTGTGGTTTTTTTTAAAATCAACCCAAGTAACTGTTTGCTAGACGGTGTGTAATTGTATTTTTCATTTGCTGCTGACTGAATTTCAGATGATTTCTGCAGCCTTCTTGAATGACACTTTTCTCAGTTGATGCTTGCGCTTCTCTGATTTAGATCACTTTTTTAGATTCCGTTCTTAGTGTTCAATTTATTGAATATGTGCAATGTTGTGAAAGACACAAAAAGCAAAAGAGACCTAGAAATCTACAAGTGTTCATTCAGAAAATATGCAATTTTAATGGTATTATGAATAATCTAATAACATATTTACAGTTTAGATAGTGTTGGTTGAACAGATTTCACCAGAGCGAATGTAGGTTTGTGCACAGGAACACATTGGTATGTGCAAAGTACTTCTATCTTCAGAAATACAGGACAAAGTTTAAGGATGACCAAAAACTTTATTTGTTTATTTCAGGAGTCATCATGAAAAATAATGCAGTAGCAAATGAAAAAAGAGGCATTGAGGATATGCTGCAAGTGAAGGTATGTTTGCAGCTCTTGGTGAGATTTTGAAGTGCTTTCTGAAATTTGAGCTTTAATAGTTGTGAATAAAATCTAAACTTTCACATTATCGAAGTGCTCAAAGGGATATGCAGGCTCTGGTAGCAACCCAGAAATCTGCCCTCCAACAGATTACTAGAATTGCAGAGGTTTGCCCAAGGGGAGAAGTGGTGAATGCATGTTGCACAAACCTGCTATCCTCTCTGAGGATAGGAGCGTTCATGCACCAATAACTGCCACTCTGGTGCCCTTGCTGCTTCCATTCTGTCAGCCAGCCAGCCAAGACTGCTGCCACTCATGCCAAGGTGGTTCAGTTTGAAGCCAGGCCCTAAAATCTCAGAAGCTCTTCCTGCAAAGCCATCTGCAGCATCAGTGAAAGTCAATAGTCTTCGATGGTAGCACTATGACAGGAAACTGCACCTGTAAGACAGGCACAAAGGGAATGTACAAGGATGAATGGTTCAGTTTTTACATTGGAAGTGTTGTTAGATAAAGTTGTTATGGAAGGATATTTTTTATTGATTGCTTTTACATTAAGAGTTTGACTAAGAGGACACTGTGATGGCACTTAGCTAATAGATTGACAGTGACAAGAGGGAATTGTGGAGCAACTGTGATATTGCGATGATATCTTGGGCAAATTGAGTATCAGAATCACTCATGGGCAGCACATCTGGAGTGATGGGAGTCCAGGATGCCTCTACCCTTCCTCCTCTTTCTCCTCTTCTCTCTGCACACTGTTTCCCCTCTTTGCTACCTGTGCTTCATTTCCAAATCATTCCGCAGCCCAATAGGGGCTGCAACTTCCAGGACAGAAGCAGACATTTTCCTGACAGGCTTCCAAATTCCTTTGATTTCCTTGTCAAGATCCAATACCATCCCCTTAAAAATCCAAAACGTTTGCAGAAATCCTCCAATGACAATCAACACTGCTTCCACTAAGCCTGCAACTGCAAAAGTAAATCAAAATCAGCTCAACTGGAAATTGAATGGTTGTCCCTTTAAATAATGCTTGTTGGCAGTAGGGGTGATTCCTCGTGCAACTGAATGTGTGGGAGTGTTTAAGAGAGGGCATTAACTGGATTTGTGTGATTTAAAATGGCAGGTTGTGTATCAAGTCAGTGTTAGAGGCTATATGACATCACAATCTGTCCACTCTGCTGCATCTGGCACACACATGGCATGTCCCATTAGTGCCCTGTCAGTAAGTGAGATGTGTTGGAGGTGGCTGACAATATTTCAGCCGCCATTATTTCACTTCAGCATTTTTGTAATGCTGGCAGCAGCTGCACTGTAGAGCCCATTTTTGCAGTCTTGGTTTGATCTGAAGGCATAGATGACCTTAATTAAGTGTCATTTGGAATATTGTGCACAGTTTTGGGCAGCCCATGATCAGGTTATAACAGCAACAGAATAGTGCAGCCCCTTTTTACTGGAATTATTTAATGGGATGAGAGGCTATAGACATGAGGAGAGACCTGAGTTCGAACTTTTTTTCACCAGATTTGAGAAGGTTAAAGGATGATCTGATTGAGGTTTTCAAGTTTGTGAAAAGGTTATAATAGTGTTTAACGGCTTCCATTGGTCACAGAGATTTCTAACAAGGGCACCGCTTGTAAAATAGCCACGAAAAAATTAAAGAAGAGGTTAGAAAAAATATCTTTACCCGAAGAATTCTTAGAAGTCTCTGCTCCAAACTGTTGAAGCATTTCTTAAATTCTTTAATAAGAGAAATAGGTAGTTACTTTAAAAGAAAAGCACAGAGTGGAGCAGTAGGATGAGATTATACTAATACCATTGAAGACATGATGTGCTAAATGGTTTCTTTCTGCACTGCCCATATAAATATACAGACTAAAATTATGATTTTAAAAATGTTTCTCTGTTTTCTTTGTGGCATATGCTTCATACTGGAGATGGGGAAATTTTATGTTGCATAAATATTGAAGTCTTTTTTATGAAAGGCCCCCAAAGCATTTTTTATTAATGGTTGTTATGCTAAGAAAAATGTTTTGCTTGTGATTAATGTGTTAGACAAAGATGGGAAATAATAAAGTAAACATTGAAGTTGAAATAGGAAGCTCGACTCAACAGTGTTTACACTTTGTCCGTGCATAAGAATTAAATTCTCTTGTGCAATGTTTTTTGTACTCTGGATTTTTTATAATATTCACTTAGGGAATTTTACTTTAAAAAGTTACTGAAAATATAAATCATTTTAATTATTGTTTAATCTGCTGTTGCTGGTAACTAGTGCCACAAAGCATTTTGTACTTTTAGCTTTTTCTTGCTTGATCCTTAATTATAGGAATGAATCATGAAATAGCATCGAGTCATGGACTTTGAGGAAGTAGAGGAAACATAATTGGATAGGTTTTTAAGTGCATTAGAATTTTAATCGTTTCACTGACTACCAATGTAAAAACAGCTTTCTTCCGCTTAATTTGCATGTACCTTTTTGCCCAAAGTTTTAACAAATTCTGCTAATCATTAGTGGCACTGTACCTAGCACAGAATCAGTTTCTGTGTAATTCTTGGTTAATTTTTTATTGCTAACCAATGTCTGTTATTGCCCTGTGTTATTGGGAACACTGTAATAAATATTTCTCACCAGTATGTAAACATGTTGCAAGGAGCAGACTGCAAAGATTAGGAGGAACCAAGGGTATACTCAGTACTTCATAGGAACCAACTACACATAAAAGTAAGTTTATTTCTTACTGAGTGAAATTTTCAGGAAACCTGGCTTATCGTTCAGAGGCATGCAGTAGAGCCAGAGGTTTGGGAGGTGAAAGGTTGCTTCCTGCGATTCTTCTAAATCTGAGTTCCCATGGGTGGTTATGCCAACTAAATTACAGCTCACTCTGAAACATTTAAGCCAGGGACACACAGCTTCAGGAGATTTGTTCTGTGTCCAACAGTTCATTGTACATGCGAAGCAATGAATTTATTTAATGAAATACACAAGGTGTGTTTAGATCTTTGAAGGAGCTGAGTCTCTAAAAGTAGACAACTCTGTGAACTGGGGTGGTTGTTCTAGAAAAATAAAAATTGCAGCATAAAGGCAGATTGTTCAGCCCATTGCAGGAAGAACCACTGAGATTCAACAATGCTCCAAGCAATTGGGCAACAGGTACAGCATTTATGAACTTAGTTTAGTAATGCGTATAGTAGTTTAGTAATGCATACAGTAGTTTAGTAATGCGTACAGTAGGTTAATTCATTTTTTTGGAAGAAATGTTTATGAATTTTGTTCACTTCTAGTATTCCTAATTGAAGTAAGTGAGTTTGGATTTTTATGCCTTTTATTATCTTTTAATTTTTCTTGTCACATTTGTTGTGCATTTAATGTAACATATGTAATTATCTTCAAAATCGAAATAATTTGATTATTTTTCAACTCTGAATTAAATCTTGTGGAATATGTTGAACTATGGAATTTCTTTTAAAGTATTAGAAAGTCCTAAAGTTGCATTGAAACTACAATTTATGTTTGTAGAAAGTGATAATGTTTTTCTACTTTGGGGAAATTTCAGACTTTCAAAGATCATAGATACAAAATATTGGTCAGTAAAATATAAAATCGAGATAATCGGAATTAATGTAAAGTTTGGGATTTCAAGACTCATACATGGTATATATAAAATGAGTTACTTTATAAAGTCAGTTTTTATCTTGTGATTTATAAGCCAGTTTGTTAGCTTCTAAAATCCAAAATCCAACCTGGACATTTCAACGTGATTGATCAGGCCGTACTAGATTAGCTGTACTATAATAAGTGAGCAACGGGTCGTGGCAGAGGAGAAGGAACCTTCATGTTTGTTTACTACCTCAGATGATTATGCTGGGGATCTGGATCTTATCAAACCTTTTTATAATAAGAAGGATGCCTTCTAAATGGCAAGCATTGGTACAGTTACTGGTTTACTAGCAGTTTGTGAGTGCCAAGCATTGTGCTGCAGGTATCATCTTGAGTGATTGACTCCATTAGCCATGTACGCAGACCAGCATGGCAATTTTTCAACAGTACAGTCCACCAGTGAACATTGACAACTACAGGGAGATTTGGATTGGATCCCTCCATGCCATAGGCCTTAAGAGTAGTCGGCGCTTCTTGCATTAATGCTCAGGCTGTAGAAACTTGAAATTTCAGAGTGACAGAGGCAATCTGTTCTGCTTCCATTGATCTCCTGGATTCCATTAAGACTATTGTGATGCTATCCAGTGATCATGGTAAAATAGCCTCCGGCAGCAGGGGAACTGTTAATGATGCTGTCTCTCAGTGCTTAATCTCAAGAGGCTGCAATCTACAAACTGCAATGAGTTATTTCATGTCCTTCTGCCACTGAGTTGTCCCTAGATGAAGTAAATGACTAGGTTTAACATCACACAAGTCAAAGACTGACATTGAGAAATAATGGGAGCAAACACAAATACAACAGGGGGATTTTAAAAGCAGTTAACGGGAGGAGCTCTGTTTCCAACTATATTTGGGCTGATTCCTAATTTTAATGCTACTGTTTCTGGTCATCAACAAAGTGCCTACCAGTCTTAACCAGGAGCCTCATTATCAAATACATAACAGAAGTGAGACACAAATGATTTTTAACTCAGCCCTAAATGGGAAACCTATCATAGACACCTGGCAAGGTAAGGCGATCAAAGGCTTGAGGCTCACTCATTTGTGTTTAAAAGTTTATAATTTGTAGGGCTACAAGGTGTAGGACTTCTTGTTTCTGCAGCCCCAAGCTTTCTCACCTTCCCTAGCAGTGAAAGCTATGTAACTCTGCTCCTCTCTCACTTAGTTTGTTGCTAACAGCTTTCTCTTAGTGCTGACTGGTGGCTCCCAGTGACCATGTGATGGAAATGAGGATCTGCCAGCCTCATGTTGGCTAGCAGCTCTTGACAGATGTTACATCCTTCACTGGGGCCCTGAATCCAGAGAAGGCCTGCCAGTGGCCACTCCAGTTCCTGAAGGGCACTTAATATCATCAGGCCCCTCCCACATGGAATTGTCGAGGTTTCCCCGTCAATTCTCTGACTAGTTGCCGAGACCCCCATCAGGCTGATATGCCTGTGGAATAGTTTGGCTGTGCTTCAGTTTGCTACATACAGTGTGATAGCCCTTGTTTTTGGAGGAAAAGACCTATATTTTATGGTGGGGTGATGGTCCCTTTAAGAACAAGGTTTCTTTAGGAGATGATATTTGGTAAAGCACTGATCATATGACCAAGCTTCCTGGGAGATGAATAGTAAAATAGCAAAGGATCAACAGGAAGTTAATTGTAGATGTGAGTAGATTATGGGTATGGCTCTACTCTCAAGCAGGGTTTTAGTTTTGAACAAGCTTATTGCAGGACACATCTCTTTCAAGCTCCGTTTATTTGAAACTCTGTGTGCTGGCTAAATGAGTTTAAACCCATTGTTAACTGAAGGACTCCTAACAGTAAGTTGGATTTCTGAGATAGTCAAACTGACAAATGAGAGGGAGTGAGTTTTAGATGCAAGATTCTGTAGTTAAAGAATATTAGAACTAGGAGAATTCTGATCTGAGGTGGCTGTGCTTAAGACGTTAACAATGCCTGTGTTGAATGGAGAGTCTAAAATCGTGGGATGGTTGGAAGAGATTTGAAGTGTAGGGATGTTGGCAGTTAGGTGCAGAGGAGAGTAAGTTGATTTTCATAACATCCCTTTGCTACTCCCTCTATACTTCCTACTCTAAAGTGCACAGATATGAGATGATTCCTTCAGGGAAGTTGGCATTTTGATGGCTGTTGGGGAGTCAGTGGGGAGGTGTAGTAAGCTGCAGCAGAAAAAATGGTTAAGAAATGATGCAGAAAATTCTCTCTCAGGGGTTTTGGAATTAACTGCAGTTTACAACTTAGTCCCTGGCAGGTAATTGATGGGTAAAAGACTCTGGGCGGTATTTTCTGCTCCCGTTGACAGCGGCCATATTTGGTGGCATGAATGGACAATATGGCCAGAAGGCCAAAAATTGGTTTTGCGCCATTGTGAAACCGGCTTGCGATTGTCGGCTCTAGCCATCAATGGCAGACCGTGTTTCCCACCGCCGCATAACAGGAAACTAATTTCAATACTTTAGCAATCATTATAAGCTCTGCTCATCAGAATCATCTGTTGGGCACCACAGTGATGTGTTTCACAACTGTACATAAGCAATGTACACCTGGCGAGCTGCACTTTGCTTGGAACTTCGAGGTTTGTTTGGTTACCTTGCTTTGGGCAGCTCTCGCAGCCATCAGCCCCAGGCTTCAGAGGCAGCACCACATCACTTCTAGGGGGGAGTTCACGGGCAGGTCTCTACCAGCTGTAAGGCAGGGGGGGCTTTTCAATGGCAGCAGGGCTGGGGCTTGCTTAGGGAAGGGGGAGAAATGGCCTCAGGCAAGGGAAGAGGCTGCAGGGAAAAAACTATTAGAGTAGGGGGCATCCCGGGGGAAACGTGGGGGAACATGTTGATCTGTACAAGTGGCCTCAAGATGGTGAGGGCTGAGGAGGCAGCCTCCAGAGGAGATTAGGCCAAATGGAGATGTGAGGGTGTGTGTGTGAGAGAGTAAGTGGTGATGTCCCTTGTGTTGGCAGTGAGTGAGATGCCAGTGAATGTGTCATGGCCTTGTGAGTGTGTGAGTTTAGAGTGATGAAATGGTTGTCTTGCCCTGGCAGCATGGATAAGATCATTCATCCACTTTCTGCGCTGGATGGCCAACCTCTTCTGTGCAGTATTGGTGCTGACCACCACTGCCGCTGCCTCCCCAGCTGAAATGGTGAGATCATTAGACCTCCTGCGGCCAGAGTGAGGGTGGAGGATGTCACGGTGGGCGGACGGGTCACTGAACTCTTCCTGACATTCAGGGCCATGTCTTCACTGGAGCAGCCCTGGGCTGCAAGCATTGAGAACTGTGTGCGCAGCTGCACTTTATATATGGTACCTGGAGTAAGGAAACAGGTGACAGTGTGGTGGGTGTTTCAGAGACAGCCTGCTAGTGAGATGGCATGTTTCCTGTGGTTGCATAATTAATAAGGTGGGAAGTGAACAATACAGCATGAAAACCTGCCATTGCGGCTGGCAGGTAAAACATCGTTTTTCACCTCTGCTACCACACACATTGCAACTCTGGGATGATGCAGCCCTCAATGTTCAATGTGCATGAATGTTAGTAAATGTGGAAATCAAATGCTGTAATTAAGATAATTACTACTGTTTTATAACATCATTTTGATTGCCCTACTCTCCCTCTCCGAAATGCACTGATAGATTCCCGTAGGAAAATTAGCACTATAACAGCTTGCTTTTTTTTTCCCCGCTTCTTTCCTATTCAAACCCCAGCCAGAAATATGCATTAACCTTTTTACTAGCCAGTCTTACCCACTTTCAGCTTGAAAATCAAACTAATCTATTCCTATATTTATTGAAAATGTTGCAATTGATCAGCAATATGGTTATATTATACAGTTGCTATTAGCTTTATTAATAACCCTTTTGTTAAAAAATATTATCAGTGCATGATTTTTTAAAATTCTTCAATTTTATATTACTGGTTTCTTTGTGGTCTGTTTCAGGTTACAATCCCACGAGGCAAAGATGGCTTTGGCTTCACAATTTGCTGCGATGCTCCTGTTCGTGTGCAAGCAGTGGACCCAGGCAGGTTATTTAAAGTTTGGTGGTGGTTTAGATAAAATGAAAAATGTACATTTCATAGACTCATAGATGCCTACAGCACAGAAGTAGGCCATTCCGCCCATCGTGTCCACACAACAAAGCTCTGACTGCACTAATCCCATTTTCCAGCGCTTGCCCCATAGCCCTGGAGGCTATGGCAACACAACTGAATATCTAAATATTTCTTAAATGTTGAGAGAGCCCCTGACTCAATCACTCTTTCAGGCAGTGAGTTCCAGACTCCTACCACCCTCTGGGTGAAAAAGATTCTCCTCAACTCCCCTCTTAGCCTTCTACCTCTTCCCTTAAATCTATGCTCCCTTGTTATTGACCCCTCTACTAATGGAAAAAATGTCTTTCTATCCACCCTATCTATGCCCCTCATAATCTTATACACCTCTATCAGGTCCCCTCTCAACCTTCACTGCTCCAAGGAAAACAACCCCAGCCTATCCAATCTTTCCTCATAGCTCAGACCCTCCAGCCCAGGCAGCATCCTGGTAAATCTCCTCTGCACCCTCTCCAGTGCAATCACATCCTTCCAATAATGTGGTGACCAGAACTGCACGCAGTACTCCAGTTGTGGCCTATACAGATCCAGCATAACCTCCCTGCTCCTGTACTGTATACCTCGTCTAATAAAGGCAAGCATCCCGTATGACTCCTTAACCACCTTATCTACCTGTCCCACTACCTTCAGGGATCTATGGGTATGCACACCAAGGTCCCTCTGATCTTCAGTACTTTCCTATCATTCACAGTGTAATCCCTTGCCTTGTTAGCCCTCCCCAAGTGCATTACCTCACACTTTTTTTCTGGGTTGAATTCCATTTGCCACTGCTCTGCCCACCTGACCATGTCCTGAAATGTGCTATCCACGAACATCTCAGCCTCATGAATGCACTGTAGTGCCCCCAGCTGCCGCTTAAACTCCAAAACCCAGATTTCTCACGTAGTGCACGATGTGCAAATCACGGGACTGAGCTCCCAAGACATATCTTAATTAAATAGAATTTGGACCCCTTCTTTTATTTTACCCTTACTCTACTTGAGTATGGATTAGATGCTAGATCCTCTAGATAGACTAGATCCTCTAGATAGACTAGATCCTCTAGGTGCTGCTGACTGCCTGTCCCCGGGTCCTCCTTATGCACCCTCCTCTAGGTCTCCTTTTCAGTTAGTCACCTGAATATGCTTTTAAGATAAGATCACTGCTGTATCAATGATTGCTTGGAATCTTCTGGTTTAAATACAGATACTTTGTCCATGTCAGAAGGAGTTTTAAATCATTTCAAATATGACACTATTATAAAGTACTGATCTTGTTTTGTGTTTTATTCTGTGTTAATTCACGAGCATAATTATGGAAATCAGGCCAACCTCAAAACTGTTTTATATATATTGGGAACTTGCAGATATGCATGGATTTGTTTAAGATTGAGTATTCCCTTTTAATAACAGATTTTACTTTGGCAGTGCCTTTCCATTTTTCTGATTTTTTTTGTTCAGTACTTGTTTCTAAACTTCCAACTAAAAGATTTTTTTCAGTTTAGCCTTGAAATGCCACATGGAGGTGAAATTGATGGAATATCTGTTCAGTCCACGTTTTGTTGATTTCTCTTAGGTGGCCCAGCTGATCAAGCAGGGTTGCAGTCGTTAGATACCCTATTACAGCTGAATGGACAGCATGTGGAACAGTGGAAATGTGTGGAGCTGGCTCATGCTATAAGGTAAAACCTTTTCAGTAAAGTAGGATGGCAGTGTTCTAAATCAAGTACACAGATCATTTGTCAATTAAAAACCAAATGCACCTTACTGGCTTTAGCTTACAACTACAACAGCAATCACTTGGACTTGTATAGTGCCTTTAATGTAATAAGATGTTCCAAGGCACTTGACAAATGTCATTGAACAAAAATTTGACACCAAGCCACATAAGGATATATTAGGCTAGGTGACCAAAAGCATGCTCAAAGAGTTCTTGGTGGGAGGAGTGTGGAGGGCTGGCAGTAAAACTGGATGAGAGCATAGATTTTAGGCGGGCAAGGCCATAGATTGGTTTGAATATAAGGACAAGAATTTTTAAATTGTGACGTTACTTAACTGGGAGCCAATGTAGAACCGTGAAAACAGGAGATATGGGTCAGAGGCACTTAGTATGATTTAGGACACAGACAGCAGAGTTTGAATTTAGAATGACCTCAGCTTTGCAGAGGGTAGAACTAAAAAGGCCAATCAGGAGTGCATTGGAATAGTCAGGCCTGGAGGTAACAAAGGCGTGGACAATGGTTTCAACAGCGGAAAAGCTGAGCAAGGGTGGAGGCAGGATGTTACAAAGGTAGAAATAGGTGGTCTTAGTGATGGTGTGTGGTAACAACCTGATTCTCAGTGTCAAATATGATGCTAAGGATGTGAATGGTCTGATTCAACCTCAGACAGTTTCAAGGAGAAAGATGTAGTTGGTGGGAAGGGAACAGTTTATGACTGGGTAATTATTTTGAGTGAATTATAATCAGGCTGAAAATGGTAATTCCTTATTTTAAATTTCCACATCTAGAATATTACACTTTATTATACCAACACTAAAGCCAGTCATAAAAATAATCCAACTACTCAGTTCCATCAGTGTCTGATATTCAACATGACTAATTAAGAATCATCCTTGTTTTGGGGGCTCATTTTTCCATCCCACTGTTTGGATGAGGTTTATCCCTGGTGTGTACAGTTTTAAGAGGTGGAAGACTGTTGAACTCCCATTGAGGACACTTCGATGGCCATGCTAGGCAATCCTGAGCAGCTCTCAACACTTGAGGGCCCTGCTGTAGACTTCATGGACTGAGACAGTCTGACCCAGCCAAGCTTGTGGCACTGTTGAAATGGTGGCAAGGGAGCAAGCATGCACTTCTTCTGAGAGGATAGTAGGCACCTCTCCCACAGAACCAAGACTACTGTACTGGGACTGCACCTGAACACCCCTGCTGTTTGCAATAACAATGTGCAGGAATGATGTGACACTCTGGGAGCCCCTGTTAACACTGCCCCCAGAAGCTGGGGGGCTGGCATCTGAACTACCATGGCTGCAGCTGGCTTTCACAGGGTCAAGGATGTGCAGGTGGACTCCACCTCCATCAGTCATAAGTTGTGGACAATCTTCTCCTGAGAAGTGGTTAATGACAGATCCCTGGCCTTGCAGGATTTATACAGGTAGTGAAAGTGTGCAAGTAGGAGAAGAAGAGGTTGGAGTGAAGTGTAGTGCAATGATGGGGGGGAGAGTGAATGCAAGAAGGGGAGGTGAATATTGTGAGTCGTGAGCCTACAGGTGGTGGAGGTAAGAGCAGAGAATGAGAGAGATGATGGCTCCTTACTTTGATAATTTTGATGAGGCTATTAAACTTTTTTAGATTTTGTAACCTGGAAGCTAATCTCTTAGCATTAACCTCCTATGCACCCTCATCCCACTGGAGGTAGTGATGTTGCCTGGAGGGCTCTCTGCCCTCTGTGGGTACAGGATATTCCTCGTCTTGACCTCTGCTTGGTCTAAAGTGGCATTGGAGAAGCTGTGGACCTGATCGGCAGGTTCTGCATCCATTTGTTTCTTCAGGTGCATCCAACATGACAGTGTGATGCATCTAGTATGCGGGTGAATAGAGTTAGCATGTTTTCCATTTCTGTGTGCTAGTTTGCTTCTCATCTACAGTCCACACTGCTGGCTCACAGCAATACAAAAAAAAAAGAGCCAAAGGTATAAGTCCCTCCCTGTCAGCACACAGTCCCTCCGTCCTCATGGTGACACCCAGAAACTTGGGCCCTTGTGACCCCAGGCTAAAGCTTCAGAGAAAATCTGAGGAGGTTTGGCCACCAGACATGCAGTGTGCAGATCCACTGGCATGTCGACACACCCTGGCACTCAAAACTCCCATCTATGGACAATTAGCTCCACTGCCTTGTTGGATACCTTGGGGAAACTGAAGGCTAAGGCAGTAAACCCTCAGAAAAAATTTGGAGCAGAGCCCAAAGGTGGACGGATATTTAAAGATGTTATCTTTCCAGGACCTCCTGCCAAGCCAATGCCAAACATAATGCTTTGTATTGCTTTACACTCAGGGAGGTTGAGAGGAGGACCTCGACATTTGGGCAGCTCAGGGTCTTCATTAATTTTTGCCTAGGCTTGCGTCCCGGCGAGGATGCTCCAATTTCACTGCAGAGCGTTTACATAGAAGACAGCAGTTACCAGTAATAAGCCCAACTCAGTTGGCACAGAGAACAGGTGCTACAAGCTGCCTCCAACATAGGGTGGGACCATCATGTCCCACTGGTCAGCCACAGCCCAACTTCAAGTTGGGTAACTTCCAACTAGTAAGGTGCTGACTTGCCATGGTCCATCTTCTTCAATGGGCTCTCAGAGCTTAGAGTCTCTACTCAACAGTGGGTGGAATCCATTGCACCAGGCAAACAAACAAAAAGAAAGAAGGTGTCAATTCTTCGATTGGCATGCTGGAAGGTCAGGACCACAGGCATAGGATTGACAAATGACTTGCAGTTGGTTAACCCTGCGCAAGGCAGCCATGATCAACATGAAACATGAACATGGCAACTCTGGTTTCTTGTAGAGAAGCTGAGAGTGGATCACTGAAAATAAAACCTTACACATTCATCTGCTAAGGAAAGAGCTCAGAGGAAACACATGGAGCAAGGTGCAGGCTTCTCTGTAACTCGCTGCTCTCAGTGATAGAACTCCCCACAAATGGTTCCGAATGTGTTTTCTCCATCCGCTTCACAACTCAAAGCTACTTAAGCTCATCAGTATCTATGCTGCAATGCTGTTCTCCACAACAAAGGCAAAAGACATGTTCTATGAGGAGCTTGAAACTGCTATCAGCAGCATCCCTAAGTCAGAACATCTTTGCCTACAGGGGAGTTTCAGCGCAAGGGTTGACACAGAGCATGAGGCATGGCCCTCCTGCTTCTGACATCATGGCCTGGGAAAGATAAATGAAAACGCACAGAGGCTACTTGAGCTTTGCTGCCACCATGACCTTAACTAACATCATCTTTCAGCACAAACCATGTCACAAGGTATCCTGGAAACATCACGATCAGGACATTGGCACTAGCTGGATTGAATCATCACCAGATTTGACTCTCTGAAGCATTTTCAACACTTGCAGCTATCACAGCACTCACTGTGACACAGATCACTGTCTAGTGTGCACAACGGTGGGGACGCAACCCTTGAAGCTCTTTTCATTTAAAGCAGAAACGCTGTCCTCATATCAACACCAGTTGTATTGCTTACCTGTGCAAGAACAAAGGCGACCGCAGCGATTGCAACAACTATCGAGGCATCGCCCTGCTGAGCATCGTGGGGAAAGTATTTGCCCTTGTTAGGCTGAAGATCTTGGCTGAATGCGTCCAGCACAAATCCCAGTGTGGTTTCAGAACTGGAAGTTCTGTAATTGACATAATCTTCTCAGCCCAGCAGCTACAAGAGAAATGCCAGGAACAAACCAGACCACTATATAACACCTTCATCAATCTTACCAAGGCATTTGACCATGTGAGCAGAGGCAGTCTATGTAAACTGTTGGACAAAATTGACTGCCTGCTGAAGCTGCTCAATGTGATCTCTGCTTTCCATGACAACATGATGGATATTCGACTATGACGGGACAACATCAGAATTCTTTTAGATCCGCAGTGGGGTCTGACGTCAATGCTCGTGGGCATATTCTTTTCTTTGTCGCTGTCATACGCTTTCATATCACCCACCGAGGGGGCCTACTTACATACTGGAACTGAAGGAAAGCTGTTCAACCTCGCTCACCTGAGATCCAGACAAAGGAGCTCCATGTCCTCATCAGGAGTTTGCTCTATGCTGATGATGCTGCACTAACATTCCACAATGAGGAACACCTACAGCGGCAAATGGCCAGACTCTCTCATGCCTGTAAAGAGTTTGGTTTGACCATCAGCATCAGGAAGACAAATGTCATGGTCTAGAATGTTACCATTTCACTATCAATCAGCATTGACAATATGATACTGGAGGTTGTTGATATCTTCACATATCTAGGTTCTGCAATCACCAACAGTCTGTCACTTGATGCTGAAATCAACTCATGCATCGCAAAAGATGCAGCTCTTATATCCAAGCTAAATAAGAGAATGTGGAACAAAAGCAACTTGACTGAGAATACCAAACTGCAAGTCAATGAAACTTGCTTATTCAGCACACTTCTCTCCAGTGGTGAGACCTGGACAACATACGCTAGGTAGAAGGAAAAGGTGAACAGTATCCACAGGAAATGCTGGAAAAATCCAGCAAGCCTGATAGCATCTGTGGAGAGAGAAACAGAGTTAACATTTCGAGTCCATATGACCCTACTTCAGAGCTACAGGTAAGTAGAAGTGTGATGAAGTTTATACTGCTTAAGGTAGATGGGGCAGGTGAAGCAGGATAGAAGGCCAGCAATAGTGGGGGCAAAGGAGAGATTGGCAAAGATGTCATGAACAAAAGGTCAAAGGGAGTGTTTGTGGTAGTGGTAATGGCTAAAAAAGGTGCTGATAGTGACAAAGGTAAGAAAGCAGAATGTGATGATAGCAGAACAAGGGTGAGTGCTCTGAAAAGAACAACATGAACAAGTACATGGTTGAGGGGCCTGTTAACCACAGTGGGTGGGAAACCTCAGTTAAGGAGGAAGCAAGTCATGTCACATGATCCCTTTTCCCCCCACCACTGCCCTCCCCCAACCCACTTCAGCAACTCGAAAGTCAACTCTGTTTCTCTCTCCACAGATGCTGTCAGACCTGCTGAGTTTGTCCAGCATTTTCTGTGTTTGTTTCAGATTTCCAGCATCTACAGTATATTGCTTTTATATTGTATGAACAGTTTACACCTTTGCTGTCTCAGACGTATCCTTGGCATCACTTGGCAGGATAAGGTCACCAACGCCGAGGTCCTGAAGCATGCTAATTCTATCAGCATACAGTCCATGCTAAGCTAACAACATGCATATGCACTAGCTCGTCTACATTCATTGCATGGATGATGGCTGTGTAGCCAAAGACACTCTGTACAATGAATTGGCTACTGGATCACAACCTGGACATCCATACCGCCACAACAAAGACACTTCCATGTTAGACCTGAAGATGGCGGACATTGACAATGACAACTAAGGGACAGCCACTGACACCTATGGCCTTTGGAAGCTGACTGTTTGGATGAGCATTGTGAACATAAATGAAAAGCTCAGCTGGCTGAGAAGAGAGCTGAGAGAAAACAGAGACCAGCAAATTGTACACCTTCTCGGTCCATTGTCTTGCTCTGCAGCAAATGTGAAAGAGACTGCCATACCAGAATGGGTATCTGAGCCATACCACTCAATGCTTAATGCATAGTTGGCTACCATGGCTAAACCATCACCTTAAGTGATGTTGACTGCCTTTAACTGGCATCAATTGAGTTCAGTTTCCTACCCTCCGACATAGGCCTGCAGCCAAAGAAGAGTCTGGGTATAGTGGCTGCATTCCTGACTTCATTATATTCAGAGCTGGCAGCATCAATTCAAAATGGCTCCTGGTCATTTCTAAACTGTTAAATTTGATTGTGGAATATCTTGCGATGCGTGACATGCTATTATTTTTTCTCTGGTGAAAACGTCGAGTAAGTAATTATTTAGAATGTTAATTTATTTTAGTTCATTCTCAGCCCCAGTGAAGCTTTTCAGTAACCTTAATTCTTCTTTGAAGCACTTAAGTTGCTGTTATAATATTGTGTTTGTCTTCTACAGCTACAGTAATTTCTAGTTTCCTTTTGCCATATTGACTACATTTTCAACATTTTGGAGATTTCTGCATTTTTTTCAGTGATTGTACTCATCTTTCCCTTTTACAAACTCTGTAGTTTGTCTTTCTTAATTATTTCACTTTGTTTTGTATGTAATCCATTCAGGTTCTTCATTCTCAAATTTATGTTCCCTAGTCCTTGGTATGCATTTATTCTTCAAGCATTGTGGCACATGCTTTAAGGTGCTCTATTTGTCTTCATGATACATGATACAACCTTATAAATATGTAATCTACAGATCTCCTGTGCAACAATCAGTGTATTAATCACCTCAAATATTCAAGGATGAATTATATCACCAAAATAAACTATTGAGGATGCTACACTGGAGATTTTGTTGCTTTTAATGAAATTTTAAGTACAATTGGTTGTATTGGACAGCAAAGGGTAAATATATAGATGGAAATATAATAATCACCCACAATTTCCCAGTATCAACTATCAGTGGATGAGGCTCTCTACTAGTGGTGCACAAGCAGAAAATCTGCCTTTCAAGCATTATCACATGCTGTTTTTAATGCTATGTTATTTGCTCCTTTACAGAAACTGTCACAGCCAGATCATTGTTTTAATCTGGCGCCTTGTTCCTCGGTTGAAACCCAGCTTTGAACGCATGATTAGAAAACCATCTTACAAATCAAATTATGATTTGCAGTCTCCACCCAACAAACGTGAAAAGAACTGTAGTACGCCATCAAGTTCTGTGGACCACAGAGAAAGTTGCCATATTGTGTATGATGGTACCGATGGGGTTGTACTGAACAGCTGGGAGCGACGTCAAGAGTTTGACAAGTGTCCACAAAGCGGGCCTATGGTGTCAAATGTTGGGTCTGAGGGAGACAATTTTCTCATTCTTTCACCAATAAAACATGGGAGCCAGGTATGCACCTTATGAAAAGAAAGTTGGCTGATTTGGTTAAGTAGTGTGTTAGAAATACTAAAATATTTTCTTTCAAATAGAAAAACAACTCTTGTTTATATGGTGTCTTTAATAGAGAGAAATGTAACAAGGCACTTCACAATAGTGAATCATTGAGTCAAAGCACAAGATATTAGAAGGGGTGACTAAAAGCCAGGTCAAGGTTGTGGATTTTAAAAGGAATGGGAGACCCATAGGGGCTTAGGGAGGGATTTCAAGGGCTTAGAGCCTAGATGGCTGAAGGGATGACCATCAATGATGCAATGGAGGCAGTGAGGGATGCACAAGTGCCTAGATTTGAAGGAAAGTAATTTTCTATGAGGTTGTAAAGCTAGAGAAGGTTACAGTGATTGGGAGGGGTGAGGACATGAAGGGAATTGAACACAAAGATGAGAATTTTATACTTAAGACACTGGGAGAGTAGGCACCATAGTAGGTCAGCAAACATATGGTTGAGTGGTGAGTGTGACTTGGTGCAGGATAGTGGGATAGGTGCAGCAGAGTTTAGATGAAATGAAATTTACGGATGATGCAGGATGAAAGTGTTGGATGGTTGAGTCTGGAGGTGACAAAGGCATGGTTGAGAATTTTGGCAGCAGCTGGACTAATGCAGGGAGTGGGGGAGGAGTGACATCCAAACATGAAAATATCTGACAGAGAAATACCTTTCAATCCATTCCATATAATCATAGTGTCTTATGACTTGTGAATAGAAACTCCCTACCCACCCTGACTCGTGGATAGAAACTCCCTACCTACCAAGAATCAAGGGATCTCTTGGGGAAGGTGAAAGACATAAAATCCAAAACCAATTAGGGAGATTGCTCCAGACAATCAAAACTAGGCCAGCAGATCATATTGACCATAGACAAAACTGGCACTGGGATAGAGAGGTGGAATAGACAATGCTCAAGATGGAGGTGAGCCAGGGTCAAAAACTTGGCTCCAAGTTAAATATGATACTAGGTTGTGAACTGTCTTTCAGTTCATAGGGACTGTGGGGTTGCCTGTGAGAGTAAAATTTTGTGCTGGGTATAAGAAAAATATCTGGAACTTATAAAAATTGTAACAGTTTCAAGGTTTAAAGTTTGAATATTAGGGGTTGAATGTTGAAATTTTACCTTCCACAGCTGACTCATGTGATCAAAGTTATGTTCGTTTTACTTATAATTTGATTACTTTTCAGATTCTGAGGACAGCACCTCAAGAGAACCATGTCATTTATGGTAAGTGTTTAAGATTAGTTATTAATGTCGTCTTCTGATATTCAATATATTTTAGTCTGTAACCAGAAGCTATAAACCATCAGTAAATATTTAGTGTTGCAGGCTAAAGTAGGCCTAGGACCCAGGGGTCAATTAGGTGTGCAGACCAGAGTTTAATGTTTAAAACAGGCGCAGCTTATTCATCCATGGCAGTTGTGTCTTTTAAGTGGAGCAATGAACAAAACAGTAACAGGGATTATTTTCTAGTGTTAACCTCTTGTTCTCAACTACTTCCTCTGCAACTTCTCCTCTATCTGAACTATTTCCCTTCCTTTCATCCTTCCAGGCTGGAGTATTGACTTTAATTGTCTTTAAAGGTTTTTTAAAAAAACTATACCACCTTGCCTTGTTCATTCTGACATTTTACATAGCTTTTTAAAGCTGTGTTTCTGCTGTACCTCTAGCATGGGTACAGAGGTCTCAAATACCTATAGCTCACATACCCTATCATCCTCACCCTGTTGCATTAGCTACATGACAGTCACTCAATGACATACACTTATTCCCTGAGTTGAGATATTGCTGAAATTGTTTCTGTCATAGTGCCTCACAATTGATTTATCACTGCCAGAAATGAGAGGTAATTTGTCTTCCATACTTGGTGAAGGTAATTTTTTTTAAGTTCCACTTATCATGAATTTTGTGCTCAGTAAGATGTTAGTTTTGCACTGTAGAATAACAACAGCTTGCATTTATATAGAAGCCTTAAAGCACAAACTGTTCTAAGATTCTTTACAAATTCATAGTAAGAGGAAGAAGACACTGAGCTAGGGGAGAGTTTAGCTGTGCTTAAAGGCTTGGGCAAAAAAATGCATTCTGAGGAAATTTTTAAAGGAATAGAGAAATGGATGGGTTTAGGGTGTAAATTCCAGAATGCAGAACTTAGGTAGCTAACGGCTATACCAATGATTGTGGGATAAAGGGACATAGAGATGCACATGAAGCCGGGGTCACAGAGTGAATGGATGGGTAGATTGTCTGGAGGAGATTGCTGACTTAACAGTGTGGCAAGTATTATGACACAGCCGATGGTAAAGGCTGAGTTATTGAAATTCCAGAGGGAAATGTGAAACAGCTGTCATAACCCGTTTTTGCAATTTGTATGTTTAGAGATGCAGGCTTTGAATTCAGTAATAATAAGACAACTGAGTCTCAAGAGGACTTTTATTAAACTAAATTAAACATTTATTAATACAAAAAAAATTGTAAGCATGTACATATGTCTACAAAATTACTACTGTAATAACTACAAAAATCACTTAATTAATCTGACTCTGTTACACCTGTTAAGACAACAGTAAAACACAAATTTAAACAGACCCCTGGCAAAGCACTCCTTGGACAGCTGCATTCAAAATGAGTTTCTTTCAGCTCTGGGTCCATGCAGACAGATTTGAGGCTTACAAGCTGGAGGCTTTAGATCTTAAAATCCCTCCTTCTTTTACCAACAGCTTTCTCTTCCTTTATACATATTTTCCTCTTTGAATGCAAATTCTCATTGCCACTAGGTTTTTTTTTACTTTAAATCTTCTAACAATAAAACCCTTTCATAATACCCACTTTACTAGTAAGCTTTAAAAAAAACATTGTTTCTGAGCTTCATTTGGTTAGGTGTAATATTTCACCCATTCTTTTGAATGGTGTATTTACAAATGCAAATTTCTCCCTTTACACCTCACCTTCTATTTCCCTATGTTTATCTAATTACCATTTCAAACCTACTTCTATACATCAAAGTCTCTAGACCAGCTGGCTTTAATCCAATTAAGACACACACATGCAGACGCGGACATCATTAAACTCTATTTTAAAATAATTTCCAATAACATTATAGACATTATTATATCATCTTGACGCAAGGTTATGGAGGGATTTGAGGATAAGAACTTAACTACCCCATTTCACAGTAAATGTAGTAGTGGTGATCTGCCTAAGGGCAGATTCTCTGGTCATTTCTCTTCGTGGTCCTGCACTTTTCTCTTCAGTTGATTGTAAGAACCTCCCATTTTCAGCTTCAATGAGAAATGAGCAATATGACTGGGGAAGCATGCATGAAGTGGTTTCCCGTTGCTTTCCTCATATGTGCTAAAAGGAAATAACTCCTCTTCCCAAAAGGTCCTCTGCCTGTAAGTGCCTGTTGTTTATCAAAGTACTAGCTTATAGCTAATGTCATTAGTGACTTCCCTTGAGGCTGACTTAGTGCTGTGGAAGCAGTAAAATTCTGATCGGAGGGACTCGAACAGAATGTTGTGAGATAGGTGTAAATAGATTTTACAGCCACCAACATGCTCAAAGGCCTTGGAGAGGAAGGGGAGTTTGGAGATGGGATGGGAGTTAGTGATAAGTTGTTAATGAGGGTCATCTTGAAATAAAGTGGGAAATTCTCTGTGGATAGGGAATCATTTACAATATTGGAAAATGTGTGGTCCAAAAGGGGAAGTTTGATCAGTCAGAATGGGGTTGAAGAAGCAAGATGCAAGTCTTGTGGATGAGATGAGCATGGTGATAGAGGAGGCCAATTTGGGGAATAACTGGAGAGGCAGTATAAGACTGAGTTTCAGAGCTAGAGCAGTGGGACTGGGTGGAAGTTTGCCTTTGTGGACATGGACTATGGGGAAAACAGCAGAAGCGACTAAACAGATGGCCTCTATCTTGGTGAACAAGAAAACCGTGAGCTTCACAGAGGTGTTAGAGACAAGGATGCTAGGGGCAGGGGAGAGAGGTTTAAGGAGCTGGTTGGCAGCAGAAAAAATAAGCTTTAGTTTATTATGGGTTATTTGTAAACTTAGTTCCTTTTTACAGAATAGCTTAATTTTTACCATATGTTACATACATTTTAGTATATATGTGTATCTTGCAGTGAGGAAACAGCATCATGAAGAAAATTGTAACAATTGGCTTGATTTATAGATCCTTGCTTATTCAGTAATAGCAGCTTTTGAAGAAAAAATTATGGCTTGATTGGTTGATCTTGTAGTAACTGTTGGCTATTGATTCATCACATATCCCACCTGAAAAGGAACTGGTTAATGACTGGTTTACATTTCATTAGTGGGGAACTTGGGGCAAAGAACATAATTAACCAATAGGATCGTGGTTTTGCGAGCCAATGAGAATAGCTGGCCGTACTATTTGTGAAGCTTTTGATGAGTGAAACCTTTGAAAGTTGTAATGCTATTGATATGTGTTAAGTGCGTGATGTCTCATTACATGGATAATACTTTAGATATAACAGCTTTAAAAGATTCAACTCCAAACTATATGAAGGGGCTTATCTCCAGCAGGCATAGTGAAGTTTGTAGCTACTCTAAATGTAGGATGTGACATTACGAATAGTCCTTTATGCATTTACTATTGAATAAATGTAATGCTGACATCATCTTGTAAGATGATGGCTTGTGCCATGGTGGTCAACTCTATGTTTAGCAGCGCCAGGTGTGATTCAGGAGCCCCATTCTGGCATGGCATTCTCTATCACACTGGCTATAGCAGAAGACAGTGGGCTGAGAAGATGCAGGATTTGCTGACCTCTGTTTTATCTGGGCCCTGTTCTTAGCCAGCTGAGCTTTTCATTCTTGCTCACCTCTTCCAATGCCCTTTCATCAGTGCAGAATTCGTTAACTTAGCAATGAAGAGTATGCTGATGGAATTAGCATGCCCCAGGACCCCTGCGTTGGTGACCTTGTCTTGCCAAGAGATGCCAAAGATACGTCTGAGACAGCGAAGGTGGAAAGTGTTCAGCCTTTTCTCCTGTCTGGCATACGTTGTCCAAGTCTCACCATTATGTAGGAATGTGCTGAGGGCATAGGCTTGGTAGACTCCCAGTTTGGTGTTCAGTCAGGTTGCTGCTGTTCCCCACAATCTTACTCAGCTTAGACATTATAGCTGCAGTTTTTGCAATGTGCGTGTTGATTTCAGCATCATGTGACAGATTGCTGGTGATTATGGAGCCTAAGTATGTGAAGCTATCAACAACGTCCAGTATCACATTGTCAGTACTGATAGATGACGTATGGCAACATCCTGGACCATGACTTTTGCCTTCCTGACGCTGATGGTCAAACCAAACTCTTTACAGGCATGAGCAAGTCTGTCCATTTGCTGCTGCAGATGTTCCTCACTACGGAATGTTAATGTGGCATCATCAGTGTAAAGCAACTGTCTGATGAGGACTTGGGTGCCTTTGTCTTGGATCACAGATGAGCAAGGCTGAACAGTTTTCCGTCAGATCTAGTATGTAAGTAGACATCTTCTGTAGATGAACTGAAAGCATATAACAGCAGCGAAGAAAAGAATATGCCAAAGAGTGTCCATGCCAGAACACGGGTTGGTTTGACCCCACTATAGACCCCAGAGGATCCAATGTTGATCTCTCAAAGCTGACCTAACCTATCATGTTGTCATGGAAAGAGGAGATCACACTGAGCAGCATTTAACATTAATAGCTTCTCAATGTTAATAAATGCAATTGGCAGTTTATAACTATAGGAAGATGAGAGTTTGCTTAATATTTCGATGACTATTTGAGAAGCTTCTAAATTTTGGTCTGCATCTTCAGGTGTCACTTTTGGTTCAGTGACCGCAACTCACTTCTGATTCAGAAGGTTGTGGTTGGCACCAGTGTAATGCTGAGGAAGTGCTTCATTGTCAGAGGTGCCATTTTTTGGAAATGGGAAGGCTCTGAGGTGTTATCTGCTTTCTTGGATAATTGTATAAGATGTCGTTACTCTGAAAAAGAGCAGGGGCGTTATCCTGTCCAACTTTCAACCTTCAAACAATATCATTAAAATAGATGATCTGATCATGCTTTCATTGTGGCACCTTGCAAATAGCTACCATATTTCCCTACCAGGATTACCCTTCAAAAATGCTTTGCTGGCTGTAAATTGCTCTGAGATGGCCCAGGCCATGAAGGGCCTATATAAAAACAAGTTCTTTCTTATATCTTAAGCAGGGATCAGTGAGCTCGAGCCTGTTTAAAGCATTGTATGGTGGGGTTGCCAGCTTAGGATGGATGTAAGATTCAAAATGTTTGTTTGCCTAGCGCTACAAGGTGTGTTAATTTCAGTGGGATCAGCAAAGGTAAGTTACTTTACAGTTAAATTATGAATTAGTGAGTCTAACTAGACATGAACTTATGGAAAGCGGCTTCAAATTATATGCCGAAGTCTAAGCATAAAAGAAAAACTATTTCAAGACTAAAGGTTGGTTTTCCAAACCCGCCAAAGAAAGGCGTTCATTTGTGCCACAACACTAGGTGGAGCATGCCCTACTTATGTGCAGATGCAGTGTTAGAGTGTCAGCTGCCTGTAATAAAGTTCAAGTTATCCATTTTTATGCCTGTACAAAGGGCAAAAGCCCTTAACTAGTCTACCCATGATTTATCAACTGTTCCTCTGGAACATGCATGTGATAATTCAGTAAATGTTGAAAATATATAATCAGGAAATTTCAGTAAATGAGGCTCCCGATGAACTCAGATTGTGGGGAATTGATTGTACTATTTTGTTTGAGGACACTTTAAAAAAAGCAATAAAAATCAGTAAAGTATTTTGGATAAAATATTTAAGAAAACACTTCACCACCCAGCATGGGGCTCAAAACGACGACTCCCGTTTAACAGTCCTATTATCTACCAATTGAGCTAAACAGCTGTGTATAAATTGCCTCTGCAAAGACTTTCTGACTTGTTCACAATACAATTCATAACCTGTATCCAATAAATCAAAAGAAAAATATCATTTAGTGGTTAAAGTTGCAGTGTTAACTTTTTGCAGTGTTAAACTGGCATTGGAGCAAAACAGCATGCAGCTTGGTTGGAGAATCTATGCATGCACCGGCAGTCGTAGTACAGGTTGAGTGCATGTGCACAACTGTTCCTAACTCCTCTAGCAGGAGTTACAGTGATCCGCAAAAATCTATCACTTGGCCAAGGTAGAACTGAATGTGGTGCTGCCACCCTGTGGCATTGATGTAGAAATACAGGCAGACACAGGCACAGTTCTCTGCCTGAAGGCAGGTACTTGGTGATTATTTGCCAAACTATGGCTAAGTGCTGTGATTTTTTTTTTACTATGGGTAGGGAAAGGAGGCAAGTCCCGAGACTACTTCAGCCGGAACAGGGATTGAACTTATCCTCATGCTACCCATTTTTCCAACTGAGCTAACAGGCCCCTCTACAGGCAAAATATATTGACACCTAATTTACATTTACACAGAGATTATGCTGTATTTTGTTAATGGTTTCTGAACTGATCATGCTGATGAAACTTTGTGCAAAGTTTATTTTCCTATACTGGGATGTAAAATTGCAAGAAAATGAATTTCCTTTACAATGCAAAGGCACACCCTAAACAGATGAATGGTGAAGAGTTTCTGCATTTTATGTGCAATATTCCATTTAGTAACTGGAATGGAAATTCTTGTGTGTGCTAATATTTATCTTGATTTATCATCAAGGAGCCCGAGCAAAACTGGAATCAATGGGAATCAGGGGAAAACTCTCCAGTAGTTGGAGCCATATCTAGCACAAGGGGAGATGGTTGTGGTTGTTGGAGGTCAATCATCTCAATTCCACGACATCACCACAGGAGTTCCTCAGGATGGTGTCCTCGGCCCAACCATCTTCAGCTGATTCATCAATGACCTTCCTTCCATCATAAGGTCAGAAGTGGGGATGTTCGCTGATGATTGCACAATGTTCAGCACCATTCGCGACTCCTCAGATACTGAAGCAGTCCATGACCAAATGCAGTAAGACCTGGACAATTTCTAGGCTTGGGCTGACAAGTAGCAAATAACATTCTTGCCACACCAGTGTCAGGCAATGACCATCTCCAACAAGAGAGAACCAACCATCGCCCTTTGATATTCAATGGTATTACCATGTCTGAATTCCCCCCCCCCCCCCCCACTATCAACATCCTGGTGGTTACCATTGACCAGAACCTGAATTGAACTAACCAGATAAATACAGTGGCTACAAGAGTAGATCAGAGGCTAGGAATCCTGCTGCGGTGAGTGACTCACCTCCTGATTCCCCAAAGCCTGTCCACCATCTACAGGGCACAAGTCAGGAGTGTGATGGAATACTCCCCATTTGTCTGGATGAGTGCAGCTCCCACAACACTCAAGAAACTTGACAGCATCCAGGACAAAGCAGCCCGCTTGACTGTGGATAGGGTGCCAAACATCCACTCCCTCCACCACTGATGCATGGTGACAGCAGTGTGTACCTTGTATAAGATGTACAAGATGCATTGCAGGAACGCCTCAGACAGCATCTTCCAAAATTATACCTCCTTGAGGAGAGTGCGAGAGGAGGACCCCGAGCCAGGCAGTCAGCAGCACCTAGAGAGCAGACCTGTGGGAGAAGGGCAGCGACGGCAGGAGATAAAACCCGGCGGCAGATAGGGAGGCCCAGCACATGGAGAATGGACCTGTGGGAGAAGGGCAAAGGCAGCAGGAGATAAAAACTGACAGCAGAGAGCCCCTTCAAGCCTGTTTCTACCTGTCAGAGCTGAAGTGTGATGTCAAAGGAAAACATGTAGGTGATTGGTGAGTGTCTCTTCTGTGTCTCTTTTGATTGGCCAAGCGGTTTAAATCAGGAGACTTTATTGCAGCTAAGAGCACAGTTAAGAAATTCACTTCTAAACATTTAACATCCAAATTAATTAATTAAATAGAATAGAGATAGCTGGGCAGGCGATGTTTTCCAGCTATAGTGTGTGGGAGCTGGTGGACGCCAGAGCAATTCACTGTGACCACGTCTGTAGCAAGTGTTAGCTGCTCAAGGGACTTCAGCTCAGAGTTGATGAGCTGGAGTCCGATCTGTGGACTGCGACACATCAGGGAGGGGGAGAGTTACCTGGACAGTCTGTTTCAGAAGACAGTCACACCCATAGATTAATTACATCAAATTTGGACCGTGGTCAGGGACAGGAGGGTGTGACTGCGAGTGAGGCAGCTATGGGGATCCAGAATTTAGCTTTGGAGGAGCCTCAGCCAGTGCCCTTGTCCAATAGGTACGAGGTTCTTGCTCCCAGTGCGGACGAGGGCACAGACTGCAGGGAGGATGAGTGAACTGACCACAGCACCGTGATACAGAGCAGTGGGGGGGGAGGAGTAACAGGGGATAGCATAGTTAGGGGAATAGATACTGTTCTCTGCAGCAAAGACAGAGAGTCCCAAAGGCTGTGTTGCCTACCTAGTGCCAAGTTTAAGGGCATCTCTTCTGGGCTAGAGAGGAACCTGGAGTGGGAGGGGAAGAATCCAGTTGTCATGGTTCACGTATGTACCAATGACATACATAGGCCTAGGAAAGAGATTCTGCTGAGGGACTGCAAGCAGCTCGGGGCTAAATTAAAAAGCAGAACCACAAAGGTAATAATCTCCGGATTACTACCTGAGCCATGCGCAAATTGGTGTAGGGTAAATAAGATTAGAGCGCTAAATGCATGGCTCAAAGATTGGTGTGGGAGAAATGGATTCCGATTCATGGGGCACTGGCACCAGTACTGGGGAAGGAGAGACGGGCTTCATCTGAACCATGCTGGGACCAGTGTCCTGGCAAATCGTATAAAGAGGGTTGTAGATTGAACTTTAAACTAATTAGTTGGGGGGAGGGTGCAATTGGAAGGAAGTTTAAAAAATCAAATGGAATGAGAGAGCAGAGGTGCAGGGTAGTGAAGAGGCGAACGATAACCAAAGTGTGTCAGGAAGGAGCAGAAAATATAAGCAGAAGAGTGCAGCAGAAATTAGAAACAAAATGAGTAATAATGGTTAAAAAGTCAAAGCTTTAAGGCTCTTTATCTGAATGCACGCAGCATTTGTTACAAGATGGATGAGTTGACGGCACAAATAGAAATAAATGAGTATGACTTGATAGCTATTATAGAGACGTGATTGCAGGGTGACCAAGACTGGGAACTCAATATTCAAGGGTATTTGATGGTCTGGAAAAATAGGCAAAAAGGAAAAGGAGGTGGGGTAGCTTTGTTTATAAAGGAAGGTATCAGTGCTGTGGTGAGTAGTGATAAAGGTGCAATAGATCATGATGTGGAATCGGTTTGGGTGGAAATGAGGAATAGCAAGGGAAAGAAGTCACAGGTGGGAATCGTCTCTAGGCCCCCGAAGGGTTGCCTCACTGTAAGACAAAGTATAAATCGGGGAATAATGGTGTGTAAGAAGGCCGCTACAATTGTCATGGGTGATTTTAATTGGCATATTGACTGGACAAATCAGATTGGCAGGGGTAGCATTGAAGATGAATTTGTAGAGTGCTTCAGGGATTGTTTTTAGAGCAATACATTGCAGAACCTACCCAGGAACAGTCTATTTTAGATCTAGTAAAGTGTAATGAAGTGGGATTAATAAGAGATATCATAGTTAAGGATCCTCTAGGGGGTAGCAATGACAACATGTTAAAATTTCAAACTCAGTTTGAGGGCGAGCAACTCGGGTCTCAAACCAGTGTCCTCAACTTAAATAAGGACAATTACAGAGGTATGATATGAAGAAAGAGTTATCTAAAGCAGGCTGGGAAAATAGACTAAGGGGAAGGTCAGTGGATGAGCAGTGACAGACATTTAAGCAGATATTTCATAACGCTCAGTAATAATTTATCCCAGTCAAAAAGAAGGACTCGGTGAGAAGGATGAACAACCCGTGGTTAACAAAGGTGGTCAAGGAGAATATCCAATCAAAATTCAAGGCATACAAAGTGGCAAAAACTAGTGGTGGGCCAGAGGATTGGGATGGTTTTTAGGAACCAGCAATGAATGACTGAAAAGTTAATAAAGAGGGAGAAAATTGATTATGACAGTAAATTGGCAAGAAATATAAAAACAAACAGCAAGAGCTTCTATGGGTATGTAAAAAGAAAGAGAGTGGCTAAGGTGAGCGTGGGACCCTTGGAGGATGCAACAGGAGAATTGATAATGGGAACAGGGATATGGCAGATAATTTAAACCAATATTTAGCTGCCCTCCAGTCTTCAGGAAATTCTCCTGTGGTCAGAGAAGATTTGAAAATTAATGTTAAGGTCCCTGCAGTCTCTTCCCTTGCCTTCCACAGCAGCCAGGGATGCATCTCACCTGGAACACATGTTAATGCTCAAAGTCATTTGAAGTTACATTCACTGACCAAATATGTGAGGTCTTTGAACGTCTTTTGGCATTGCACTCAGGCCCTTGGTTTTAGGCTCCTGGCAATGACCACCCTGGCTATCTGATCACCAGCCTTTGCAAAGTTTAACTGGAGAGTCTCCTGGCTCCTTTTCGAGAGAAGCCATTACCCAGCTTTCCGCCTCCTCCACCAAAGCCTCTACTGCAGCACCAGAGTATCTTGGAGCCTGCTCCCTGGCATATTGTACCTACCTTATATCTTTTCCAGGTCAAAATCACTTTTAAAATGACCTCTAGCACCTGCTCCAGCCAAAATGCAGCCCCCCTTCAAGAGAGGCTGGCTTTAAAGTGCTTGAATCTTTGCTAACCTCTCAAGATTGTGCACCGCCTACCTTGGATTGTAGCCATTTAACAACATGCTTAGCACTGGCTTTATGCTATGGTCAGGTAGCAGGCTGGTCGGGTAGCAGGCTGGTCGGGTAGCAGGCCTGGTCCGGTAGCAGGCCTGGTCCGGTAGCAGGCCTGGTCCGGTAGCAGGCCTGGTCCGGTAGCAGGCCTGGTCCGGTAGCAGGCCTGGTCCGGTAGCAGGCCTGTTCGGGTAGACCAGGCCTGGTCGGGTAGCAGGCCTGTTTGTGTAGACCAGGCCTGGTCGGGTAGCAGGCCTGGTCCGGTAGACCAGGCCTGGTCGGGTAGCAGGCCTGGTCGGGTAGCAGGCCTGGTCCGGTAGCAGGCCTGGTCCGGTAGCAGGCCTGGTCCGGTAGCAGGCCTGGTCCGGTAGCAGGCCTGGTCGGGTAGCAGGCCTGGTCCAGTAGCAGGCCTGTTTGGGTAGACCAGGCCTGGTCCGGTAGCAGGCCTGGTCCGGTAGCAGGCCTGGTCGGGTAGCAGGCCTGGTCGGGTAGCAGGCCTGGTCCGGTAGCAGGCCTGGTCCTGTAGCAGGCCTGTTCGGGTAGACCAGGCCTGGTCCGGTAGCAGGCTGGTCGGGTAGCAGGCCTGGTCCGGCAGCAGGCTGGTCGGGTAGCAGGCCTGGTCCTGTAGCAGGCCTGTTCGGGTAGACCAGGCCTGGTCGGGCAGCACAGAGTTTACCCATTAGGACCCCCGTGCCCATTTTTGGGCTATTGAAATTTATGGCCTGACTTTCTGTTCAAGTACGCTAAACCTAGCTTTCTGTACACCGTGATAAAAAATGGACAAATATGAGAGCACTTGAAATAATGTAATTGAGAAATGTATATTTATGTGATCCCATGTTTTGATTGTATGACCATGTTAGTTTGCCTCTTGTGTGCAAGGACAGTTTGCAAACTACCAAAGTATTTTGGTAGGATTTGGTAAGGGATGTTGTTTGCAGTGGGCAGAGAAGTGGGATTTTTGATTTTTAAATGTTTAAATTTCATATTGTTTGAAATCTGTGTGCTTATCAAAAATGTTAATTCACATTGGTTAATATAACAAGCTATTTTACTATAAATGGCCAAAGTTACCATATCATGATATAATTGAAGGACAAGATGAAAACATTTTGCTGTACATGACAATTTTATGTTGCTGACATTGTGATTTTAACTAATTCTGAATACACCCATCTGCATGTAGCAGAAAGATATTGGGTGGAATTTTCCGCTCTGCAGACTAAGTAGGAAAGTCAGGGTGATTCCCACTGGGTAGCAGGGTGGCTGTACACACATCTGTGAGGAATATAGTGTATTTCGTGGCAGGGGCAAGCAGGAAGTCACCCACCTCGCCGTTACCTCATGGGGCCAAAGGTGCTAATGCCTTATTTAAACGGCACCTGGCCAGTTACTCACTTGTTGCAGGCCAAGAGCTCCGCATTACTCTTCCAGAGTCCTTGTGGCTGCAGCTTTACTGAAGAAGCTGGCAGATGTGAGCAACCACACCCTGGGACGTATGGGGGCACCTCCAGCATTGCCTTTCTCTCACCTCTAGATAAGAGCACCACCCATTGTCAGCCCATTGCTCATCACTGCAGTGCTGCATGGTTGCCAGCCTCTTGGCCGTCTAGAGACTCTGCTGCTTCTTGCTGTCCAGGCCTTTGCTCCTCCTGGCCCTGTGCCAACTGGCGACAGGCCCTCCATCTCCTCATCTGGATGAGAGCCATTATTAAGCAGGCTTGCCTGTGGCCTGCATCATCGATGCCTCAATGGATGTGTGAACGAATTGAAGTGATACATTAAGTAAGCATGTCCTTTACAGGCTTCCCTCCAACTCAAAGCCAGCAGACAAGTGCTAAGCTCTTCACTCCGCCTCCATTTAGACATGGCATGTTCTCCCCACCCCTTCCTTGCAGGTAAAGGACATCCTGGATGGGTGTTCCTCCCATTCGTACATGAATGCGTATCGAGATATTGCTCTTTGACCAAGGTGAAGAGAACCATGTACAAGAAGCCTCATGTGGACATTTTTCCACTTGTCTCCACCACCCCCAAAATCGTAGAGAGACCATTGCCTTAGTAGCATAGAAGACTTGAGCCCTTGTCAGCCACGACCATTCACCAGGGAGGATGGCAGTTTGGAGTCGCGAGTTGGCTGCCCTTCATTAACCATGGCTCATAGGGGTGTCCCACTCCCTTCATCCCTGCCTCTGACTGCAGCCAATGGCAAATGGAAGCTCTACACCTTGCTGGGATCTCGGTATCATGAGACCCATGAGTTGGGAACCCTGCTGCAATATGAGCTTCACAATAGAGAGGAGAACACAAATGAGCATCTCTCACATCCAGTTGCTTCATAATGAACAGGGTGTCCCTAGTGCTGACCTTGAACTCCACCTACCCCCTCCCACTTCAAGGATTCACACCACTAGAGCAGCTGTGTTGTCAAGAATAGCCTCGAGAAAATGGTGTGTAACTTTTCAGACACACTCCACCAACTCCACCCATCACCACAGACCCATCGAATGTTACCATTCCTCTCCCTTCAATCACCCTTGCACCTCCCTCATTACCCTGGACCTTATAATAATCCACCTGCACATGCCTCCCCTCCCCTCAGCCGACACCTGTAACCACCCCCATGCCCACCCTGAGCCTCTACCCACTCGTTATCCCCACCAGTCTTGTTCCACTCCATGACTCACCTGATGAGACTTTCACTTACCAGACTGTCACACTGGATCTCTTCCCACCCTACCGTATCCCATTTCTCCCTTCGACTGTGACTGTTCCCTTCTACCACCGTAGAGTTCTCCCCCCCAGGACCCTACCGTTGACACCACCAACTCTGCCCTCTAAGACATCCCCCCTTTCCCCGGACACACTCCCCTCCTTCCTCCATAAGTCTGCCTCCCCTGTTCAGCCTTGGCACTGCTTGTGATGCAAGCACTCGAAATCTCGCAGCACCGCTCTTAAAGATAGGTGAAAGCAGCTTCCATTTACTTTGAGATGAAGTGAAGCTTGCTAGGTACAGGCCACTTATTTCCAGTTGGGAAGCAAACCATTCTAATAATCCACTGGTGGAGCACTTAATTTGGAGGTGAAACATAATTCTGGCGACTTGGCCTTTTAATGAGATGCATCCATAAGATGCAAATGTGGCTCCTGGCGTGAATTAGCAGGAAACTTGAGCCATCAAAGTCAGGAGAACAAAATTCCAAACTAGTTTCCAGCCGGTGGGAAGCAGACTTTTGCCATCATGCCAAATTTTGTGCCCCTGCCCACCAGGATTCCCCCTGCTGGCAGGAGTGGGAAATTCAGCCTATTGTCTATTCAAGCTGTCTGGACTTTTGCTACAAAATTTGCAACTATGAGTATGGAAACATATTTCTGTTATAAAATATGACCAAAAAAAATCCTTTGCTAAATATTACTCAGATGGAAAATTAACAAATTCAAAATGTTACGCTTTTTTGTACATTACAAATGTGTGGTGTGTTGCTTAAGATGCAGCACACACTTAAAAAGGGAGGTCTCTTGCATTACAAGTATTATGCAGCACATTCTCAAATAGATATCATTCACATTAGAATTGTAGCTTTGGATGGTATGACGTGCTTATTTCTGGAAACTTAAGTTATCTTACTGTATGCAAACTTAAGGATGCTTGGTATAATTTTTTCTTGCAGCAAACGTAGACCGAAGCAGAGTTCAAGGTGGCCCAGAGAGAAAACAGTCACTTATAGGATCTTCAGCAGACATCTTGAAATCAACTGTACAAGCAGTGAAGAATTATGGGAATTACAGAAACTGCACAGTTGTGAGATCTCATATTCCCCATGCAAACTATGGGACGTGTATGACTCTGGCTCCAAAAATTTTGGTGTTCCCTCTCTTTGTTCAGGTGATATTATTGAATTGTAAATTTAATTTCAAACAGATTTCAAAGAAAAGTTAGGGTATATTTGATTGGTTTATTGTACTTACACTGGAAGAACTATGGTAATATTGTTGCATGAAGTTAACACATTTTGCGGGTTAACTTTTCTTGCAAGTCTTGAACTCCTAGGCCTTGCTTTACATTGTGTTGCCGGCCATGCTTGACATGGAGCTAGAAGGATAGATGAGCTCTACCAGTCGCCCAGGCCAGGAATGCATTTGAATTTTTGGTGGGCCCAGGAAGAGCACTCTTGATCCTTCTGTCCCCACAATAATGACATGTAAAAATGTCTTTGCCCATTTTTTGAATGACCTCAAGCAGTTGCTTTAAGCCAATATGACAAGTTAAATGGGGCTCATATGAACAAAGGAATATCTGTCTCTCTTTGCACAAAGACCTTTCTAGCAAGCATGCAGTACTAAATTAACTTGAAAGTAATATTGGTGCAAAGGGTTATTTTGGGAAGTACGCCCACGCTGTGAGGTTAGCTGTACTGGCTGCAATGGGCAACAGCTTTCGAAACATCCTCTTCTTTTTGACATGCAAATCTCAACTCACAGTTAAGAATTTTGTAGCATAAGTCCAGACAGAGGAAATGCTTTCAGTACCTGATTGGTTTGAACTTCAACTGAAATAGCTGTAAAAACCATCAGAATTGTTTCTTCTCTGGATGAAAATTGGAACATTTAGGCTATTGGCTGAATTTTTTTGCAAGGAAAGTGTATTTTTCAAGTAACTAAAACTATTTTTAAAAAGAGTTATGGAGGTTGCAGTTGCTAATATACTGGTAAGTGGCAACTTGAAATATCACACCAGTTGAAGACCAACTGATCAAATCGTTGCAACTAATTTACGTTTATTTTTTGCAGCCCTTAGATTTGTGCAATCCAGCAAGAACACTGGTCCTTTCAGAAAACATACTTTTCTTTGATGACAGAAGTAGACCACTCAAAGTAAGTGCTTATATTTTATCATTACAGAAATCAAAATTTGCTTCCTTTTGTTTGTATTTTCCATACTTCTTAATTTATATAGTATTGAAATTTTTCAATTGTAACTAGAATAATTGTGATCAAAGGGAAAACCATGAACAGTTGGAAAGAAAGAAGAACTTATATTTATAGAGCAATTTTTAAAGTCTCAGGTCATCTCAAAGCACTTCACAGCCAGTGAAGTATTTTCGAAGTATAGTGCCTCTGGTAATGTAGGTAAACATGACAGCCAATTTGCAAAGAACTCAGTCCCACAAACAGTAGTGCTGAGTGAGATAACCTCTCTTTGGTGATGTTGGTTGAGGACTAAATGTTGGCCAGAGAAATGGGAAAATCCTCATGCTCCTCTTCAAAAAGCACCATGGGACTCTTGATAGCTGAGGCCATGGTTTAATGTCTCTTCTGAAAGATGGCACCTCTAACAATGCAGCATTCCCTCAGTAGTACTCATTTCTTTCCAGTGCAGCTTAAACACTCAACCTTCTGAGACAAATGTCTACCACTAAACCAAGCCTGACACTAAAATGAATTATTTCCAAAATATTATTGTCCCTCCTTTTGAAGGTAGCGAATCATACATGGTTATGGTTTCATGAACATTAGATTCCCTCTAGTACTTCACAGGAATGGCCATTCTTCACGTATCAGCCTAGACATGTAGCTATTGAGAAAGCATCCAAGATGAATCCTGTACCAGCTTATAAAAACAAGAAAACTGCGGATGCTGGAAATCCAAAACAAAAACAAAAACAGAATTACCTGGAAAAACTCAGCAGGTCTGGCAGCATCGGCGGAGAAGAAAAGAGTTGACGTTTCGAGTCCTCATGACCCTTTGACAGAACCAGAACCTGTACCAGCTTGTTGTTTACCCAACTATACTTCCCGGCAAATGAATATTTGGAAGCAGGAACTCTGGCTGATTTTCCCCCTCCTCTCTCTAGCCCAAAGACGCTGAAACCCTGACTGCCATCCAGCTGTGATCAGCTTAGTCACAAAGACCAGGGTTGAATTTACAACCATGTATACCGACCTAGTAATTATTCAGAAGCTGACCAACAGTTTTTTAAAATGCAACAGCGCACAGAGGTCTGTAGGATGCAAGCAGTTATGCTAAAAATGCAATGGTGCACAGTCTCTTAAGTTGCAGAAATCCAATGTTCCTTCACTTTTTGAAGAGCTGTTCTATCTCAAATTTACTGACAAGCAAACGTACCCTTTGCTTTAGCAAAGAAGTTGCAACCGAACAGTATTACATCTGCAGCCATAGCTGTAGCCTCAAACCTAAACAGGGGGTCATAACCTTACAACTTCAACTCATATGGGGTTAAAAGTGAAATCACAAAAAAGTTATTTTACACCAAAATTTGTGGAAATGTGTAATTACTCCACAAAGACACAGATGCAAAATCAATGGGAGTCTAAAAGTGAGAAGGATACTTACATGGGAAGTGTATTACAGCATTTGAAGAAAGAGCAATGAATGAGGATTAATACAATGGAACTGAGACTGCTAAAAAGAGGGGTGCCACGTATGCGATGGGCCCAAGTAATCTTCCTGTGTTCCAGCACATTCCCATTTTGTTTCCAAACCCTGGCTGTTTAGCAAGCAGTGACAGGAATGCTCAAATTATGGCAATTAATGTGTTTTCACACTTTCTAATACAAAAATGGCATTGTAATTCATCTCAAAAAGAAATCTTTCAACATAGTGTTGTGCTGAAGCATGCTGAGATAATTTAGAAAATAACCTGTTGTGATCACATCTTATGTCTTCTCTCCCACTCCTATCTGTAACGATTTTCCTTTGTTGAAAATTTAGATTTTATTTTTGCAAGAACAATAGCACCAACAATTGGGAAATTGTGCAAACTTAATAACTGTACTGTCGACTTATTTTGCAGTTTGCTTAACTGAAAGTAAAATCATCTGTAGAATTACACAAAGTTTGAACACAATAATCCTATATGTTAATTGCTATATATTTTTATGCTGTTATTCAAATATGCTATGCGCAATATGCACAAAACAAATGGGGCAGAATATTGAATTGCCTCACCGACAGGTTTGCAGGTAGGGGGTGCAGTAAAATTCCTCGATGGCCTTTCCACTGGGCTCCCTCCCACTCTAACCTCTCTGCAGTTTTATGGTGGGATGGGGAGAGGCTGGCCTGCCCTTCCCCTAACTGACACCCTTAAATGGCTTATTAATGAGCCCATTAGGGCCGTTTTCTGCCCAGCCTCAATTTTCTGGCTGATGGGAAGAGTTCAGGGGCAGGGGGAAGCCTGAGAAGTAACCCTGCTCCAGCTTCAGGCAGGGGAATGGGGGGAGGGGGGTGACACCTCCATTAACAGCCTCCTTTCATTATTGCGTGTCCTCCTCCATAAGGTCTAGCCTCTATACATTGTCACTCACAACCCCCACCCCCGTCCCTTGCAGTCCCAGCCCTATGCATTGCAGTTGCTCACGCTACTGGGACTGGAGAGCTGCCCTTTTGAGGTGGGACTTCCTCCAGAGTGAGGGGTGGAAGACCCATCTCCAGTCAATTAATGGTTGTTAGAATGTTAAGTAGCTGTGGGGCAGAAAAGGGAACACTGCCATCCTAAAAATCCTGGCTATCGGTTCCATAAATCTCATGGAGAAAATTTGACATCTACAGTAAATACAGTGCATATCTTAGAATTATTAGATGAGAAATATTTCATGTCTGTGAATGTTTTAATTAAGATCAGTTCATTGCTTTATAAGTAATGTTGACATACCAGTGCATTATTGGCAGGTTTTAACTTTGTAAGTGAATGGATTTTGAGTGAGTTAAAATCTTGCCCATTATGTTGACATTTACCCCATTAATAATGTTGAGCTCACCTTACTGTGAGCTAAGAAATCTGTTTTTTAATTTTTAGTTTTTAACATCTGAGACCATCTTTGAAGAAAAAAATTTAAACGTTGTAGAGAGAGAGATTTCACTAGACGGAGATAGTAATGCATCAATGGGCTTTGGCAGCCAGTTTGCCTGAACAATTTTTGTTGTACCACTATTTTTGTACTTTTCTACCTTTGATGTGCTTATCTACCAAATGCAGGAGCCATGTGATCAGGCAGCATGTATGCGTTTTGCAAGCTGAATGGATTCATGGCTGCATGGCTCTGTAGATCCCAGTCCAGAAAGTGAATTGGCAGTATTTCATCAGTGAACAGAGATAAACTGATTGTTCATAAAATGCAAGCAATTGGCTTGAGTGGCATGACTTAGTTACACCTTGCCTTCGGCAACTACAGAAAAATGTTAACATTTCGTAATACTAAGAATGAAGAAATGCCATGGTTAAAAATGGTTCAGATTATGAAGTGATTACATTTAAGTTATACTGGCTTCCTTAGGAAAGTGGAGATATATTATTAAAGTGTTATCTTCTTGGAGGCTTTACTTATGTTTATGTCTTGAGAGATTAAATAAAGAGCAAAGTAGGAAAATAGTACATGTAAGGTAGAAGGAATGGACTGGACTGGCCTTTTTGTTTCCTGTTTCTATGTCCAAATTCTCGCCAAGATCTGCTACCTTTCAGACGATAGTTTGTTTAATGTTTGTATTTTGATTATATTCTACAATGTGCTTAGCCCATAGATTTTTTTAAAACAACTAAATGCTACATCATTATTTTATCTAAACTGGATAATCTGATAGTACACTTACCTACTCCTGTCATTGCAAAATCTAAAACTTCCAAAAATTTCAAAGGACAAAATAAAACAATCTATTTTTTGGGAGGAGAAGCTAATTTATAGTATAAATCTCCAAGTGGTGTTCAACATGGAGGAGCACTGATTCATCAGCTGAGGGAGGGTAATCAGCAGGAGGTTTCCTTGCCCATGTTTGACCTGATGCCATGAAACTTAATGGGGTTTGGAGTAGATGTTGAGGACTCCCAGGGCAACTCCCTCCTAATTGTACACCACTGTGCTGCCACATCTGCTGAGTCTGTCCTGCCGGTGGGACAGGACATATCCAGGGGTGCTGATGGTGGAGTCTGGGACATTATCTGTAAGATATGATTCCATGAGGATGACTGCATCAGGCTGTTGTTTGACTAGCCTGTGAGACAATTCTCCCAATTTTGGCACTAGCCCCCAGATATTAGTATGGAGGACTGTGGTAGATTGGCTGTGGTAGATTGGGAAACTACATAAAAAGGTATGACAGTAGACAGGTAATGGTTAGAATTTAAAGAATTAAGGTTTAAAACAAATTTACCATCCCTTGAGGCCCAAAACCCAGCAGGAAAGATGATCCAATCATGGCTAACAAGGGAAGTTAAAACAGAAGCAAAATATTGCGGATGCTGGACATCTGTAGTAAAAACAAGAAGTGCTAAAAATTAACAGAGGTTGAAATTTTACGGCAGTGGGATTTTACATTCCGGCTGAAGTCAATGAGGTTTAGAATGTCTCGCCGCATTTTACGGCCCCATCTCCCCCGAAACAAGACAATAAAATTCTGCCCAGAAGGTCTGGCAGTGTCTGTGGAGAGAAAAACCGAGTTAGCATCTCAAGTCCGATATGACTCTTTAAAACTGAAGAGAGGCAGGAATATGATGGTTTTTCTGCTATTGAAAGAGATGGGGAGGGTCAAGTTAAGCAAACAGGGAAGGCCAGGGATAGGCTAAAGAGAGATTAAATGACAAAGATGTCATCAAACAAAAGGCAGAGTGGGAATGGTAGTACTAGAAGTAGAAGAGAAGTTAAAAATGTTATTAGATGAAACGAAGAGACCTCTGAAGTTGCCAAAGTAGTAAACCTGAGGATTGGGACATTTTAGAATTCAGTAAAGAAGGACCAAGAAACTAATAAAGAAAGAGAAAATTGGATCTAAAAGTAAACCAGCAAGAAACATAAAAACGGACTGTAAAAGCTTCTGCAGGAATCTAAAAAGGAGAAGATTAGCAAAGACAAATATGGGCATACCACAGGCAGAGACAGGAGAATTTATACTGGGGAATAAGGAAATGGCAGAGAAACTAAACAAATACTTTGTACCTGTCTTCACGGAGGAAGTACAACTGCTCTACTAGAGAAGCCCATGTGTCCTCTGAAGTCAAAGAGTAAAATCTTCTTTGATTTAACATATGTCGTACGTTTGGACTTTTGGTATGATTTCGCCCTGTGTGAGATTCGAAAGAACTCAAAATAATTTAAGACCTCTCTGCCTCAATTTCTGGTGATAGACTGTTCACCAACATTCATTACAAACCTGCCCATTCCCACAGATACCTTGACTGCAGCTCCTCACACCCCGCTTCCTATAAGGACTCCATCCCATTTTCTCAGTTCCTTGGTCTCCGTCACATCTGTTCTGATGATGCCACTTTCAAAAACAGTTCCTCTGACATGTCTTCCTTCTTCCTTAACCGAGGTTTTCCACCCACGGTGGTTGACAGGGCCCTCAACTGTGTCCAGCCCATCTCCCACGCATCCGCCCTCACACCTTCCTCTCCTTCCCAGAACCATGATAGGGTCCCCTTGTCCTCACTTATCACCCCACCAGCCTCCGCATTCAAAGGATCATCCTCCACCATTTCTGCCAACTCCAGCATGATGCCACCACCAAACACATCTTCCCTTCACCCCGCCGGCGGCATTCCGCAGGGATCGTTCCCTCCGTGACCCCCTGTCCATTCCTCCATCACCCCCTACACCTCAGCCCCTCCCACTGCACCCTCCCATGCAACCACAGAAGATGCAACACCTGCCCCTTTACTTCCCCTCTCCTCACCGTCCAAGGGCCCAAACACTCATTTCAGGTGAAGCAGCATCTCACTTGCACTTCCCTCAACTTAGTCTACTGCATTCGTTGCTCCCAATGCGGTTTCCTCTACATTGGAGAGACCAAACGCAGACTGGGTGACCGCTTTGCAGAAAAACATTCAGTCTGTCCGCAAGCATGATCCAGACCTCCCTGTCACTTGCCATTTCAACACTCCACCATGCTCTCATGCCCACATGTCTGTCCTTGGCTTGCTGCATTGTTCCAGTGAAGCTCAACGCAAACTGGAGGAACAGCACCTCATCTTCCGATTAGGCACTTTACGGCCTTCCGGATTGAATATTGAGTTCAACAATTTTAGATCATGATGTCTCTCCTCCATCCCCACCCTCTTTCCGATTTTCCCCCTCCTTTTTGTTTTTTCCAATAATTTATATAGATTTTTCTTTTCCCACCTATTTCCATTATTTTTAAATGTATTTCCATCCATTGTTTTATCTCTACCTTTTAGCCTATTTCGATTTCTTCCCCCCACCCCACCTCCACTAGGGCTATCTGTACCTTGCTTGTCCTGCTTTCTATCCTTAATTAGCACTTTCCTTAGATAATATCACCACCTTCAACACCTCTTTGTCCTTTTGTCTGTGACATCTTTTGGTTATCTCCACCTATCACTGGCCCTCTATCCAGCTCTACTTGTCCCATCCGCTGACCCCCCCCCCCGCTTAAACCAGTTTATATTTCACCTCTTTTCCATTCTTTCCTTAGTTCTGTTGAAGAGTCATACGGACTCGAAACATTAACTGTGCTCCTCTCTGCAGATGTTGCCAGACCTGCTGAGTT
The DNA here is from genome assembly GCF_017639515.1 of Carcharodon carcharias. NCBI lineage: Eukaryota > Metazoa > Chordata > Chondrichthyes > Lamniformes > Lamnidae > Carcharodon > Carcharodon carcharias. The sequence goes on along the minus strand of NC_054474.1, from coordinate 178,375,452 downwards.
TTTCCAGGTATTTTTATTTTTATTTCAGATTTCCAGCATCAGCAGTTTTTTGCTTTTCTCAAGATAATTTGTGTTAGTTAGATCAAGCCTGTGAAGTGTGGGTCACACTGAGCTTGTTACCAAGAAATGCATCTAAAAATGCTGTGAATGTAAGGGTGTAAGCAGGAAATGCATGTGAAATTCAGACCTACCTGCTTTTGCAGGACGTCCAGCGGTTTTACTAGCTATCTACACTGCTGAAGCCACAATCATACTTAGCACCTCTTGCAGCTTTGTGAGACTTTAAGCTGTGAAACGTTATCAATGTGTAGTGGGCGTGAGGAACAAAAGAACAAAAGACCACAGCTCAAAATGTATACTGGATGAACACTGGATGCCCTGTATCGATATCATATGCAGTAGCAAGATGTATTTTCTGAAGAAAGAACTAAGTGGATTAGGAAGGCGATGGAAGAATTGCAAACAGACAAATTCCTCTCAGTATTCTTATTGGTGGAAGAGAAAAAGAGAGGCCATTTTTTGCATTTTATCACACTTTTGCACTACTTTAATTTGATAGATAACATATAGCCTATGACAGAAAGACACAGTTTTTTGTGTTGTCTTATGATGGTTCTTTCTTATTTTACAACCTTCTGCTTCTGCCTGTCGTTCTGATAATCCCTTAGAATGTCTACTCACTTCTAAAGAAACATAACTGGTTTGCTACAGTTCCAGCCTTGGAAAAGGCACATTTTCCTCTCTGCACGAATGTATTTTTAGTTATTAATTCCATTTACTATAAAACCACGATTACTCATGCTTATTCTTAATTATTTGTGGATATTTACATAAGAACCTTTTTCCCTTCACTCCTCTGTTCTGATGTTGCTGGCAAGATCATCCAGCAGTGGAACAAATGATCCATCAGTTGATTTGCCAGCTCATAGCTCCCTATGCACTTGGCTGCCTTTTAACCACTGGAGCCACCAGGAATGTTATTCCCAAGTCTGGAGTAATATACTCCTACCTCCAGGAATTCCATCATTGTTCCCTAGAGCACCAATTTAGCAGAATTGCCCCCTTTAAATTCCACACAGAACCAGCCTGTATAGGTTAATAAATGTAATTTAGGGACTCCAGATTATCAGTTGATTTATATTCATCACCAAATAAATCCTGTCCATAAAGATGAGGAACATTTTTGGCCAAGAGCAAGGATTTATTTCAGTATCCTTGCCAACATTCATTTGTCAACTAATGCTATCTAAGAAGATTAAATTATTTTTCATGTCTTTTGTCAATTCTGGGACCTTGTGTACCAAATTGGTTGCTATGTTTGCCTACATAGCAAAGGTGATTACACTTCAAAAATAAATTCATTAACTGTGAAGCATTTTGAGATCTCTTGGAGACATGAAGGGTGATATCTATATGTGAATTATTTCTGTTAAAATCTGCATCATGCATTTCAAATGAATTTCTGCTATTATCTGCTGCAGCTGTGAAATCATTCTTTCATTTCATTTTAAATCTCGATTTCTAGAAATGGTGTTTAATCATAGATTTTCGAATTTCTTGGAAATTATTCAACAAAAGGGGCAATTACCTCAGCCTTCTTTGAAGCTATTCATCTGGAGACTTGTGCTATATTCAAGTATTAATTTAATTGGCTTATTTGTGTTATGTGAGATGCTGAGTTCATGTCGAAAGTGGTACTTTTGAATGGCCATTTTGGAGATCAGTTTGTTCAGTGAGCCTCCCTCATGGGGATAAAACAAAAACAAAGGCCATACAATCAATTTCTGGAGTCCTTTTATATTGGGTATACTTGGCAATCAAGAAATAGTTTGTTTGTTATCTTACCAGCCAAATAACAGGTGGATAATACTTGAATTGAAGGAATTCTGTCTCCTTTTCAAGCTTTTACCACATAGGTAAATTGCAAGTGTTTTCATCCAGATTAGGGAGTACAGATAGCCTGTGGTCCTTGCCCTTTTAGAAGGTGGCAGTTGTGGGTTTGGAAGGTGCTGCCTAAGGAGCCTTGGTGAGTTTCTGCAGTGCATCTTGTAGATGGTACACACGCTGCCACTGTTCGTCAGCGGTGATGGAGGGAGTGAATGTTTGTGGAAGGTGTGCCAGTGAAGCGGGCTGCTTTGTCTTGGATGGTGTTGGTTGAGCTTGATGAGTGCTATTGGAACTGCACTCGTCCAGGCAAGTGTAAAGTATTCCATCACACTGTGACTTGTGCTTTGTAGATGGTGGACAGACTTTGGGGAGTCAGGAGGCAAGTTACTCACAACAGGATTCCTAGCCTCTGACCTGCTCTTATAGCCACAGTATTCATATGACTAGTCCGGTACAGTTTCTGGTCAATGGTAACCCCCACCCCCCCACCTCTCCCACCCCACCACCCCCCCACCTCCCCCACCCCCCACCTCCCCCACCCCCCGCAACCAAACTATCAGGATGTTGATAGTGGGGGATTCAGTGATGGTACTGCCATTGAATGTCATGGGGCGATGGTTAGATTGTCCCTTGTGGGAGAGGCTCATTGCCTGACACTTGTGTGATGCGAATGTTAACTTGCTACTTGTCAGCCTAAGCCTGGATATTGTCCAGGTCTTGCTGCATTTGGACATGAACTGCTTCAGTACCTGTGGAGCTGTGAATGGTGCTGAACATTGTGCAATCATCAGCGAACACGTCCACTTCTGACGTCCTGACTCCAATTAGTGGAGAGTTTACCCTCTAATTCCCATTGATTCCAGTTTTGCTGGGGCTACTTGATGCTACATGCTGTCAAATGCTGCCTTGATGTCAAGGGCAGTCATTCCTACCTTACCTCTAGAGCTCAGCTCTTTATCCATGTTAGAACCAAGGCTGTAGTGAGGTCAGAAGCTGAGTGACCCTGGTGGAGCCCAAACTAAGCATCAGTGAACAGTTTATTACTAAGCAAGTGCTGCTTGATAGCACTGTTGATGACCCCGTCCATCACTTTACTGATGATGGAGAGTAGACTGGGGTGGTAATTGGCCGGGTTGGATTTGCCCTGCTTTTTGTGTCCAGGACATACCCGGGCAATTTTCCACATAGCCGGGTAGATGCCAGTGTTGTAGATGTACTGGAACAACTTGGTTAGGGGAATGCAAGTTCCGGAGCACAAGCCTTCATTACTATTGCCAGAATATCGTCAGAGCCTGTAGCCTTTGCAGTATCCAGTGCCTTCAATCATTTCTTGATATCATGTGGAGTGAATGGAATTGGTTGAAGCCTGGCATCTGTAATGTTGGGGACCTCTGGAGGAGGCCGAGATGGATGCCACTGCCTCTCCCTATTGCTCGTGAAATTATCATATCACAGACGATATTTATACTTCCAATATTATTATCATTTGCTTGAAAATAATATACTGGCCACTGACACTTAAGTGGATTGTTAAGTTAGCCACTTTGCTGTGAGGAAGTACAAGTGAAAGCTAACTGCTTCAGTATTGGGTAAAGGAAAACAGAAAGGGAAGTTTTCAAATGACCCTCACGTGCACCTCCTAGTGGCTAATTTAACTGTGCCATGTACTATTACCAGGCAAGGGGAAAAATGTATGGCCATCCACTCAATATATCTTTGAGATTGGTTCCTGGGGATGTCTGAATAAGGAGACAGACAAAATAGCCTGAAGTAACAATTTATTATGAATTGGACTCTGCAGGAGGGTATGTACATAGGTTCAGTGGTGTCATTTGCTCCTTTGAACTGCCTGGTTGCCTTTTTTTTAATGGAGCTTTGCTCCCACTGCTAGCAGGACCTGGGAGTTTAACAACAAAATTCACTTTGGTATTAATATTTTCAAATGCGGACCAAGCTAACACGAGATGAGGCTTACTTCATAAATTCACACAATGATAGAGTACAGAAGGAGACTATTCTGCAAAACATTTGCTTCCAGTGCAAAAACAATTATGTGGAAAAACTCAGCAGGTCTGGCAGCATCGGCGGAGAAGAAAAGAGTTGACGTTTCAAGTCCTCATGACCCTTCAACAGAACTGGGTGAATCCAAGGAGAGGGGTGAAATATAAACTGGTTTAAGGTGGGGGGAGAGAAGTGGAAGGGGGGGGCGGTGGTTGTAGAGACAAGCAAGCAGTGATAGGAGCAGATAATCAAAAGATGTCACAGACAAAAGAACAAAGAGGTGTTGAAGTTGGTGATATTATCTAAACGAATGTGCTAATTAAGAATGGATGTTACGGCACTCAAGGTACAGATCTAGTGGGGGTGGGGGGGGGCATAAAAAGTTTAAAAATAATGGAAATAGGTGGGAAAAGAAAAATCTATATAAATTATTGGAAAAAACAAAAGGAAGGGGTAAGAAACAAAGGGGGTGGGGATGGAGGAGGGAGTTCAAGGTCTAAAGTTGTTGAATTCAATATTCAGTCTGGAAGCCTGTAAAATGCCTAGTCGGAAGATGAGGTGCTGTTCCTCCAGCTTGCGTTGGGCTTCACTGGAACAATGCAGCAGGCCAAGGACAGACATGTGGGCAAGAGAGCAGGGTGGAGTGTTAAAATGGCAAGCGACAGGGAGGTTTGGGTCATTCTTGCAGACAGACCACAGGTGTTCTGCAAAGCGGTCGCCCAATTTACGTTTGGTCTCTCCAGTGTAGAGGAGACTGCATTAGGAGCAATGAATGCAGTAGACTAAGTTGGGGGAAATGCAAGTGAAATGCTGCTTCAATTGAAAGAAGTGTTTGGGCCCTTGGACGGTGAGGAGAGAGTAAGTGAAGGGGCAGTTGTTGCATCTTTTACGTGGGCATGGGGAGGTGACATAGGTGGGGGTTGAGGAGTAGGGGGTGATGGAGTAGTGGACCAGGGTGTCCCAGAGGGAATGATTCCTACGGAATGCCGCCAGGGTGGGGTGAAGGGAAGATGTGTTTGGTGGTGGCATCATGCTGGAGTTGGCGGAAATGGCAGAGGATGATCTTTTGAATGCAGAGGCTGGTGGGGTGATAAGTGAGGACAAGGGGGACCCTATCATGTTTCTGGGAGGGAGGAGAAGGCGCGAGGGTGGATGCGCAGGAGATGGGCTGGACACGGTTGAGGGCCCTGTCAACGACCGTGGGTGGAAAACCTCGGTTAAGGAAGAAGGAGGACATGTCAGAGGAACTGTTTTTGAAGGTAGCATCATCAGAACAGATGCAACGGAGGCGAAGGAACTGAGTGAATGGGATGGAGTCCTAACAGAAAGCGGGGTGTGAGGAGCTGTAGTCGAGGTAGCTGTGGGAGTCCGTAGGCTTGTAATGGATATTGGTGGACAGTCTATCACCAGAGATTGAGATAGAGAGGTCAAGGAAGGGAAGGGAAGTGACAGAGATGGACCACGTGAAAATGGTGGAGGGGTGGAGATTGGAAGCAAATTAATAAAATTTTTCCAAGTCCCGACGAGAGCATGAAGCAGCACCAAAGTAATCATCGATGTACCGGAGAAAGAGTTGTGGAAGGGGGCCGGAGTAGGACTGGAACAAGGAATGTTCCACATACCCCATAAAGAGACAGGCATAGCTGGGGCCCATGCGGGTACCCATAGCCACATCTTTTATTTGGAGGAAGTGAGAGGAGTTGAAGGAGAAATTGTTCAGTGTGAGAACAAGTTCAGCCAGACGGAGGAGAGTAGTGGTGGATGGGGATTGTTCAGGCCTCTGTTCGAGGAAGAAGCTAAGGACCCTCAGACCATCCTGGTGGGGGATGGAGGTGTAGAGGGATTGGTCCATGGTGAAGAGGAAGCGGTTGGGGCCAGGGAACTGGAAATTGTTGATGTGACGTAAGGTGTCAGAGGAATCACGGATGTAGGTGGGAAGGGACTGGACAAGGGGAGAGAGAAGTGAGTCAAGATAATGAGAAATGAGTTCTGTGGGGCAGGAGCAAGCTGACACGATCGGTCTACCGGGACAGTTCTGTTTGTGGATTTTGGGTAGGAGGTAGAAGCGGGCAGTCCGAGGTTGGGCGACTATCAGGTTGGAAGCTGTGGGAGGAAGATCTCCAGAGGAGATGAGGTCAGTGACAGTCCTGGAAACAATGGCTTGATGTTCAGTGGTGGGGTCATGGTCCAGGGAGAGATAGGAGGAAGTGTCTGCGAGTTGACGCTCAGCCTCCGCAAGGTAGAGGTCAATGCGCCAGAGAACAACAGCACCACCCTTGTCAGCGGGTTTGATGACAATGTTGGGGTTGGACCTGAGAGAAAGGAGTGCAGTAAGTTCAGAGAGAGACAGATTAGAATGGGTGAGAGGAGCAGAGAAATTGAGACGACTAATGTCGCGCCGACAGTTCTCAACGAAAAGATCAAGAGGAGATAAGAATCCAGAGGGAGGGGTCCAGGTGGAGGGAGAATATTGGAGGTGGGTGAAAGGATCCGTTGAACAAGGAGAGGACTCCTGCCCAAAGAAGTGAGCCCGGAGACGAAGACGGCGGAAGAAGGGTTCAGTATCATGCCGAGCCCGAAATTCATTGAGATGAAGGCATAAGGGTATGAAACTAAGTCCTTTGCTGAGCACTGAACGTTCAGCATCGGAGAGGGGAAGGTCAGGGGGTATAGTGAATACACGGCCGGGGCTGGGATTGGAAGATGGGGTGGGGACGGAGGAACAGGCAGGGGTGGAGGGTCCTAGATGGGTGTTGGTGTCGCTGAGTTGTTGCAGCTTGCGTTCCTTAGCGCTTGAGAGAAAGAGAAAAAGTTTCTTGTTGAGGCGTCGGATGAGACGAAGAATAAAATGAAACTGGGGGCACGCGCAGCTTTGAAAAAGGGTACGGCGGTGCTGCTGGAGGGAGAGGTCAAGTGTGTTCATATGGCAGCGCATGGCACTGAGTGTGGATCTCAGAATGTGACGGGGACAGCAGTCCGAGAAACGTTTTATGTCCTGGAGATACCTGTAATCCTGGGTGCGTTCGAAACATGAGGGATGGAATTTCAGTTGAAATCCACGTGGGGTAAGTCGGAGACAGAGACAGTCACTGAGAAAGGAGATATGGCTGTGAAAGCGGGTTTTAGTATACACCTTGTCAAACCCCCACCTATGGCACCTCAACCCCCACCTATGGCACCTCCCCATGCCCACGCAAAAGATGCAACACCTGCCCCTTCACCTCCTCTCTCCTCACCATCCAAGGGCCCAAACACTCCTTTCAAGTGAAGGAGCATTTCACTTGCATTTCCCCCAACTTAGTCTATTATATTCATTGCTCCCAATGTGGTCTGCTCTACACTGGAGACACCAAACGTAAACTGGGCGACCGCTTTGCAGAACACCTGTGGTCTGTCCGCAAGAATGACCCAAACCTCCCTGTCGCTTGCCATTTCAACACTCCACCCTACTCTCTTGCCCACATGTCTGTCCTTGGCTTGCTATTGTGTTCCAGTGAAGCCCAACGCAAACTGGAGGAACAGCACCTCATCTTCCGACTAGGCACTTTACAGCCTTCCAGACTGAATATTGAATTCAACAACTTTAGGTCTTGAACTCCCTCCTCCATCCCCACCCCCTTTCTGTTTCTTCCCCCTTCCTTTTGTTTTTTTTTCAATAATTTATATAGATTTTTCTTCTTCCACCTATTTCCATTATTTTTAAATCTTTTATGCTCCCCCCACCCCCACCCCCACTAGAGCTATACCTTGAGTGCCCTACCATCCATTCTTAATTAGCACATTCATTTAGATAATATCACCAACTTCAAAATCTCTGTGTTCTTTTGTCTGTGACATCTTTTGATGATCTGCTCCTATCACTGCGTGTTTGTCCCTACAACCACACCCCCCTCCACTTCTCTCCCCCCACCCAACCCCCCTCCCCCCCACCCCATACACACACACACACACCTTAAACCAGCTTATATTTCAGCCCTCTCCTTGGATTCACCCAGTTCTGTTGAAGGGTCATGAGGACCTGAAACGTCAACTCTTTTCTTCTCCGCCAATGCTGCCAGAACCTGCTGAGTTTTTCCAGGTAATTCTGTTTTTGTTTTGGATTTCCAGCATCCGCAGTTTTTTGTTTTTATCTATTTGCTTCCAGTGTTTGGTTGTAAGCTCCTTTAAAGAAAGACTTGCATTTATATTGCTTTCATGATCACTGGATGCCTCAAGTCACTTTGCAGCCAAGGACGTGCTTTTTGAAGTGTAGTCACTGTTGATAGGTAGGAAATGTGGCAGCCAAATTGCACACAGCAAGCACCGATAAAACACAATGTTAATGACCAGATAATCTTTTTTGTAATGTTGATTGAGGGATAGATATTGGCCAGCACACAAGGGATAACTCCCCTTCTCTTTGAAATGGTGTTGTGGGATCTATTACATTCAACTGAGAAGGCAGATGGGGGTCTCTGTTTAAGTTGTCATTTAAAAGACTGCACCTCTGACAGTGCAACGCTCCTTCAGTAGTTCACTGGAGTGTCAGCCTTAAGGTTTGTTCTCCAGCTCTGGAATGGGTCATGAATCAGGAACTTTCTGACTCAAAAGTTGAGGGTGCTGCCAACCTTATTCTACAAGATTCAAAACACACAGACTACTGAAATTAAAAAGCAAAATTCTGGAAATACTCAGCTTGTCTAGAGCATTTGTGGAGAGAGAAACAGACTTAATGGCTCAGGTCAATGACCTTTCATCAGAGCATTCTTTATTTCATGTTTTTCTATCTGATTTCTAGTATTCACAGTATTTTGCTAATGTATACAGAATACTGAGTTGATGAAAGTCACTTGGTGCAGTCAGTTTAACTTCTGTTTGTGCTCTGTTGCAAATATAAATGACATTCATATTCCAGGCCACTCAAGCTGCTGCTTTTCACAGGAAGACAGACCCATTCTGTTATCTGTTTAGTCAACAGCATTGGTCATAAATTCTCCCTTGTAAGTTTTCTGCTACTTTCCTCTTCCTGTAATCTTTCTGCCACCTCAGTTGACAGGAATTTGGGTGCCTGTTGATTCTTTAAATGCCTTTTTTCAAAGCTTGATTGAGATGGAAGAAATTTGTTAACGTCACGTTGTCTCCTGAATGATTGGACATTGCTGATGAATGGTCTGTGATTGGGAACAAGCAAAATATTGCAGCTGAAAGAGATAAAACGCTGGAGGCACTTCTCCTATCATTCAGTCCGGAGGAAGGTTCCCATACATGAAATGCTGACTGACTTGTGTTCTCTCAACAGATTGTGATATAATGTGAATCAATACTACAGAGTATAATGTATTAGCCCCATGACTTGTAGGCAGCCTGTAAGCAGACATGTGCCTCATAGTCCCAGTGAACATTGTCTGATTATAGCCTTATCTTCAAATAAAGAACCTACATTACTGTTTCACCAATCCTTGAGCGTGATTGGTACATTTACATCGAAGAAGAGGAACACAACAGATGATGTGCTATCTGCTGAGCATCTCCAGCGTTTTCTGTACTGGTCCATTGTACAACAGAACTGCCCATCCCACATTCTAATCACCTCTCATTAACCCAACATGGGGCTATCTGTAGAAACTACTCCATTTCAGACATGTTTCTGCCCAAGAGGAATTAAAATAACTTATATCCAAGTCTGTTCTATGGAGAAAATTTTAACTGAATCTTGCAACAAAACTGGTATTCTGAAAAATAGTTTGTGTAAATAATGGACTTAACAGAAGTAGAGGTGGTGTAATGATTTATGATTTACATTCTTTAGGCAGCCTTACCTGATTATGATATCACACCCATTGGTAAATAAGCTGTCAACTGATCTGTCCAGGCATTTGTTATAAACTGTATTGTCTACTCTGATTACCATTCAGCCCAAAGCTGCTGAATGTTTGACATTTTTAACTCACCCCATGGATCAATATTTGATTCCTGGAGCTTTTCTTACTGATGACCCACAGAGTATCACTTCTGAACACAATTTATTCATTTTTTTCATTCCTATTCAGTGTATTGCAACAAGAGTAAGGGGATGCAGTTCAAGCAAATGGTTGGAAAATTTCTTCCTCCAGATAGGCTTCTCTCTAGACTCAAAGTACTTTAGTTCTGGAATTATGCTTTAGCATTGGCACAAGGTAGTGGTAGAACTGCACACTTAGCCCTTTTTAAAAATTCATTTACGGGATGCTGGCTTCGCTGGCTGGGCCAGCATTTATTGCCCATCCCTAATTGCCCCTTGAGAAAGTGGTGGTGAGCTGCCTTCTTGAACCACTGTAGTCCACATGGTGTAGGTACACCCACAGTGCTGTTAGGGAGGGAGTTCCAGGATTTTGACCAAGTGACAGTGAAGGAACGGCGATACATTTCCAAGTCAGGATGGTGAGTGACTTGGTGGTTGTGTTCCAATCTATCTGCTGCATTTGTCCTTCTAGAGGGTAGTGGTCATGGGTTTAGAAGGCGCAGTCGAAAGAGCCTTAGTGAGTTCCTGCAATGCATCTTGTAGATGGTTCATACTGCTGCTACAGTGTGTCGGTGGTGCAGGGATTGAATGTTTGTGGATGTGGTGCCAATCAAGCGGGGCTGCTTTGCCTTGGACGGAGTCCAGCTTCTTGAGTGTTGTGGGAGCTGCACTCATCCAGGCAAGTGGGGAGTATTCCATCACACTCCTGAGTTGTGCCTTGTAGATGATGGACAAGCTTTGGGGAGTCAGGAGGTGGGTTACTCATTGCAAGATTCCTAGTCTCTGACCTGGTCTTGTAGCCACAGTATTTATCTGGCTAGTCCAGTTCAGTTTCTGCTTAATGGTAAGCTCCAGGATGTTGATAGTGGGAGATTCAGTGATGATAATGCCATTGAACATCAAGGGGCGATGGTTGGATTCTCTCTTGCTGGAGATGGTCATTGCCTGACATTTGTGTGGCGTGAATGTTACTTGCTGCTTGTCAGCCCAAGCCTGGATGTTGTCCAGGTCTTGCTGCATTTGGACATGGGCTGCTTCAGAATCTGAGGAGTCACGAATGGTGCTGAACATTGTGCAATCATCAGCGAACATCCCCACTTCTGATCTTATGATGGGAGGAAGGTCATTGATGAAGCAGCTGAAGATGGTTGGGCCGAGGACACTACCCTGAGGAACTCCTGCAGTGATGTCCTGGAGCTGAGATGACTGACCTCCAACAACCGCAACCATCTTCCTTTGTGCTCGGTATGACTCCAACCAGCAGAGCGTTTTCCCCCTGATTCCCATTGACTCCAGTTTTGCTAGGGCTCCTTGATGCCACACTCGGTCAAATGCTGCCTTGATGTTAAGGGCAGTCACTCTCACCTCACTGCTGGAGTTCAGCTCTTTTGTCCATGTTTGAACGAGGGCTGCAATGAGGTCAGGAGCTGAGTTGTCCTGGTGGAACCCAAACTGGGATTCAGTGAGCAAGCTATTGGTAAGCAAGTGCCGCTTGATGGCACTGTTGATGACGCCCCCTTCCATTACTTTACTGATGATGGAGGGTAGACTGATGGGGCAATAATTGGCCGGGTTGGATTTGTCCTGTTTTTTCGTGTACAGTACATATCTGGGCAATTTTCCACATAGCCGGGTAGATGCCAGCTTATTGGAACAGCTTGGCTAGGGGTGCAGCAAATTCTGGAGCACAAGTCTTCAGTACTATTGCTGGAATACTGCCTGGGCCCATAGTTTTTGCAGTATCCAGTGCCTTCAACCATTTCTTCATATCACGTGGAGTGAATGGAATTGGCTGAAGACTGGTACCTGTGATGCTGGGGACCTCTGGAGGAGGCTGAGATGGATCATCCACTTGGTACTTCTAGCTGAAGATTGTAGCGAATGCTTCAGCCTTATCTTTTGCACTGATGTGTTGGGCTCCTCCATCATTGAGGATGGGGATATTTGTGGAGCCTCCTCCTCCAGTGAGTTGTTTAATTGTCCACCACCATTCACGACTGGATGTGGCAGGACTGCAGAGCTTAGATCTGATCCGTTGGTTGTGGGATTGCTTAGCTCTGTCTATCACTTGCTGCTTATGCTATTTGGCATGCAAGTAGTCCTGTGTTATAGCTTCACCAGGTTGACACCTCATTTTTAGGTATGCCTGGTGCTGCTCCTGGCATGCCCTCCTGCATTCTTTATTGAACCAGGGTTGATCCCCTGGCTTGATGGTAATGGTTGCGGTTACAGATTGTGGTTCTATACAATTCTGCCTTCTGCCTAAAGGTTTAGAAATAAGTCAGGTATGTCCATATCATGTCATTGTGTTGTATAAATACACTGACAGCTTAAAGTTTACATTGATACTGTAATTAATTTCAATGTACCATTTAGTTTTTTTGAATTATTTGTGTCATGGTTGTCCCAGGCACCTCCATGGAACTGGTGGTTACCTGAAAGAAAGAAGGACTTGGATTTTTATAGTGCCTTTCATGAACTCGGGACTGTTCCAAGTGCTTTATAGCCAAAGAAATATTTTTAAAGTGTGCAAACTGTTAGAATGTAGGAAATATAAGAGCCAAATTCCCAATAGGAGCCAAGCTCTTACAGAAAACATTGAAGTAAATTCAGGCAATCTGTTTTTGATGATGTTGGTTGAGGGTTAATTGTTGGCCGGGACAGTGAGAGAGCTCCCCTGCTGTTCTTTGAACATTTCGGTGGGATATATGTTTCCATCTGAGAGGACAGATGGACTTCAGTTTAATGTCTCATCTGAAAGATGACACCTCTGACTATCTAGCATATCCTCAGTATAGCCTTGGCTCGGTACAGCCTCACCTTTGAGTTAGAAAATTGCGGGTTCAGGTTTCACTGTTCAGATCTGAGCACAAAATCTAGGATGTCATTGCATGGCAATACTGAGGGAGTTCTGCATTGTCAGAGGTGCCACCTTTCAAATTAGATTTTCAGTTGAGATCCTTTCTGCTCTCTTAGTGAATGTAAAAGACCCCATGGCACTACTTTGAAGAGGAGCAGAAAATTAACTCCAGTGTTTTGGACAATATTTATCCCTCAATCAACATCACTGAAAAAAGACCAATTGGTTATTGTCACATTGTTGTTTGTGGAAACTTGCTATGTTTTTTTTCCCTTCATTGATGGGATGTGGGTGTTGCTGGCTAGGCCAGCATTTATTGCCCTTCAGAAGGTTGTGGTGAGCTGCCTTCTTGAACAGTTCTCTCAGTTCAGGTTCTGTCCCTTTCCCTTCAAATATGCCATCACCGCTCCTCTCCTCAAAATAAAACACATTTGACCCTCTATCCTTCCAAACCACTGGGCCATCTCCAACCTCCTTTCCCCTGAAGTCCTTGAACATGCTGTTGCTTCTTAAATCCATACTGAAATTGTGATTATCAAAATCATAATTGACATCCTATGTGACAAATGATAACAAATCATCCTTTCTCATACTTCTCAACCTGTCTGAAGCCTTTGACATGGTTAACCACGCAATCCTCCTCTAACACCTATCCTCTGTCATCTAGCTGGATGACACTCCACACACCTGGTTCCATTTATCTATCTGCACATAGCCAGAGAATTGCCTGTAGTGGCTTCTTTTCCTGCTGCCACACCATTTCCTTTGGAGTGTCCAAAGATCTATCCTTAATGCTCACCTATTTCCCATCTACATGCTGCTTCAGCCTCCATGCAAACGCTCATGATATCCTGCTCCACCTCTCTCAACCTCTTCACTGTCTCTGAATTGTCAGATGGCGTATCTATCTCTCTGACAATAAATTCTGGGCAAACAGAAATTTCCTCCAATTATTTTTTGGGAAAACAAAGTCACTGTCTTCAGTCTCTTCCCCAAACTTCACGTATTCACCAATTCTTCCCCTATCCACCAACTCCATCCCTCTCCCTGGCACCAGCTTGACACCCTGCCAGACCAGGTAGTCCATATGGAATCCTTGTGTCGTATTTGATCCTGAGATGACCTTCGGCCAGATAGAGACAACATCATCAGGATTGCCATTTCCACCTTTGCAACATCATTTCAGCCCACCCCTGCCTGAAACCCTCATTCATGCCTCTGTTACCTTGAGACTTGGCTAGTCCAGTGTTCTCCTGGCTGACCTCCAATCCTCCACCTTCCATTAACTTGAGATAATCCAAAACCCTGCTACCTGTATCCTAAGTCACATGCCTGTTTACCCATCACACCTGTGCTCACTGATCTACATTGGTATTTGGTACAGTTTTGCCTCAATTTTTGAAATTTCCATCCTTGTTTTCAAATCCCTTCATGGTCTTGCCTGTCCCCATCTCTGTAACCTCCCCCCACCCTACAAGTCTCTCTGCACTGCTTCAATTCTGGTATTTTCTGCATCCCCTATTGTGTTTTTACTCCAACTGAAAGCTCAGCTTTCAATTACCTAGGTTCCAAACTATGCAATTCCCTACTAAAACCTGTCACCTCTCTCTACCTATCTATCTTTTGGGGCACTCTTGAAAAGCTACTTCTTTGAGCATGCTTTTAGTCACCTATCCTAATATCGCCTGACATGGCTATGAGTCACATTTCATTTAATAACGCTCCTGTGAAATGTTGGGGATGTTTTACTCTACTAGAGGTGCTATATAAATGCAAGCTGTTAATTGTGTTGCCAGCTATCATCACAAATTGGCTTCCTGTTTTCAGGATATGGTGCCACTTTGTCAGTGCAGTAATTACTTACAGTATTAAATCATTGCTAATTTTAGTTAAGTAATTTTATATTTGGCTTTTAATAATATTTAGCTAAGTCAAGGCAGTGAAGATTGTGCAATCATCGAGGTGATTAAAGGGAAAAGATTAAATTATATCAAGTGAAAATATTTTTGCTGTTTATTTAGAAGGAACGTGTGTTTTGTGCTCCTTGGACTGTGTGCAAAGCAGCATAAGTTAACCCATTTTTTTTTAATTGCGAGACCATCAATATCCAGGTCAAGTATTGAGTTAACACGTTATGTCTTTCACAGGTCTGCATTTTCATCTATACTGATTTAATGCTTTTGACTAAGGAGGATGAACAGGGTCACTGCAGTGTTCTACAAAACCCTCTTTTCCTTCAGAATATGGAGCTGGAGGAAGGTGAGTATCTTCCACAAGATGCTTAAGGATGAACAAATATTCTGCAGCTCATATACAGAAGCAAAAAGTAACCCTTTATGCAGCAAGCCTGCCCTCCAGATGCTGATTTTTTTTTTTCTTTTCACATGCTCTGAAGACAAATAGTATACTGTAGATGCCAGCATATAAGTTGACCTTTGAAGACTCAAAAAATCCATCCAAAAACAGGGGTCGACTTATACACTGAGTATAAAAATCTACCGGTGGGTAGATAAGTGTGGGTGGTAGCTATCATTGCCGCTTGCCATGTGCGGTGCAGTGTGTGTGGCCGTTTTTATGCATTTTGCCAACACAGTCTGTTGATTCCTTGCACCCAGTTATAAGGTACCAGTAAGTAAAACATCTATTTGGTGAAAAATTGAGATGGGCTACTAATGTGAAAAAGTATTGTCTTGGCTGAAATGGCGGGGGGGGGTGGGGG
Organism: Carcharodon carcharias; assembly: GCF_017639515.1. Classification (NCBI taxonomy): domain Eukaryota; kingdom Metazoa; phylum Chordata; class Chondrichthyes; order Lamniformes; family Lamnidae; genus Carcharodon; species Carcharodon carcharias. Next base: position 178,360,005 of record NC_054474.1, on the reverse strand, counting down.
GGGGTCAAATTATACGCTGAGTAAATGCAAAAACATGGTTTTTGGGTCAGGGAAAAATGGGTTCACCTTATACACTGGGTCGATTTAAATGTTGTGATCTACGGACACAAATTTTTCAACATTTAATTAAACCTATGATTTGATAGAATTCAATTATTTTCTTGTTGGTAGTGCTGATTTAAGAGAGAAGACAAAGCTCTTTAAATCTTGACCTGACTTGTTTTATTAATAGATTTCACTATAAAAGGAAATTTCCGGATTAGCAAAGTAAATACAGTAATAGATCACCTCATCTCTGGGGAAACATTTCTGTTTTGAGTTTCTTGGAGCCTGGGTATGTCTGTTCATTCATGCACTGTCTACTGATGTAATTGCTTTGTACAAATGTGTGCATCAACTATTGCGTCTTCTGACAAGTGCAGACATAGTTATATAAAAGTGTACCAAGTTTCTGACACCATCTCTGAATCATTTCGACATTTAAAGATTTAAATTGGATAGGATTAGAATTTGTGGTTCATTCTTGCATTAGAATGTAACCTTTGCCAAGTTGATCTAATCAAATAGCTCTCTGACATCAGCAGATTTAAATTGAATTTATTATATCCCAGGGAGGAATCACATTTGGTTACTTTGCACGTGTCAGTGTAGATAAAAAGTCAGCATAATTAAAGAAACGTTCTCTGCTTGCAATCACAAAATCCCTAAGTGCTTGCTGTGAAGGGAGTTGCCCGTTTTCTTTGTAGTATTTCTCAGCCTTCTGTGCTTTATGTTTTAATTTTGCTGGCCAGAGACAGCTTGGGAGTGTATATTTTGTGTATGTTTCCCAGGAATTGTAACGTTCTGCTTTCACAGGAACACTACTGTGGATTCCTACTTAAAACCCATCACGAAGATTTGTGATCCAAGAGGAGAATATTTCAATGTATACAGCAGTTCTGTATGATACAGACCTTATTATTGCTGCAGTATTTACCTATATCTTTTCATATTTTGAAGATTTTGTTTTATAATACTTTTTATTCAGAATTATCTAAATAACACAGGAGTAAACTTAGGTTGACACATGAGTTGTATATGAGATTACTCGTGATCCTTTTTTCTCCTGGGTTAATGTGTCAGTACTTTTCCTGTTGACTGGCTGGATACGTATTCTCTTCACAATTGTGCACAGTGTAAGAAATAAATAAAGTCAGTTAAAAGTGCAAATTCAGCCTTGTAGCAGCCATGACAAGTACATGATAAGCTGGGAACGATTGGAAGCCCAGTATTCTAGGATATGGACTCTTTAGAAAAGACAGAAATCACGAACAGAAAAACTAGTATTATTAATAACAGGCACAATTAAAGCAGTAGAAAGAAAGGATTGCAGTAAGTGGGGAGGGGTTGGGGGGGGTGGTGGTGCGGGGGTCAGGCAGTGAAAACACAATGCGTAGAATGAAGGAACAGCACAAAGGATTTGGAACTCTGGCAAGAGTTGTCTAAGACCTTCTGACAGTCTTGTAGTGGGGATTTTGGAATCTTGTAGCAGAAACAAAGTGGTTTTAATGGGAGAGTTTTGTTTTCACATAGGCTGAGAGAGGCAGAACAACTTAAATACTAAAGGTAATGAATTTCTAGAATATTTTTGGAACTGTTTTTGGGAACATTGCTGGGGAGGGGAGAGAAATTGGTCATGTTCATCCTTAGGGCACAAAATTCACATTGGAGGAACGAATTTCCAGATGCTGTCCTGTGTGTCCTATTCACCGTGCAAGTGTGCTGGCTGGAGCATTAGCAGTCAGCAACCTCCAAGAACGCACAGTGCCAAATTAAAACAGGCATTAGGCCTCTTAAATATGCTCATCAGGTTTTTTTGCAGTCAATAGCGATGCAAGGGAAACCTCAAAGAAACCTGTCTGCGAAAATCTACGGCCTGAACTTGCGTGGAGTAGCAATCAGAGTCGCTCCTAGTTTCCTACCCGAAATTTCAGCGGCTCCTTTCTTGCCTGACTGCCCCACTTGGGCTGCATGAGAACTCTGTAGTGCAGCGCGCTCCTAAGGCTTTTAGTCAAGGGCTGGAGAGTTGGAGGTAAGGAAGCTGTGCCTCTTTTTTATGGCACCATCCGTTGTAAAGCAGGTAGGTTTGGAGGTCCAACCACTTTCAGATGCCAGGGAGAAGGGAGGTTTGTAAGGTAAGTTGGCAGGATTGGGGGTTGTGGGGAGGTCAGGTGGTCATTGGGGGGGTGGGGTAGGTGGCCTGGGGGGGTCATGTGGTCATTAGGGGGGCTGGGGATTGGGTGGACAAGGAGGGCTGATGATCAGAGGGGTCCTGTGGAGGGCTGGGGGTGGGGTCAGCACTATAGTTACCCAGGAGTTTGAAGTGGTTTTAATTCTTCTGCCTTTTCCTAGGTAACTATGGGATTGGTAAGGCAGTCAGAACTATCTGAAGTTTGTGATTCGAATGGTATTTTCGAATGGTTCGGATTGCAGAGCAATTGCCCAATGCAAGTTTGAACTTCCCGGTCATTTGCTGTGCAATCCTTACCTGGGAACTTCCGGGGTTGGTGAGGGGCGGGAGTGGGGTCGCGGAGCTCTCCAGCGCATCTTTGGAGTAGCCCCCAGTTACAATGCCCTGGAGCTGGAAGTTATGAGGCCTAGTGATCTCTGTGACATGCCTTTTCCTTCTCCCGATGGTAATTTTAAATCTGAGTCCAAGTCATGTCTTGGTGTGCAGCAGCTGTGATGTCTTCAAGCAGGTGAGGAGCCAATCACATTGAAACATTCACACACAGCTAACAGCAAGTTAAAAACACTTAAAACTTTCACTTTTAAAAGCCATTTATTTTGCTATCTGAAATTTTATGATTGGATTAACATAGTAACTGAAACAAAGTTAAACAAACTTTTCAGAAAATAAAAAAGAAATTGAGGATTTTTTTATCATTGTGTGGAAATTTAACATCCCATAAATATAAAATTATCTTTTCAGGCCACTGAGGAGTTTAACAGCTCTTATGAAGTTAGGACACTGTTTAAAAACTCAGTTCCACCTCATTCAATAAGGTATAACTTTCTCATGAGTTTTTACAGTGAGACTAACAGTGGACGTTCTTGTCAATTCAGTTGATTTCCTTTAATTGCAGTCTGTGGTCCTTCAACAACACACCCTTGGAAGCAGGGTAGAATCACTGGCACCAACATCTGGACTCCCACATTATTCTGTGCTGAAGTTGCTGTCAATTTCAGTGGAGTAATGATGACAAAGGATGACAGTTTTGTCATCGTTTCCACTGCAAAAATGGGCCAAGGAAGGATAAGAGAGCAGTGAGGCTTTGAAGTACAGAGCTACAAAAGTTTAGGCAGGTTTAGAAAGTGGAGGAATATCTAGAACACATTTTATTATCATTAAGTAAGATAACGCATTGAATTTAGAAAGTATCCTCTGTTTATTTTGTTTCATTATGTCAAGGTAAATTGTACTGATGGAACAAAATAAGTTTGATCATAAGTGTTTTTCTGTATAAAAGCATAAAATGATGCTGCACAGAAGGAACCCATTCAGCCCAAGCTGCCGGTGTCAGTTCTTTAGCAGGGCTATCTGACTAGTTCCACTCAACCACTCTTACCCCAAAGGTCAAAAGTTTTTTCCATTCCAAGTATTTATCAAATTCTCTTTTGAAACCTGATTCAATGCCCTTTCAGGTAGTGCATTTCAGGTCACAACATCTTAGAATGTTAACAAAATGTCTCCTTTGGTTTTTTTGCCGATCATTTTAAACCTGTATCTTCTGTAAACCAACTTTTCTGCCACTGTTCTGCTTCTGTATTTTATCAAAATCAAGATTTTGAGCACCTCTATCAAATCTATCCTTCCACACCTTCAGGAGAACAGCCCCAGCTCCTCTTGTCTCCCCCATAGAATAGAAATCCCTTATCCCTGGTACCAATCTCTTCCTCTTAGCTCTCTCTCCTTCTTTAGGAGGTTCCTCAAAAGCTACCTCTTTCACCAAGCCTGTGGTTATCTGAACTGATATCTCTTTATGTAGCTTGAGTCAAATTTAGTTTCATAATATCCCAGTGAACAGGCTTCAAAATGCACAGAGGCAATGGGCAATTCTCCCTCGAAGCATCAAAAGTAGCCAGTGGATATCTTGGGATTTTCCCTACTTTTACCAGCCAGACCTTTCTCATATCCCCTCTTTGCTCTCCTAATTGCTTTCTTAAGCTCCACCCTGCACTTTCTGTACTCCACTAATGCCTTTGCTGATTTGCTCCCCTTGTACCTGCTAAAAGCCTCTCTTTTCCTTCTCATCGTAACCTGAATATATCTGGTCATTCATGGTTCTCTGGGCTTGTTACTCCTTCCTATCACCCTAGAGGGAACATGTTGAACCTGTACCCTCCCCATTTCCTTTTTGAATGCCCCCCCCCCACTATTTCTCTGTAGATTTCCCCCACAAGTAGCTGTTCCCAGTCTACTTTGGCAGATCCTGCCTCATTTTACTAAAATCCGCTCTCCCTCAAACCAAAACATTTGATTGGAGAAGTAGCGAGCAAGCACATCAGTGAGGTGCTGCTCCTTCGGTCACAGGTTTTGTCTCTCCCATGCTGCTACTCCAGCTTCTCTAATACAGGTTTCCTCCCTCTCTCTCTGGCTACCCCTCCACAGACAATCTGTGATTGGAAGAGCAGCAAGAGCAGGAAGGAGTGAACCTGTGATTGGAGAATTGGAGCAGCAGCACGGGAGAGACAGGAGAATTAAAACAAAAAACAATATACGTGAAGTGAAGAGAGTGTCACTAAGGAAATGGTGTTTCTTTCTATCTGGGGTCTGTGTGTTTTCTATCTGAAGTGTGTGTATTTTCTTATCCCCAGGAGCGATTATCCCAATTTAAATAATTTTTTAGACTAAACAAGGGATCAAAGTTAGGAAGATGTGGTCAATTAAAGTGTAAAGATAAGGTAAGAGAGAAAATTACTAACATGGGAAAGAATAGACTGTGTTAGGAAGGGTCAGAAGGCTGAAGGTTACAAAACTAATAAAAGGACAGAACTAAAGGCACTGTATCTGAATGCATGTAGCATTCAAAAGAAAAAGGATGAACTGATAATACGAATTGGAATAAATAAGTACGATCTGATAGCCATTACAGAGACATGGCTGCAGGATGACATAGATTGGTTCCTGAATATTGAAGGGTTCATAACACCTAGGAAGGACAGGAAGCTAGGAAAAGGTGGAGAGGTGGCTCTGTTAATTAATGATGGATTTAGCACAATAAATAGGAATGACCTAAGTTCAGGAAACCAGGATGTAGAAGAGCAAAACAAAAACAAAAATACCTGGAAAAATTCAGCAGGTCTGGCAACATCTGCAGAGAGGAGCACAGTTAACATTTCGAGTCCGTGTGACTCTTCAACAGAACTAAGGAAGATTAGAAAAGTGGTGAAATATAAGCTGGTTTAAGGTGGGGGGGTGGGACAAGAAGAGCCGGATAGAGGGCCAGTGATAGGTGGAGATAACCAAAAGATGTCACAGACAAAAGGACAAAGAGGTGTTGAAGGTGGTGATATTATCTAAGGAATGTGTTAATTAAGGGTAGAATGCAGGACAAGCAAGGTACTGATAGCCTTAGTGGGGGTGGGGTGTGGTGAAGGAATTGAAAAAGGCTAAAAGGTAGAGATAAAACCATGGATTGAAATACATTTAGAAATAATGCAAATAGGTGGGAAAAGAAAAATCTATATAAATTATTGGGAAAAAGGAGGTATCGGAAATGGGGTGGGGATGGAGAAGAGAGTTCATGATCTAAAATTGTTGAACTCAATATTCAGTCCGGAAGGCTGTAAAGTGCCTAATCGGGAGATGAGGTGCTGTTCCTCCAGTTTGCGTTGAGCTTCAAGGGACCAATGCAGCAGGCTAAGGACGGACATGTGGGCATGACAGCAGGGTGGAGTGTTAAAATGGCAAGCAACAGTGAGGTCTGGGTAATGCTTGCGGACAGACCAAAAATGTTCTGCAAAACGGTCAACCAGTCTGCGTTTGGTCTCTCCAATGTAGAAGAAACCGCATTGGGAGCAACGAATGCAGTAGACTAAATTGAGGGAAGTGCAAGCGAAATGAGTGTTTGGGCCCTTGGACGGCGAGGAGAGGGGAAGTAAAGGGGCAGGAGTTGCATCTTCTGTGGTTGCATGGGAAGGTGCTATGGGAGGGGGTTGAGGTGTAAGGGGTGATGGAGGTGTGGACAGGGTGTCACGGAGGGAACGATCCCTACGGAATGCCACCGGGGTCGGGTGAAGGTAAGATGTGTTTGGTGGTGGCATCATGCTGAAGTTGGCGGAAATGGCAGAATATGATCCTTTGAATGCGGAGGCTGGTGGGGTGATAAGTGAGGACAAGGGGACCATATCATGTTTCTGGGAGGGAGAAGAAGATGTGAGGGTGGGTGCGCAGGAGATGGGCCGGACACAGTTGACGGCCCTGTCAACGACCGTGGGTGGAAAACCTTGGTTAAGGAAGAAGGAGGACATGTCAGAGGAACTGTTTTTGAAAGTGGCATCATCAGAACAGATGTGACGGAGGCGAAGGAACTGAGAGAATGGATTGGAGACCTTACAGGAAGCAGGGTGTGAGGAGCTGTAGTTGAGGTAGCTGTGGGAGTCGGTGGGTTTGTAATGGATATTGGTGGACAGTCTATCACCAGAGATTGAGACAGAGAGGTCAAGGAAAGGAAGGGAAGTGTCAGAGATGGACCATGTGAAAATGATGGAGGGGTGGAGATTGGAAGCAAATTTAATAAATTTTTCCAGGTCTAGACAAGAGCATGAAGCAGCACCGAAGTAATCATTGATGTAGCGGAGAAAGAGTTGTGGAAGGGGGCCGGAGTAGGACTGGACCAAGGAATGTTCCGCATACCCCATAAAGAGACAGGCATAGCTGGGGCCCATGCGGGTACCCATAGCTACACTTTTTATTTGGAGGAAGTGAGAGGAGTTGAAGGAGAAATTGTTCAGTGTGAGAACAAGTTCAGCCAGATGGAGGAAAGTAGTGGTGGATGGGGATTGTTCGGGCCTCTGTTCGAGGAAGAAGTGGAGAGCCATCAGACCATCACCGGTACATCCCTCCCTTGACATCTCTGTCTCAATTTCTGGTGATAGTCTGTCCACCAATATTCATTAGAAGCCTACCGACTCACACAGCTACCTCGACTACAGCTCCTCACCCTCCGCTTCCTGTAAGGACTCCATCCCATTCTCTCAGTTCCTTCGCCTCTGTCACATCTGTTCTGATGGTGCCACTTTCAAAAACAGTTCCTTTGACATGTCCTCCTTCTTCCTTAACCGAGGTTTTCCACCCACGGTGGTTGACAGGGCCTTCAACTGTGTCCAGCCCATCTCCCACGCATCCGCCCTCACGCCTTCTCCTCCCTCCCAGAAACATGATAGGGTCCCCCTTGTCCTCACTTATCACCCCACCAGCCTCCGCATTCAAAGGATCATCCTCCGCCATTTCCGCCAACTCCAGCATGATGCCACCACCAAACACATCTTCCCTTCACCCCCCCGGCGCCATTCCACAGGGATCGTTCCCTCCGTGACCCACTGTCCATTCCTCCATCACCCCCTACACCTCAGCCCCTCCCACTGCACCCTCCGATGCAACCACAGAAGATGCAACACCTGCTCCTTTACTTCCCCTCTCCTCACCGTCCAAGGGCCCAAACACTCATTTCAGGTGAAGCAGCATTTCACTTGCACTTCCCTCAACTTAGTCTACTGCATTCGTTGCTCCCAATGCGGTTTCCTCTACATTGGAGAGACCAAACGCAGACTGGGTGACCGCTTTGCAGAAAAACATTCAGTCTGTCCGCAAGCATGATCCAGACCTCCCTGTCGCTTGCCATTTCAACACTCCACCCTGCTCCCATGCCCACATGTCTGTCCTTGGCTTGCTGCATTGTTCCAGTGAAGCTCAACGCAAACTGGAGGAACAGCACCTCATCTTCCATTAGGCACTTTACAGCCTTCCGGATTGAATATTGAGTTCAACAATTTTAGATCATGATGTCTCTCCTCCATCCCCACCCCCTTTCCGATTTTCCCCCTCCTTTTTGTTTTTTCTTTTCCCACCTATTTCCATTATTTTTAAATGTATTTCCATCCATTGTTTTATCTCTACCTTTTAGCCTATTTCGATTCCTTCCCCCCACCCCACCCCCACTAGGGCTATCTGTACCTTGCTTGTCCTGCTTTCTACCCTTAATTAGCACATTTCTTAGCTAATATCACCACCGTCAACACCTCTTTGTCCTTTTGTCTGTGATATCTTTTGGTTATCTCCACCTATCACTGGCCCTCTATCCAGCTCTTCTTGTCCCACCCCTCCCCCCTAAACCAGCTTATATTTCACCCCTTTTCTAACTTTCCTTAGTTCTGTTGAAGAGTCATACGGACTCGAAACGTTAACTGTGCTCCTCTTTACAAATGCTGCCAGACCTGCTGTGTTTTTCCAGGTATTTTTGTTTTTGTTTTGGATTTCCAGCATCCGCAGTTTTTTGCTTTTATCTAGGATGTAGAAAGGGTTTGGGTAGAGATGCAAAATGATAAAGGCAAGAAGTCACTTGTGGGAGTGGTGTACAGCCTCCTAACAGTAACCGCATGGTAGGACAGGATTTAACTAAATTAATGTGAGCTTGTCAGAAAGATACAGTGATAATCATGGAGGATTTTAATCTACAAATAGACTGGAAAAATCAGATGCGCAAAGGTAGCCTTGATGAGTTCATAGAATGTTTTTGCGATAATTATTTTAGCACAGCATGTTTTGGCGCCAACCATAGAGCAGACTATACAAGACCTGGTATTGTGCAACAAAATAGGATTAATTGATCTCTTAGTAAAGGCGCCCCTAGGTAGCAGCGATCATAATATGATTGAATTTTACGTTCAGCTTGAGGGAGAGAAGTGTTGGTCTAAGACTAATATTTTAAACTTAAATAACGGCTATTATGAGGTCATAAAAGTAGAGCTAGTTAAAGCGAACTGGCAAATTCAGTTAAGGGATAGGTCTATAGAGGTGTCAGACATTTAAGGGGAAATTTCAGAATACACAAAATAAATACATTCTAATGAGAAAGAAAAGTTCCAAGGGAAGAACCCATCATCTGTGGTTAACTAAAAAAAGCTAAAGATAGTATCAAACTTAAAGAAAAAGCATGTAATTGCACAAAGGTGTGTGGCAGGTCAGAAGATTGGACAGAATATAAAAAACAGCAAAGAATGACCAAAAGATTAATGCGGAGGGAAAAATTAGAGTACAAGAGAAAGCTACCTAGAGATAGTAAGACAGATAGTAAGAATTTCTATAGCTATTTAAAAAAGAAACTTCAACAAAGTGAGCTTTGGTCCTATAGAAAGTGAGTCTGGGGAGTTAATAATGGAAAAATAAAGAGAAGGCAGATGAATTGAACAGGTATATTGCATCGGTCTTCAGTATAGAAGATACAAGTAACATCCCAGAAATAGCTGTAAATCAGGAAATCAAAGGGAGGGAGGGAGGAACTCAAGACAATTACAATTGCCAGGGAACTGGCACTAAGCAAATTGTTGGAGCTATGGGCTGACAAGCCCCTGGGTCCTAATGGACTTCATTCTAGGGTCTTAAAGTAAGTGGCTAGTGGGATAGTTGATGCATTGGTTTTAATTTTCCAAAATTCCCTAGATTTGGAGAAGGTTCCATTAGATTGGAAAATAGCGAATGCAACTACTTTATTCAAAAAGCGGGGTCGAGAGAGACAAAAAGCTGGAAACTACAGGCCAATTAGCTTAACACCTGTCATATGGAAAATGTTAGAAGCTATTCTATTTTAGAAGGAATTTGATAAGGTGCCTACATCAAAGGTTATTGCGGAACATAAAAGTCCATGGTGTAGCGGTAACATGTTGGTATGGACAGATGATTGCCTGGTTACCAGGAAGCAGAGAGTAGGCATAAATGGGTCACTTCTTGGTTGGCAAGATATAATGATGCTGTGCCACATGGATCAGTGCTGGGACCTCAACTTTTTACAATTTATATAAATGACTTTGAAGAAGGGACCAAAAGTACGATTGCTAAATTTGCTGATGACATAAAGATAGGAAAGTAAGATGTGAAGAGGACATTAGGAGGCTGCAAAGGGATATAGATAGGTTCAGTGAGTGGGCAAAGATCTGGCAAATGGAGTATAATGTAGGAAAATAAAATTGTCCATTTTGGCAGGAAGAATAAAAAAGAAGCATATTATCTAAATGGTGAGAGATTGCAGAGCTCTGAGATTCAGAGGGATCTGGGTGTCCTAGTACATGAATCACAAAAGGTTAGTATGCAGGTACAGCAGGTAATTAGGAAAGCTAATAGAATGTTACCTTTTGTTGTTACGGGAATTGCTTACAAAGGAAGGGAGATTATGCTTCAGTTATACAGGACGTTGGTGAGACCCCATCTGGAATACTGTGTACAGTATTGGCCTCCTTATTTAAGGAAGGATGTAAATGTGTTGGGAGAAGTTCAGATAAGGTTTATAGACTAATACCTGGAATGGGTAAATTGGTTTATGAAGAAAGGTTGGACAAGCTAGACTCATATCCGCTGGAATTTAGATAAATAAGAAGTGACTTGATTGAAACATATAAGATCCTGAAGGGTCTTGACAGGGTGAATGTGGAGAGGATGTTTCCTCTTGTGGGAGAATCTAGAACTTGGAGTCACTGTTTCAAAATAAAGGGTCTCCCATTTAAGTCCAAGATGAAGAGAATTTTTTTCTCTGAGGGCTGAGAGTCTTTGGAACTCTTGCTGAAAAGGTGGTGGAAGTGGAGTCTGTGAATATTTTTAAGGCAGAGATGGATTCTTGATAAGCAAGGAGATGAAAGGTTATCGGTGGTAGTTGGGAAAGTGCAGTTGGAGTTACAGTCAGATCAGTCATGATCTTATTGAATGGTGGAGCAGGCTCGAGGGGTCAAATGGGCTCCTCCTGCTCCTAATTTGTATGTTTGTATTCCAGCAACAAGATATTTGTGAATTTTAATATAAAGAAGGTTGTTTATTATCCCATACTTGCCCAGAGATTTAAGAATACAGCATCTCACTCACTCACCTCGCACATCGATGGGCATGAGGGCAAGGAGGACCTTGAAGGTGAGGATAACTGCAATGAGGCCGTTGCATTGGCCAGACGATGCTGGGGTGCTCAGGAGGCCCTCGTTGCTGCTGGACCCATGGAGGATGATGACGACATGCAGTGAGGAGACCCCATAGATCCTCATATTGCATCTGTTAACATTTGACTCCTGTCTAGATGATGGCAGCGCACGTACCCTCTGTGATAAGGCTCCTGTCATGGAGACACAGCAGATGCCCATTGTCCCCACATTCCAAGAGGATGATGATGACATGCAGACTCGATAGATCCTCACATAGTTTATGTGACTGTCTGGCTGATGGCAGATTGCTTGCGCTGTGTGAACAGAGTCATATCGTGGAGATGTAGCGGGGAAACTTTAACTTCACCTGATCCTATGGCATCCTTCGTGAGCTGAACCCTTCAGGACCAGACTGTCACCGGACACTGAGGTTAATGAGATGGGGGCCAGCTGCACGTCAAAGGTGCTGAGAGCACACAGAGAGAATGACGGACTCTGTCCTGGGCCAGTGGCACATTCTGGTAGCAATGATTAGCCTCATCAAGGTACAGGCATGACTGATGTGTCCAGTGACAGGGTTGGTGCACCATCAGTGTGCTGGGAAGGCTGCACAAAGCACAGGGAAGAGGCCCTGGACTGAGACGCCTGCTTTTATCTTGTGCAGGAACCAAGGTTTCACATCTGATTGATATGAACACTGCTCATCATAACAAGGAGCCACAGGCAGGGAGATATTCTTGGGAGTTTATTTACTATAGTGAACATTATTTACAACAGGCTGTGCAACTACATCTTCTTAACGTTCCTAACCCTGCCACTACATCTTGGTGCTCCCCGACATCAACAGTGAGGTGGGGGTAGCCTGCTGACTGTGATACCCTGTCTGAGATGACCTTGACAGGTGTTAACTGGAGGGCCCTGGCCTGCTTTCAAGTTCCTGCTGTGCACCAGTGGCACCTTCCTCACCCTGTGGAGCTGGAGCTTCAGGGGTCACAGGAAGAGGGGATTCCGATGGGCCAGACACTTCTTGAGTCACCTGGGTGGATGGCTTCAGGATGTGCACCTGCTAATTCTCTTCCCTACAGGTGCCCAAAGGCCTTTGGCTGACTTCTTGAGGAGAAGAGGAAGCTAGAGTGAGATTGAACTGCCCCTTTCGCATTGACACTGTTGGAAGCCAACTATGGCATCATTGGTGGAGTTCAGCCCACACAGCAGTGCAGGACTGATGTCCTAGGCCAAGGTCTCCATGGTGACTGCCATCCTACCAGTTGTTGACCTTATGCATTGGCATACCGCGCTATCACCGGAGTCTGAAGGTGCATGGATTCCTCCATCGTGACTTGCAATCTGAGGAGTGCAGCGAGCATTCCTCCTAATGTTCCCAAGGTTGTCTTTGCAGCTCCAGCAACTGCAGCATGACCGAGTCCAGAGGCTTGTCATCTGACTTGGACTCAGCAGATTTCTGGTCTCCAGCAGTCCTCCGAATGCCGGAACACCTGGGAAGCCCCTGCCGCTGACTGCTGTGGGCTGTGCAATGTGCTCACCAGGTTGTTATCCCAAGGCTACTGTACAGCTGGGTTCCACCAAGGTGTATGCCTCTGCGTGGTGTAGGGTGTGGGTGAGCGCTGTGATGGGTCTTCAATGAGGCTGTCATCAGATTCTTTTTCTGAGATTTCTTCAGGGATCAGGTCGAGGACCTGGATCGTAGACCCCCTTGGTTGCTTCCCAGATGTGCCTGTAAAAGCCGGGAGAGATACTTAGGGCATGGCAGAGGACTGCAGAACAGGAGAAATGACTCTCAGCATGGTTGTCTGATGGATGTTGCACTGCTGGATCCTCACGGTCAGCACAGGAATGGTTCGGATCGTTGCCGGCCAGCTGGATGACTCTATTTTCAAAGTCCGTGAGGACCTTAATTTCAGGCATTCCTCCACCAGTCTGCGACCTCTCCCTCTTGTAGTGTGCCAGCTTGTCCTGCATGAATACAGATAGAAAGAGTGTAAGTAGAATGCCTGCCAGGCCATATAACAAAGATGCATGTATGTGGGTAGTGAGTGGTGCCATGGATGGGATAACAACTTGATCCAGAGGGCAAATGAAGGTGTGTGTGAGAGAGAGTTGAATGGTGATGTCCCTTGAACTGGCTGTGAATAAGATCCCTGTGAATATTTGATGGGTTTGTGAATGTTCGAGTTGAGAGCAATGAGAAGAGTGACTTACCCTGGCGGAATGGAGGAGATCATTCATCCTCTTTCGGCACTTGGTGGCTGTCCCCTTTTGCAGGGGGTTGGCACTGACCACTGCTGCCACTGCCTTCCATGCTGGATTGGTGACCTTGGTTGCTGGTCTTTGCCCAGCATTGGGGTAGAGGAATTTGTGGTGAGCCTCCACTACAACCACTAGGCATTCGAAGGAGGCGTCACTAAATATCGAGGCAGCATGTTTCCTCTCTTTGGCAGCCATCAGTTCCCAGCAGCTTCCTTTGAAGAGTGCTAGCTCTGTGACTGCATTTAAACGTGATGCCTGGTTTACTGAAGGCCTGAGATGATGTTGGGGCAGGCGAATCAGAGGCCACCCTGCCAGTGACCCGGTGTGTTTGCTGGGAATTCATAATAAGTGAGATGGGAATGGGTTGATGTGGTGTGAAACCCTGCCAATGCGATTGGCGGGTAAAATGTCCTTTTTCGTGCCTGCTGCCACACTGAAGTCCAAGTCTGGGATAATTCCACCCAGTGTGTTTGTATCTGAATGACCCATTCAATTTGAAATTGACGTTTTGAATTAGTTTCAGGGAAATGGCAATGAATCAACATCAGTCTGGAAAATTCCTTTTTGTTCCCTCTCGAGACAGGGAAGTGGTTCAACCCGCAAGAGAAGTAAGATGATCCACGGGCAGTGATCTTTTTGTAGCCTTTTGTGTTTTTTTAAAATATAAAGTATTGACTGAGAGTTTGTAATATACTAGAACATGACAAAAGAAAGAGATGGAAACAGGTCTCTTCAGACCGGAGCTCAGAACTTGGGACTCAGTGACTAGTTGACATGATTTTTTTCTTCCCTTTATTTTTAAAAATCCTCTTTGAGTTTTTTTTAATTGAGGAGATGAGGGTGCTGTTTCTGGTAGGTGCTGGGAAGGATGCACTGAAATGAGTTTCTCCTTAAAATTATTTATAAATAAATCGCCCCTTCCCCATGCATACCCCTCTTCCAGTTACAACAACCCTTGTTTTTCAATATAAAAGAAAAGAGAATTGGGATCTTGGCAATACCATCGCAGATCTGGAGGAGAGAGTGAGGCCAAGATGGCGGGAGATCCAGCGCAGGTAAAGTGGCCCTGGCTATGATGGTTGGAGGGAGAGGGGAAAAAAAAACTGAGGAACGAGGGGGGTATTGGGGGGGGAGAAAGAGGCTTTTCAGGCAAGAGAGAGAGAGCGGGAAGGGATGGGCAAAAGGCAACATTGCTCACTTTCACACTTACAGCTTATTTTATTGATGTCGATTTCCCAGCACTAAAATTAATATATCTTTAACTTTCTTTCTAAAACCCTTTCCCTGGGCCTGACCTTCAAGTTCACAAACGACTGTTAGAACAGCGGTAACCAAACAAAAATGAAACATGTTATATCCTTTCCATTGGCTTTCTTCCTCTTTTCTTATGTCTAATAAACTATGTTGTGAGTAATGCTGAAGCAGAGAGATCTGGAGTATAACAAGGGAAAATATGGTGGGGGAAATCCAGCTTTTTTTTCTTCCTCTTGGGTTTTCCTTTAAATGCTTCTTGTGTGTCTGTTTGTAGAGAAGCTTCTTTTGGCTGTCGGTGTGCACGTGTTTCTTTCTTTAAAATAACTTTTGTTTTGTAGAACAGTTCGGAATCTAGTCAATCTAGAAGAGCTTGATCTTCCAGACCTTGAGTTTGCTCTAATATCAGCTGCTGGAGGAGGACAGTGAGGTGGGGGTGGGTGGTGAATGAAGGAAAGTTGTTTAATTTTTGTTGGATTCTTGGCTGCCTGCCCAGCATCAAGTCTCGTTTCTTTAATATCCTTTAATGGAGGCTTGGAGCAAGTTTGCAAATTCCTGTTTTGAGAACAGTTTGCTTTCGCAATAAATCTTTAGATCTGCTTTACCTTCAAGGAATCTCTGAAACCCAAAAAGTAGCGCCCAAAAATCAAAAGGGAGCCCTTGAGAAGATATTTTGATCCCTGTCTGTGAAGTGCCTTTGGGATATTTTACTACATTAAAGTCATTATGCAAATGCAAGTTGTTGTTGTAAACCTCTTCTGCACCCTAAGACCTGCCATCTTTACTAAAATATGTTGTCCAGAATAGAACACAATATCCCAGTTGAGGCCTAACTGTGTTCACTCACTGTGAATTAAAACAGAACATGCACTCAGATCAGGCATCATCTCATCAAATGTTTGCTTGTTCCACTTTTGAGGAGATTAAGTATATGTGTAAAAGACACAACTATCTGGTTCATATCACAGGGGAATAGATAGTCTTGTTTTATGTCATGCTAGTGATGCCATTTAACTTAACTTAATGGGTTAGAATATGGAAGACCACGCCTATAACAGACTCTTATATTCCCAGCCTTTTTCATTGATCTCCA
This sequence comes from Carcharodon carcharias, assembly GCF_017639515.1. Taxonomy (NCBI): domain Eukaryota; kingdom Metazoa; phylum Chordata; class Chondrichthyes; order Lamniformes; family Lamnidae; genus Carcharodon; species Carcharodon carcharias. The sequence continues at coordinate 178,344,230 of NC_054474.1, read as the reverse complement.
CGCTTCAAATAGAGAACATGCTGTAATTATTTTCTGTCTTATTCAGGAGTGTCTTTTTGAGGGTCCATATCATAATTAATCTGAAAATGATAGTTCTACACATTATCCTCTCTTACTGTTTTGTGCCTGAATTGGTGTTAGGGGTAACTGACATGTCATTCTAGGATGGACATTGTGGGTGAAGTGTATGTCATGCAGCTGCATTCCTTAACATTAAAAGAAACATCCTAAAGGGAGTAAGTCCTAAGTTATTTCCTTGCTATTATCCTGGACTTATTCTGGTGATGTGTTAGAGAAATGTTGACTTATTGCGTGAAAATCCTTCACAATGTTTTTATGAGTTGTAATTCAGGTTAATTTTAGGAAACTTCCATTATTGCATTTCATTTATGGTTGGAATAAAAAATGAAATGGCTTGAAGTTGTGTTCAAATGTGCAAGAAAGGAGTCTCACTGAAATACCTAGAAAGTTGTGAGCCCCTTCTACAGTAATTTACAATTTTATTCAGTGTTTCAGTGGGATTTTAGTTTCTTTAAATAAAAAGAGCCTTTTAATTTATGAAAAGCAAAATTATATTTCATTTCAAATAATGTTTGCCGATGAAATGCTTTAAAATAAATTAGAATTCATTAAATAAATTCATCTTCACAGGCCAAATTTATCCCGTGAGAATTTTAAATGACTGACTGTTTATTATCTTTTGCCCTTCCTTTTCACCTTGCATCAGGGTCTTGCACTTTCTGAGGATTTGGTGATAAGATACAGAATAATTTAATTAGTCATGTTTTTGCAAAGAAAGGCTTGAATGCAATGTAAATTTATTGAACTACCTCATATTGTTTAATCTTGTTTAACAACCTAGATGCATTGATGTATATTTTAAAACGTTCTTCAGCCAATCCCAGTGACTCCTTCAAAATTCTATACAAGAAAGCATTTTTTTCTCAAGTGATATCCTCCCTCTGCACATTTCCTGTGGTTACCTTCAGTTTTGCAACAACTGCCAGTTGTGTATTGAGGTTTATATGTGGTGCAGTACCAGCCTCGACTTTGTAAGTGCTTTTTACAGCGAAACAGCGACATGGGTTAGACAGTGAGATGAAGTAAGTGAGTTAAATTTGGTCGGGAATGCGCTCCTCATTCACAAAGGAACCAGCACTGCAGTGTTCACTGTCTTTGACTAAACCCCTCGGGATACTAGATAGTGGAGGAAAGATGAATATGAACAACATCGATCCAATACCAACCAGGTATTTTTCAACTTGATTTATTGTTGTACTTCCTATGTTATATATACTGCAGGTTGGAAGGCTTTCTTTTATACATGTTCACTTTTTAGCCTCTATCCAATGTTGGGGCAGCCAGCACATCAGTGCAAAAGATCAGGCTGAAGCATTTCCAGCTATATTCAGCCAGAAATGCCGAATGGATGATCCATCTCAGCCTCCTCTTGAGGTCCTCAGAATTTGATTCACTCCTTGTGATATCAAGGAATGGCTGAAGGCACTGGGTACATCAATACAGCAAAGGCAATGGGACCTGACAACATCCCAGCTGTAATACTTTAGACTTGTGGTCCAGAACGGACTGCTTGTTCCAGTACATCTACAACACTAGCTTCTATCCAACAATGTGGGAATATGCCAAGGTATATTCTGTTCTCAAGAAGCAGGCCAACTCTAGTCCAGCCAGTCACCACCCCATCAGTCTGTGCTCGATCATCAGAAAAGTGATGGAAGGTGCCATTGACAGTGCTATAATGCAGCACTTACTCAAATAACGTGTTCACTGATATTCAGTTTGGGTTCTGCCAAGGTCACTTGGCTCCACACCTCATTGCAGCCTTGGTCCGAAAACGGGCAAAAGAGTTGAATTTGAGAGATGAGATGAGAGTGACTGCCCTTGACATCAAGGCTGTAGTGTGGCATCAAGAAGCCCTAGCAAAAAAGGAAGTCCGTGGGAACCAGTGAAAAACTCTGTTGGCTGGAGTCATGCCTAGCACAAAGGAAGGTGGCAGTTGTTGGAGGTCAATCACCTTAGCCCCTGGAGTTCCTCAGAGTGTGTCACAAGGCCACACATCTTCAGCTGCTTCATCAATGACCTTCCAGCCAATATATGGTCAGTTGATACTCAGTGATGATTTCACAATGTTCAGTACCATTCATAATTCTTCACATCCGTGCTTACATACAGCAAGACTTGAGCAACATTTGGTTTGGGCTGATAAGTAACGATCATGTTCACACCCCATGCATTGACCATTTCCAACAAGAAAGAATCTAACCATCTTCCTTTGAAGTTCAGTGCCATTACTATCAGTGAATCCCCCACCATCAACACCCTGGGGGTAAATGGCTAGGACAGACATCATCCCTATCTGTCCTTATCTCACAATTGCTATTTTGGCTCCTGTGCGGTCTTAAATTGAAGGAGTAGTTGTATGAATTTGGAAGAAGAGCTTAAAAATGCTAAGTATTGGCTTTTCCATGCAGGTGGCAGCTTCTCAGTGTTTCACAGCAAAAAGCAACTATTTTTTATTATCAGCCAATCAGATCATTTGGAAGGTGGCACTTGCAATCTTCAGAGCCAGATAGGTTGGAACCAAGAAGACACACTTCCACTTTCTCCCATTGTTTTGTTGGAACTAAGCTAAGATGGTGATTAACAGGAATATACGTTGTGTGGGGGAGAAGACCTTTAGCTGCTTGTTTATATTTGGGGACAAATGCTAAGTTATCAACTGTGATAATTGGGTGTTACAGCTATGATTATTTAGTGTTTGCCCCCTAAAGAATTATGTATAACCTAAAAGTAACTTACTCAGTTAGCACTGGCTACAGTTGGCTACTGTTTTGTGTAAAACTTTAATACTGGTTGCAACTGCTTTTTGGCCATGAGATGGGATGTGAATGTGTTAAAATGCATTATTTGACAATTCTTACTTTCCTTGTGAATTTGCCAAGTTTTCAAACTAGAGTGGGGAAAGGAGCTGGAGTAATTGTGTATTACTTCATTACATTGTTACACTAAGTCAAGGCGCATGTCCCCATGGAAATAAATCTTTTGCCTATAATAAGTACCCTGTGTACTGCAAAAAGTGAACTTTTAAATTTATACAAGTCTGTTTTAAAAGCACTAAGAAAAAAGCTTTTAATTTGAGACTTTAAGTGTTGCTTACCTCTAGATTAAAAGTTACTTTCACATGGTATAATCACTAAATGTATGGTCTCCATATGGAGGATTTCATGGCAAAACCCATATTGTCTGAACTAAATATTTCTGCCCAGTCCCATCCTCAACGCTGCTTGCAGAGATATTACAGGCTTCTTGGAACCTACTAAGGCAGATGACCCTCGTCAGCCTTTCTTCCGGAAAGCACTAACATGAAGCGACACAAGTCATGAGGTAGCATCTTGTATAGTTGCTAGACTGTAAGCCTCCACAGCTGCCACCATGCTGAAGCATGCCTTATCTAATGATCCAGAGGAGACTCTCCCATCTAGAGCCAGTGAAACATAGCCCACTTGTCTGTGTCTCAGTTGCCTCAGGACTGGTGTCGGCTGCTGCACAAGTCGGGATATAGCCAAACAAATTCTATCAACTGGGACAGTGGAGATGCATCCAATATGGTGAAATATGCTCTCTACTACCAGAGCCATGCAGCCCTGAAAATCCAAGAGTCTTCACCCCTCGAACCAGAGTGAAACAGTAGGCAGGAAAGGTGTTGTGTTATGATGAGAAAGAAAGCCTGACGTGAAAGTTAATGAAATATCAGAAGAAGTTGTTTAAGATTATTGAGATGGGCTGATAAGTGGCAAGTAACATTCGTGCCAGGCAATGGCAATCTCCAACCAGAAAATCCCACCATCTCCCAGAGTATGGGGAGTCCTGGAGCCCAGCAGGACAGAGAACAATAAGATCAAAACAAAAAACTGCGGATGCTGGAAATCCAAAACAAAAACAAAATACCTGGAAAAACTCAGCAGGTCTGGCAGCATCTGCAGAGAGGAACACAGTTAACGCTTCGAGTCCGAATGACACTTCAACAGAACTAAGTAAAAATAGAAGAGAGGTGAAATATAAGCTGATTTAAGGAGGGGTGGGACAAGAAGAGCCAGGATAGGTGGAGATAACCAAAAGATGGCACAGACAAAAGGACAAAGAGCTGTTGAAGGTGGTGATATTATCTAAGGAATGTGCTAATTAAGGGTAGAAAACAGGACAAACAAGGTACAGATAGCCCTAGTGGGGGTGGGGTGGGGTGAAGGAATCGAAATAGGCTAAAAGGTAGAGATAAAACAATGGATGGAAATACATTTAGAAATAATGGAAATAGGTGGGAAAAGAAAAATCTATATAAATTATCGGAAAAAAAGGGGGGGGGATTGGACACCAAGCATGACCCAGACCTCCCTGTCGCTTGCCATTTCAACACTCCACCATGCTCTCATGCCCACATGTCCGTCCTTGGCCTGCTGCATTGTTCCAGTGAAGCTCAACGCAAACTGGAGGAACAGCACCTCATCTTCCGACTAGGCACTTTACAGTCTTCCGGACAGAGAACAGAAGTGGTAGCAATAAAATCAACACATTATGATCAAGGTTAAGTTAGGGGACTTCTCTCAAGGAAAAGTTTAGGTATTCAGGATGTTGGATTGATATTTTCATTACAATTCCCCAGGGCATAGTTAGGGCACTTGTGAATTTCGTTGGCACTGTTCCTTTCTTTGGCTTAGTCACTCCTGTGATAGGATATTGTCTCCTAGTTAAATGGGGAAGTAGATACGTTGTTCTCTCGTCATGCCTCTTATATTTTTATAAACCTTGATATGTGTGCAATTCTATGAAAACAATATAATTTGTTACTTCAATTTAAAAAAAACTAATATGCAATTTGGTTTAACAGGTGCAGCCGAAGACCTGCAGTTCTGCATCACATATGCTGAGGTATGTGTTTGCATACTTTTCATATTATAGAAGTTTATCTTAATGTTAACAACTTGCAAGATTTGTTTTTATTTTTTATTTTTTTATTAGCCAATGTGGCAAACAAAAGCTTTTTCAGACAACCTAATGCTCCTTTGAAGAGTCTTGGGATGTTTTATTACTTTTAAAGATGTTATATAAATATACATTGTTGTGTTAATGTCCTGCAGTTTCGATTTAAAAAAAATGTAGATTAGGTATCTTCAGTAGAGGGTTGATTTTCAAAGTAGCCCTAGTCATATGTATGTTGCTTTTCTGTGAGGGTTTTACAGATTCAGTGATAGAATGCTAGGACTATCCCCTCTGTAGTACTTAGGTTTAAGTCCACTTCAGACTGAAGGTATGATCATTTCTACCCTTCCACTGTAGGGTAATAAGTGAAATAAATTTGGCAAGGAAACTGCCTCTGATATATGAAGAATTGTCACAAAGCTAATAGCTGCTAAAAGGAAAATCAAGCTTAATTAAAATGGAATATAGAATGGTCACAGTAACACAGCAGAGGCTTCGTCTAAAGTTGGGGTTAGACGACATTGTTAAGAAATGTGGGGGCAGATTATCCTCCAGCAGATTCACCACCTGGCTAATGAGTGCATGGTGATCATCCAAGGTGCAAAAAGTGAACGTAAATGGCATTGGCAGTTTCTTGATGAACAAATTGCTTTTGAAGTCATGTTTTCCTGTCATAATGCACTGTGTCATATTGTAGCATTAATGACAATCATAGAGTAATCAACCTGTTAGTAGTGTAACATCCTGTATAAAGAGGGCGGCATTTATAGTTTTTCAATATCTGCCAACCCTGGGTAAGATTTCCCGCTTTCATCGCATGCTCATAAGAACAGGAGCAGGAGTAGACAATACAGCCTGATCTCCTTTCCCCACACCACCCCTGCCCCACTGCCCCATGTTTAAGATTCCCCAATCAGGGGAAACAATCACTCGGCTGGATTTTCACCATGCAGGCGGGAAACAGGAGCTGGGTCTGTTTCTGTGTCAGAAACGCCTCTGGTGCAAAACTGACTGAAGTTTAGATTTTCATGGGGATGAAGACTTTGTTGAAATGGAGACGGGTTTTTTGTCCAATTGGGGAAGTGGCACTAGGTGAATTGATAGTTCGGAGAAGCAGTGCAGATATGTTGGGCAGAATGGCCTCCTTCTGTGCTGTAGTAATTCTGTGATTCAATTACAGCTAGTGGGAGTAGGAACAGGTGCGGGTCAGATGAAGAGTGGGACTCATTTAGACACCCACGGCAGCTGGTTGTCCTGAGGGAGCGATCTGAGGTTTGTGTCAAATCTTCCGCTGCATCACAGGGAAGTGAGATGTCGCGGGAGAGCCAGGGGCTTAGCACCCATGAGGGAAAGGAGGGAGGTCTTCTTCCTGGAGGGTGGCAGAAGGAGGCCACCCCATCATGCCGCAGGGGCACCTCTCTGTTAAGCCTCATCATCTTCTGCCTTCAATCCTTCCTCCACTCTTAAACTTCTGCACTTGTTCCTCCCTGATGAGCTGTCCCCTTCCATGAACTTATTGTCCTCAAGGTCCAACCCTCTCTGGGGGAAAGTGCAGCAGTCCCCCACAGTGACTGAGACTCTTGCAAGAAGGGTTTTGGAGGACACCACTTGACTGGTCCAGGCACCAGAGCCTAGTGTCCTTTGAGCCTGCAACGGCCATCAGTTGTAAATGTGGTGTGTTGTCCAACCTTGGCAAGGAGAGCGTCAGTTGCCTTGGTGATGCACTGGTGTGCAGTCGCCTTGGTGATGCACTGGTGTACATTCGCCTTGGTGATGCACTGGTGTGCATTCGCCTTGGTGATGCACTGGTGTGCATTCGCCTTGGTGATGCACTGGTGTGCAGTCGCCTTGGTGATGCACTGGTGTGCAGTCGCCTTGGTGATGCACTGGTGTGCATTCGCCTTGGTGATGCACTGGTGTGCAGTCGCCTTGGTGATGCACTGGTGTGCAGTCGCCTTGGTGATGCACTGGTGTGCATTCGCCTTGGTGATGCACTGGTGTGCATTCGCCTTGGTGATGCACTGGTGTGCATTCGCCTTGGTGATGCACTGGTGTGCATTCGCCTTGGTGATGCACTGGTGTGCAGTCGCCATGGTGATGCACTGGTGTGCAGTCGCCATGGTGATGCACTGGTGTGCAGTCGCCTTGGTGATGCACTGGTGTGCAGTCGCCTTGGTGATGTGCAGAGGTCCTCAGCTGAGCCTTGAAAGGATCCAGCAACAAAGAAATTCAAGGCCACAGTGGGGCGGGGTGTGAGGTCTGCATGGATAAGGGTACAGGTGTCTGTGATCATCTGCCTAGAGAGTTACAGTCTTCCTTGGCTCTGGTTTTCAATCATGTCCATGTATCTTCACATCTGGCTATAGACCCTGTGCTCGGTAGTGTATTCTTCTCCTTTGCCTACCTCAATCTCCCTCCTCTGGCCTCCTGATGCCTGGTGCTCTGCCCTTCCCGCGCAGTTTGCTGCTCCTCACCTCCAATGGCCTCGATTTCTGAGGCTGCAGCACCATGCCTGGTAGTCAGGCTGAGTCCAAACCGCCTTGTCCACTGCTCTGATGCCTGCATGATACCTAGAGGGTGATGATCCCCTGAACTGGCAAGTTCTTAATGTTGACTCTTCCCCTGATCTGTGATGGGCTGCTGCAACTTTTACTTCAAAAGGAGAAGCTCTTTCACCTGTGAGCAGTGCTTACACTTCAGAAACGTTTCTGGCCTCCTTAACTCACTCCTGACCTGGTCCAGGCCTTCCTTCAGCTGGTCTGAAGCAGGCAACTCCTAAATGCCGCATGTCTCTCGCAAGTGCAAAAGACTTCAGAAAGACACGCTTTTAACAAGGCCTTCGGCAGGAGCATGGCTACATTTGCCAGCCTGTACTCTGCCCCCCAATGTTCTTGCAAAAATTTTAGGTGAATTTCAGGGAGGTCAACACACAAAACAATTAGTGCCTGAGTGGCATTTAATATGGAAGGCCTTCCCTAAAAGAGGCAACACACGCTTCCTGCCCTGCCACTTCCGTTCAAATACAGCCCCATACTTTTATTGTTCTTTGCAAGTACAGGAAACATTCCAGTTACAAATGATGTTGCATCTTTTATTGCTAGCCAGACAAATTACTTAAGTGACATTTTAACTCTGAATATGGGGCCCTAAGGGCCCTTCACTCCATCCCAGCACCCACCCCGGTGAAAATGTCAGCAGCGAGGTCTCCCTTGCTCTGGAAGGTTGTCCTCCAGCCATTTAATGGTCATCAGGCTGTTAATTGACATCAGCTGGGTCTTCTGCCTCCATCTGGGGAGGCTGTCCTGGCTCTGAGAGCTGCCAGCCAATCACATGGTTGGCAACTCTTGTCCCAGCAGTGCCACCAAGAGCAGTGGCCACTGCTGGGACTACATCCAGCCCCCAAGGGTGAGGAGCTATGAATAAGCAGTGGGTGGTGTTCAGAGGGGCCAGGCTCGAAGGCTTGGGCAAGGGGGATGGGGGTGGTTGCTGAGGTAGACAGGAAGGGTTAGGAGGGGAAACGTGGGGTCATAAGACTTTGGATGGGTGGGGGGTTCTCCAAAGAAGGTTAACACCCCCCCCCCCTTTTACCGCCACCAGCTCGCGCAGTGAAAGCTGCTAGGTTGGCTGCTGGTTGTGGGCCTATCCCATCACTGTTTAAATCCTATTCATTAGCCAGTTAAGGATCTCAATTGGCCCAAGAACAGAAAATCCACCTGATGCTGCACCTGCACTGGTGGGTAAGGGGCAAACACAGTGACCGTTGCATTTTGCTGCCGCCCACCACCCCCCCAACAACCCCCTCCCCCCGCCAACCACCCACCCCCCCAACCCCACAGCCCCCCAACCCCACCCCACCACCCCACAGCCCCTCAACCCCACAGCCCCTCAACCCCACAGCCCCCAACCCCACAGCCCCCAACTCCACAGTCCCTCAACCCCACAGTCCCTCAACCCCACAGCCCCTCAACCCCACAGCCCCCCAACCCCACCCCACCACCACACCCCCCACCCCCCACCCCCCAACCCCACGCCACCACCCCACCCACCACTCCCCCACCACCACAAGCCCCCCCCACCACCACACCCCCCACCCCCCACCCCCCAACCCCACCCCACCACCCTCACCTGCAAAGTCACTGCCAGCTGGCTGTAAAATCCAACCCATGGGGTACTTTACTTCACCAAAATATTCAGTGTACATTTGACAATATAATTACTTAAAAGAAGGAACACATTTTTTGTAATAACTGAATAATATGATGTGCAGATAATACTTATTTTTCCTCAGAGGAAGTTGAAGATATTTTGCATTTGACTGGCTTAAATTGGCTACCCGAAGCAGTGAAAAATGGACAGGATTTTAAATCAATGCCAACATTAAAGACTTCATGGGATGTGGGCATCGCTGGCTGGGCCAGCATTTATTGCCCAACCCTAATTGCCCCTGAGAAGTGGGTGATGGTGAGCTGCCTTCTTGAAACACTGCAGTCCATGTGGTGTAGTTACACCCCCAGTGTTGTAAGGAAAGGAGTGCCAGGATCTTGACCCAGTGACAGCATTGGAACAGCGAAATATTTCCAGGTCAGGATGGCAAGTTGGAAATAAATTTCTTATTATTTAAAAGTGAAGTGCACAGACAATGTTTGACACAAGTGGCTTCGAAATACCAGAATATGTATTGAAGAAAGTCAACATGGAGAATAACATGTTGCACGGGCATTCTTCCAGAAATGCACACGTCAGCAGTGAACATTTGGGCTTTAAAGTTTTTAATGATGTTCTGCCAAGACACAGGGAAAAACTTTTTCCACCCCGTTAGGGGGGATGTGCAGGAGTGGGCGCGGGCAGGTGTGCCTCCAATTGGCGCCAATTAAGGCCCGCCCAGCCCAGCGTGACATCCGCCAGGAAGTGCAATGAGCTCCCTGTGTGGGCGGCGGGGGGATTCCCTCAGCCGGGAGTGCATGCGCAGGAAAGAGCGACTCACCTCCCTGAGGCTAAGTGCCGCCTCAGGGAGATCGACTCCAAACTTAAAAATGTTAAAGAGACAAAAACAAAATTTCTCTGACACTGTCACATGAGTTGGGACATGTCCGTCACTTTTAGCGAAACCTTTATTAAATATTTTAAAACCCTCATGAAACTTCATCCCACCCGTGGATGAGGCTCCATGCTTTTTCTGAAGCCCCCCCCAGGGCTCCCGGCCCACCCGCTAATCCTAAGGTTGGACGGGAAGGTCCATTAATTATGTTAAGTACTTTTTAAATGGCCTCAAAAGGCCGTCGAGAGGTCGGCAGGCGCCACAGTTGATTCAGCTGCGCCTCCGCCCACCTGAAAATGGAAATGACGTCGGGAGTTCCGCCCGACATCATCCCACATCGTTTTACGTGTCGGTGAGCGGGCCCCATCCCCCGCTCGCCGCCAGGAAGATCCTGTCCATAGTGTTCTGCCAAGACATGCTGTTGGCTACACATCTTTGGCCTTTATCAGAGGACATGTATTTTGACTTTAGATAATTGGAACATTTTAAAAGCCCATACAATATTTCCATCCAGTAGGATGTTATATAATTGACAATCCATTTTAAAGGCCTGCATTTTTTTGATGTGACTTATGACTGAATTTGTTATTAAGTCACAAAGTATTTGCATTACTAGGCAGGACTGTGACTCACCTAACTGGCATGGATAGTCTTGTTGCAGAAGACGAACAAAAACAAACAGTACTGACAGCTACAGTCGAGGCCTTCTCTATCCCTTGCTCTCATGCCCATGGCTCGACAGCAGATTCCATAAGCAAACTGAGGGGCAAAATTAGGTAGCTTTGAAAACGGGTCGAAGGATCTCCCACTGATTCCACTGTAGCCAGCGAGCAAACTTCATGCTGTTTGTTGATTTCATTGATTTCATCATAATGTCAGAAGGGGGGATGTTCGCTGATGATTGCACAATGTTCAGCACCATTTGCGACGACTCAGATACTGAAGCAGTCCATGTCCAAATGCAGCAAGACCTGGACAATATTCAGGCTTGGGCTGACAAGTAACATTTGTGCCACACAAGTGCCAGGCAATGAGCATCTCCAACGAGAGAATCTAGCCATCGTCCCTGGACGTTCAATGGCATTACCATTGCTGAATCCCCCACTATATCAACATCCTTGGGGTTACCATTGACCAGAAACTGAATTGGGCTAGCCATGTAAATACTGTGGCTACAAGAGCAGGTCAGAGGCTAGGAATTCTGCAGCGAGTAACTCACCGTCTGACTCCCCAAAGCTGTCCAATATCCATAAGACACAAGTCAGGAGTGTGATGAAATACTCTCCACTTGCCTGGATGAGTGCAACTCCAACAACACTCAAGAAGCTTGACACCATTCAGGACAAAGCAGCCCTCTTGATTGTCACAGACCCACAAACATTCACTCCCTCCACGACCGACGCACAATAGCAGCAGTGTGTACCACCTGTAAGATGCACTCATCAGTAGGAACTCATCAAGGCTCCTTAGACAGCACCTCCCAAACCCACAACTGCTACCATCTAGAAGAACAAGGGCGGCAGACACACAGGAGCACCACTACCTGGAAGTTTCCCTCCAAGTCACTCACCATCCTGACTTGGAAATATATCATCATTCCTTCAGTGTCACTGGGTCAAAGTCCTGGAATCCCCTCCCTAACAGCACTGTGGGTGTACCTACACCACATGGACTGCAGTCGTTCAAGAAGGCAGCTCACCACCACCTTCTCAAGGGCAATTCGGGATGGGCAATAAATACTGGCCTAGCCAGCGATGCCCACATCCCATGAATGAATAAAAAGAAATGGGGGAGTGAGGAACAGACAAAAGGGCAGGTCTGTGGTAGGGTGGTGGACAAGAGAGACGAAATGACAAAAGGGATAATGGTGCAAGGCAAAAGGAAATTGTATTGGGACAAGTAAAGAAATACAAGATGGAGGTGTAAACGGGACAAAAAGCATCATCACTAACTGCAGCTGACAAAAACAAAAATGGGGACAAGAGGGTTATGATCTAAAATTGTTGAGCTCATTATTGAGCCTGGAAAGCTGCAAAGTGCCTCACTAACAACAATAGCTGGCATTTATGTATCGTTCTTAAAGTGGTAATACTCCCATGGGCTTCACAGGAGCATTATAAAACAAGGTATGACACCAAGCTGGTCAAAGAGGTAGGTTTTAAGGAGGAAAATGATGTTGAGAGGCAGTGAGGTTCAGAGAGGGAATTAAAAAGAGTTTAGGGCCTTGGTAGCTGAAGGCAAGATCACCAGTGGTGGAATGATTAAAGTTGGGGATACTGAAGAGGGGGGATTTAGAGCAGCACAGATATTTCAATCGAATTTAGTGCTGGAGGAGTTTGGAGCACAAAGGAGCATGACTACAGAATGAAAGTGGCTGATTTAATAAGTGGGCACAAGGAGCAGTCTGAAGAACAGCAAATGAGCTGACATCCTGAAGGCTGAGCCTGTAGCTTGTAAAAATAAGATGGGGAAGCAGAAGGATCAAAATGAAAGAAATCAGCTGATCTGGCTAACCTCCTGCTGAGTGAGCATGTGTCCATACTTCAAAATCATGACCTGAGTTTGACATCGCTTCCTGCTGTGTCCCTGATTTAGCCGACCTAGCACCGAGGCTGAGAAGAAGCGGCACTATGTTGAGGCACTAAAGGGAGCTTGTGCCAGAATTGCAGGTATCGATGCAGACTAAGGCTCATGGCATAGACCTGTTGGGCTGACTGTCTTGCTTCTGTGCTATAATATTAATGTAATGTATTAAGGTTGAAGAATGAGAATTACTTTGACAGCTGAATTTCATTTTAACCCACTCAATCCATCCCTACTGGTGGTCTTTTGTCACATATTCCACTACATCATTTGACAACATTACTAATGAAATGCATTAGCCAAATCAGCAAGCACTTAACTATATATAATCAGTAGAGACACAGGCATATGAACATGCATATAATCACCATAAACACAAAAAATATAGTTAACTTATTAGGTAGATTGTAACTTTGCATCTTAAATTCATTGGCTTTAAAAAACTTATGCAATTTTTGTTTCATTTATACACTAGGGAAGTTGTAATTTATCACAGTTGGAAACATGGTTGAGATATTTTGGCGCCTGCTTTTTTTAGGTTACTTGCATAAGGCCTTGTGCTTCCTGTTGAATATAAAATTGATGGTCATTGTGATTCAGCAATAATTACACCAACATTGAAGCGCGCAGTATTGGTGTCTGTACTTCCAGCTGCAGAATTATCATTGTATCTTTACAAAGATTAAAGCATTAAAATATTTAAAGTATTTAAAGCACAAAAACAGGTCATTCAACCCTACTTGTTTATGCCAGTATTTATACTCCAAATGAACCTCCTCCCAATCTACTTCATCCTACCTATCATAGCCTCCTATTCCTCTCTCCCACATGTACTTATACAGTTTCCCCTTAAATGCATTCATGAAGGAGAGTACAGTGTCATTGATGTGCATGGGCTTATCTCCAACTGTACTTCATGTCCTTAAGTTATTTTAAAACTGAATATAAAGACCATTGACTTTCTAAGCAAATGCAGTGTACTTGCCTGAACCATTTACAAAGATCATACTTGGTGAATTGTAACTGTTACGACTGGGATAGGAGGAGTACCCAAACTATCCAGCCCCACTACTCCACAGGCCGTACCAATAAGTTAAATGTTTAACTATACCTCTAGCACACAGAAGAAAAGAGACTGTGACCAGGCTGCTTTCAAAAACTCACAATTATTAATTTAGTTTAAAACAAAACTTCTGGCTAACACACTACTGTAATCAGGAAGAATAACTATCTATCTCTTCCTAAAGAATTCCCCCAGCGCATACACAGACAAACAAAGGACCGATAGAGTCTCTCTGCAGAGATGGGCTTTGGAAGACAGACATTATAAAATAAAGGATAAAGTCTGCAGGGTCTCTACACTGTCAACTTGGAGTTTTCTCGTGTGCAGACAGGCCACTGGCCCGTGTGAATGCCTGGAAGTTTTCACTAACTGGCCTAGCTTTGCAGGTCCAAATTCAGACTGGTTACACTCCGATGAGGGTTCTCTGGCTACAGCTTGATAGCCACGTACAATTTTAGGCAAGCTAGAGAGAGACAGAGAGAGCCAGTCAAGGTGGCCTTCCTTTCTCAGCTTGTTCTCCAACAAGACTTACTTCAAAACAAGCAGCTTCACAATTTAAGTTTTTTTCTCTCTCCCATGGGATTGCCTTTTTTTGCCTCCTGGCATTTCATTAATTAAAGGGTTTTGCAGTTCAACACAAACAAACAGCTCCTTTTCAAGAAGGTGATTTTTTTTCAAACAGACCTGCTTGTGGACAGTTCCCAGATGAACTTATGACCTTTTTTCAAAAAAATCCCAGGTTACCATCCACATGCCTAGATCATGCCAAGATATGATTCTAACATACAATTTTTAATCCTTTTGTATGAAATTCCTTTGCCTTGTATTTTAACAAAGGCATTAAGCTGTTTAAAAAGATATTGAAAGAATCAGGTTAATAATTTGTACCTAATACATGCGCAGATTAATTTCAAGATCCAGAAATTATGGATATCATATGTAAATGTTGCCGTGTTGGGTCCTACTTTTATGACATTTGTTTCTGAAATTTGATACGAATCTTTAAATTATTGAAATAGTTACATTTGAAATGTAAAAATATTTTTGATTTTTTAGGCTTATATAACTCAGCAAGTGAACAGATTTCACGTGTGGTTTACCCAGGAAGAACTTTGTATAGCTACAACATGACTTCTATTCCCCCTTATATCCCCTTCCTCTAACTGTGAAGGCCAACATTCCATAAGCCTTCTTTTATTGTTTTTGTACCTATCCATGGCATTTTAATAACCTATCCACATGAACCACCTTGATGTTGGGCATTCCTCCACCAGTCTGTGACCTCTCATTTTTGTAGTGTGCCAGCTTGTCCTGCATAAATAGAGATGGAGAGAGCGTAAGCAGGACACCTGCCAGGCCAGATGAGAAGGATGCCTGGCCTGTGTGGTAGTGAGTGGTGCTATGGATGGGATGAGGGCAGGAGCGCAGGGCAGATGAAGGCGTATGTGAGAAAGTGAATGCTAATGCCCTTTGAACTGGCAGTGAATGAGGGCTCTGTGGGTGTGTGATGGGTTTGTGAGTGCGAGAGTTGAGAGTGATGAGAGGAGTAACTTACCCTGGTGGAACAGAGGAGATCATTCATCCTCTTTCGGCATTGGGTGGCTGTCCTCTTTTGCAGGGCGTTGGCGCTGACCACCACTGCCACCGCCTCCCACGCTGGATTAGTGACCTTGATTGTTGGTCTTCGTCTAGAGCGGGGGTTACAGGACTTCCACTACACCCAGTAAGCGCCTGAGGGAGGCACTGCTAAATTTGGGAACAGCATGTTTCCTCCCTTTGGCAGCCATGACTTGCAGCAGCTTTCGATCCCTTAGAGACTACCAGCTCTGTGCAGGGACACCCTTTCAATATGGCGCCTGGATTACTGAAGGCATAAGGTGACAGCAGGGCAGGTGAATCAGAGGCTGCCCGCCAGCAATCCGGAGTGTTTCCCATGCATGTGTTATTGAGAGGCAGGATGTGCTGAGATGGGCACGATATGGAGCGAAAACCTGTCGTTGCAGCTGGTGGGTAAAACGACTTTCTTCACACCCGCTACTGCACTTAGTGCAAATCTGGGACAATTCCGCCCAGTGTCTTTTCCATTAGAAACCCTGTCATTTCTACAAGCTTCACACATAATTTGCTTCACATCTAGATAAAGCAGCCATGAGTTTCCAGGTTCAATTGCAGAAACCAGCAGAGGTTGATTTCACAAGCTCTGACTGCAGAAACTTTAAGATAAAAGCAAAAAAACTGCAGATGCTGGAAATCCAAAACAAAAACAAAAATACTTGAAAAAACTCAGCAAGTCTGGCAGTATCTGCAGAGAGGAACACAGTCAACGTTTCGAGTCCGAATGACCCTTCAACAGAACTAAGTAAAAATAGAAGAGGTGAAATATAAGCTAGTTTAAGGGGGAAACATTTTAGGGTCCCCCTTGTCCTCACTTATCACCCCACCAGCCTCCGCATTCAAAGGATCATCCTCCGCCATTTCCGTCAACTCCAGCATGATGCCACCACCAAACACATCTTCTTCCCCCCCCCCCCCCCCCCCCCCCCCCCCCCCCCCCCGCCGCCGGCGGCATTCCACATGAATTGTTCCCTCTGGGACACCCTGGTCCACTCCTCCCATCACCCCCTACACCTCAACCCCCTCCCACAGCACCTTCCCATGCAACCGCAGAAGGTGCAACACCTGCCCCTTTACTTCCCCCCTCCTCACTGTCCAAGGGCCCAAACACTCCTTTCAAGTGAAGCAGCATTTCACTTGCACTTCCCTCAATTTAGTCTACCGCATTCGTTGCTCCCAATGCGGTTTCCCCTGCATTGGAAAGACCAAAAACAGACTGGGTGACCGCTTTGCAGAACACCTTCAGTCTGTCCGCAAGCATGACCCAGACCTCCCTGTCGCTTGCCATTTCAACACTCCACCCTGCTCTCATGCCCACATATCCATCCTTGACCTGCTGCATTGTTCCAGTGAAGCCCAACGCAAACTGGAGGAACAGCACCTCATCTTCCGACTAGGCACTTTACAGCATTCCGGACTGAATACTGAGTTCAACAACTTTAGATCATGGACTCTCTCCTCCATCCCCACCCCCTTTCCGATTTCCCCCTTTTTTTCCAATAATTTATATAGATTTTTCTTTTCCCACCTATTTCCATTATTTTTAAATGTATTTCCATCCATTGTTTTATCTCTACCTTTTAGTCTATTTTGATTCCTTCACCCCACCCCACCCCCACTAGGGCTATCTGTACCTTGTTTGTCCGGCTTTCTACCCTTAATTAGCACATTCCTTAGATAATATCACCACCTTCAACACTTCTTTGTCCTTTTGTCTGTGACACCTTTTGGTTATCTCCATCTATCACTGGCTCTACTTGTCCCACACCACCACCAACACCACCACCACCACCATCACCACCACCATCACCACCATCACCACCACCATCACCACCATCACCACCACCATCACCATCACCACCACCACCACCACCACCATCACCACCACCACCACCATCACCACCACCACCACCACCATCACCACCACCACCACCACCATCACCACCACCACCATCACCACCACCATCACCACCACCACCACCATCACCACCACCACCACCAACACCACCACCACCACCATCATCACCACCACCACCACCACCATCACCACCATCACCATCACCACCATCACCATCACCACCATCACCACCACCACCATCACCACCATCACCACCACCACCACCACCACCATCACCACCACCACCACCACCATCACCACCACCACCACCATCACCACCACCACCACCATCACCACCACCACCATCACCACCACCACCGTCACCACCACCACCGCCATCACCACCACCACCATCACCACCACCAGCACCACCATCACCACCATCACCACCACCACCATCACCACCACCACCACCATCACCATCACCACCACCACCACCATCACCACCACCACCACCATCACCACCACCACCATCACCACCACCACCATCACCACCATCAGCACCACCACCACCACCACCACCACCATCACCACCACCATCACCACCACCACCATCACCACCACCACCACCACCACCACCAACAACAACCCCCCCCCACCCCCCTCCCCCGCCCAATTGTGCAATGCTGTGGAGTTCAGTATGAACATTCCCATATCTGGCCTTCATAACAGGACCAAGATAAAGAAGGAAATAAGAGGCACACAAACAAAGACATTGCCACTGAAAAAGACCACCAACTAGCAAGTACTATTCTGCCAAATTCTATAAACCATTCCCCTCTTTCAAAGATGGAAGAGAGAAGCTCTGCTTAAGGAGATTATGGGTTCATTAAGAAGTCTTTGCTGAAACTCTTGTAACCGAACTCCAAACATATATGGCATTAGAATTCTCAGAACTTTCTAAATTGCAAGTGATTCCATGATCTTATTTTTCAGATGATTTGCAACCAGAGGCATAAGACCTTTGTCCATTAGAGTCAAATTTTCAGGAAACTGCCACAGCACCTTCACTCTTTGTAGCTTAGCATCTTTCCTCTCTTACAGGATGAAGGAGAAGGCTGGTTATCCAGTGACAAGGGCTATCCCTTGACTACATTTCTAATGATGGCTCTCCATATGCCCTCCATTGATGTTAAGGAATGGCATATTAAGGCTCATGTTTAGGTCCCTTATCATGGTGGAGCATACTATAAGCAATCTGAAGGCATGCTCAAGAGAGCATTGCAGAACAAACTAGCTAGGATCTGCAGAATAGTTGTGGCAGCTGTGTCTTGAATAACCTTGTCCTGATGAAGAACCTTTCATTGGTGATCCTAGACGAACAAGAGGAGCCAATAGTGAGCATTCAGCAGCCACTTGATCAGCAGCAACAGGAGGCAGGAGCAGTGAAAGCCTTGGAACCTGAGTGAAACATATTAAACAATACCTAATAAATATTTAAAGAAATCCAGAATAGTGCAGATTCTGGAAATCTGAAATTAAAATCCAAAAATGCTGGAAACACTCAGCAGGTCAAGTAGCATTTCTGGAGAGAGAAACAGTGACTTTTCATCAGAACGAGAAGATGTTAAGAGATTAATGGTTTTTAAGCAAGCCCAAAGCTGGGGGAAAGGGAGCCAAGGAAAGGAAATAAGGGTAAAATATCAATGTAGAAGGGAGGTCAGGAGTGACTAAATGGCAGAAGTGATGAAGGTGTAAGACAAAGGAGGTGATGTTGAGACTAATATAAAAACAAAAGAGGGGTCCACAGGAGGTATGAATGGTTACAGCAGAATAGCAGAGGAAGGGAACCTGGAAAATATGCCAAAAAGAAGCTTCCTATAGCCTTAGAAATGGTGGTAGAAAGGCAGATAAACTTCACTCAGCAATTATTATGGCAATGAAGTGGCTTTTTTCTATGTTCAGTTAAATATAATCTATATGATCTTGCTTTACATCAGAATTTTATATTTCTGCAAGTGCTGATGTTGACAATTGTTATTTTTTTATTCAGAAGTCACAGAGCAGTTTGAGTTTAGAGGCATACTCAACAAAGCAAAAAAGGAAAGTGTGTCAGTGTTTAATGGAGAACATTATCAAACAGAAGCAAGAACAAAGATCAACAGCAACTGAAACAATGAGCAAGGTAAGTCTTTTTACATAGGAGCAAAATAATCTTGCTACTGTCATAAGTACACATTTTACAGAGATTACTTGTTTATGTTCTTGCCTTTTATATTTTCCAATAATTGAACGGGCTAAGTTTTCACTTTCAGCTAGGCAATTTTTGCAAGAAATGCAAACAACAAATGGAAGGAATGTAACATCCAATAGCTTGAAAATAAAATATTGTGATTGAAAGATTCACATTGATGAAAAAGATCTATCCCATCAATAATTTTGTTTCTATAATTTTCTAATGCTGTGTCAAAAAAACCACTATCAAAAGTAACTTGAATATTTTGTCTTTGTTTCCTGCTTGGGAGTGCAACATGTTTTAGCATGTTTTGGCTTTATTTCAAAATTTGAGAACGCAGGTGACAAAAATACAAAATATTGCATTTTATATGGAAACTGACATTTATTATAATCAAAACCTTAATTATACTACAGATGTAATATTGATGTCATGAGGTTCTGTTCAGAAGCTACAGTGTGCTCAGATTCACACCCTAAACTGACACTGGAGGGAAGAAGGGTTGAGATGCAGTCCTCAGGAACGCGCTCTGTTTCACTCTAGGGTTAGATTGAGTTCCAACTTTTTAGCTATACTATAATGTTTGCTTCAGTGCCATTTTGCAGCATTACTAAAGTTGAATTGTAAATGTGGTCAAAGTCAGTTAACTTTCCCAGCTCAACATGCATAATTCAATATAAGTTGTCATAAAATAGGAAGTAGTAGATACACACATTGAGTTATGAACAATGTATAATTTTAAGTTGACTTTATTTATATATATATATATATTATATATATATATATGTGTGTATATATATATATAAATATATATATATATTTGATAAGAAAGATAAAAATGGTTTGAGTTTCATTTAGGTTTTGTTTATGAACCTTGTGCCTGGGAGCTTTCAGGATTTGTGGGTTTGTTGTATATATACATTTTTAATGAGGTCTTGTAACCCCAGACGTGAAAGAGATCAGTTAAAAGGGGTTGAAAGTACAGTGATTTTGAAAGAAAAACACAAAGTAGAAGAGCTTTACTGTTGCCTAGTAACAGTGATCCAGGAGCACAGGCACAGAAGAAGACAGGAGTTCAGTGAGTAGATGTCAGAGAGAGAGAAGACAAGGATTTTAAAGCTCTCTGAGTAGAAAAACTCCAAAGCTAGTGGGACACGAGTTAACTGAATAATCAGTTATGGGACTCAGTAAAATGATCAGTTTAGCAGAATTGCTATTGGAAAACTGAGTTTAGGATCTCACTTGTTTGCTCTGCAGGTGAAGAAACAGTGAGATTAGAGTGCTTTTTTTTTGGTGAGTGCTTTTTTTTTCATGGAGAGATACAAGTTGGGTGAGAAGCATCAAGTGAATGCTCAGGAAATTCACTGGAAGAAAACCATTTGAAATTGTGCTGGTCCCAAGCGAAATAGCCTTTGTGTCAAGCTAGTGGTAACTCTTCACTGGTTTATGTGCCTGTAAAGATATTGCTGGAGTAAAGAAATAGTGGGAATTTGAATCGTTTTCTTGGGTTTGTTTTGAGATCTTTCCAACCTTTTTGTCTGGCATAATATAATTCAATCTTCCTGTTTTAAAAAATATTTTATTCTTTGTATTAAAAGTTCATCAGCAGATTCCTGTGAATTTGTTCAGTAACTCTACAGTTCCTTTAAGAGAAAGGTAGGATCTATCAAGTCAGGTTTCACTCTGGGATTTGACTTGCCCACTATTAACAGCAGCTGGGCTTGTAACAGTTAAGATTACTATTGCAATTAATGCTGACTTTTGGAAAATGAAATTTTCTCTGATTGTATTCAAGATGTACACACAGTGGGAGGGAATATTATTTGCTTGCACAAGGTGGGAAAGGGGATGGGGGGTGCTGGTAAAATCTCAGGCAGATGCAGGATTGGACCAGCTTCCTACCACAAGCAGGCAGGAAGCCAATTTGAATATGGCCCTAGTAAGGGTGATTTTACCAGGCCATTAGCATTTTGCCGACAGCTGATCAGCCCACCACGTGTGGGGAGGCCGCTGACTAAATGAAGCTGGTCTCCCAGTGGCGTCCCAGGGTGAGTTTTTTACACAGCGAGAGGGTTGAGGGCAGGGAAGGGGACCCCCATGGCCCCAGCGATTTCCTCAAAGTTTCCCGTCCGTCAACAGCAATTTTATTTTTGTAAACTATTTCAACCTACCTCCAGTAGGCTGCAGGGCCCCTGTCTGTTTCAACAGCTGCCACCTACCTATGTGGCATTGCTGACTCTCCTGAACTGCCAACCCTCTGTTTGGGCTGGCAGCTCCCTGGGGGTGCGGTGGGAAAGGGGGTTGTGCAGTTGGCTGCCTTGGGTAGGACAGCTTATTCATCTGCTGCCACCCATAAAATTAATGCGGAAGTCTTGCCAGCCAGCCGCACATGTCGCTGACATACATTTCCGGCTGATGTCAGCACTTAGCCAGTCTCAGCAAAATTCGGCTAAATATGTATACTACTTCACTGATTTCTCAGGAAGCGATCTTAGATATGCGTTAGCGTATTTGTCTGATACTGCAAAGTCAAGAGAAAATAACCTGTTTGCTTCTACATCTCATATGCCTATTCGCATTCAGAAGACCAGAACGATATTATCTCTCAATTTGCTGTTTACCAATGAAAAATAGCTTTATTCTATTGGTCTGTCAACATGTCTTTGATATTTAAATTCAGAATTATTCCTGGCATTATTTTATAAACTCTCTTTACTATGGTAATGATTAATAGCTTTTAGGGTTAGGTGAATATTGATAAATGCATTTTTGTTCAGCAGCAAAGTATGGATCAAAGCTGAGGTAATGTTCACTTTTCCGGTTCACTGGAGAGGAGGGCCATCATTTAAATGAGTCCATTTGGCCCAAGTTGACTCAGAAGTTGGTTTTCTCGCCCTGTTTGCTAATTATCAGTCAGTCTTGGACCATATTGATTTTTATCTTGCGGTCGATGTATTTGTTCAGCCAAAATTCAGTCAAAAACCACAGCTTAGATGTTCCAGGATCAGTTGCTGTGAAAATAATAACTAAGAAAACTGATTTTTTTTTAAGAAAAAGAATTTTCAGAAATTCTTAAAAGCATCATTGGGGAATTACAACTGTTTTCACGATGCTTCTGTGAGCACTTTAGGATATGAAAGGTGTTATACACATGCAAGTTATTGTTGTTGGCAGGGCCAGTGGGTTATCTCTTCTGAGGTGTGGGTTTGAAGTCAGTCCGCATTGATGAGTAAAATATTACTCCCTTTGCTCAATACAGATGCTCTATGTGAAATGAATTTGTGCAATTGGAACCGCGTACGTAGCGGGTATTAAGTTGGAAATTAAACTTGTGAATACAAAGTTGTTTTATATACTGAAAATTGGAAAAAAATCACACTGGTACTATAGTCAACAAAAGGAAGGAATACACAAAAGTGCAAAAAATAGTGTGTTCCAAGTGACTGGAAATAAAAAGGCAAGATGAGGAAAAACTTTATTACACAGCAAGTGGCTAGGATATGAGATGCACTGCCTGAAAATCATGGCTTTCAAAAGGCTATTAGATAAACACCTGAAAAAATTTGCTGCAGGATAAGGTGAGCAATGGAACTAGCTAAATTGCTCTTGCAGGAAGCTGGCACAAACTCGATGGGCCAAATGGCCTCCTATGACCTAATCATCCTAAGATGCTATGGGTTTCAGCAAATTAGCAAATCATTTTAAAATTCCATATTAATATCGTGCATTGTTAGGTGGAAGAAAAAAAATCCCTGTAATTGTTTTTAAAATATTGGGAAAATAAAATTGTAACGATATGTAATAAAATACAATACTAAAAATTGACTGAAAATGTTAGGTTAAAATGCCAATGGATTTTAAATGTCCATTATTCATGGCATCTTTTGGCATTCTCAAGATGGGCCTCTAGCCACGCCTCATTCTAAGGAGTTACAAAAATTATGTTCAGCTTCAAGTCAATGCACAGCAACATTTAGTTAAAGCTATGGCTGTTTTTCATTGAAACTATTACTGTCTACTAAACCTGCCAGAAAAAAATCATGTTTGATGTCGTAGTGCCCCCTGAATTTGAATTTCAGGTTCTTGAGTGCCTAGTCCCCTCCTGCACTAATGGCTATAG
Organism: Carcharodon carcharias; assembly: GCF_017639515.1. NCBI lineage: Eukaryota > Metazoa > Chordata > Chondrichthyes > Lamniformes > Lamnidae > Carcharodon > Carcharodon carcharias. The sequence continues at coordinate 178,320,741 of NC_054474.1, read as the reverse complement.
GGACCAGGAAATATAACTGCCTATATTTACTTTTTTTTATCATTGCTTAACTTTCAATATCAGCCTCAAATTTTTTCACTCTGTATTTCCTGAACTTAAAGTTATGTGAGTCTCTCTTGTATTGAAAATTTACTTATAAATGTGTGGACTCTTGTTCCTTCAGATTTTAATTATTGTTGGAGGCTTAAAGACATTTTAAAGAATGTTTTATTTTTGTCTCTTTTATCACTCTCTTAATCCCATCTGTCTGCTTTTCTCCTTATTTCACGTTTTGTACATGATTTGGCACTGAATGAAATATTGTAATGAAACAAAGAGGAGGAGGTGCCACAAACACCCCCACCTCAATGATAAGGGAGCCCAGCACATCAGTGCAAAAGACAAGACTGAAGCATTTGCAACCATCTTCAGCCAGAAGTGCCGAGTGGATGATCCATCTTGGCTTCCTCCTGGGGTCCGCAGCATCAGGTCCCAGTCTTCAGTCAGTTCAGATCACCCCATGTGATATAAATAACAGCTGAACTGGATACAACAAAGACTTTGAACCTTGATGACATTCCAGCAATGTTCCAGAATTATCCGGACTCCAAGCCCTTCCAGTAGAGCTATGACACCTGACAACATGGAAAATTGCCCAGGTATGTCAGGACAAATCCAAAATAAAAGCAAAATACCGCAGAAGCTGGAGATCTGAAATAAAAACAAAGTGCTAGAAAAACTCAGCCCATCTGGCAGCATCTGTGGAGAGAGAAACAAGAGTTAACATTTCGAGTCCAACGTGACTGTTCTTCGGACAAATCCAATCTGACCAATTACCACCCCTTCAGCAAGGTGATGAAAGCTGTCATCAACAGTACTAAAAAGCAGCACTTACACAGCAATAACCCGCTCACCAATGTTCAGTTAGAGTTCCTCTAGGGCTACTTGGCTTGACCTCATTGGTTCAAACATTCTCAGAAGGGCTCAATTCAAGATGTGAGGTGAGAGTGACTGCCCTTGACATTAAGGCAGCATTTGACCAAGTGGCACTAAGGAGCCCAGCAAAACTGAAGTCAGTGAGAGCTGGGAGGAAAGCTCTTCGCTGGTTAGAGTTGTTACTGGCACAATGAAAGATGGTTGTGGGGTAGTTGGAAGCCAGTCATCTCAGCCATAGGACATCACTACAGGAGTTCCTTGATAGTGTCCTCAGCCCAACCATCATCAGCTGCTTTATCAATGACCTTCCATCCACCGTGGGTCTGAAGTAGGGATGTTCACTGATGATTAAAGTGTTCAGTACCATTCAGGATTCCTCAAACACTGAAGCAGTGTCCATATGCAGCAAGACCTGGGCAATGTTTGGGCTTAGACTGATATGTGGCAAGTAACATTCATGACATACAAATACCAGGCAATGACCTTCTCCAACAAGAGAGAACCTAACCAGTTCCCCTTGACATCCAATAGCATCACCATTGCAAACTCTCCCATTGTCAACATCCTAGGATTTATCACTAACCAGAAACTGAACTGAACCAGCCATATAAATACTGTGGCTACAAGAATACACAAGATGCTGAAAATTCTTCGGCAAGTAATTCACCACCTAGCTCCCCAAAACCTGTCCACCATCTGCAAGGCAGAAGTTAAGAGTGTTGTGGAGTACTCCCCATTTATCTGTTTGAGTGTGGCTCAAACAACATTCAAGAAGCTCGACACCATCCAGGACAAAGCAGCTCACTGGAATGATGCCCCATTCATTTCCTTAAACATTTATTCCCTCCACCACTGGTGCACAGTGACAGCGGTGTTTACCATATACAAGATGCACTGCAACAATTTGCCAAGCCTCCTTGGACAGCGCCTTCCAAACCAGTGGCCTCTACTACCCAGAAAGGTAAGGGCAGCAGATGCATAGGAACACCACCAACTGCAAGTTCTCCTCCAAGCAACACACCATCATTATTGTGAATAAGCTGACATCAACTTTTCTGGCATCAGCACATGTGCAGTTAAAGGTGTAGATCCGAAAGTTGCTGTCTCTGATATCCTGCTTATCCATGGGGTGCACTGTTGCAGTTTCCCCAGATACAATCAATACATAACCACTGATTTGATGTGAACATTTTTATGCATAACTCTTGCTGTTAAACCCAATAAAATGTCAAGCCTTGTTCACTCAGGAGTAACTAAGCCTCTTTTGTACCAACTTATTATTATTGATGAGCAACCTCTCTGGCCTTGAGAAGCTAATTTTGCTGATGTAGAGTCACATTCCCTCAAAAGAACATTTAAAAATAACATGATTTTTAAAATAATAGAAATAAATTATTATTTTTAAAGTTTATGATATTTCAGCTTCACATTTAATCCAATGTGCAGATCCCCAAACTTTATTTCACTTTCTGCACAATAATTAAAATCTGAATTACATTCTTCCATGCTTCTTATTTCCTTCTTTGCTGTCTGTGAGAGTTCTTCAATCTGATTGACTGATCAGCCTGTCTATTGCCTGTCTTGTTGCTAGATGCCACAGATGCCCAGTGAATGGCACCATATAGTGTCATTGAAATAGAGAAAATCTACATTTGAGAATCTGCTAAATTGTTGAGTGCAGGTTTTTCCAAGGTTAGCAGTGAGCACCATCCCTTCACTGCTGACTGCAAAATCCAGGCCAATCCAACTTGCATTTTCTGCAGGTGTGAAATTCAGATGCATTGTGCCACTTCTGTAATAAAGACCTACCTGGCTTTCCTCTAAGGTGCAAGAACGCTACTTGCCAAAAAGTCTCCTCTGTACCCTTATGCGATCACATCCTTCCTGCCATACTCTGACTAATACTATGCACAGTTACTCTGGCTGTGGCATTGGCTGCTGCTCTTACTTTCTTTGTCTCGCCTAATAAAGGAAAGTATTCAATTTGCCTTCTTAACAAAGGCAAGTATCCTTGTATATCTTTTGACAATTGCATCATGCATTCAGATATAATGCCTTTAATTTTAACCTTTCTAGAAGGTGCTTCACACCCTCTCCGATGATCTTTGGTTCCCACTGCAAAAAATTATATTCGTTTTTCCATCTACCAATTCCAGCACCAGGTCGTGCCATGAGTCCATTGAGGGCCCAAAGAGCAGAATTAGATTGTGGGGTGAAGAGATTGTGGAGGAGCAGAGATCCCCGGGTGTGGGCGTGATGAGATCGGTGGGAGGCGAGAACTCACAGCTGGGGAAAGAGGCTGCCGGAGGTAAAGTTACGGTGAAGAGATTACTGGTGTGGAGGGGGCTCTGGAGTTTGTGTAGGTGGAGGGTCAGGAAATTGTGGGATAAGCACTCCTCCTGTTCACCCTAGACCACAAGCAGCGCTGGAAGAGAATTTTCTTGATGAATCTTGCAGCTTTCTCCTTGTTTTAGCTGTTGGTTTTACCGAGCCTGGGAAATCAGTCCACAGCTGCAAAGTCCAAATGGCTGTTCAAATCTGAGACACACAGGGTGGAACTTAATGCAATGGTGGGACTGGGTGGGGTCGGGGGGTGGTGGTTGGTATTGAGGCAGTGTTAATGGTGGGAGAGGCCTCAGGGAAGAGAGCCCATCACATTCTCGACTTCCGGTAAGGGTTGAGAACAGCCTTCCTGCCTGGAGGCCAATTGAGGCCCTTTGGCCACTCATCAAAAATTACAAGCGCAACTGGAAAAATTACAAGCGCAACTGGAAAAATTACAAGCGCAAATGAGAACCAGAGAATACTTTCAATCATTCATTCTTACAAAGAATGATACTATCTAAAAACATAATAGAAAATTCTTAGGGATAGGTGTGAAGTGAGTCACGGTTGATCACTTACTATGCTTTGGTACTATGAGCTCACACTAAAAGGCCCTAACATGTCAGAAGTAAAATAAACATATAAATAAATACATCTGCATACTAGAAGAAACAATTTAAAGGAATAAATATCTAATAAATGAAAATATGATTTCACAGATGTGAAATAATTCATTATTTAAATCTGTTACTTTGGATGCAGTCCTAATACAAACACATGCTGCTTCATATAGTTCAACATTTTTATAAACTACTTTACATCTGCTTTTAACTATTCCATAAATGCTTTGCTGTCTCAATAAGACAACAAATGACCATAGGTATTTAATTTTTAACTTACAGCATTAGGGTATTTTAAACTTTACTTTCACACAGATTTGTTTTTGTTATTATTAAGAAAGCACATTGTGCATAAAAAAATTAAATAGGGTAATACAGTGTCATATAATGTTAAATATGCATCATTAAGAGGACTATGCACTTTCAGTTTCAAACTGGTATTTTTCCTTAGGTTTTGTATCAGCAGTACACTGTGTTCTGATTGATCAATTGCAGTACACATTTATTAAAAAATTAAATAGGGTAATACAGTGTCATATAATGTTAAATATGCATCATTAAGAGGACTATGCACTTTCAGTTTCAAACTGGTATTTTTCCTTAGGTTTTGTATCAGCAGTACACTGTGTTCTGATTGATCAATTGCAGTACACATTTATTAAAAAATTAAATAGGGTAATACAGTGTCATATAATGTTAAATATGCATCATTAAGAGGACTATGCACTTTCAGTTTCAAACTGGTATTTTTCCTTAGGTTTTGTATCAGCAGTACACTGTGTTCTGATTGATCAATTGCAGTACACATTTATTAAAAAATTAAATAGGGTAATACAGTGTCATATAATGTTAAATATGCATCATTAAGAGGACTATGCACTTTCAGTTTCAAACTGGTATTTTTCCTTAGGTTTTGTATCAGCAGTACACTGTGTTCTGATTGATCAATTGCAGTACACATTTATTAAAAAATTAAATAGGGTAATACAGTGTCATATAATGTTAAATATGCATCATTAAGAGGACTATGCACTTTCAGTTTCAAACTGGTATTTTTCCTTAGGTTTTGTATCAGCAGTACACTGTGTTCTGATTGATCAATTGCAGTACACATTTATTTCTGTTCCAATCAATTTTATCCCCAATTATTTGAATTCTGCAGAATTACTAAAATTATTTATGAAAAGCCTATCAACCAGCATCATAGCTATTTTTATTTACTAACTTTTTGAGTAAAATTACTTACCATGCCCCATTTTCAATAATTTTAAGAAATCAAAGGTCCATTTTTACTGGTATCTGTACATTAATAGGGATCCCTTATGTAGAAAAACTCAACCTACTATATCCGTATTTATCATTATCAGAAGTTGGTGGGTGGTAAGCACGATGCTGGAGTCAGAAGAAGGATAGGGATAGCCAGAAGTAATTTTGTGAAGGTGATGGATGTGTCAAGAAAACTCAAGTTTGTAAGAAGGAAAAAACTCATTTGATGCTACATTATATCCACTTATGCCTCAGAAACCTGGACAATAAGTAAAGACCTGTGGAGGAAAATAGAGGCATTTGAGATGTGGTTGCTAAAAATTCCATATACAGACCATAAGACAAATGAAGAAGTACTTGAAATAGCAAAAGCAAAAAAAAATTCTAAAAAAGGGGCAACCAGAAAAGGAAACAAGAGTATTTTGGCCATTTGGTCAGAGCTGAAAAGCTACAGAGATCTCTTCTAGAGGGCACAGTGGAGGGCAGCAGGAAGTAGAGTCAACCGAGGCACAGTTGGATGATGGATGTCACAGAGTGGTTGCAGATGATCTACAGTGGATATGTGAGGATACCGCAAGACAGACAAGAGTGACATACTATGACAACAGATCTCCCCTTAGGAGTAGCTACAGCTAGCAGCAGCAATTGACACTTCAAGGATATCTTGTGGTTCATGTGTATACACTTAACACTCCTCAAGTGAGATGAGAATACAGTAACTGTTTAAAAGCAAAATGCTGTGGATGCTGGAAATCTGAAACAAAAACAGAAAATGCTGGAAAAACTCAGCAGGTCTGACAGCATCTGTGGAAAGAAAAGCAGAATTAACGTTTTGAGTCTGTATGACTTCTTCAGAGCTGAATACGGACTCGAAACGTTAACAGTAACTTTATTTGGATTAATGGGTATCTATAGGGGACTCGTAGCAAAATCAATTGTTACATATTCCCATGTATAAATGGGAAATTTATGCCAGTTTTGGGAGTTAAAGTCGGGAGGTTGTTTTATGCACGGCTATAAAATCTAAGGATTGGCAATAGGGAGTACTTAGTGCTTTCTGTCAGTTATGGTTTCTTTGAAGCTAAGGGAAGCTTTTAAGAAAATTAGATTTTTTTTTACTCCATGTTTGCCAATTCTACTCTTACTATGATTAGAACTTGCTCTGTTTTAGCTTCAGCTCATTGTTCAAATTTTAAGCTGACATCTATATTGGCATTTCTGTGACTAGACTTTGTGCATAAAGAAGATCAAGGACACACGGTATATCGAATACATAAATCCAGTTGTAATGGAATCGATAGTTTCAGAACTTATATTTTTTGAGACCGACACTAATTGAAAAGGGAAACTGAAAAAGGAAACTGACCCTCCCAGTTTCTAAGGAAACTATAACTGAAATTAAAATTGGAAACCAAAACTTATAGGGAGACTGAAACTGAAGAATTTACGTTTTTGTTACCTATTGGTCCCTTGTTCAGCAATTGATTTCTTGGTGCTTGGACGTGTGTACGTTTCCGGCAGACATGGGTGGGCCAGAAATGCAATCAAAGTGGTACTTGTGCCTACCTTACTGATAAGGTGCCGTTGCACTGATTCTGTAAACACTTAAGGGTGTGTCGCGAGGCGCAATCTCAGTATAATTGCTTAAATCATAACCTGAAGAGTTTTGGAGCCTTTTTTACTCAATATAATCAGCCAAATCAACAAACTATGAAGTTCTGTGTCTTTGTTAAATATTTCAAACGAGTAGCATCAAAACTGATAATAGTTTCTGGTTTGCTTTCATACTTTTGAGGTGTTTACTTGCTTCTGAACACTTAATATGGAGGGTGTTATGAACCTATACTTGCCTCATTTGAGAGCGGAGGTTGGAAAATTCAACTCCTGCCAGGCCTCAGAGCTTTTGTGCATATGCGGCCTGGGAGTGAGGTGCACATGCACAGTTCTGCAATGTTTACATTCGTCGGGGCCAACGTGCCTGTGCAAGAAGGAAAATGGCGTGAAAACCTGGGTGTGGTGACCGGGAGTGGAGCGCCATGGAAGACTAGTGTACCAGGCAGAGGACAAGGAGAGGTCCCAAAGGGAGAGTGGACAGGGAGAAGACCCAAAAGAAGAGTCCCAGAGAAGGCATAGGGTCAGGAAAAGGTCCCAGTTCAGTTAAAAAAAGAGAAGAGAACAGGCTCCAAACAGGAAAATGGCTGCGGTGAGCAGACATTAAGTGAAGAATGCAGCTGGAGGTTGGTGACTCTGCCACGGATTGTTGGGGCATAGGTATCCCTTTGGAGCAGTAGTGTTTGGTGCAGCTGAAGATCTGAAGTTGTGTTTGTGAGTTGGTGCTTGAGTGCAGACTCAGGAATCCAGGGGAATGCAATCTTGGGAGATGAGATTGAAGCCCTGTGAGGTGGACGGTCATTGATGCTGCCCGATGTTGTAGTGACTTGTGGAGACAATTCCAAGGCAAGACCTTCCAAGGTAAAAATTGTAATCTGTCGTGAGAGAGACAGAGTGTCAGTGAGATTGGTTAACTCAGTGTTACTGATGTCTAGGTGGGTTGTGAGGAATCCATGGACTCAATCTTGGTCATATCTGCAATTTATTGTATAGTGTGGTGTCTTCAACCACTGTTTGCTTGGTAATTCACATGTACTTCTTATTAACCTTGAATGTTAGAGTATAAGATATATATTGTAAATTGTTTTATCTTTCTGACTTTGTGTAGTGAAATTTATTTTTGTTTGTTCAAAACCCATGGAATCTTGTGGCTGTATTCACTGAGTAAATGTCTTGAATCTCAAACTTGGTCAACTGTAACAAAATGTTATTGTCCCTAACTGCATTTTATCAAAACCATGGGAGTCTGGTCTATGATCATAACAAGATAAACTCTGAAAGTATGACGTGTAGAAATCGTAACCCCTAAAAAGATAGATTTTGAACTTATCTTCTGCCCACTATAAATATTCCAAGCAGCTGAAGGGACAGCCAAGGGAAATCTTCGCAGCATGGTACTGTTTGGTCTTCTAGAACATGCCTTAACTTTCATCAGGCAGGAGTTCCATTCTGAGCCATACTGGACCCAATGGAACTGAAGATGATAGAAAATGGTTGTCAATCCCAGAAGGACCAATTGCTGTTGGGAGTGGGGCCAAAGAGCACTCCAAACGAAAAATATATTTTTGACTTCTTTGGCTATTGAGAGCTTTGAAACAGCAGCTAGTGTACCACTTCTGCGGGGGACAGCCATCTGTGCCAATTATTCTAATGACTGACTTCCTACGCAATTTGATATGCTCTTCTGGCAGGCCCGAGGCAGAAACTTTGCTCCTGCTAAAACTTCCACTCCCTTGAAAAGGTCGGCAGAACTTCTAGCTTCTGAGAAATTGGAGGGAAGCTTTGTGTTCTTCCAAGGTAGTTGATGTAAGTCCTGAGGAATTAAACTATATGTTCATTTACTGTCAGGACCAGTGCTTCTGATTGCATCCGGTACAGCAAAATACTGTTTCCTGGCAGTATTTCAAAGTACGTGGGCAGAATTTTATAGCCCCTCTGCCGGTGAGATTTTTCAGTCCTGCCGAAGCCAATGGTCTTTTGAACAACTCACTGCATTTTCCATCCCCATCCCCGTCCCCGTCCCCGTCCCCGCCCCCGTCCCTGTCCCCATCCCCGCCACAATGGGATTGTAAAATTCGGCCCCATGTTTCTATTTGCAACACCACCATTTTAGGGAGCCTCAGTGAGATTGCTGATTTTTTAGGCAAATGTTTATGGAAGGTACTTCAATACAATTGAGCTTAATAAAAGAATTAGTTAATTTAACTAATTTAGATTCCATTTTTGCTGAGTTTTAAATTGAAATGTCCATTTAGCATAATTATCAGCAATATTTTGCTCTTTCTAATAGCATATGCAATTGTGGATATGTTAAACAATGATGTCTATTGATATAAGTGAAGAAACATAGTCCTGTGTTGTATGTGCATGTTATATGCATGTATCACCTTATATAAGGATTAAATGAAAGTATCTGAACCCTGAGATTGGTTATCTCTTTGAAACGCTTCAGGGTTGTGCTAATATATTTATAACTACAGGCTACGTTGTGAGGGAGGGGATTTTTTTCAGCAAAGGTGGAAGGTAGTGGTGGACAGCAATATCCCTCAATTGAATTGTGTAGTTTGAATTGAAATGCTGTAGTAGCTTTTGATTTTTTACAGGAAAATATTACACCCTGTGTTATGTTATAAGAGACCAACCAGCCTTCTTTAACTTTCTTATAACTAGGGACAGTACATTTCTGTATTTTGCATTTCTATTTTTTTATCATAAAAATGAAATTCAGGGCTTTGATCATTTGATCTTTGAGGTTCATCAATTAAAGAATTTTAGCTGAAACATTGATAATGATTAAAAGCAGTGTAATGTCAGTTAAAAGCATGAGCTAACTACTTGCCTACATTTAGTGCTGCTCTGGGGAATCCTGTCCCTGAAGAAACTAATTAACATACATTAGCAAACCAAAGTTTGTCTTTTAAGGACTTTCAAAGGGCATTCATGATAAGCTCTGGGAGCATTGTACAGCTGCATAATCAAATTGAAGTAAGTATTTTAATTCACATCAGACTTAGAGTTAGTGGAGCTGAAGGTTCTGGATAATGGATAGCAGAAATGATGAGTTGTGCCCAAGTGGGCAGTCATTTGGTATCTAATTCAGTTTTGTTAGCAGTCTGCAAGGACTGTACATTAGATGTTAGGATTGGTGGGGGTTTGGGGTAGGCAGTAACAGGGAGAAGATATGCCAGACTTTTTCCTACTTTTTTCCCCATCTGCAGCCAACTTTTTCTGTGGGCGTTGGGCTACCCTGGACATTCCAGCAATTGAACCTTTGATTAATCAGAGATCACACCTGCTGAGGGCAAACATGGTTTCCAATTACCTTAGAATGAAGATTCCCGGTTCCCTTTGGGAAAAATGTTGTTTTTTTTTTGGCACTTCCCCTCCAAATTGGAGTGCAGAGTTCAGCTGTAATTTTCTGGAAGAGCAGATAATTCAAAATTTTGTTGCCTGTGAGTTTAATGAAAAGATTCTAAACGATTGATAAAACATTGAAAGAGGAGCTTCTTGTCTAAGAGCATTAGAACAAAGAACATTGAATGCAGAGAGGAAGGCCACTCAGAAGAATAGAGGACATGGAAGTTGTTTAATATGCAGGATCTGCTATACTGGTTGTGAGTCTACCACAACAAACTCTGTAATGTAGTAGGGCCAGTTCATTGAGGAGGCTAATGGAAGGCTGTGACTGAACCATGTCACCTCATGCTTGCAGGTCTGCAAGAACTGTCAGTGAGTTTCAGAGTAATGTCTGTAGCACTGGCAGATGACCACTACTCTTAATTCTGACACCATAGAGACTTCCCAGGCAGCCACAGGGAACCTATCAGGATTCAGACCCTTTGGCTTGAATTTTATTGATCAGGCAGATGGCCCAACATCAGGCAGAAATGCAAGTTGGAGGCATGCATGAGTGGTCAGCAGAACTTTCCATAAGATTTTATCAGCAGAAGCCAATGAAGGGCTGGCAGTCAGGATGTGTTATAGTCCTAAGCCCAGCAGCTCACATGGAGCCATCATTTTTAAAGGTACATGTGCAGCAATCAGGGAGTTTGGAGACACAGACAACAAGGAGGGGGCCAACATCAAGGGAGGAATGGCTTCAGAAAGAAGAAAGCTTGCTCTACGATTCAGTGACACCTTCCTGGGGGTGCTCCTGCAGGCAGCCAAAGAAAAGAGATACTCCTATAATTACATTTAGCCATTGTATTTTATACTTTGAGATCTCTGCCTGTCTCAAAAACTTGGGCTTCAACCAGATATTTTTACCCTAAAATCGGTCTGCAGAGCTTCCATCCACACTTGTGCTCTCAGACTATGTGAAGTTGTCATAAATTCCCAACATGCTATCTTTGCTTTCTAAGCATAAGCCGTTTGCAGAACTCCCTAGTGTGCATTCTGCACCAGCATGAGTTGATGACAGCATGCCCTTCACTTTTTTTAAAAGACAAGGGCTTGGGAGAGGGGCAATAAGAGGGAAGCAGTGAATGGGGCTAGAGGGAGGGGCTAGAGGGAGGGGGGCAAATGGGTTGGTAGACCGAAGCAGCAAGGGGGAGGGAGTGAGAGAGGTGGCGAGTGGGAAACGGCAAGCAGGCGATGGGAAGCAGTGAGTGGGAGATAAGTTAGTAAGAGTAGTAAGTAGAAAAATAAATTTTGGGCTTGTTATTTCAAGGCAGCCAATAGGTTTTTAATGTAAAGATTACACGCTTTCTTGTGGGGAAATCATTTTCATTTAGCGTGTTTTTGTTTAGCACACCATTTCTTAGGAATACATTAGGAGTACTAAACGAGGGATAGCTGTAAACTAATCAAACTCGAAGAGAATAAAACCCCTGGTCCAGGTGGACTACAGTCATCTATTCTAAAAGAATCTAGGGAAGTGATAGCAGAGGCACGATTACACATGTTTAATAATTCATTCGAAAAAGTTGTAGTGCCAGAGGACTTGCAAATAGTTAACACACCTATATTTAACAAGGCAAATAGAACATGCCCAATCAGCTTAACATCAATAATAGAAAAAATAATGGAACTCTTACTAAATGTGAAACAGAAAATAGAAACCAAAATTATATTAAATATAGTCAACATGGATTTTAAAAGGGAAAGCCCTGCTTGAACAACCTTGTTGAATTCTTTGAAGAGCTAACATAGAGAGATGAGATTGATACATACTTGAAATATATCTAGATTTCCAAAATACCTTTATTAAGGTACTGCAGAATAGACTAATGAATAAGGTCAGAACATGCAGAGCAATGTTCCCTCCAACATTCAGTTGTTGTGTTGGGCAGTTTTTAAGTGCATGGTCCCTTTAAATTTCTTCTATTCTTGAAATACTTTTCTTCTGTGTGGCTATGCACACTCGTTACTTATCACAGAACAAGCACCTCCCAATGCTGCCACAGGGGTCATGGGAAAATTGGTGCAGAGTCAGGAAAAATGAATAAAGGGCTGTCTGAAACAAAGAAAGCAGAGAGGAGGAGAAAACGGTAACTCTTCAGAGTGGCAGAAGGTGGTAAGTGGGGTCCCATAAGGATCACCTGCTGGGGCAACTGTTCACAATTTATATTAATGGTTACAACTTTTGGAATCAAAAGCACAGGACCCTGCTGAGGTTGGGAATGGAGGTGGACAGGGCCCAGAAATACTGGCACCTGACGGCATGCCAGTTTCCTGACTCCAGTATGTGTCTTGGCCTTTTCGCAAAGTGGGTTCAGGGTCCAGCAGGAGCTGCTCACCCTCATGAGGCAGGTAACCAATTAGGTTGGTTAAGAGCTTGTGTAAGAGCTGTTACAGGTGGCCAGCTGGAATTTTTCAGTTAGCATACAGTTTCCTGACATGATGAGGGGCAGATCAATGGGCACCTAGCAGCAGGCCTGCTCCTGGCAGGCCTTTAGGCCCTCACTGCCTTCTGGGTGTAGTGCAGCAAAAGGCTGTCCTCCAGAGGGATTCACCGCCGTCACTGCCCCATGCTGGTGACCTGGCTGCTCTCTGTTTGTTGCTGAATTTTCATTAAAGTTTTTTTTTATTCATTCGTGGGATGTGGGCTTCGCTGGCTGGGCCAGCATTTATTGCTCATCCCGAGTTGCCCTTGAGAAGGTGGTGGTGAGCTGCCTTCTTGAACCGCTGCAGTCCATGTGTAGGTACACCCACAGTGCTGTTAGGGGGGAAGTTCCAGGAATTTGACCTAGCCACAGCGAAGGAACAGCGATATATTTTCAAATGAGGATGGTGAGTGACTTGGAGGGGAGTTGCCAATGGTGGTGTTCCCATCTGTCTGCTGCCCTTGTCCTTCTAAAGGGTAGTGGTCGTGGGCTTGGAAGGTGCTGTCTAAGGACCCTGGGTGAATTCCTGCAATGCATCTTGTAGATGGTACACACTGCTGCTACTGTGCTCTGGTGGTGGAGGGAGTGAATGTTTGTGGATGGGGTGCCAGTCAAGTGGGCTGCTTTGCCCTGGATTGTCAAGCTTCTTGAGTGTTGTGGGAGCTGCACTCATTCAGGCAAGTGAAAAGTTTTCCATCAAACTCCTGACTTGTGCCTTGTAGACGTTGAACAGCCTTAGGGGAGTCAGGAGGTGAGTAACTTGTCACAGGGTTCCTAGCCCCTGACCTGCTCTTGTATCCACAGTATTTATATGGCTAGTCCAGTTCAGTTTTTGGTCAATGGTAACCCCCAGGATGTTGATAGTGGGAGATTCAGTGATGGTAATGCCATTGAACGTCAAGGAGCGATGGTTGGATTCTCTCTTGTTGGAGATGATCAATGCCCTGGCACTTGTGTGGCATGAAAGTTACTTGCCACTTGTCAGCCCAAGCCTGGATATTGTCCAGTTTTTGCTATGTTTGGACATGGACTGCTTCAGTATCTGAGGAGTCGCAAATGATACTGAACATTGTGCAATTATCAGCAAACATCCCCCCTTCTGACCTTATGATTAACGAAAGCAGCTGAAGATGGTTAAGCAGAAGACACTACCCCGAGGAACTCCTGCTGTGATGACTGACCTCAAACAACCACAACCATCTTCCTTTGTGCTAGGTATGACTCCGACCAGTGGAACGTTTTCCTCCTGATCCCCGTTGACTCCAGTTCTGCTAAGGCTCTTTGATACCACACTCGGTCAAATGCTGCCTTGATGTCAAGGGCAGTCACTCTCACCTCACCTCGGGAGCTCAGCTCTTTTGTCCATGTTTGAACCAAGGCTGTAATGAGGTCAGGAGCTGAGTGGCCCTGGCAGAACCAAAACTGGGCATCAGTGAATAGGTTATTGCTAAGTAAGTGCCGTTTGATAAACACTTGCATCAGCTGAGGGAGGGCAGTATGTGGTAATCAGCAGGAGGCTTCCTTGCCTGTGTTTGACCTGATGCCATGAGACTTCATGGGGTCTGGATTCGATGTTGAGGACTCCCAGGGTAACTCCTTCCAGACTGTATACCACTGTGCCACCACCTCTGTTGTGTCTGTCCTGCTGGTGGAACAGGACATAGCCAGGGATGGTGATGGTGGTGTCTGGGACATTATCTGTAAGGTATGATTCCATGAGGTTGACAGACTGTTGCTTGACTAATCTGTGAGACAGCTGTCCCAATTTTGGCACTAGCCCCCAGATGTTTGTGAGGAGGACTTCGCAAGGTCGACACAGCTGTGTTTGCCGTTGTCTTTCTGGTGCCTAGGTCGATGCCAGGTGGTCCGTCCAGTTTTGTTGTAGTATTGAGTGGCTTGCTAGGTCATTTTAGAGGCCATTTAAGAGTCAGCTACATTGCTGTGGAGTCACATGTCAGCCAGGCCAGACCAGGTAAGGATGTCAGATTTCCTTCCCTAAAGGACATTAGTGGACCAGATAGGTTTTTACAACAATCGACAGTTGTTTCATAGTCATCATAAGACATTTAATTCCAGATTTTTTTTATTGAATTCAAATTCCACCATCTGCTGGGATTCAAACTCAGAGCATTACCTCTCAATTGTTTTCTGGATTACTAGTCCAGCGACAATACCACTGAGATAAAAGCAAAAAACTGTGGATGCTGGAAATCCAAAACAAAAACAGAAACAGAAATACCTGGAAAAACTCAGCAGGTCTGGCAGCATCGGTGGAGAAGAGCACAGTTGACTTTTCGAGTCCTCGTGACCCTTCAATTGCTTCCCCCAAGTTGGTAAGAGGGCACTTCATGTTGAAGCACCGTCTCAGTTACTTGCCATTTAATGTAGCTGGTTGCTTCTCTGAAGTTGGATGGCCTCTGTTTGGAGAGCTTTGAGAGCTCACCTGGAACCTGTCTCCATACCAATTAAGAAGCTACCTTGGTGAGAACCCCAAAGAGTGAATATTTTCCCCTGAGGCAAGGTTCAGGACTTGGGGCAGAATTTTTACTGCAGCAGGTGAGCCCAGAAGTGGTCATGAAATTGACCGTGATTGGGCCCTGACCACGTTTTCACATTGGCTGGCCAATTAATGACCAGCCAGCGTGAATCACACACCAGATGCCTCAGTACTTCCTGGGCGGGGGGAGGAGGGTGAGTGCAGGAGTTTGTGCATGCACACAGATTCACGCACTGAAAGCTCCCTGAAGGCACAGAACTGCTTCCGGGACTGAAGATTTTCAAAAATGTTAATAAAGACTTTAAAATGTTAAAAACATGTCCCCTCATGTGACTCTGTCACATAAGCAGACACGTGTTATAAATGAGATTTCAACATTTTTATTTCATTTTTAATTCCTGCCCGTGGGTGAGGTTTCATAAAAAAAACCCAAAGGCTGCATGGCCTTTTCACCCACTCCCCAACTGAATGGTTGGACGGGCAGTGAAAAATCCGATTTAATTAAGACCATAAGACATAGGAGCAGAAATTAGGCCGTTCGGCCCATCGAATCTGCTCCACCATTCAATCATGGCTGATAAGTTTCTCAACCCCATTCTCCTGCCTTCTCCCCGTAACCTTTGATCCCCTTACCAATCAAGAACCTATCTATCTCGGTCTTAAATACACTCAATGACCTGCTCTCCACAGCCTTCTGTGGCAATGAATTCCATAGATTCACCACTCTCTGGCTAAAGAAGTTTCCCCTCATCTCTGTTCTAAAAGGTCTTCTCTTTACTCTGAGGCTGTGCCCTCGGGTCCTGGTCTCTCCTACTAATGGAAACATCTTCCCCACGTCCACTCTATCCAGGCCTTTCAGTATTCTGTAAGTTTCAATCAGATCCCCCCTCATCCTTCTAAACTCCATTGAGTATAGACCCAGAGACCTCAAACGCTCCTCATATGTTAAGCCTTTCATTCCTGTGATTGTTCGCGTGAACCTCCTCTGGACCCTCTCCAGGGCCAGAACATCCTTCCTGAGATAAATTGCTCACAATATTCTAAATGTGGTCTGACCAGAGCCTTATAAAGCCTCAGCAGCACATCCCTCCTTTTATATTCTAGTCCTCTAGAAATAAATGCCAATATTGCATTTGCCTTCCTAACTACTGACTCAACCTGTAAGTTAACCTTAAGGGAATCCTGGACTAGGACTCCCAAGTCCCTTTGCTTTCCAGATTTCTGAATTCTCTCCCCATTTAGAAAATAATCTATGCCTCTATTCTTCCTACCAAAGTGCTTAATCTTCTCCCTCCTTATTTCTTCTTTAGTTGTCCTCTGTTGGTCTTTGTAGGCTTCCCAATCCCCTGGTTTCCCACTGCTCTTCGCCACATTGTATGCTTTCTCTTTAGCTTTTATGCTGTCCCTGACTTCACTTGTCAGCCATGGTTGCCTCGTCCTCCCTTTAGTATGCTTCTTCTTCCTAGGGATGAATTTTTGCTGTGTCTCTCAAATTACTCCCAGAAACTCCTGCCATTGCTGTTCCACTGTCCTTCCTGCTAGGCTCATCTCCCAGTCAATTCTGGCCAGCTCCTCCCTCATGCCTCTGTAGTTGCCTTTATTCAACTGTAATACCGTTACATCTGATTCCAGCTTTTTCCTCTCAAATTGCAGGGTAAATTCTATCATATTATGGTCACTTCCTCCTAAGGGTTCCTTCACCTTAAACTCCCTAATCAAATCTGCCTCATTACACATCACTAAATCTAGAATTGCCTGTTCCCTAGTGGCTCCACCACAAGTTGCTCCAAAAAGCCATCTCGTAGACATTCCACAAATTCCTTTTCTTGGGATCCACTACCAACCTGATTTTCCCAGTCTACCTGCATATTGAAATCCCCCATGATCACTGTAACCTTGCCTTTCTTACACGCCTTTTCTGTCTCCTGGTGTATCTTGTGCCCCACATCCTGACTACTGTTTGGAGGCCTGTACATAACTCCCATTATGGTTTTTTTACCTTTGCGGTTCCTGAACTGTACCCACACGGATTCTACATCATCTGACCCTACATCATTCTTGCTATCGATTTAATTTCATTTCTTACTAACAAAGCAACCCCACCCCCACTGCCAACCTGCCTATCTTTTCGATAGGATGTATATCCTTGGATATTTAGCTCCCAGTCCTGATCCCCTTGCAGCCATGTCTCTGTGATGCCCACCACAACATACCTGCCAATTTCAATCTGCGCCACAAGCTCATTTACCTTATTTCGTATACTGCGTGCATTTAGATACAACACCTTCAGTCCTGTATTTCCTGTCCCCCTTCTCATTGTTGTCCCTTTATCTGATGTGTTTGAAGTTAGATTCCTAGCCCTTTCCAAACACTCTGTCCTATTTTGTGGTCTGGAGACTTTAATATCCTCTCCTGGGGTCTCCTTTCTTTTCAGTTTTTTCATAATTTTCCATGAAGTTGAATCCACCAACACACACGCTAACCTGCTGCTTTGTTTCCCATTAGTCATACTTCTTAGAGTTTTACCCTTCCCCCCATCGCCCCGGCCCAACTTTCTACATTAATTAATTGATTAAGGGCCTTAATAAGCCTCTTAATTGTCGGCGGGCACACTTGCCACCTCTCACGCCGAGCAAAATATCGTGAGAGTGTGCGATGACATCGGGATACCCGCCTGACATCATCGTGCACTTTTTTTCTTTCGTTCGAGTCAGGCACCCGCCCAGCTGACGAGGAATGTTCTGCCCTCGGAGATGATGTCTGCACTGGAGTGCTGTGTTTGGCTGCAGTAGAGACCTTGAGTTGGAGCTTATTGACTGAGGGAGTTTCAGCATTAAATTCGATATAAAGCCTAGTCTTTCTTTAATTTAGCAATTAACTAAAAGTTGCTGTTAGGGTTGGAAGAAGGTGAGTTTTAGTCCAGCCTTAAAACAGGGCTCATACAGACTCATTTGCAGCTCCAACTAGTTAATTAGATAACTGGCTTAATCAAGTTTTCAGAGGCTAGGCTATCTTACAGTGCTGACTTTCTCTGCACGAGAGTGCTGTGTTTGGAGGAGAGAGCTTCAGTTGGAACTTGGTAACTGAAGGAGTTTGGTGAGAAGGGAGGAGGTGCTCCTTTTTTATTATCTTCGCTCAGAAAGAAAAGCGGCCTTAGAGGGAGAGGAGGGTACAAGAGGAGGACCCTGGCACAGGCAGTCAGCAGCACCTAGAGGAGAGTGTGAGAGGAGGACCCTGGCACAGGCAGTCAGCAGCACCTAGAGGAGAGTGTGAGAGGAGGACCCTGGCACAGGCAGTCAGCAGCACCTAGAGGAGAGTGTGAGTGGAGGACCCTGGGACAGACAGTCAGCAGCACGTAGAGGAGAGAGTGAGAGGAGGGCCCTGGCACAGGCAGTCAGCAGCACCTAGAGGAGAGTGTGAGAGGAGGACCCTGGCACAGGCAGTCAGCAGCACCTAGAGGAGAGTGTGAGTGGAGGACCCTGGGACAGTCAGCAGCACCTAGAGGAGAGTGTGAGAGGAGGACCCTGGCACAGGCAGTCAGCAGCACCTAGAGGAGAGAGTGAGAGGAGGACCCTGGGACAGTCAGTCAGCAGCACCTAGAGGAGAGTGTGAGAGGAGGACCCTGGGACAGTCAGCAGCACCTAGAGGAGAGAGTGAGAGGAGGACCCTGGGACAGTCAGCAGCACCTAGAGGAGAGTGTGAGAGGAGGACCCTGGGACAGTCAGCAGCACCTAGAGGAGAGTGTGAGAGGAGGACCCTGGGACAGAGAGTCAGCAGCACCTAGAGGAGAGTGTGAGAGGAGGACCCTGGGACAGACAGCAGCACCTAGAGGAGAGTGTGAGAGGAGGACCCTGGGACAGACAGTCAGCAGCACCTAGAGGAGAGAGTGAGAGGAGGGCCCTGGGACAGTCAGCAGCACCTAGAGGAGAGAGTGAGAGGAGGACCCTGGGACAGTCAGCAGCACCTAGAGGAGAGAGTGAGAGGAGGGCCCTGGGACAGTCAGTCAGCAGCACCTAGAGGAGAGAGTGAGAGGAGGACCCTGTTACAGTCAGCAGCACCTAGAGGAGAGTGAGAGGAGGACCCTGGGGCAGGCAGTCAACAGCACCTAGAGGAGAGAGTGAGAGGAGGACCCTGGGACAGTCAGCAGCACCTAGAGGAGAGTGTGAGAGGAGGACCCTGGGACAGTCAGCAGCACCTAGAGGAGAGAGTGAGAGGAGGACCCTGGGACAGTCAGTCAGCAGCACCTAGAGGAGAGTGTGAGAGGAGGACCCTGGGACAGTCAGCAGCACCTAGAGGAGAGTGTGAGAGGAGGACCCTGGGACAGTCAGCAGCACCTAGAGGAGAGAGTGAGAGGAGGACCCTGGGACAGTCAGCAGCACCTAGAGGAGAGTGTGAGAGGAGGACCCTGGGACAGACAGTCAGCAGCACCTAGAGGAGAGTGTGAGAGGAGGACCCTGGGACAGTCAGCAGCACCTAGAGGAGAGTGTGAGAGGAGGACCCTGGGACAGTCAGCAGCACCTAGAGGAGAGAGTGAGAGGAGGACCCTGGGACAGTCAGCAGCACCTAGAGGAGAGAGTGAGAGGAGGACCCTGGGACAGACAGCAGCACCTAGAGGAGAGAGTGAGAGGAGGACCCTGGGACAGACAGTCAGAAGCACCTAGAGGAGAGAGTGAGAGGAGGACCCTGGGACAGTCAGCAGCACCTAGAGGAGAGTGTGAGAGGAGGACCCTGGGACAGTCAGCAGCACCTAGAGGAGAGTGTGAGAGGAGGACCCTGGGACAGACAGTCAGCAGCACCTAGAGGAGAGAGTGAGAGGGGGACCCTGGGACAGTCAGCAGCACCTAGAGGAGAGTGTGAGAGGAGGACCCTGGGACAGTCAGTCAGCAGCACCTAGAGGAGAGAGTGAGAGGAGGACCCTGGGACAGTCAGTCAGCAGCACCTAGAGGAGAGTGTGAGAGGAGGACCCTGGGACAGTCAGCAGCACCTAGAGCAGAGTGAGAGGAGGACCCTGGGACAGACAGTCAGCAGCACCTAGAGGAGAGAGTGAGAGGAGGACCCTGGGACAGTCAGCAGCACCTAGAGGAGAGTGTGAGAGGAGGAACCTGGGACAGTCAGCAGCACCTAGAGGAGAGAGTGAGAGGAGGACCCTGGGACAGTCAGCAGCACCTAGAGGAGAGTGTGAGAGGAGGACCCTGGGACAGTCAGTCAGCAGCACCTAGAGGAGAGAGTGAGAGGAGGACCCTGGGACAGTCAGCAGCACCTAGAGGAGAGTGTGAGAGGAGGACCCTGGGATAGTCAGTCAGCAGCACCTAGAGGAGAGAGTGAGAGGAGGACCCTGGGACAGGCAGCAGCACCTAGAGGAGAGTGTGAGAGGAGGGCCCTGGGACAGTCAGCAGCACCTAGAGGAGAGTGTGAGAGGAGGACCCTGGGACAGACAGTCAGCAGCACCTAGAGCAGAGTGAGAGGAGGACCCTGGGACAGACAGTCAGCAGCACCTAGAGGAGAGAGTGAGAGGAGGACCCTGGGATAGTCAGTCAGCAGCACCTAGAGGAGAGTGAGAGGAGGGCCCTGGGACAGTCAGCAGCACCTAGAGGAGAGTGTGAGAGGAGGACCCTGGGACAGACAGTCAGCAGCACGTAGAGGAGAGTGTGAGAGGAGGACCCTGGGACAGTCAGTCAGCAGCACCTAGAGGAGAGTGTGAGAGGAGGACCCTGGGACAGACAGTCAGCAGCACCTAGAGGAGAGTGTGAGAGGAGGGCCCTGGGACAGTCAGTCAGCAGCACCTAGAGGAGAGTGTGAGAGGAGGACCCTGGGACAGACAGTCAGCAGCACCTAGAGGAGAGTGTGAGAGGAGGACCCTGGGACAGTCAGCAGCACCTAGAGGAGAGAGTGAGAGGAGGACCCTGGGACAGACAGTCAGCAGCACCTAGAGGAGAGTGTGAGAGGAGGACCCTGGGACAGTCAGCAGCACCTAGAGGAGAGTGTGAGAGGAGGACCCTGGGACAGACGGTCAGCAGCACCTAGAGGAGAGTGTGAGAGGAGGACCCTGGCACAGGCAGTCAGCAGCACCTAGAGGAGAGAGTGAGAGGAGGACCCTGGGACAGTCAGTCAGCAGCACCTAGAGGAGAGTGTGAGAGGAGGACCCTGGGACAGACAGTCAGCAGCACCTAGAGGAGAGTGTGAGAGGAGGACCCTGGGACAGTCAGCAGCACCTAGAGGAGAGAGTGAGAGGAGGACCCTGGGACAGTCAGCAGCACCTAGAGGAGAGAGTGAGAGGAGGACCCTGGGACAGACAGTCAGCAGCACCTAGAGGAGAGTGTGAGAGGAGGACCCTGGCACAGGCAGTCAGCAGCACCTAGAGGAGAGTGAGAGAGGAGGACCCTGGGACAGTCAGCAGCACCTAGAGGAGAGTGTGAGAGGAGGACCCTGGGACAGTCAGTCAGCAGCACGTAGAGGAGAGTGTGAGAGGAGGACCCTGGGACAGACAGTCAGCAGCACCTAGAGGAGAGTGTGAGAGGAGGACCCTGGGACAGTCAGCAGCACCTAGAGGAGAGTGTGAGAGGAGGACCCTGGGACAGACAGTCAGCAGCACCTAGAGGAGAGTGTGAGAGGAGGACCCTGGGACAGTCAGCAGCACCTAGAGGAGAGTGTGAGAGGAGGACCCTGGGACAGTCAGCAGCACCTAGAGGAGAGAGTGAGAGGAGGACCCTGGGACAGGCAGCAGCACCTAGAGGAGAGTGTGAGAGGAGGACCCTGGGACAGTCAGCAGCACCTAGAGGAGAGTGTGAGAGGAGGACCCTGAGACAGACAGTCAGCAGCACCTAGAGGAGAGTGTGAGAGGAGGACCCTGGGACAGACAGTCAGCAGCACCTAGAGGAGAGAGTGAGAGGAGGACCCTGGGACAGACAGTCAGGAGCACCTAGAGGAGAGTGTGAGAGGAGGACCCTGGGACAGTCAGCAGCACCTAGAGGAGAGTGTGAGAGGAGGACCCTGGGACAGACAGTCAGCAGCACCTAGAGGAGAGTGTGAGAGGAGGACCCTGGGACAGTCAGCAGCACCTAGAGGAGAGAGTGAGAGGAGGACCCTGGGACAGTCAGCAGCACCTAGAGGAGAGTGTGAGAGGAGGACCCTGGGACAGTCAGCAGCACCTAGAGGAGAGTGTGAGAGGAGGACCCTGGGACAGACAGTCAGCAGCACCTAGAGGAGAGAGTGAGAGGAGGACCCTGGGACAGACAGTCAGCAGCACCTAGAGGAGAGAGTGAGAGGAGGACCCTGGGACAGTCAGCAGCACCTAGAGGAGAGTGTGAGAGGAGGACCCTGGGACAGTCAGCAGCACCTAGAGGAGAGAGTGAGAGGAGGACCCTGGGACAGTCAGCAGCACCTAGAGGAGAGAGTGAGAGGGGGACCCTGGGACAGACAGCAGCACCTAGAGGAGAGAGTGAGAGGAGGACCCTGGGACAGACAGCAGCACCTAGAGGAGAGTGTGAGAGGAGGACCCTGGGACAGACAGTCAGCAGCACCTAGAGGAGAGTGTGAGAGGGGGACCCTGGGACAGTCAGCAGCACCTAGAGGAGAGTGTGAGAGGAGGACCCTGGGACAGTCAGCAGCACCTAGAGGAGAGTGTGAGAGGAGGACCCTGGGACAGACAGTCAGCAGCACCTAGAGGAGAGTGTGAGAGGAGGACCCTGGGACAGTCAGCAGCACCTAGAGGAGAGTGTGAGAGGGGACCCTGGGACAGACAGCAGCACCTAGAGGAGAGAGTGAGAGGAGGACCCTGGGACAGACAGCAGCACCTAGAGGAGAGTGTGAGAGGAGGACCCTGGGACAGACAGTCAGCAGCACCTAGAGGAGAGTGTGAGAGGGGGACCCTGGGACAGTCAGCAGCACCTAGAGGAGAGTGTGAGAGGAGGATCCTGGGACAGTCAGCAGCACCTAGAGGAGAGTGTGAGAGGAGGACCCTGGGACAGACAGTCAGCAGCACCTAGAGGAGAGTGTGAGAGGAGGACCCTGGGACAGTCAGCAGCACCTAGAGGAGAGTGTGAGAGGGGGACCCTGGGACAGTCAGCAGCACCTAGAGGAGAGTGTGAGAGGAGGACCCTGGGACAGTCAGCAGCAACTAGAGGAGAGAGTGAGAGGAGGACCCTGGGACAGACAGTCAGCAGCACCTAGAGGAGAGTGTGAGAGGAGGACCCTGGGACAGTCAGCAGCACCTAGAGGAGAGTGTGAGAGGAGGACCCTGGGACAGGCAGTCAGCAGCACCTAGAGGAGAGAGTGAGAGGAGGACCCTGGGACAGTCAGCAGCACCTAGAGGAGAGTGTGCGAGGAGGACCCTGGGACAGTCAGCAGCAACTAGAGGAGAGTGTGAGAGGAGGACCCTGGGACAGTCAGCAGCACCTAGAGGAGAGTGTGAGAGGAGGACCCTGGGACAGGCAGTCAGCAGCACCTAGAGGAGAGTGTGAGAGGAGGACCCTGGGACAGACAGTCAGCACCTAGAGGAGAGTGTGAGAGGAGGACCCTGGGACAGACAGTCAGCAGCACCTAGAGGAGAGAGTGAGAGGAGGACCCTGGGACAGACAGTCAGCAGCACCTAGAGGAGAGAGTGAGAGGAGGACCCTGGGACAGTCAGCAGCACCTAGAGGAGAGAGTGAGAGGGGGACCCTGGGACAGACAGCAGCACCTAGAGGAGAGAGTGAGAGGAGGACCCTGGGACAGACAGCAGCACCTAGAGGAGAGTGTGAGAGGAGGACCATGGGACAGACAGTCAGCAGCACCTAGAGGAGAGTGTGAGAGGAGGACCCTGGGACAGGCAGTCAGCAGCACCTAGAGGAGAGTGTGAGAGGGGGACCCTGGGACAGTCAGCAGCACCTAGAGGAGAGTGTGAGAGGAGGATCCTGGGACAGTCAGCAGCACCTAGAGGAGAGAGTGAGAGGAGGACCCTGGGACAGACAGTCAGCAGCACCTAGAGGAGAGTGTGAGAGGAGGACCCTGGGACAGTCAGCAGCACCTAGAGGAGAGTGTGAGAGGAGGACCCTGGGACAGACAGTCAGCAGCACCTAGAGGAGAGTGTGAGAGGAGGACCCTGGCACAGGCAGTCAGCAGCACCTAGAGGAGAGAGTGAGAGGAGGACCCTGGGACAGTCAGTCAGCAGCACCTAGAGGAGAGTGTGAGAGGAGGACCCTGGGACAGACAGTCAGCAGCACCTAGAGGAGAGTGTGAGAGGAGGACCCTGGGACAGTCAGCAGCACCTAGAGGAGAGAGTGAGAGGAGGACCCTGGGACAGTCAGCAGCACCTAGAGGAGAGAGTGAGAGGAGGACCCTGGGACAGACAGTCAGCAGCACCTAGAGGAGAGTGTGAGAGGAGGACCCTGGCACAGGCAGTCAGCAGCACCTAGAGGAGAGTGAGAGAGGAGGACCCTGGGACAGTCAGCAGCACCTAGAGGAGAGTGTGGGAGGAGGACCCTGGGACAGACAGTCAGCAGCACGTAGAGGAGAGTGTGAGAGGAGGACCCTGGGACAGTCAGTCAGCAGCACGTAGAGGAGAGTGTGAGAGGAGGACCCTGGGACAGACAGTCAGCAGCACCTAGAGGAGAGTGTGAGAGGAGGACCCTGGGACAGTCAGCAGCACCTAGAGGAGAGAGTGAGAGGAGGACCCTGGGACAGAGAGTCAGCAGCACCTAGAGGAGAGTGAGAGAGGAGGACCCTGGGACAGTCAGCAGCACCTAGAGGAGAGAGTGAGAGGAGGACCCTGGGACAGTCAGCAGCACCTAGAGGAGAGAGTGAGAGGAGGACCCTGGGACAGTCAGCAGCACCTAGAGGAGAGAGTGAGAGGAGGACCCTGGGACAGACAATCAGCAGCACCTAGAGGAGAGTGTGAGTGGAGGACCCTGGGACAGTCAGCAGCACCTAGAGGAGAGTGTGAGAGGAGGACCCTGGGACAGGTAATCAGCAGCACCTAGAGGAGAGTGTGAGAGGAGGACCCTGGGACAGTCAGTCAGCAGCACGTAGAGGAGAGTGTGAGAGGAGGACCCTGGGACAGACAGTCAGCAGCACCTAGAGGAGAGTGTGAGAGGAGGACCCTGGGACAGTCAGCAGCACCTAGAGGAGAGAGTGAGAGGAGGACCCTGGGACAGACAGTCAGCAGCACCTAGAGGAGAGTGAGAGAGGAGGACCCTGGGACAGTCAGCAGCACCTAGAGGAGAGAGTGAGAGGAGGACCCTGGGACAGTCAGCAGCACCTAGAGGAGAGAGTGAGAGGAGGACCCTGGGACAGTCAGCAGCACCTAGAGGAGAGAGTGAGAGGAGGACCCTGGGACAGACAATCAGCAGCACCTAGAGGAGAGTGTGAGTGGAGGACCCTGGGACAGTCAGCAGCACCTAGAGGAGAGTGTGAGAGGAGGACCCTGGGACAGACAGTCAGCAGCACCTAGAGGAGAGTGTGAGAGGAGGACCCTGGGACAGTCAGCAGCACCTAGAGGAGAGTGTGAGAGGAGGACCCTGGGACAGTCAGCAGCACCTAGAGGAGAGTGTGAGAGGAGGACCCTGGGACAGTCAGCAGCACCTAGAGGAGAGTGTGAGAGGAGGACCCTGGGACAGTCAGCAGCACCTAGAGGAGAGTGTGAGAGGAGGACCCTGGACAGACAGTCAGCAGCACCTAGAGGAGAGTGTGAGAGGAGGACCCTGGGACAGTCAGCAGCACCTAGAGGAGAGTGTGAGAGGAGGACCCTGGGACAGTCAGCAGCACCTAGAGGAGAGTGTGAGAGGAGGACCTGGGACAGTCAGCAGCACCTAGAGGAGAGTGTGAGAGGAGGACCCTGGGACAGACAGTCAGCAGCACCTAGAGGAGAGTGTGAGAGGAGGACCCTGGGACAGTCAGCAGCACCTAGAGGAGAGTGTGAGAGGAGGACCATGGGACAGACAGTCAGCAGCACCTAGAGGAGAGTGTGAGAGGAGGACCCTGGGACAGTCAGCAGCACCTAGAGGAGAGTGTGAGAGGGGGACCCTGGGACAGTCAGCAGCACCTAGAGGAGAGTGTGAGAGGAGGATCCTGGGACAGTCAGCAGCACCTAGAGGAGAGTGTGAGAGGAGGACCCTGGGACAGTCAGCAGCACCTAGAGGAGAGTGTGAGAGGAGGACCCTGGGACAGGCAGTCAGCAGCACCTAGAGGAGAGTGTGAGAGGAGGACCCTGGGACAGACAGTCAGCAGCACCTAGAGGAGAGTGTGAGAGGAGGACCCTGGGACAGTCAGCAGCACCTAGAGGAGAGTGTGAGAGGGGGACCCTGGGACAGTCAGCAGCACCTAGAGGAGAGTGTGAGAGGAGGACCATGGGACAGACAGTCAGCAGCACCTAGAGGAGAGTGTGAGAGGAGGACCCTGGGACAGTCAGCAGCACCTAGAGGAGAGTGTGAGAGGGGGACCCTGGGACAGTCAGCAGCACCTAGAGGAGAGTGTGAGAGGAGGACCATGGGACAGACAGTCAGCAGCACCTAGAGGAGAGTGTGAGAGGAGGACCCTGGGACAGTCAGCAGCACCTAGAGGAGAGTGTGAGAGGGGGACCCTGGGACAGTCAGCAGCACCTAGAGGAGAGTGTGAGAGGAGGACCCTGGGACAGTCAGCAGCACCTAGAGGAGAGTGTGAGAGGAGGACCCTGGGACAGACAGTCAGCAGCACCTAGAGGAGAGTGTGAGAGGAGGACCCTGGGACAGTCAGCAGCACCTAGAGGAGAGTGTGAGAGGGGGACCCTGGGAGAGTCAGAGGAACCTAGAGGAGAGTGTGAGAGGAGGACCCTGGGACAGTCAGCAGCAACTAGAGGAGAGTGTGAGAGGAGGACCCTGGGACAGACAGTCAGCAGCACCTAGAGGAGAGTGTGAGAGGAGGACCCTGGGACAGTCAGCAGCACCTAGAGGAGAGTGTGAGAGGAGGACCCTGGGACAGTCAGCAGCACCTAGAGGAGAGTGTGAGAGGGGGACCCTGGGACAGTCAGCAGCACCTAGAGGAGAGTGTGAGAGGAGGACCCTGGGACAGTCAGCAGCAACTAGAGGAGAGAGTGAGAGGAGGACCCTGGGACAGACAGTCAGCAGCACCTAGAGGAGAGTGTGAGAGGAGGACCCTGGGACAGTCAGCAGCACCTAGAGGAGAGTGTGAGAGGAGGATCCTGGGACAGACAGTCAGCAGCACCTAGAGGAGAGTGTGAGAGGAGGACCCTGGGACAGGCAGTCAGCAGCACCTAGAGGAGAGTGTGAGAGGAGGACCCTGGGACAGTCAGCAGCACCTAGAGGAGAGTGTGAGAGGGGGACCCTGGGACAGTCAGCAGCACCTAGAGGAGAGTGTGAGAGGAGGACCCTGGGACAGTCAGCAGCAACTAGAGGAGAGAGTGAGAGGAGGACCCTGGGACAGACAGTCAGCAGCACCTAGAGGAGAGTGTGAGAGGAGGACCCTGGGACAGTCAGCAGCACCTAGAGGAGAGTGTGAGAGGAGGACCCTGGGACAGTCAGCAGCACCTAGAGGAGAGTGTGAGAGGAGGACCCTGGGACAGGCAGTCAGCAGCACCTAGAGGAGAGTGTGAGAGGAGGACCCTGGGACAGTCAGCAGCACCTAGAGGAGAGTGTGAGAGGGGGACCCTGGGACAGTCAGCAGCACCTAGAGGAGAGTGTGAGAGGAGGACCATGGGACAGACAGTCAGCAGCACCTAGAGGAGAGTGTGAGAGGAGGACCCTGGGACAGTCAGCAGCACCTAGAGGAGAGTGTGAGAGGGGGACCCTGGGACAGTCAGCAGCACCTAGAGGAGAGTGTGAGAGGAGGATCCTGGGACAGTCAGCAGCACCTAGAGGAGAGTGTGAGAGGAGGACCCTGGGACAGACAGTCAGCAGCACCTAGAGGAGAGTGTGAGAGGAGGACCCTGGGACAGTCAGCAGCACCTAGAGGAGAGTGTGAGAGGGGGACCCTGGGACAGTCAGCAGCACCTAGAGGAGAGTGTGAGAGGAGGACCCTGGGACAGTCAGCAGCAACTAGAGGAGAGAGTGAGAGGAGGACCCTGGGACAGACAGTCAGCAGCACCTAGAGGAGAGTGTGAGAGGAGGACCCTGGGACAGTCAGCAGCACCTAGAGGAGAGTGTGAGAGGAGGACCCTGGGACAGTCAGCAGCACCTAGAGGAGAGTGTGAGAGGAGGACCCTGGGACAGGCAGTCAGCAGCACCTAGATGAGAGTGTGAGAGGAGGACCCTGGGACAGACAGTCAGCACCTAGAGGAGAGTGTGAGAGGAGGACCCTGGGACAGACAGTCAGCAGCACCTAGAGGAGAGAGTGAGAGGAGGACCCTGGGACAGACAGTCAGCAGCACCTAGAGGAGAGAGTGAGAGGAGGACCCTGGGACAGTCAGCAGCACCTAGAGGAGAGAGTGAGAGGGGGACCCTGGGACAGACAGTCAGCACCTAGAGGAGAGTGTGAGAGGAGGACCCTGGGACAGACAGTCAGCAGCACCTAGAGGAGAGAGTGAGAGGAGGACCCTGGGACAGACAGTCAGCAGCACCTAGAGGAGAGAGTGAGAGGAGGACCCTGGGACAGTCAGCAGCACCTAGAGGAGAGAGTGAGAGGAGGACCCTGGGACAGACAGCAGCACCTAGAGGAGAGTGTGAGAGGAGGACCATGGGACAGACAGTCAGCAGCACCTAGAGGAGAGTGTGAGAGGAGGACCCTGGGACAGGCAGTCAGCAGCACCTAGAGGAGAGTGTGAGAGGGGGACCCTGGGACAGTCAGCAGCACCTAGAGGAGAGTGTGAGAGGAGGACCCTGGGACAGACAGTCAGCAGCACCTAGAGGAGAGTGTGAGAGGAGGACCCTGGGACAGTCAGCAGCACCTAGAGGAGAGTGTGAGAGGAGGATCCTGGGACAGTCAGCAGCACCTAGAGGAGAGTGTGAGAGGAGGACCCTGGGACAGGCAGTCAGCAGCACCTAGAGGAGAGTGTGAGAGGAGGACCCTGGGACAGTCAGCAGCACCTAGAGGAGAGTGTGAGAGGGGGACCCTGGGACAGTCAGCAGCACCTAGAGGAGAGTGTGAGAGGAGGACCCTGGGACAGTCAGCAGCAACTAGAGGAGAGAGTGAGAGGAGGACCCTGGGACAGACAGTCAGCAGCACCTAGAGGAGAGTGTGAGAGGAGGACCCTGGGACAGTCAGCAGCACCTAGAGGAGAGTGTGAGAGGAGGACCCTGGGACAGTCAGCAGCACCTAGAGGAGAGTGTGAGAGGAGGACCCTGGGACAGGCAGTCAGCAGCACCTAGAGGAGAGTGTGAGAGGAGGACCCTGGGACAGACAGTCAGCACCTAGAGGAGAGTGTGAGAGGAGGACCCTGGGACAGACAGTCAGCAGCACCTAGAGGAGAGAGTGAGAGGAGGACCCTGGGACAGACAGTCAGCAGCACCTAGAGGAGAGTGTGAGAGGAGGACCCTGGGACAGGCAGTCAGCAGCACCTAGAGGAGAGTGTGAGAGGAGGACCCTGGGACAGTCAGCAGCACCTAGAGGAGAGTGTGAGAGGAGGACCCTGGGACAGTCAGCAGCACCTAGAGGAGAGTGTGAGAGGAGGACCCTGGGACAGTCAGCAGCACCTAGAGGAGAGTGTGAGAGGAGGACCCTGGGACAGTCAGCAGCACCTAGAGGAGAGTGTGAGAGGAGGACCCTGGGACAGGCAGTCAGCAGCACCTAGAGGAGAGTGTGAGAGGAGGACCCTGGGACAGTCAGCAGCACCTAGAGGAGAGTGTGAGAGGAGGACCCTGGGACAGGCAGTCAGCAGCACCTAGAGGAGAGTGTGAGAGGAGGACCCTGGGACAGGCAGTCAGCAGCACCTAGAGGAGAGTGTGAGAGGAGGACCCTGGGACAGACAGTCAGCAGCACCTAGAGGAGAGTGTGAGAGGAGGACCCTGGGACAGGCAGTCAGCAGCACCTAGAGGAGAGTGTGAGAGGAGGACCCTGGGACAGACAGTCAGCAGCACCTAGAGGAGAGTGTGAGAGGGGGACCCTGGGACAGTCAGCAGCACCTAGAGGAGAGTGTGAGAGGAGGGCCCTGGGACAGTCAGTCAGCAGCACCTAGAGGAGAGTGTGAGAGGAGGACCCTGGCACAGTCAGCAGCACCTAGAGGAGAGTGTGAGAGGAGGACCCTGGGACAGACAGTCAGCAGCACCTAGAGGAGAGAGTGAGAGGAGGACCCTGGGACAGTCAGCAGCACCTAGAGGAGAGTGTGAGAGGAGGACCCTGGGACAGTCAGCAGCACCTAGAGGAGAGTGTGAGAGGAGGGCCCTGGGACAGACAGTCAGCAGCACCTAGAGGAGAGTGTGAGAGGAGGACCCTGGGACAGTCAGCAGCACCTAGAGGAGAGAGCGAGAGGAGGACGCTGAGACAGTCAGCAGCACCTAGAGCAGAGTGTGAGTGGAGGACGCTGAGACAGGCAGTCAGCAGCACCTAGAGCAGAGTGTGAGTGGAGGACGCTGAGGACAGACAGTCAGCAGCACTACCTAGTCTATCTAGAGGATCTAGCATCTAGTCACCACTCAGGTAGGAGTAAGTGTAAAATAAAAGCAAGGGCCCATATTCTGTTTAGTTAAGATATGCCTGGGGAGTTCAGCCAAGTGATTTGTGGGAAATCCTAGACGCTCCTGCGGTCTGTGTGACCATGTGTGCAGGAGGTACCTCCGACTGAAGCAACTCAAGTTCTGGGTTTTGCAGCCTGAGCGGCAGCTGGGGGCACTACGGTCATTCATGAGGCTGAGAGGTTCGTGGATAGCTTGTTTCAGGACATTGGCACTCTGCGGCTTAAGGAAGTGCAAGCAGACAGAAGAAGGGGTCCAGGCAGGTAGTGAGGGAATCCCCTGAATGCATCTCGCTCGCAAACCGTGTTTCAGCTTTGGAAAACGGTGAGAGTGACGGTTTCTCTGTGGAGGCCAATCAGAGACAAGGCCCTGGCACTGTGGGTGGTCCAGCTGCTTAGGTGGGGTGGGGGGGAAGGAAGAAGTGTGGAAGGGCAATGGTGGTAGGGGATTTGTTAGTGAGGGGAGTAGACAGGTGTTTCTTTGGCCATGGACGTGACCCCAGGATTTATGTTGCCTCCTGGATGCCAGGGTGAAGGATGTCACGGAACGGCTGCAGGACATTCTGAAGGGTGAGGGTGAACAACCAGAGGTCGTGGTCCATGTTGGGATCAATGACACAGGAAGAAAGAGAAATGAGGTCCTGCAAAGCAGACTTTAGGGAGTTAGGTAGGAAATTGAAAAGCAGGACTTCAAAGATAGTAATCGCTGGATTATTCCCAGTGCCGCACAGCAGTGAGTATAGGGACAGAAGGATGAAGCAGACGAATGTGTGGCTGGAGAGATGGTGCAGGAGGGAGGGCTTTAGATTCCTGGGGCATCGGGACCATTTCTGGGGGAGGTGGGATCTGTACAAGTTGGACGGGTTAAATCTGAACAGGAACGGGACCAACATCCTCATGGGGAGGTTTACTAATGCTGTTGGGATGGATTTAAACTAAATTGTCAGGGGAATGGGAGCCTGAATAGTAGTTCAGAGGGGAGAGAAGCTAAGATGGAATTAGAAGTTAAAACACTAGTGAGTGAGTCTGGAAGGCAGAGGAAACATAGGCTAGATAAGAAAGGAGTGAGGTTAGCAAGGCTAAATGGAATATATTTTAATGTAAGGAGCCTGAGGAATAAGACAGGCGAGCTGAGGGCACAGATAGGCGCATGGGAGTATGATATCATAGCTATAACCGAGACTTGGCTAAAAGAAGGGCAGGATTGGCAGCTCAACATTCCTGGTTATTGGATAGACGAAATAGAGAGGAAGAGGGGAGGGTTGCAATATTGATCAAAGAGTCAATTATAGCAGTGAGGAGGGATGTTACCTTGGAAGGATCATCAAATGAGGCCATATGGGTAGAAGTGAAAAACACAAAAGGGACAAACACGCTGTTGGGTGTGTGCTATAGGCCCCCAAACAGTCAGAGAGAGATAGAGGATCAAATATGTCATCAAATTTCAGAGAAGTGTAGGAATAATAGGGCAGTAATAGTAGGGGATTTTAACTACCCAAATATTAACTGGGATAGTTTTAGTGTGCAAGATAGGGAGGGAGCAAGATTCTTAAGTTGCATCCAGGAGAACTTTTTTAGCCAGAATGTAGAAAGCCCAACAAGGGAGGGGGCAGTTGTGGACCTTATATTCAGAAACGAGCCCGGGCAGGTGGAAGGCGTATCAGTAGGGGAGCATTTTGGAGATAGTGACCATAACTCAGTTAGATTTAGGATAGTTATGGAAAAGGATAAGGTTGGGCTGGGAATAAAAGTTCTAAACTGGGGAAAGGCTAATTTTATTAAGATGAGATACGATTTGGCCCAAGTGGACTGGGAGCAGCTACTTGCAGATAAAACTGTGTCAGAGCAGTGGGAGGCATTCAAGGAGGAAATAGCAAGAGTACAGGGCAAATATGTTCCCATATGTACAAAGGGGGGAACCAAGTCTGGAGAACCCTGGGTGTCAAAGGACATAAAGCTTAGGATTAAGAGAAAAAGAGAAGCTTATGGCAAATACTGAGCGCTGAATGCAGCAGAGTCCTTAGAGGAGCATAAAAAGTCCAGAGGGGAACTTAAAAAGGAAATTAGGAAAGCTAAAAGAGTGTATGAGAAAGCACCGGTGGGTGGAATTAAGGAAATATATAAAGAGCAAGAGACTAACTAGGGAAAGAGTAGGGCTAATTAGGGACCATAGAGGTATTCTGTGTGTGGAGCCGGAAGACGTGGGTGCAGTCTTCTATGAATACTTTGCATCAGTCTTCACAATCGAAAAGGACGATGCAGACATAGGCATCAGGGTGGAGTACTGTGAAATATTCGAGGAAATGAACATAGTGAGAAAGGAAGTACTAGCAGGTTTAGCTGCCTTAAAAGTGGATAAATCTGCAGGCCGGGATAAGATGTATCCCAGGCTGTCGAGAAAGGCAGGGGAAGAAATACCAGGGGCACTGGCAGTAATTTTCAAATCTTCTCTGGCCACAGGTGAGGTGCCAGAGGACTGCTCCAGTTGTCCCAATATTAAAACAGAGAGGAACGGATAGATCAGGAAATTACAGACATGGATTAATCAGAGATAGTCAGTATGGATTTGTTAAGGGAAGGCCGTGTTTGACAAATTTGATTGAATTTTTTGAGGAGATAACCAGGAGTGTTGATGAGGGTAATGTATTTGGTGTGGTCTACATGGACTTTAGCAAGGCTTTTGATAAGGTCCCTCATGGCAGACTGGGCAAAAAAGTAAAAACCTATGGGATCCAAGGCAAAGTGGCACATTGGATCCAAAATTGGCTGAGAGGCAGGAGCATGGTTTTGTGACTGGAAGTCTGTTTCCAGTGAGGCCCTGCAGGGCTCAGTGCTGGGGCCCTTGCTGTTTGTTGTGTACATAAATGATTTGGACTGAAATGTATGGGGTATGATCAAGAAGTTTGCTGATGACATGAAAATCGGTAAGGTGGTAAATAGTGAGGGGGATAGCCGTAAACAGCAGGAGGATATCAATGGACTGGTCAGGTGGGCAGAGCAGTGGCAAATGGAATTCAACCTGGAAAAGTGTGAGGTAATACACTTGGGGAGGGCTAACAAGGCAAGGAATTACACTGTGAATGGTAGAACCCTGGAAAGTACTAAAGATCAGAGAGACCTTGGTATGCATATCCATAGATTCCTGAAGGTAGCAGGGCAGATAGATAAGGTGGTTAAGAAGGCATATGGGATACTTGCCTTTATTAGCCAAGGCATAGAATACAAGAGCATAGAGGTTATGCTGAAACTGTATAAAGCGCTGATTAGGCTGCAACTGGAGTCCTGGTCACCGCATTATTGGAAGGATGTGATTGCACTGGAGAGGGTGCAGAGGAGATTTACCAGGATGCTGCCTGGGCTGGAGGGTCTGAGATATGAGGAAGGATTGGATAGGCTGGGGTTGTTTTCTTTAAGGCAACGAAGGTTGAGAGGGGACCTGATAGAGGTGTATAAGATTATGAGGGGCATAGATAGGGTGGATAAGAAGACACTTTTTCCATTAGTAGAGGGGTCAATACCCAGGAGGCATAGATTTAAAGTAAGAGGTAGAAGGCTAAGAGGAGAGTTGAGGAGAAATTTTTTCACCCAGAGGGTGGTGGGAGTCTGGAACTCACTGCCTGAAAGGGTGATTGAGTCAGAAACTCTCATAACATTGAAGAAGTATTTAGATATTCACTTGCGTTACCATAGCCTCCAGGGCTATGGGCCAAGTGCTGGAAAATGGGATTAGTGTAGTCAGATCTTTGTTGGCTGGCGCGAGCACGATGGGCTGAATGGCCTCCTTCTGTGCTGTAGATACCTATGAGACCCCAGCTCCTGTTTCCCATCCCCAAGGTGAAAATTCAGTTCACAACTTCTAAATTTACAGAAGAAAATAAACTGTGAGGGATTGTGAACACTGAGAACTACAGCAAATTACAAACAGACATTATTAAACTTGTAGAATAGGCAATAATTAGCAAATGAATTTCAATATAAATAAATATTACATTTTGTTAAGAAAAATAAGGAAGTCGCACATTACTTAGAAAATAAGAATCTAAATAGGTAGTGGATCAAAGGAATCTGGGAATAGAAATACGCTAATCAGTAAGTGTTGCCATGCAGGTAAATAAGACCATAACAGAAGCAAACCAAGCATTTGGGGTTTAGTTGTAGGGCAATAGAATTGAAAAGTAGCCAAATTATGCTAAACTTGTATTGAGCTTTGGTTAGACCACACTTGGAGTACAGTGTCACCAAATTATAAAAGGTATTTGGGGCACTAGAAGAGGCACACAACTATTTTCAATGACTGTGCCAGAACTGTACGGTTATACCTATGACAATAAAATGAACGGGCTTGGTCTCTTTTCTCTTGAAAAGAGAAGGCTGAGATGCCTTCAAATTCAAAATAACAAAAAGTTTTGATTGGGGAATCACAGAGAGAAGGCTTATAATTGTTTGAAAGAACAAAACTCAAGATCATCAATATAAGATCACCACCAAGAAATCAAATAGGGAATTCAGAAGAAACATCTTTACCTCGACAGGTGGTGAGAATGTGGAACTTGTTACCACAGTGAGTGGTTGAAATGAGTAGTACAGATGCTTTTAAGGGAAGTTAGATGAGCATATGCGGGAGAAAGGAATAGAGAGTTAGGCCTGAATTTTGCTCTCTGTCTGCAGAGGCCCAATTCCAGAAGCCTTGCCCCAATCCCAGCCTCTACCATTTCCATAGGGGTGGGGTGGGGAATAGGAGTGTGTTGGAATTTGCACATTCACATTCTCCAGAGGCAACGGCCCACATGAATCAGCAGCTGCCTCCACTCCTGTGATTTTGGTGAGATAGGTGTCTGAAACCCAAAGTGTGCAGATTAGATCTGGTAGGAGCAGGCCTGAACTTAGTGTATTTGTTTAGATAGGTAGGGTACCCTTTTGGAGAGGTCAGGTGCCCTTTGAGATTGTTAAAAGTAGACGTGAATGTGCCTAAAAAGCCCATAAACTCATTTAGAACTGCCAAAGAACTGTCAAAACACATTGGAAATGTCAAAGGATTTAACTTCTGGGCTTTAAATTTTAAGAAAAGTATCCAGCGTTTAAAAAAAAAACAGTGCTTGCTATTTCACAGTGTGATTGACATAAGCCTTAGAGCTATGGTTATAGGATTTCTGCTGCATGACTGATGGGGTGCCTGTTAAGTGAACAGTTTGATTGACAGCTTTGAGTGGTTGTATAATACAGGGGCAGAATTTTGCCTTCGTCGGGCGGGTGCAGCAGGCCCAGGAGTGGTTACGAAGCCGACTGCCACCAGTGGTCAGGCCCTGACATGGATTTCATGCTGGCTGGCCGAAAAATTTTAATTTTTTTAAATCACTGATCGAAATCTCAACCCACCCGTGGATGAGGTTTTGCAAAAAAAAATCCAAAGGCCGCCTGGCCTATTCGCCTGCCCACCAACTGTAAGGTTGGATGGGCAGCGAAAAATTTAATGTAATTAGACCTTTAATGGCCTTAATTGGCCTGCTAATTGTTAGCGGGCGGCTACTGCCCGCCACCCCCCCCCCCCCCCACCCCCCCATGCCCACCAACCAAAATATCGCGTGAGCCTGCGATGCTGTCGGGACGCTCACCCGCTGTAATTTTACGCTCGTTCTGGTCAGGCACCGCCTGCCTGCCAAGCGCAATATTCTGCCCCAGATGTTTGTTTTCCTCAGAGATTAACCACTTGAGTGGAATGTTTGTTTTCTTAAGAAATTGAATTTCAACGTATTGAATGTTTTTTTTTATTCAGTGGGTGTTTTTTTAATTAATGATGTTATCAATAGACACACAACTATTTTATATCAGCATGACTCCTGAGGCCTTGCCATGGTATGTACTAGGTGAGTTGAATGGAGGAGGCAAGGGAAAAGGCAAGGTGTGGGGAACATGGGTAGGCATGAGTTAGCACTAAATTGGCATTGGGGTTATAAAAGGCCATGGGAATGAGTGGGGGGCATGGGTTGGTATTGGGGGTATAAAGAGCTTTGGGGAAGTAATGGGCATAGGGTAGCTTAGGGGATATGAGGGGTTATATGGGGTGGGTAGAGGGACATAGGGGGCTGTACAGGGTCGTGGGGGTGGGTGGAGGGTCTAGGTTGGTATGCAGTGTACCAGGGGTTATGGGAGCATGAGGTGGCATAAATTGGTATGGATGGGGCTTTGGGAGAGTGTGGGGGGTAAGGGGAGAGAGCTAGAGGGCTGTTTTTTGTTTTATTCAGTTTTTTAATAACTTTATCAAAGTGCTAGGGCACCGAGACAGGCCTTCCACTCAGCCTACTTCCATAACTGGCAGCCTCTGCACTCATTCTGCTGGGGTTAGCTGGCCTGACTCCCAGGGAACCCTGGCACTCTGGAATGAAAATCTCAACTTGCGGGGCACTTTCTCCTGGGTTGGTTTTGTGGAGCTGGGGATTGTCCCATCTCTGCGCTCCAGAGCCAAGAGCAAAAATTCAGATCTCAGATGAAGATGGATGAGAGGAGCCTCAAGTGGAGCATAAATACCAGCAAGGACTGGTTGGACCATTTGGCCTGTTACTGCGCTGTATGTTCAGTGTAATTGCTACTTTTCTGTTATAGATTGCTGAAAGGTAGGAAACATTTGCAGGCATCACAAATTAATTTGGTTTCATTATTGATGATTAATAAAGGAAACAAAAAGTTTACTCTTTAAGAACTGATTTACTTTTGGACTTTTAACTTTACTTTGGTAAAAAGAAAAATCCAGTTAGAAAATTTACTTAAAATGTTTTTAAATGAAAACTTGGAAATTATAAATGATTAAGTTTTAAGTGTTTTATGAAGTATTTTTGCTTGTATATTAAAATTTATGTTTACTAAATGTCGTGATTAACTCATTAATGAGTTAGTTTTGCACTTATGCACTCCTAATGCGTGCCAAAATTTCCTATTGCAAAATTGCAGCCCACGTGTGGTTTTTTTTTATCTATTTGCATGCAAGATGGCTGTCAGGGCTAAGTGATTTCCAGATATGTACTGCAAATTCAGAAGCAGAAAATCCACCCTAACCTGCTCAGCCTCTCTCCCTGTCTCTCTCCTTCAGCCTCCCTGTGTCTGTCTCGGTCTCGTCTCTCTCAACCTCTCCCTGCATCTCAGTATCAGGGTGGGATTTTCCCATCCCACCCACCGCCGGGATCATCTGGTCGTGCTGAAAGTCTTTTGGCTGGCCTGCCGCATCCCATGGCAGGGCCAGAAAATCGTGACCTCAGTCTCTCTCTCTCTCAATTCAGACAGGACTGTATAAACCAGGAACTGCTGATGACAGGGTTTCCTGGTGCAAAATGTACTAAAGTGGGTCAGTAAAGGAGTCTGATGAGTAGGGACAAGACTGTTTTTCTTTTGATCCAGGAAGGTAATTTACAACATTTTTCAATCTGTAAATTAGGTAAGGAAGTACTTACAGCAATTAATCTTTAAGATTAAATTCACCTCCACTTTAGCAATATGTTTTGTAATATAATACTCCTGTCATTATAAAATGCATAGTGTTTGACTTACCGGATGATGCTAGTTTTGTAAAATAGTTATATATTAAATAGAGAATTTGTGCAAGAGAGATATTTTTCGTATTTATAATTGTTTCTTTTACTTAGAAAGATTGGGATATTAATTTGTCTTAGCAATAGCAAAATTGAACAAAAGGAAATCGGTAACTTGTCAATTGTATTGTGTATTGCAGTCAATAGGAAAGAAAATTGGGCAGAATGCAAAATGGGCTGTCAATTCACAGTTACCCACTTTACAGCCCAAGATGAATTTATGCCCTGTTGTTTCTTAGAAACACTGGACTTATGCTTTAAGCACCTGCTACTTTATGTTTGAGGTACGAGCAGGAAAATAGGCTGTAGTGCAAAGAGGAAAAATCAATACTTGTGAATTATAGTGGCTGACAGCAATAAAATTTATTCTGCAGTATGCAGGCAAATACACTTACAAACTGGAGGCAGAGCCACAAAAAGTCTGCAGAGAAGGTTAAAAGAGACAAACTGTAACTTGACAGAATTAGAATTTCCATTTATTTTTGGCGTTGCCTTTGTTAAGAAGCGGAGGACAAGAAAGCAGAAAAAGGCCACTTTGTTTCTCTATAGTGCACACTCCAGTATTGTACTGCACACTCCAGTATTGTACTGCACACTCCAGTATTATACTGCACACTCCAGTATTGTACTGCACACTCCAGTATTATACTGCACACTCCAGTATTGTACTGCACACTCCAGTATTATACTGCACACTCCAGTATTGTACTGCACACTCCAGTATTGTACTGCACACTCCAGTATTGTACTGCACACTCCAGTATTGTACTGCACACTCCAGTATTATACTGCACACTCCAGTATTGTACTGCACACTCCAGTATTGTACTGCACACTCCAGTATTGTACTGCACACTCCAGTATTGTACTGCACACTCCAGTATTCTACTGCACACTCCAGTATTCTACTGCACACTCCAGTATTGTACTGCACACTCCAGTATTGTACTGCACACTCCAGTATTGTACTGCACACTCCAGTATTGTACTGCACACTCCAGTATTCTGCTGCACACTCCAGTATTCTGCTGCACACTCCAGTATTCTACTGCACGCTCCAGTATTGTACTGCACGCTCCAGTATTCTACTGCACGCTCCAGTATTCTACTGCACGCTCCAGTATTCTACTGCACGCTCCAGTATTCTACTGCACGCTCCAGTATTCTACTGCACGCTCCAGTATTCTACTGCACGCTGCAGTATTCTACTGCACGCTCCAGTATTCTACTGCACGCTCCAGTATTCTACTGCACACTCCAGTATTCTACTGCACGCTCCAGTATTCTACTGCACACTCCAGTATTGTACTGCACGCTCCAGTATTCTACTGCACGCTCCAGTATTCTACTGCACGCTCCAGTATTCTACTGCACGCTCCAGTATTCTACTGCACACTCCAGTATTGTACTGCACACTCCAGTATTCTACTGCACGCTCCAGTATTCTACTGCACGCTCCAGTATTCTACTGCACACTCCAGTATTCTACTGCACACTCCAGTATTGTACTGCACACTCCAGTATTCTACTGCACACTCCAGTATTCTACTGCACACTCCAGTATTCTACTGCACACTCCAATATTGTACTGCACACTCCAGTATTGTACTGCACACTCCAGTATTCTGCTGCACACTCCAGTATTCTGCTGCACACTCCAGTATTGTACTGCACACTCCAGTATTCTACTGCACACTCCAGTATTCTACTGCACACTCCAATATTGTACTGCACACTCCAGTATTGTACTGCACACTCCAGTATTCTACTGCACACTCCAGTATTCTACTGCACACTCCAATATTGTACTGCACACTCCAGTATTGTACTGCACACTCCAGTATTGTACTGCACACTCCAGTATTGTACTGCACACTCCAGTATTGTACTGCACACTCCAATATTGTACTGCACACTCCAGTATTCTACTGCACACTCCAGTATTCTACTGCACACTCCAGTATTGTACTGCACACTCCAATATTGTACTGCACACTCCAGTATTCTACTGCACACTCCAGTATTGTACTGCACACTCCAGTATTGTACTGCACACTCCAATATTGTACTGCACACTCCAGTATTCTACTGCACACTCCAGTATTCTACTGCACACTCCAATATTGTACTGCACACTCCAGTATTCTACTGCACACTCCAGTATTGTACTGCACACTCCAGTATTGTACTGCACACTCCAATATTGTACTGCACACTCCAGTATTCTACTGCACACTCCAGTATTGTACTGCACACTCCAGTATTGTACTGCACACTCCAGTATTGTACTGCACACTCCAGTATTGTACTGCACACTCCAGTATTGTACTGCACACTCCAGTATTGTACTGCACACTCCAGTATTCTACTGCACACTCCAGTATTCTACTGCACACTCCAGTATTCTGCTGCACACTCCAGTATTCTGCTGCACACTCCAGTATTGTACTGCACACTCCAGTATTGTACTGCACACTCCAGTATTCTGCTGCACACTCCAGTATTCTGCTGCACACTCCAGTATTCTGCTGCACACTCCAGTATTCTACTGCACACTCCAGTATTCTACTGCACACTCCAGTATTCTGCTGCACACTCCAGTATTGTACTGCACACTCCAGTATTATACTGCACACTCCAGTATTCTAGCACCACAAAAGAGTCTGGACACTGAGGAAATTAAAAGCTGTATCAATGACTGGTAAATCGAACTAATCATCCCATCTGCAATATATGTAACCTAACTGTAGGCCTGAGGATTATATCTTGAGCCATTGTTGTATTTCATATTGGAGCAATTTTCATGAACAGCATTGTTAGTCCAGCAAAATGTTAATATTTTGGTTCAGTATTGACTTTAATCATACGTGAAAGTGGACAGTCCATTTTTTTTGTCAATAGGGAGAGTAGTGTATTTTAAAAGTTATTATTCTTGAACTTTATCTTCTGTCTGTAGATTTATCCTACATTGCTTATTTAAGATTATTTATTATAATTCTGTAATATGATAGAAGTTTAATTGAACTCCTTATAAAAATTTTAAAATGACACCTATGGAAGAGAAACTCTGGGTGCGATGTTCCCCTCCCACCAGCGGAAGGTTTTGTGGCAGACAGAGGGCAGGGGATATGCCTGGATAAAGAAAAAGTTGGTTTCCCAGTGGCAGAAATGATGGTGGGTACTTGCAGTCCTGACTGTCATGGAGGGGGTCACCTTAACTGCTAAAGCTCATCGGGAACCAATTAAAACATCATAGACTGGAAACGCTCTGCCCTGTCCCAGCATATTTTCTGCTCCACCTGTGGGAATTCACGTTCGTCCAATTCACAACCAGACAAATCTGATGCAGTAAAATTGACCAAATCATCAGGCACGCTTATCTGGTTTTGATGATTTAAAACATTTGAATATAATGTGCACAGGTATGTTACTGTGAACTGTATAGTTAGACCTGATTGCATTTTGTTACTGATGGCTGTAAGCTGCTTTTCTTAATATTGATCTATTTCACCCTTTCAGTGGACAGTAAGTGTCATCCATCTCTTGATTATTCCATCACAAGAGTAAAGCCTGTTAATCATATAAATTACCTGATGCAGCAGAGGCTGCACCCAAAAGGACAGTGGGAGGACGATAATACTGTAAGCCTGATTCTCTGACCTGTGCTTCCCTCAAGCAAGGCTCAAGATGGCTATTGCATATTGGTAGTGCACAGAAGTCCAGTTTGATTGCTATTTAATAGTGACTAGTAATTCCTTTAGGGACAACCTCGGAAAATACTGGGAATAAAAATTGAATATGGTGAAAAATTAAATTTGATGATGAGATTGGCAGTTGCATCCTGGGTTTGAGCCATAATTGTAGCAGGAGGTGCATTAATTCTGTGATTTAAATATCAAATTGTATTATGAATCAAGTTCAAATTGTATAAGTAAAGTAAGAGAAATTGTGGAATGCTGCAGAAATCATTTGGTCACAGAAAATACCAAGTTAGGTTTATAGTGTAAGCTTTTTGTTCAGATAGTGGTCTTGATAATATTCATATTAATATTATAATGTCCTCTGCTGTAATGTTGAGAATTCTGCAATAAAATTTAAATATTCAATTTTAAAATAAAAGCAGAAAAGGCTGGAAAACACTCAGCAGGTCAGCAGCATCTGTGGAGAGAGAAACAGGGTTAATGTTTCAAGTCAATGCATTTTCATTGCAGCTTTTCCCACTATTTTGTGTTTATTTCAGATTTCCAGCATCTGCAGTATTATGCTTTTACTTCCATTATTTAATTTGTTTCATTAGCATCAATAAGCCTTGTATAATTTTTCATGTAAAGTTCATGGCTAAGAATGGTCACTTGAATATTGTTTTGCTTATTCCACAAAGCTTCCATGCTATTCCTGGTTTATCATTTTACCACCAAGGAGTTTGTACACTTCTGTTTCACTGTTCCTCTACTGCTTAGTGTGATGGACTTTGTACATGAATTCCAGCTAGAACTACATTGCAGCCATCTAAGAGAGAGTGTGTGCGTGTGTTAAGGAATGGTTTACAGTGATTAAGAGCGAGCACTGGCAGATTGTGAAAGAAAATTCAGCTGTTGACCTACCCACTTGTATTGTGAAGTTTGACTCATAATGGACATTTGTTTGTCAAATTTATAATATTTGCAAAGGAAAATAGAAAATTATATCATCTGTCAGTACGCATCTTCACCTCTTGCTGTTCATTCACAGTAACATGTTTCCTTTGTCTGCTAATGAGTGTTGATAGCTGACTGACCCCCTAAGATTTTAAGTTATGGTACGTGATATACACAGAAACGTCAGTATCTTGGGGACCTAATTTGCTGTCCTTGCTGTATTTGAAAGGAAACTTTATGGGGGGGATAAA
Source organism: Carcharodon carcharias (assembly GCF_017639515.1). Lineage (NCBI taxonomy): Eukaryota > Metazoa > Chordata > Chondrichthyes > Lamniformes > Lamnidae > Carcharodon > Carcharodon carcharias. The sequence goes on along the minus strand of NC_054474.1, from coordinate 178,277,640 downwards.
ACTAACTCCACATTATAGTGCAAACTGCATTGGATATTTTATATTAGCCTGATTTCAGGATTCTAATAAAATTGTTTTAAATTTAATACATTCTTGGAGTGTACAAGTTAAAGATTACAATCTGTGTTGTGATACAAGCCACTTGCTCAGTGAATTCATTTTTTTCTTTGAACATACATTGTTAATGGGCTTTAAGTCTTTAGATAACATTGCTCCCGAATTTTACACTCATCGGGGCTCATGCGATTGGCGGGCCCAGTGGCATATGGGAAATGGGCCCCTGACTGCAATCGACCCCCATCTGCAATTTTATGTTGGCTGGCCAATTAACAGCCAACTAGCATGAAATGTGCGCTGATAAAGGTGCAGCACTGCCGCTGGGGGCAGGAACAGAGTGGGTGCTGATGTTACCCTGGGTACTGGTGAGCGCTTCCACTGAGCTCCCTAAAGGCAGACAGCTGCCTCGGAGCTGCAGACCTCCACAGAATAAACAAAGCAACAAAACTGCTGCAAAGTATGTCCATGCAGCACAATCATGCACCCGAAAGCATACCTCATAGAAAAACAGTCCCCAGATATCTCTATTTCATTTCCCTACGGAGATTTTATCCCACCCTGGATTGAGGTTTGAGTACAAATGTGAAGGCCGCCTGGCCGATCGGCCTGTCCGTCAACTGTAAAAGTGGGACGGGCCATGAAAAATCACTTTCAAGTTCCTCCTTAATGGGCTTAATTGTGGGCGGGTGGCCTATGGCTGCCACACGGCACTGAGCGAGATATTGCACAAGTGTGCGATGAGGTCAGGATGCTCGCCCAACCTCACCTCGTGCTCTTTCACAGCTGGACGTAAAATTCTGGCCATTGTCCTATGCAAAGTCAAATAGTATTACAAATATTATTACCACTTTTGCTTACAAATTACAGGGATTATTGTAGACACATGCCAACCACTATAAAAATAGTTGTTAGGTGGGTAGAGAAATTTTGGAAAATGGTCTAATCCTGAAGGTCACCAGGCTATATGGAAGCTTGCTGCCCAACTAGTAAATTTGTTGCGGGATAGTACTGTGACCTAATCAACATATTATCAGGAATAGAATCGCAAAGCGTTGACCTTTGAGGAGAGACTGGAAGACAAATTTCAAAAGCAGTATTGAGGTTCGGTCCACGTTGAGTGTTTTTAAGAAGATTGCTGTCTATTTGTGGGTGAGAGAGACTAATGTCCAGGAGAGAGACTAGGGAAAGACACGGGTCAGAGAGACAGGGTTGATGGGAGAAAAAATGTATGTTAACGTAATGTTACATCAACTTTGGAAGAAAAAAGACCAATTGAATTTTGAAACCATTTAATTACTTCACCCGTGTTTTATTGACAGATAAAAAAGGTCAAGGCTAATGACTTACATCTATGAGACAAAGTTTCTAATTTCAACACCGTTAGACAGAGGAAGAGAGAAAGAAAAATACAAATTGAGAGAAAAGAAGGCAGCCACTTTCTTCCTTAGTTTAATTTGGTTTCGTTTGAAACAAAAACAAGTTAGATCTTTACAGCAAACAAAACCTCTTTGAGGAAGACAAATAGGAAGTGAGGATCAGGAAGAGTTCTGTTGAAGAGTCATTCGGACTTGAAACGTTAACTGTGTTCCTCTCCACAGATGCTGCCAGACCTGCTGAGTTTTTCCAGGTATTTTTGTTTTTGTTCAGGAGGAGGTAACCTGGCTGAAGGAGCTGATGGTCTTTTTAGACAAGGAAGGTGCAGTAACTTGTATAGTTCAAGTGTAGTATAATTTCTTGATTTTAATTTTTCAATCTTTAATTAGTTGAGCCACAATGTTTGTTCATGTTGGTTCTGAAGTTACTCTGTGGGATACTTGTGTTTAAGTGCACGTTCCTCTTTCTGCAATGTTATCAAAGGGGCTTTTGTTTTGGATTTCCAGCATCCGCAGTTTTTTTGTTTTTATCTTTGTTTTTATCAAAGGGGCAGTCTGTTTCGGATAAATGGGTTAACACCTCAGTTAAACTCAATGAAATTTCAGATGCATGGCGTAAATGTTTATACAGGAGTGACCCAAGGCATCACCTCAGAACCCTTGCTATTATTGAGTTGAAAAATCCATTGCTATGATTTTAAGGATTTATACTATTGAGCATATAAAATGGAATAATAGTGATTGATATTTTTTGCATTTTGTTAAGTGATGGATGAACTATATAGCGCTTCATTATTTGTATTACACTTCTTATGTCTTTGTCAGAAAGCAATTCCTTTTGGGACCCAAATAACAGACAGGACTAATATTAGAGAAATGGGGCACATAAAGAGATGCAAAAAATGCCTTGCAGTGATTTTGTTTTCTAGGTAGCTCCTAGTGTAGCAATTTGACATGCGCATTGATAAACAACCGGAGGTCTGACAGACTCCAGAAGCATTGCCTTGGTGCTGATTACTGGATGTGTGTAGGTATGCTGCTGCCTATCTCCTTCCTTTCAGTCCTTGTCATATTTATCCATATGCATGTATGAGAGTAGTGGGCTGTTAATTTTTCACAGTGGAAAATGGTTTACTGCATTGCCACAGGGCATCATGTGAAGTACAACATTCTTATTCCAGTATGTTTTCATTTCAAGAATAGCTGACACGGCTATGCCTTTCCTGATGTTAGTTCCTAAGGTACGTATTATTATGTTTCCATGACTTTTAAACTATGAAGATGTGCTTACAATCTATTATTAGTTATTTAATAATCGTTTCACTCAGTGCTTACCAATGGGTTGTTGCATATTGTATATTGCTATTTCTAAAGCAAATTTGAAATTGCAATGTGCTTTTAGCTGCTGCTTGTTTTCTTTGTACACACACGTTTTCTGTTTGCAAGTTGTCTTCTGCCCTTAAATTCAGTCAGATTCTAAATCGATTAAAAGCAGACTGGATTTTAGAGTTTCCACTGTTGTTCAGCCCAGTCTGATATACACATATACTCAAGTTCCTGTTTACAGTTTGGGTACATGTGAATTTAACTGTAGATTTTCACTGACAGGTCTTTCTGCTTGTCAGAAAGAATGGTTTAGTTTTAAAGGCTGTTAAGCTTCAGTATTGGAGCACTTTACTTTCCATCCACAAGATTCTTCAGGTGGCAGCTTTCAAAGTTATTTGACGTGGTCTGGCCCATTAAGTTTTGGTGGTTGTTTTGTTGGGTCGCTATTAGGAAACACAATTCTTCTATATAACTGGTGGGATTTGAGTGGATTTTTTTTATGGAATTAAATTGTGTAAAATAGAAGTTGAGATAAACATAAAATTTCAGCTCTCAACAAATAATAGCTTCAATAGCTAGCAAGTATTTGCTGATAATTAAGAACTCTTTGTTACCCTTTGTTGCTGGTCACAATCCTTTTCACAGTTATTTTTATAAAAACTATCATATTTAAAAATATGTTTTGTCAATTAATATTTTTCCAGAATTGCCTGAGATACACTACTGTATTCAAGTGGTTTTAGCAATTGCATATAAATACTTATTAGCATCATTCAACATAAAATATATTGAAATATTGATCAGATTATTGAAGCCCCAGTGAACAACTTCAGTCATGGCCTCTGTTAACCTAAAGGGGGAGCTAAACCTTTTCGGCTGAATTGTAGTGTGTGTGCATATATATATCTATATATATATATATAGATAGATATATATGTATAAATGTTAACATATTGGGATAGTTTAACAACATATGCTACACAGAGGAGATTAGAAATTGATTGCAAAGACAAAATTATAATGATACAGTAGGTTTTAACTTGTGTGAGCATTTCATGAGCTGGAGTTTGTACTTAAGACTATATTACAATAATTGTTTAAGAATATTTACAATTATGGCAAAAAGTAGAATTTGCCAATCACATACAAATAAAATAAACTAGCAGAGTATATGATAGATAGAATTGCCCTGTTGCAAGTGATGGGAGCAGCCACATGGTGTAATTTGTACAACGTTAACTGTTTTACATGATTTTGATTTGGAAATTTACTGTTCTACCATTTATGACCACGATTTTGCCATTGTCCAGCGTGCTCGGCGGGGGTGGGCAGGAGTGGTCAGGAAGCCAATCGGCACCACACCACGATTTCACATTGGGGGCTGAAATGCAAGCAGCAGCGCTGAGCGCTGCCTGTGTGGAAAGGGGGTGGGGAGTGCCAAGCATGTGCGTGAGTGAGCGCTGCATAATCTCCCTGAGGCACGGAGCTGCCTCTGAGAGATATAAAAAAATTAAAATGTAATAAAGCACGTCCTCTCATGTGACTCAGTCACATAAGCAGGGACACGTTATTAATGAAAAATTAAAGTTTTTATTTTAGATGAGGTTTCCAAAAAAATGCAAAATCGTTTGGCCTTTTCGCCTGCCCGCTAACTGTTAGGTTGTAAGAGCAGCAAAAATTTTAATTTAATTGACGACTTAATAGCCTTAACAGGCCTTTTAATTGTCAGCGGGTTGATTGCTGGCTCTGCCACGCACGCGCTAACCGAACTGTCACATGACTGCGTGTTACCGTCGGTGGGCTGGACCAGATTGGTTACATGCCTGCCCGCCAAGTGAACATTTCTGCCCTATGTTTACTATTCTGTTAACGAAACAATAAATTAGTTTATTTTTAATTTCACAGTGGTATGACAACTGTAGAGAAAAAAATGCAGGTACTCTTTAGCTATTTTATAACTTATATTGTGGACTGGCTATCCTTAACAGAGAAACTGCGTTTGCACAGCTCTTATGAATTTTAATGATTTTCATAGTGGCCAGAATCTTGGGGTTGGCGAGCGGGGACGGGTCCCCAACACCATGGTGCATCATTCAGACCTTCAGTTCGGCGGGCACGAGTCGGCTACGCGCCCACCAAACTGTCAAAGGCCTATTAAGGCCATTTAAATACCAATTAAAATAATTAACTGAGCTGCCCATCTAACCTTAAGATTGGGGGGCAGGCGAAGAGCCCAGGTGGCCTTTGCATTTATCATGGAACCTCATCCCCGGGTTTATAAATTGGATGAAAGTTTTTATTAAAGTTCATTGACATGTCCCAACTCATGTGACATGTCTTAAAAATCTTTTGTCTTTATTAAAATTTTTAAAAATCAAACTAATCTCCCTGAGGCAGTTGTGTGCTGCATGGAGATTTCTGAGCTCGTTCGCGTGCATGCAGCCCTGACTCAACCTACTCCCCCTCCCCCCCGCTGGCACAGGGAGCACTCAACCTACTCCCCCTCCCCCCCGCTGGCACAGGGAGCACTCAACCTACTCCCCCCCCCACCCCCCGCTGGCACAGGGAGCACTCAACCTACTCCCCCTCCCCCCCACCCCCCCGCTGGCACAGGGAGCACTCAACCTACTCCCCCTCCCCCCCGCTGGCACAGGGAGCACTCAACCTACTCCCCCCCCCCACCCCCCGCTGGCACAGGGAGCACTCAACCTACTCCCCCCCCCACCCCCCGCTGGCACAGGGAGCACTCAACCTACTCCCCCTCCCCCCCCGCTGGCACAGGGAGCACTCAACCTACTCCCCCTCCCACCCCCCGCTGGCACAGGGAGCACTCAACCTACTCCCCCTCCCCCGCTGGCACAGGGAGCACTCAACCTACTCCCCCTCCCCCCCGCTGGCACAGGGAGCACTCAACCTACTCCCCCCCCCACCCCCCGCTGGCACAGGGAGCACTCAACCTACTCCCCCTCCCCCCCGCTGGCACAGGGAGCACTCAACCTACTCCCCCTCCCCCCCGCTGGCACAGGGAGCACTCAACCTACTCCCCCCCCCCACCCCCCGCTGGCACAGGGAGCACTCAACCTACTCCCCCCCCCACCCCCCGCTGGCACAGGGAGCACTCAACCTACTCCCCCTCCCCCCCGCTGGCACAGGGAGCACTCAACCTACTCCCCCACCCCCCCCGCTGGCACAGGGAGCACTCAACCTACTCCCCCCCCCACCCCCCGCTGGCACAGGGAGCACTCAACCTACTCCCCCCCCCCACCCCCCGCTGGCACAGGGAGCACTCAACCTACTCCCCCCCCCCCCCCCGCTGGCACAGGGAGCACTCAACCTACTCCCCCTCCCCCGCTGGCACAGGGAGCACTCAACCTACTCCCCCCCCACCCCCCGCTGGCACAGGGAGCACTCAACCTACTCCCCCTCCCCCCCCGCTGGCACAGGGAGCACTCAACCTACTCCCCCCCCCCCACCGGCACAGGGAGCACTCAACCTACTCCCCCTCCCCCCCCCCCGCTGGCACAGGGAGCACTCAACCTACTCCCCCCCCCCACCCCCACCGGCACAGGGAGCACTCAACCTACTCCCCCCCCACCCCCCCGCTGGCACAGGGAGCACTCAACCTACTCCCCCTCCCCCCGCTGGCACAGGGAGCACTCAACCTACTCCCCCCCCACCCCCCCGCTGGCACAGGGAGCACTCAACCTACTCCCCCCCCGCTGGCACAGGGAGCACTCAACCTACTCCCCCTCCACCCCCCGCTGGCACAGGGAGCACTCAACCTACTCCTCCCCCCCACCCCCCCCGCTGGCACAGGGAGCACTCAACCTACTCCCCCCCCACCCCGCTGGCACAGGGAGCACTCAACCTACTCCCCCCCCCACCCCACCACCGGCACAGGGAGCACTCAACCTACTCCCCCTCCCCCCCGCTGGCACAGGGAGCACTCAACCTACTCCCCCTCCCCCCCGCTGGCACAGGGAGCACTCAACCTACTCCCCCCCCACCCCCCCACCGGCACAGGGAGCACTCAACCTACTCCCCCCCCACCCCCCCGCTGGCACAGGGAGCACTCAACCTACTCCCCCTCCCCCCCGCTGGCACAGGGAGCACTCAACCTACTCCCCCTCCACCCCCCGCTGGCACAGGGAGCACTCAACCTACTCCTCCCCCCCACCCCCCCCGCTGGCACAGGGAGCACTCAACCTACTCCCCCCCCACCCCGCTGGCACAGGGAGCACTCAACCTACTCCCCCCCCACCCCGCTGGCACAGGGAGCACTCAACCTACTCCCCCTCTCCCCCGCTGGCACAGGGAGCACTCAACCTACTCCCCCCCCACCGGCACAGGGAGCACTCAACCTACTCCCCCTCCCCCACCCCCCGCTGGCACAGGGAGCACTCAACCTACTCCCCCTCCCCCACCCCACCACCGGCACAGGGAGCACTCAACCTACTCCCCCTCCCCCCCGCTGGCACAGGGAGCACTCAACCTACTCCCCTCCCCCCCGCTGGCACAGGGAGCACTCAACCTACTCCCCCCCCCCCGCTGGCACAGGGAGCACTCAACCTACTCCCCCTCCCCCACCCCCCGCTGGCACAGGGAGCACTCAACCTACTCCCCCCCCCACCCCACCACCGGCACAGGGAGCACTCAACCTACTCCCCCTCCCCCCCGCTGGCACAGGGAGCACTCAACCTACTCCCCCCCCTCCCCCCACCACCGGCACAGGGAGCACTTGGTGCTTCCGGCTGCACATCATGGTGGGTGGGCCTTAACTGGCCTGCCCAGGTAAAATGGTGGTGCCCAGCTGCGCTCCCACCCCGATGGGGAGAAAATTCTCCCCAGAATCTTTTGAAGTAATCAACTTACCATTTAAACAGATTTGACATTTGAAAAGTGTAGGGTCTTGATTTTCCACTGCTATTTGTGGAGCAGGTCGGGAACCTAATTTCAATGCTTTAGCATCTGATTATAAGCCCTCCATGCCGGACCGTGAGCTCACCACGCTGACGTGTTTCACAAGGATACATAAGCGATGAAGCCCGGTCACCTGCACTTCACTCAAGACTTCGAGGCTCATTTGCCTACCTTGCTTTGAGCAGCCCTCGGAGTCATCAGCGCCAGGCTTCGCAGACACTTTAAGTGGGGGGGCTCACGGGCGGGTCTGTGCCTCCCAGATCAGCTGTAAGGTGGGTGTGGATTTTCAACAGCTGCAGGACTGGGGCTTGCTTAGGGAAAGAGGGTATCCCAAGGTGTGTGCGGGGTGGGGTGGGGGGGGCACACGTTGATCTGTGTAAGTGGCCTCAGGATGGTGAGGGCTGAGGGGGCAGCCTCCAGAGGAGATGAGGCCAGATGGAGATGTGAGGGTGTGTGTGAGAGAGTGAGTGGTGATGTCCCTTGAGCTGGCAGTGAGTGAAATGCCAGTGAATGTATGATGGGCTTGTGAGTGTGTGAGTTTAGAGTGATGAGGTGGATGAGATCATTCATCCTCTTTCTGCACGGGATTTCCGACCTCTTCTGTGCAGCGTTGGCACTGACCACCATTGCCGCCGTCTCCCAAGCCAGAGTGGTGAGATTGCTGGACCCCCTCCGAGGCCAGAGGACATCACAGCGGGCCTCCAAAAGGCATTCCAGGGATGGGTTACTGAATTCTTCTTGGCTTGTGGAGCCATGTCTTCACTGGAGCAGTCCTGGGCTGCAAGCATTGAGAACTGCGTGGGTGGCTGCACTTTAGATATGGCACCCGGAGTGAGGTAATGTCATGGCAGGCGAATCAGAGGCCACCCACCAGAGATATGGCCTGTTTCCTGCCATTCTATCTATCATGTACTCTGATGGCTTATTTGATTGGTATGCAATTGATAACTTCTATTTTTTGCCATAATTATAAATTGTTAATGAGGGGGAAGCAGTCGACATGTCGCAAAAATCTGCCCTTGGCAGGAAAAACGTCTTTTTTCACACCCGCCACTGCACTTAGTGCAATAGAGGGAAAATTCCACCTTGGGTTTCATCAAGAATCTGTAATGGTTGGCTTTTAAGCTGCTGCTTCTTAATCTTGTCAAATGTGGAGTATGAAATCCCTGGCAGTTTTTAATTGAATTGTTAAAAACTCAACATCCTAAGTAGGTCATGATATTATTATGAATGACAAAAGAAAAATGTGTTTTCTATCAAGTTAAACTAAGGTGCTATAAATAGTTCTCTGATAATATGGCTTATAAAATGTGCTTTTGAGTTATGAGAAGCACTTATCAAGTTGGCATGAAATGTACTTGAAACAAGACTTCTGCGTGATCAAATTAAATTGGAGTGGTTAATTTGAACTGATACCTTTTCTACGGTGTGCTTGTATCACTAAGCCTTGCTTCTGCATTATGTTGATGTAGTTAGTCTAGATTATGCGTACAATTAAAAGTAACAAATTTTCTGTCACTTTAATCAAATAATTTATGTGAGCTTGTACTACTAAATTAGTTGATGTTTCAGGCAGAGTTTAACATCTGATTATATCTGGAAATGTCCAAAGGTCAGAGGGATCTGGGTGTACAAGTCCACAGGTCACTGAAAGTGGCAACGCAGGTGGATAAGGTAGTCAGGAAGGCATATGGCATGCTTGTCTTCATTGGCAGGGGTATTGAGTATAAAAGCTGGGAGGTCATGCTGCAGCTGTATAGAACTTTGGTTAGGCCACACTTGGAATATTGCGTGCAATTCTGATCGCCACATTACCAGAAGGATATGGAGGCATTGGAGAGGGTGCAGAGGAGGTTTACCAGGATGCTGCCTGGTCTGGAGGTTATTAGCTATGAGGAGAGGTTGGAGAAACTCGGATTGTTCTCACTAGAGCGACGGAGATTGAGGGGCGACTTGATAGAAGTTTACAAAATTATGAGTGGCATGAACAGAGTAGAGAGTCAGAAGCTTTTTCCCAGGGTGGAAGAGTCAATTACTAGGGGACATAGATTTAAGGTGAGGAGAAAACTATAGAGGAGATGTGCGGGGCAAGTTTTTTATGCAGAGGGTAGTGAGTGTCTGGAATTCGCTGCCAGAGGAGGTGGTGGAAGCAGGTACGATAGTGGTGTTTAAGAGACAGCTTGACAAATACATGAATAGGATGGGAATAGAGGGATACGGACCCTGGAAGTGCAAAATGTTTTAGGTTGACAGGCAATATGATCGGCGCAGGCTTGGAGGGCCAAAGGGCCTGTTCCTGTGCTGTACTTTTCTTTGTTTGTCATTAAAGTGCCAGGGGCAGGAACAAAAAAAATTAAAAAAGGCTAATGGAATGCTGGCCTTCAGATCCAAAGACTAGAATACAAGGGGATACAAGTCATGCATCAGCTATACAAAGCCCTGGTTAAGACTGCACCTGGAGTACCGTGAGCAGTACACACCTTAGGAAGAAAATATAGGTCTTGCAGTGAGTATAGCATAGTTTTATCAGAATGACTGCAACGGTTAAATTACAAGGTGTGATTACACAAACTAGGGTTAATTTCTTAGAATTTAGAAGATGAAGACTGATTTGATCTAAGCTTTCAAGAATTAAGGAGAACTGATGGGATACCTAAAGAGGATGTTTCAACTGGTCGAAGCATCTAGGACTAGATAGCATAGTCCAAAAATTATAGCCAGCCTTTTGGGATTAAAGTTAGGAGACATCTTAATATGCAAAGGTTGGTAGTAGCTTCGAGCTCTGTTTTGCATATGACTGTTGATGCCATCGCAATTGTTCATTTTAAATCTGGGATTGGTAGATTTGTATTAACCAGGGGTGTCAAGTGATAAGAGGCAAAAATATATGGAGTTAGATCTTAGGTCAGCCGAAACCTCATTGAATAGTCTAAATGGACTACTCCTGTTCCTACGTTCCTAAGTGTTTGACAGTATAGTAGCTTAGTTTTATGTTATGTTGCTAGTAATCCAGAAGCCTGGACTAATAACCTGGAGACCTGTTCAAATTCCACCACAGCAATTGTGGAACTTAAAGCCACTTAATTAAATATGGCACAAACTCGCATCAGTAAAGCTGACCATGAAACCACCAGATTGTTGTAAAAACACAGCTGGTTCATTTCTGTACATTGGGGAAGGAAACTTGCTATCCTTACCTGATCTGGCCTATATGTGACTCCAGCAAAGTGGTTGATTCTCAGCTGCCTTCTGAAATGGCCTAAGAAGCTACTCAGTTGTATCAAAACCATAATGAAAAGCTTATGGGCAGAATTTTACATTGTGTGTGGGCGCACCTAACACGCTGGAACGTAAAATAACACGCGATGATGTCGGGCACGTGTCCCGGTGTCATCGCGAACTCGTGGAATATTTCGTTTGTTGGGTGCGCACCAGAGTCAGCTGCGGTCCCCTGATAATTAAAAGGCCTATTAAGACCATTAAGTAGGTAATTAAGTTGCATTTTATGCTGCCTATCCAACCATATGGTTGTCGGGCAGGCGAAAAGGCCAAGTGGCCTTTACGTTTTCTTAGGAAACCTCATCCACGAACGGGATGAGGTTTCCTAAAGCTAATACTACTTAAACAAAACTGTTATTATCAAAGTAAAAACATGCCCCAACTCATGTGGCATAGTCATATGAGGGGACATGTTTCATTAAATTTTTCATGTCTGTATTTATTTTCTAAAAAAAGCGCATCGGTCTCCCTGAAGCAGCTCCGTGCCTCAGGGAGATTGAAGCACTCTCTTGCGCGCATGTACAAACAGTGTGCTAGGCCCAGCTCTCCCCCTGCCTGCACAGGTAGCTACCGCTCGCGATCCATGCTGGGCGGGCCTTAACTGACCCGCCCATGTAAAATCGTGGTGTGGAGCAGATCGGGGGTGGCAGTTGGCTCTGTGACCACCCGCTCCCACCGAGCCCACCCAACCAATGTAAAATCCTGGTCTATAATTCTAACAAACTATGGAAGTTTAAGAAAATGACTTGCCAGCACCTGGCCAAAAGCAATTGGAGATGGTTCAGAAACGCACAGCTGGCCAGCCACACCCATATCCTGTGAACGGATAATAAAAAAAAGGACAGTTGTGCACTGGGAATACATGCTGATGTACTCACAGGCAGTTAACATTTTGAATTCACTGTCTGTGTTTGCAGTGGACATTGCTTTCGCTTCATGCCTGATGCTGCTCCAGGGTGTGGAACTCTACTGCATGCTATGGGAGGATATTCTCATAATTGTTTTGCAAGTTGCAGTAGAGCAGCAGCAAGATGCAGTCCATGCAGTTTTTGCCACAGCAGACTCCTGCAGAAGTATTGAAATGTTAGATATATGTGCAGCTTGAATTAGGGCAAGCCAGTACCCTATTGCATCTTTAGTTTATTTGGAGTGAGGCTTTTGCTTAGAGATCACGTTCCAGAACATGCATGGGTTGAACATCACCCCAGACGGTTCCAACAGGTGAAAACCAAAGCTCAGGTTCTGAATTCTGCGTTTACATTCAATGTAATATGTTTGTCCAGTCGGTGTGGGTGCCAATAAAACTTTCCTGGTGCGTAGGACTAACCCATTAGCTAGCATAGAGATGGTTATGACCATGTAAGGAGCATTCGCAGCACAAAATGTCATTACTTCACACTACCCTCAAAGGGAAGAGCATTTAGGTACAAAATAATACAATATGAGCCTATGGTTGCAGCTTTTTTTGAGTTACCATTTTTTGTTTGAGTCTGTATCAGATTTTTTTCAACTCCTAAGTAATTTTGTATGCTAGCATGCATGTGTAGGAGCATACATTTTCCTGCATGGACCGTATCTTAATGCTGGCTGTGTTATGTGCTGTTTTCAGATTGGACTGTGTTGCTGTTGCATTTTGGTCTTGATTCTTCATTATCCATCTTGGTACTTGTACAGTAAGCCTGCCTTTTATAAAATCAAGTCAGCTAATGAGTCTAATTACATTTGGTTGGCTTCTCTAGCTTGTTATATAATAGGAATGAGGCATTAGACAAAATTATTTAACTAATGGTAAATAAATCAAAAGCTAGATATGGAACCTGTACTCATCATTTTATTGGTTAAGTGCACCAAAGAGTGACACATTGGACACAATACTCACAGTGACACAATCTAATAGTATTTCAGGTTATGCTCATTAATTAAGTTCTCCTGCAGTGTTCCACAGCTTAAGGCAATATGTAAGTTATTTACTTCTTTATTATTGTGTGTATGGAACTGATATTGCTGCGTTGATTACTAACCTCTGAAATGAGATTAACCCCAGTTAAAATGATTAGTTTGTGCTAGATGCACAAATTTCCTCCAAATGTTGGAGCATCATTGAACATATGCTGTCATAAACACATTGAATTATGCATAAATGACCATTGAGCCTCCAAGTCTGCATAGCACTTTCTGTTGTCTAGACTGTCAATCCTAGGAGTCACACTGCTGCTGGTAAGCTTAGTGGTGCTAACTATGAGCATCTTGGTGCCGAATTATTTGTGGGAGCGTGAACAACGTTGGTAAGAATTGCACGCTCCCCCAGGGGAGTGTAGGCAGGTGGACAGGGGTGTAAAATTGAAGGAAATGCCATGGGCACCTTTCCTGTTGCCTTCCACCCCTGACCCCACCGCAATTTTGCGCACAGCATAAGAGGCATCAGGCAGCTCACCCACCCTTGGACCAATTGAGGCCATTAAGTGGCCAATTAGGATTGGGGTGGGGGGGTGGGTGGGGCAGGCGAAGAGCCCAGGCGGCCTTCGCATTTTTCATGAAACCTCATCCATGGGCGGGACGAGGTTTCACGAAGCGTTTTAAAATGTAATAACAATTTATACTTTTATTCTTTGACCTGCCCCAGCTCATGTGATAGTGTCACATGAGGGGACATGCGTTAAAAGTGTTACAAACTTTCATTTCAAACTTTAGCGCTGAAACCAATCTCCCTAAGGCACCCCCATTCCTCGGGGAGATCTCTGCCCTCTTTCGTCCGCATACGGGAAGAGTACAGGGAACCTCCTCAGGGAATCCCACCCCCCCAGCCCACATAGGGACCGCTCAGCACCTTAATTGGCCCTCCCACGTAAAATGGCGGCATGCACCCGATTGGGGGCACCAATCACTCCTGCCTGCCCCTGCACAACCCATTCGATGGGGTGGTGGGGGGGCGCGGGGGGGGATATTCTCCCCCATGGAACTCTTTTGCAATGAATAATCAAAAATGAATTCTTGCTTCCAGAATTGTTTTGACCTCTTCCCAACAACTGTGCTAGAATTGTTCATTTCTAAAATTTCTCTAAAATGTTGGGGAGGATTTCCCCCGCACCCAGAAGTGCTGAATGCTCCCTGTGCAGGTGATGGTAGGAGGCTGAGTCGGGGCCTGGTGCTAAGAGTGCAGAAATCTCCCTGAGGCATGGAGCTACCTCAGGGAGTTTAATTTCATTATTAAAAATTTAAATAAAGAAGAAAAAAAATTTCAGACATGTCCCCCTTGTGTGACAGTGTCACATGAGCTGGGACATGTAAATGAATTTTAATGAAAATTTTTATTTGATTTATAAATCCTTCATGAAGCCTCATCCCGCCTGTGGATGAGGTTTCATGATAAATGCGAAGGCCGCCTGGGCTTTTCGCCTGGCCGACAACCTTAAAGCTGGATGGACAGCTCTCTTAATCATCTTAATTAGTTTTTAAATGGCCTTTATAGGCCTTTGACAGTTCGGCGGGTGCACAGCCGAATCTGGTTCGTGCCCAGCGAACTGGAGAATGGAATGATGTGCAGTGACATCGGGACATGTGCCCGATGTCACCACGTGTCATTTTATACGTCAGCGAGTGGGGCCTGTCCCGCACACTGACCCGAATATTCTGGCTATTAAGTTGGAAACTTCAGGGAAAAGATAATTCCGATAATATTGGAGGAACGATGTTTTTGTTAATTTGTCCTGTACCCAATGCAATGCCTACTATAAAATGAATAATAACTGTCAGTCGTCACCTGAGTATTAGTCTTTCAAACTTGTCCTAATATTATTAAACACAAAAATCAAAACATCTTATTTAAGTAAGATAAGGAAATGAAATAAATATTGCTTTGAACCATGTTTGCTTTACAGTGAACTGTATATAATTCCATTGAATGTTTTGTTCATGCTTGCATTAATTAATTTGGAGCAGACCAACAGTATATTTGCCAAGAATGTTAAATGTTAAATTTAAAATCTCAAACAGGGCCGTTCTGTCTAGGGTAGTGAAGCTGCATGTATCTGCTTTTTGCCTTCTATTTAATTTCAAGCAATTTTAAAACAATGCATTTAATCACAGATCTTACAGGACCAAAGGAGACCATTGAGCTCATCCAGGCCTGTGCAGTGATGGTTCTCCACTGAGGCAGTCTATTCTAGTCCTAGTCACATATTTAAGCATTTCCCTTAAATGATGTTTCAGTGAGGGTGGGAACAGAGGCAGACAGGCTTTGAGAACAGCTGATAGGATGCCGTTCCTGTCTTTGGCGATTTTCCTCAGGGTGGGGAAGGTGGGCCCCAGAACTTATTCAGTTGTCAGCTTGTTAAGAGCTAGTTTGGGAGTTTGGTGGAGGTGCAAGGGTTGCAAACTGGATACAGGCCAGAGGCATGGAGACAGCAACAAGCCAGTCATAAGAGCACCGTGATATTAGGTGGGCCCATTAAAGGGGCTGAGAGGGGCACTCAGCCATTGGCTCAGTGCTCAGTGGGGCCATCAGGTATATAGAGATTGTGGGGAGAATGGTCTACATGTGCTCGGACAGTGCAGAAAGCTGTGACCCTCCTGGCATTACAGGGACATGAAGTTTGCTATACTGTTGATGGAAGACCTCATGCATTCAAAGCCCTGAGTCATGGTGGCACACATGAGCCGAATGGAATCCTCCATTCTCAGCCCATAATCCTACACTGCCTCAGGGAACTCTGACATGTGGATACACATCTGCTGCTGCTGCCAAAGTAGAGCTTCCTTTCCCATGATTCCCAAGGCTCTACATCTGTACACAGCTGAGCATAGCTGTATCTGCCCTCCATCCTGTGAGGGGAACCGTTCACAGGTTTCCTCTCTGACCTCCACTAGTTCACAAGTGCCATACCACCATATCTAAGCATGTGCAAGGGCCCATCAATGTGAGTATATTTGTGATGGTGGAGGATTTGCTTGTATGGTGTGACAGTGCTGGCTCTGCTGTCTCAGTATCTTGCAATGGCCCTGGTGCATGACAGGTCTCAGACGTTCCCCCTCCACTTCAGAATCTGTGCGACACAAGAAAGAAATCTTGAGAACTTTCCTTTGATAGCAGGAGTCTCTGCCGTACTGAGGCTTCCCACTGCAACTGAGTCTTTGGCTTGTCATTAGATGGGGAGGAGTGCACTGCATCCCTTTATTACCTCTCTTTCAGGTATGCCCATCTCCCCTTCCTGGACTTGTTCCTGCAAGTCACCCTGATGATTTCCATGGCTCCCTCCTCCATAGCAGTGGCAATGAATAGATAGGGTACTCCTCCTCTAGTCAGAGCCCTCTCCCTGGCATTATGTGCCCTTTTGTGCTGCAAGGGCAAAAGAGAGAGATAAGGCACTGCTGGCCGTTCACTGCTGGCCTTTCTCACCAGTGCCATGGCCACTCTGACATAGCAGAGGGAAGAACAATCCTCAGAACGTGCTGGTGATGGATTTAAAGAACATTTTCTTTCTTCTATTTTTCATGGGATGTTGACATCACTGTAAGGCCAGCATTTGTTGCCCATCCCTATTGCTCTTGAACTGAGTGGTTTGCTAAACCATTTTAGAGGGAGTTAAGAGTCAACCACATTGCTGTGGGTCTGGAGTCACATCTAGGCCAGACCAGGTAAGGGCAGCAGATTTTCTTCCATAAAGGATATAAGTGAACCAGATGGGCTTTTACAACAGTTGTTTCATGGTCACCATTACTGAGACTAGTTTTATTCCATATTTATTAATATAGTTGCTATGGCGGGATTTGAACCCATGGCCCCTGAACGTTAGCCTGGACCCCTGGATTACTAGTTCAGTGATATTACCTCTACACCACCATCTCCCCTGACCTCTCCTAAAATTGAGGAAAGCATCTGGAGATGTGGTAACCCAAAGTTACTACTTGGTGAAACGTGAATACAGAAACCCATTGGAAGCTGGGAGTTGCTGTGGACTGTTTGCTAAAAGGACTGCGATTCTGTAGAGAGTGCGATGAGTGATGAATGCAAGGGGAATGTCACTTTATATAGTTAAAGTATAAGTTGCCTACAAAAAGAAAATAATGTTTAGTCAATAGGGGTTTTGTCGTTTGTTACAGTAAAGGTTGTAAACCATGGAATTTTACCATGTCATTCTTTCAGTTAGTAACTGGAAGTTTGTATTTTGAATCTCTTTTTAAAAATTATCAGTCTGTATGAGGACAGGCGCTGTGCATTAGGGTGTCGACACTTTGCTCACATCAGATATGAGATGTTAACTGGATGTTAACCCAGTGCTCACAGGAGAAAGCACTGGTCTCCTGCTCTCTAGGGGTACGATGGTGAATCCACTCTGCTCTCATCAGACACACAAGTACCTCACTGGATATCAACCCAGTATACAGAGATTTGAACTTATGTCCCCAAACACTAGGGCTGCCTCGAGTTTATCTCAAACCCCATAATGTTCTGATTTAGAGGCGAGAAAGCTAACACAGAGCCAAGGCTAACCAACACATATTGCATATAAATGAACAAACAACAGAAAAAGTCTAGAGCTTCACAGTTGACTTTTTATTTGAGCTACAATGGGTGCAGTAACTCTACAGAGTGGAACACACCCCTCCTCAGGAATTACAGGTACAATTTGTCTCTAAATGTCATATGGGAATGTCTTGTCAGAACATAAACTGTGTATATTCCATCATTCCATCATTTTATTGCATGGAAATAAAACTAAGATGCAGGAGACGTTAGACTACCATTTGTGTGAATAGCTACCCAGACATCAGGAATTCAAATCTCGTTATGGCAAGTTGAGAAATATTATTTAATGAATGGGAACTGGTAAAAGAAAGCTGATATTTTGTTGAAAAAAAAAAAGCTCATTACTATCCTTTATAGGAGACAATCTACTACCCCACATAGCCTAGCTACAGCTGACTCCATTCCCACACTGTGAGCTGGATTTTACCAACCCTCTGGAACTGGGCTTGAAAGTATGGGGCCTGTAAACTGACATGGGAAGGAGAAATGGACTGCCCATCATTTCCCTGTCGCCATGCCATTTTGCCAGAGTTGGGAAAGGTGGGGGACAGCCCTTCTGCCCAGAGACCAACTGAGCCATTTAAGGTCTTCGTCTCACCAGCGTGGCATTTTACATCTGCCACTTAGGGAGACCACCTGGTGAACACTTGTGGCTTCCCTGCAGGTGTGCCCTCCTATTTGGGCACGCTATGCTCCAAGGAGGGTCCCCTGAGGGTGATGCTGCCCTTGTGGCAACTTCTCCCCCTGCCTTCACCAACCAGCCCTCTTGCCAATGACTGGCCCTGGCATTCCTAAAACCCACTTACCTGGTTGGGAGGGCAGTGTGCTTTCATGATATCCTCTCTTCTGGGTGCAGTCCCAGCAGTGGCCAATACTCCCAGTGGCGATGCTGAGCTGCCGGCCCTCCGATTAGCTGGCAGCTCTTGGAGGTAGGTGCCCATTCTCTAAAGGGACAGAGGTCTGATGACAACTAATTAGGCTGAGGCAGGGATCCCATGGCTTTCGGGCCTGTTGTTGCAGCCCCATCTGCACTGATAAAATTCTGGTCTCTGTGATTTGCTCAATCTCCCCATAGCAAGCAGTGATGGACTTCAAACAATGACTTATCATTGATACTTAATCCCAAGCACAAGTTTAGAAAAAACATTTGAATCCTGAACCCAAACAGACTGAGAGTGCTGAAAGAATTAAATTTAACTTCTGGGGCATTGGGACCAGTTCTGGGGAAGGTAGGATTTGTACAAGCTGGATGGTCTACATCTGAATAGGACCAGGCCGAATATCCTTGCAGACTAGGCCGGGGGTATTGGAACCTGAGGGCAGATTCAGATAGGACAAGTTCAGAGCAGGGAGCAGGAAATTAGCGGCTGACTCTGAAGGACAGAAGAAGCAAAAGTTAAAAGTTTAACAGCACAGGAATTTGGCAATGTTAAAAGGTATTTAAATGCAAGCAGTATAGCAAGCAAAGCTGATGAGCGGAGGGCACAGATAGACTCATGGCAGCATAATATCATTGCTATAACGGAAACTTGACTTAAAGAGGGACAAAGATGGCAGCTCAACATCACTGGATATAGGGTTTTAAGGCAGGATAGAGAGGGGGCTAAAAAGTTGGGGGTGTAGCACCATAGGTTAAAGAATCAAATACAGCTGTGTGGAGAGTGATAAACTAAATGAATCATCAATTGAGGCCATATAGGCTGACCTCAGAAATAAAAAGGGAGTAGCCACATTACTAAGAGTGTACTATAGACCCCCCAAATACTGAGAGGGAGATAGAAGAGCAAATACGTAAGCAGATTTCTGACTGCAAAAACAATAGGGCAATAATAGTTGGAGACTTAACTACCCTAATATCAACTGGGATATGAACAGTGTAATAGGCATAGAGAACACAAAATTCTTGAACTGCATTCGAGAGAATTTCTTTAGCGAGCATGTACGAGAGGCAGTGCAATTCCAGGACTGGTCTTAGAAAATGAAGCTAGGCAAGTGGATCAAGTAGCAGTGGGGGACCATTGTGGAGATAGTGACCATAATACAGTTAGATTTAGCATCATTATGGAAAAGGATAAAGATAGAACAGGAGTAAAAGCTTTAAATTGGGGAAAGACAAATTTTGTGAAGCTGAGAGGTGATCTGGCGAAAGTGGACTGGTTACAGCTACTTGATTGGAAATCAGTGACAGATCAGTGGGAGGCATTCAAAAGCGAGATTCTACGGCACAATGTAGACATGTCCCCACAAAGAAAAAGGGTGGTGCTGCCAAATCTAGAGCCCCCTGATTATCTAGAAGCATAAAAGGTAAAATAAAGCAGAAAAAGAAAGCTCCTGACAGTCACAAAAAAATTAACACTGTAGAAAGCCGAGAGGAGTATAGAGAGTATAATGGTGAAGTAAAAGAGGTAATTAGGAAAGCAAAGAGAGGATATGAAAAAATATTGGTAGGTTAAATCAAAGAAAACCCAACGATGTTTTGCCAGTACATTAAGAGCGAGAGAATAACTGAGGGAAGGATATGGCCTATCAGAGATGTTTATGGTAACTTGTGCGCTGATGCTGAAGACCTGGGCAGGGTTCTCAATGACTACTTTGTCTCTCTTGTCACGAAGGAGAGAGAAGATGTAGATTTTTAGTTAAAGAGGGGGAGTGTGAAATATTAAATACAATAAGCATAGTGAGAGAGAATGTATTGGAGGGACTGGCATCCTTGAACATGGATAAATCATCGGGGCTGGATGGATTGTTTCTCGGGCTGCTAAAGGAAGCAAGGGAGGAAAAAGCAGAAGCCACGAGGGGACATAAGTTCAAGGTGAGGGGCAGGAGGTTTAGGGGGGATGTGAGGAAAAACTTTTTTACCCAGAGGGTGGTGACGGTCTGGAATGCGCTGCCTGGGAGGGTGGTGGAGGCGGGTTGCCTCACATCCTTTAAAAAGTACCTGGGTGAGCACTTGGTACATCATAACATTCAAGGCTCTGGGCCAAGTGCTGGTAAATGGGATTAGGTAGGTAGGTCAGGTGTTTCTCATGTGTTGATGCAGACTCGATGGGCCGAAGGGCCTCTTCTGCACTGTGAGATTCTGTGATTCTAGGTAAAAAAGTTTTTCCTCTCATCCCCCCTAAACCTCCTGCTCCTCACCTTGAACTTATGTCCCCTCGTGACTGATCCTTCAACTAAGGAGAACAACTGCTCCCTATCCACCCTGTCCATGCCCCTCATAATCTTGTACACCTCGATCAGTCTTCTCTGCTCCAATAAAAACAACCCAAGTCTATCCAACCTCTCTTCATAACTTAAATGTTTCATCCCAGGCAACATCCTGGTGAATCTGCTCTGCACCCCCTCCAGTGCAATCACATCCTTCCTATAATGTGGCGACCAGAACTGCACACGGTACTCTAGCTGTGGCCTCGCCAAGGTTCTATATAACTCCAACATGACCTCCCTACTTTTGTAATCTATGCCTTGATTGATAAAGACAAGTGTCCCATATGTCTTTTTCATCACCCCACTAACATGCCTCTCTGCCTTCAGAGATCTATGGACACACGCGCCAAGGTCCCTTTGTTCCTCAGAACTTCGTAGTGTCATGCCATTCATTGAACACTTCCTTGTCAAAATACTCCTTCCAAAGTGTATCACCTCACACTTTTCAGGGTTAAATTCCATCTGCCACTTATCTGCCCATTTGACCATCCCGTCTATATCTTCCTGTAGCCCAAAACACTCAACCTCACTGTTAACCACCCAGCCAATCTCTGTGTCATCCGCAAACTTACTAATCCTACCGCCCCCCCCCGCCAACATAATCATCTATGTCGTTTATATAAATGACAAATAAAAGGGGACCGAGCACAGATTCCTGTGGTATGCCACTGGACACTGGCTTCCAGTCACTAAAGTATCCTTCTGTCATCACCCTCTGTCTCCTACAACTAAGCCAATTTTGAATCCACCTTATCAAATTACCCTGTATCCCATGTGCATTTGCCTTCTTTATAAGTCTCCCATGTGGGACCTTGTCAAAGGCTTTGCTGAAATCCATATAAACTACATCAACTGCACTACCCTCATCTACACACCTGGTCACCTCCTTAAAAAGTTCAATCAAATTTGTTAGGCATGACCTCACTCTGACAATGCCATGCTGACTATCCCTGATCAAACCCTGCCTCTCCAAGTGGAGATAGATACTCTTCTTCAGAATTTTCTCCAATAGTTTCCCTACCACTGACGTGAGTCTCACTGGCCTATAGTTCCCTGGCTTATCTTTACAACCCTTCTTAAATAGCAGAACCACATTAGCAGTTCTCCAGTACTCTGGCACCTCCCCTGCGGCCTGAGAGGAATTAAAAATTTGGGTCAGAGCCCCTGTGATCTCCTCCCTTGCCTCCCTCAGCAGTCTGGGACACAAATCATCTGGACCTGGAGATTTGTCCACTTTTAAGCCTGCCAACACCTCCAATACCTTGTCACTCCCCATATCAATTTGCTTAAGAAACTCACAGTCTCTCTCCCCGACTTCAATACCTTCATCCTCATTCTCTTGGGTGCACACGGATGTGAAGTATTTATTCCACACTCTAGCGATGTCATTTGGCTCCACCCATAGATTGCCCCCTTGGTCCCTTATGGGCCCTACTCTTTCCCTGGTTATCCTCTTCCCATTGATATACTTACAGGTAGGACATAATTGCTTTGGAGAGAGTACAGAGGAGATTTACAAGAATGTTGCCAGGGCTTGAAAATTGTGGCTATGGGGTTGTTTTCCTTGGAATTGAGGAGGCTGAGGGGTGACCTATTTGAGGTGTACAAGATTATGAGGGGCCTAGATAGAGTCGTCAAGGATGCCCTGTTTCCTTAGCAGAGAGGTGTATTACCAGCGGACACAGATTTAAGGTGATTGGTAGAAGGATTAGAGGAAACAGGAGGAAAAGCTTCTTCACCCAGAGGGTGGTGGGTGTTTGGAATTCGCTACCTGGTTTGGTGGTGGAGGCAGAAACCCTCAACTCATTTGAAAGGTACTTGGATCTATACAGTGCTGTAACCTGCAAGGCTAAGGAGCAGGTGCTGGAAGGTGGGATTAGAATGGGCAGCAAGTTTTTCATTTTTTCCTTTTTGGCCAGCACAGACGCGATGGACTGAATGGTCTCTTTCTGTGCCATAGCTTTTCCACAGTTCTAGGAAAGACCTAGAATAAAACTGCTCACTATCACAGAAAATTTTGACTTTTGACAATAATGTTATGTATTTTCCGACATTTTGGATCCTATGGTATCCTATTAAAAACAAAGACATAGTTACAAAACAAAAACAGAATTACCTGGAAAAACTCAGCAGGTCTGGCAGCATCGGCGGAGAAGAAAAGAGTTGACGTTTCGAGTCCTCATGACCCTTGGACAGAACTTGAGTTTGAGTCCAAGAAAGAGTTGAAATATAAGCTGGTTTAAGGTTTGTGGAGGGGGGGGCGGAGAGAGAGGGAGAGAGAGAAGTGGAGGGGGGGGTGTGGTTGTAGGGACAAACAAGCAGTGATAGAAGCAGATCATCAAAAGATGTCAACAACAATAGAACACATAGGTGTTAAAGTTGGTGATATTATCTAAACGAATGTGCTAATTAAGAATGGATGGTAGGGCACTCAAGGTATAGCTCTAGTCGGGGTGGGGAGAGCATAAAAGATTTTAAGATATTTAAAAATAATGGAAATAGGTGGGAAAAGAAAAATCTATATAATTTATTGGAAAAAAAAGGAAGGGGGAAACAGAAAGGGGGTGGGGATGGGGGAGGGAGCTCACGACCTAAAGTTGTTGAATTCAATATTCAGTCCAGAAGGCTGTAAAGTCCCTAGTCGGAAGATGAGGTGTTGTGCCTCCAGTTTGCGTTGGGCTTCACTGGAACAATGCAGCAAGCCAAGGACAGACATGTGGGCAAGAGAGCAGGGTGGAGTGTTAAAATGGCAAGCGACAGGGAGGTTTGGGTCATTCTTGTGGACAGACCGCAGGTGTTCTGCAAAGCGGTCGCCCAGTTTACGTTTGGTCTCCCCAATGTAGAGTAGACCACATTGGGAGCAACGAATGCAGTAGACTAAGTTGGGGGAAATGCAAGTGAAATGCTGCTTCACTTGAAAGGAGTGATTGGGCCCTTGGACGGTGAGGAGAGAGGAAGTGAAAGGGCAGGTGTTGCATCTTTTGCGTGGGCATGGGGTGGTGCCATAGGAGGGGGTTGAGGAGTAGGGGGTGATAGAGGAGTGGACCAGGGTGTCCCGGAGGGAGCGATCCCTACGGAATGCCGATAGGGGGGTGAAGGGAAGATGTGTTTGGTGGTGGCATCATGCTGGAGTTGGCGGAAATAGCGGAGGATGATCCTTTGAATGCGGAGGCTGGTGGGGTGATAAGTGAGGACAAGGGGGACCCTATCATGTTTCTGGGAGGGAGGAGAAGGCGTGAGGGCGGATGTGCGGGAGATGGGCCGGACACGGTTGAGGGCCCTGTCAACGACCGTGGGTGGAAAACCTCGGTTAAGGAAGAAGGAGGACATGTCAGAGGAACTGTTTTTGAAGGTGGCATCATCGGAACAGATGCAACGGAGGCGAAGGAACTGAGAGAATGGGATGGAGTCCTTACAGGAAGCGGGATGTGAGGAGCTGTGGTCGAGGTGGCTGTGGGAGTCGGTGGGTTTGTAATGGATATTGGTGGACAGTCTATCACCAGAGATTGAGACAGAGAGGTCAAGGAAGGGAAGGGAAGTGTCAGAGATGGACCACGTGAAAATGATGGAGGGGTGGAGATTGGAAGCAAAATTAATAAATTTTTCCAAGTCCCAACGAGAGCATGAAGCAGCACCGAAGTAATCATCGATGTACCAGAGAAAGAGTTGTGGAAGGGGGGTTCAGTTCCTTCGTCTCCATCGCATCTGTTCCGATGATGCCACCTTCAAAAACAGTTCCTCTGACATGTCCTCCTTCTTCCTTAACCGAGGTTTTCCACCCACGGTCGTTGACAGGGCCCTCAACCGTGTCCGGCCCATCTCCCACGCATCCGCCCTCACGCCTTCTCCTCCCTCCCAGAAACATGATAGGGTCCCCCTTGTCCTCACTTATCACCCCACCAGCCTCCGCATTCAAAGGATCATCCTCTGCCATTTCCGCCAACTCCAGCATGATGCCACCACCAAACACATCTTCCCTTCACCCCCGCTATCGGCATTCCGTAGGGATCGCTCCCTCCGGGACACCCTGGTCCACTCCTCCATCACCCCCTACTCCTCAACCCCCTCCTATGGCACCATCCCATGCCCACGCAAAAGATGCAACACCTGCTCCTTCACTTCCTCTCTCCTCACCGTCCAAGGGCCCAAACATTCCTTTCAAGTGAAGCAGCATTTCACTTGCATTTACCCCAACTTAGTCTACTGCATTCGTTGCTCCCAATGTGGTCTCCTCTACATTGGAGAGACCAAACGTAAACTGGGCGACCGCTTTGCAGAACACCTGCGGTCTGTCCGCAAGAATGACCCAAACCTCCCTGTCGCTTGCCATTTTAACACTCCACCCTGCTCTCTTGCCCACATGTCTGTCCTTAGCTTGCTGCATTGTTCCAGTGAAGCCCAATGCAAACTGGAGGAACAACACCTCATCTTCCGACTAGGCACTTTACAGCCTTCTGGACTGAATATTGAATTCAACAACTTTAGGTCGTGAGCTCCCTCCCCCATCCCCACCCCCTTTCTGTTTCCCCCTTCCTTTTTTTTCCAATAAATTATATAGATTTTTCTTTTCCCACCTATTTCCATTATTTTTAAATATCTTAAAATCTTTTATGCTCTCCCCACCCCGACTAGAGCTATACCTTGAGTGCCCTACCATCCATTCTTAATTAGCACATTCGTTTAGATAATATCACCAACTTTAACACCTATGTGTCCTATTGTTGTTGACATCTTTTGATGATCTGCTTCTATCACTGCGTGTTTGTCCCTACAGCCACACCCCCCCTCCACTTCTCTCTCTCCCTCTCTCTCCGCCCCCCCCCACACACCTTAAACCAGCTTATATTTCAACTCTTTCTTGGACTCGAACTCAAGTTCTGTCGAAGGGTCATGAGGACTCGAAACGTCAACTCTTTTCTTCTCCGCCGATGCTGCCAGACCTGCTGAGTTTTTCCAGGTAATTCTGTTTTTGTTTTGGATTTCCAGCATCCGCAGTTTTTTTGTTTTTATCTCGACATAGTTACAAGATTGACGTGGGAGTAAGTGTGAAGTATTAACATACTATGATCTAAAACTTCCATTTAACATTATGGGGTTATTTTAATCTAACCATGTTGGGAAAGTGCATTTTACAAACAACCTGATTTTCCTTTAGATTGATTTCAATGGGAGTAAACTGGCCCATCTGATCATGTCATTTCCTCGCTTGTTGGGTTAGGTTAAAATTACCGTTTTAATTTCGTTGGTGTCTTTGTCTTAATTCACTTTTGTATAGTGTGTAATATAGCTATAAATCAGGCTGACTTCCAGATGGGAACCTGTCAAGTGCAAATGATGCATTCTATAGAGTTAAAACTTCGCAAAGAATGGAGCATCCCAGACTTCCAGGTTTCTCATCTGAAACTCTGCACTCTCAGCCAATATAATCAACCCTTCTAAATATTCAGGCCTTTCAATTTTTCCTTGTACTGACATTCCACATCGCTTGGTTTGCTTTGACGCTATTAAAATAACTGAGAAAACAAATTATTTTCTGTAACTATCAATGGTAAGTAAATAAAAGACATAGTTGATATGTATATCAACCAATTCTTTCCCCTTTCACGTGAAACTATAATCAATTCATTTAATGTATTTCATTTTTCTCTTTTTTCCACTTAATAGATGCTTGACCCAAAATCAGATGAACAGTCTGAGATGCTGTCTGAGGAACAGGTCCCAATTAGCCACCTCCAGCCAACTGGCAAAGAAGATGCTGAAAATGAGAGTGTCTCAAAAAAAGAACACATTGCAGAAGAAGAAAATAAATCCACAGAGAATGTGAAAGCGCAAGGAGAAAAGCCAAATATCATTGAGTCACAGAATCCTCGAATGCCATTCAATATACCTGTGGTCAGACTTGACAGAAGCTTTAGCCAAAGTGCTGATGAGCTGCCAATTTTACAGATTGATGGTGATGATAATGAGGATGAGGAAGAAGAGGAGGAGGAGGAGGAGGAGGAGGATGATGATGACGATGAAGAATATAGCGATGAGTGTTATTTGGACAGTTGTAATTCTAAACGGCGCAGTATGATTGAAACATCAGATTGTGAGAAACGTTGTACACTCTCGATTCAGAACTCACTACGACGTCGAACACACAGTGAGGGGAGCCTTCAGCAGGAACCTAAGGCTCAGTGCTTTAAATCTGACAATGCACTCAACTGTGTAGGATATGATGGTCAGAAGACAAAGACGAACTGGGCCCCTCCCTCTCCAAAGACCCTCAAAAAAGAGCTAGCTAATGTGAAAAATGGTGGTTCCATGCACCAACTGTGCCTCATCTTCTCTGGGCGTAAAGTGAGTACCCAATTTTTTTTATCTCAATTTAACTGCTGGCTTTACTTATGGTATTTTTGACATTAAATTGCTGCCTGTATACTTGTTTGAAAAAGGTACACTTGCAAAGAAAAATAATTTTAATCAGGGTGATAGGAAGCTAAAAATAATTTGACTGTCTTATGCTAATGTCCTATTAAGAAATATTAACTCTAACAATAAGGTTTACTGAATCTCCACTAACCTTCATTGATAATATTTTGATAGAGCTTTTAGTTGGTATCAAGTTCTATCTGGTCACCTCTGGTTTCTTTACATATTATTTACATATCCTCTAGGAATCTAGAGGTCCAGTGCTCATGAATATTTTTGTCAGTTTACTCAAGAATCGCGATATTATTTATTTTTTTATTCATTCACGGGATGTGGGCTTCGCTGACTGGGCCAGCATTTATTGCCCATCCCTAATTGCCCTTGAGAAGGTGCTGGTGATGAGCCGTCTTCTTGAATCGCTGCAGCCCCTGTGGTGTAGGTACACCCACAGTGCTGTAAGGGAGGGAGTTCCAGGATCTTTACCCTGCGACAGTGAAGGAACGGTGATATATTTCCAAGTCAGGATGGTGAGTGACTTGGAGGGGAACTTCCAGGTGGTGGTGTTCCCATCTATCTGCTGCCCTTGTCCATCTAGAGGGTAGTGGTCATGGGTTTGGAAGGTGCTGTCTAAGGAGCCTTAGTGAATTCCTGCAGTGCATCTTGTAGATGGTACACACTGCTGCTACTCTGCATCGGTGGTGGAGGGAGTGAATGTTTGTGGATGTGGTGCCAATCAAGCGGGTTGCTTTGTCCTGGACGGTGTCAAGCTTCTTGAGTGTTGTGGGAGATGCACTCATCCAAGCAAATGGGGAGTATTCCATCACACTCCTGACGTGCCGTGTAGATGGTGGACAGGCTTTGGGGAGTCAGGAGCTGAGTTACTCGTCGTACCATTCCTGGACTTTGACCTGCTCTTGTAGCCACAGTATTTATATGGCTAGTCCAGTTCAGTTTCTGGTCAATGGTAACCCCCCAGGATGTTGATAGTGGGGGATTCAGTGATGATAATGCCATTGAACATCAAGGGGTGATGGTTGGATCCTCTCTTGTTGGAGATGGTCATTGCCTGGCACTTGTGTGGCGTGAATGTTACTTGCCACTTGTCAGCCCAAGCCTGGATATTGTCCAGGTCTTGCCACGTTTGGACATAGACTGCTTCAGTATCTGAGGAGTCGTGAATGGTGCTGAACATTGTGCAATCATCAGCGAACATCCCCACTTCTGACCTTGTGATGGAAGGAAGGTCATTGATGAAGCAGCTGAAGATGGTTGGGCTGAGGAACTCCTGCAGTGATGTCCTGGAGCTGAGATGACTGACCTCCAACAACCACAACCATCTTCCTTTGTGCTAGGTAAGACTCCAACAAGCGGAGAGTTTTCCCCCTGATTCCCATTGACTCCAGTTTTGCTCGGGCTCCTTGATGCCACACTCGGTCAAATGCTGCCTTGATGTCAAGGGCAGTCACTCTCACCTCACCTCGGGAGCTCAACTCTTTTGTCCATGTTTGAACCAAGACTGTAATGAGGTCAGGAGATGAATTCCCCTGGCAGAATCCAAACTGGACATTAGTTAGGTTATTGCTAAGCAAGAGCCGCTTGATAGCACTGTTGATGATCCCTTCCATTACATTACTGATGATCAAGAGTAGACTGATGGGCTGGTAATTGGCCGAGTTGGATTTGTCCTGCTTTTTGTGTACAGGATATACCTGGGCAATTTTCCATATAGCAGGGTAGATGTCAGTGTTGTAGCTGTACTGGAACAGCTTGGCTAGGGGTGCGGCAAGTTCTGGAGCACAAGTCTTCAGTATTGTTGCCAGAATATTTTCAGGACCCATAGCCTTTGCAGTATCCAGTGCCTTTAGCCATTTCTTGATATCACGTGGAGTGAATCGAATTGGCTGAAGACTAGCATTTGTGATACTGGGGACCCCCAGAAGATGCTGAGATGGATCATTCACTCAGCACTCCTGACTGTAGATTGCTGCGAATGCTTCAACCTTATCTTCTGCACTGCTGTGATGGGCTCCTCCAGCATTGAGGATGGGGATATTTATGGAGCCTCCTCTCCTCCAGTGAGTTGTTTAATTGTGCACCACCATTCATGACTGGATGTGACAGGACTACAGAGCTTAGATCTGATCCGTTGGTTGTACGATTGCTTAGCTCTGTCTATCACTTGCTGCATATGCTGTTTGGCATGCAAGTAGTCCTGTGTTATAGCTTCACCAAGTTGACATCACATTTTTAGGTATGCCTGGTGCTGCTCCTGGCATGCCCTCCTGCACTCTTCATTGAACCAGGGTTGATTCCCTGGCTTGATGGTAATGGTAGAGTGGGGGATATGTTGGCCGTGAGGTTACAGATTATGTTCGAGTACAATTCTGCTGCTGCTGATGGCCCACAGCACCTCATGGATGCCCAGTCTTGAGTTTCTAGAACTGTTTGAAATCTATCCCATTTAGCATGGTGGTAGTGCCACACAACATGTTGGAGGGTATCCTCAATGTGAAAGCGGGACTTCTTGTGTGGTGGTCACTCCCACTGACACTATCATGGACAGATGCATCTGCAGCAGGCAGGTTGGTGAGGATGAGGTCAAATACGTTTTTCCTTCTTGTTGGTTCCCTCACCACCTGCCGCAGACCCAGTCTAGCAGCGATGTCCTTTAGGACTCGGCCAGTTCGGTCAGTAATGGTGCTACCGAGCCACTCTTGGTAATGGACATTGAAGTCCCCCACCCAGAGTACATTCTGCACCATTGCCACCCTCAGTGCTTCCTCCAAGTGATGTTCAACATGGAGGAGGCACTGATTCATCAGCTGAGGGAGGGTGCTACGTGGTAATCAGCAGGAGGTTTCCTTGCCCATGTTTGACCTGATGCCATGAGATTTCAAGTCAATGTTCAGGACTTCCAGGGCAACCCCCGCAATTGTACACCACTGTGCCCCCACCTCTGCTGAGTCAGTCCTGCCAGTGAAACAGGACATACCTAGGCATGGTGATGGTAGTGTCTGGGACATTGCGTGAGGTTGACTATGTCAGGCTGCAGCTTGACTAGTCAGTGAGACCGCTCTCCTAATTTTAACACTGGCCCCCATATTTTAGTAAAGAGGACGTTGCAGGGTCGACAGAGCTGCAATTGCCGTTGCCGTTTCCGATGCCCGGGTTGATCCTGGGTGGTCCATTTGGTTTCATTCCTTTTTTGTGACTTTATGGCAGTTTGCCACAACTAAGTTGCCCTCATTTCAGAGGGCATTTAAGAGTCAAGCACATTGCTGTGTCTGGAGTCACATGTAAGCTAGGCTAGGTATGGATGACAAATTTCCTTTCCTGAAGGACACTAGTGAACAGATGGGTTTTTACACCAATCAGCAATGGTTTTGGTCATCATTAGGCTTTTAATTCCAGACTTTTTTATTGAATTACAATTCCACCACCTGCCATGGCAGGATTTGCACCCGGTCCCCAGAGCATTACCCTGGTTTACTAGTCCAGGGACAGTACCATTACGCCATTGCCTCCCATTTTGATGGAGTTAACCCTATTCTCCTACCCTGTGCATAATTCCGATTCATAGATGAAACATTTGCGATCTTTGTATCTGCAGCTGCATATAAGGACTTTGTTACACACCTTAACACTCTCCAACCTGCACACAAGTTCACTTTTGAGATAGAGTGTTCTCATCTGTTCCCTTTCCTCATTGGGCTGGGTTGAAAGCTGCTAATGAGTTCTCCACTACTGCCTCCCACAGGCCAGGACTTTCCCTGCTCAATATGCACATTGGGATTTGTATGGCAATCGAAATCAGATCATTGTTGCTGTTAACCTGCTGAGTATTTAAACATTTCCTGTTTTTACAGCAGATGCAGGAAATTTGAAATATTTGCTCTTACATCCAATTTTAGCCCCTCAAACCTATAAAAATACGATGACATTACTAAATATTTAGAGAATAGGATCAGTCAGCATGGATTTCTAAAATGCAGTGTTTCTTTGGCCAACATTACAAAACCTTTGGAAGAAAGAGTTTTTGCTTTATTTGGATTTTCCAAAAGTATTTGATTGCAGGAGACTTCTGGCAAAGATAATGGCACATGGAAGAAAGGGAAATTTAACCACAGTGGTAGAAAGATGGTTGAAGAACAGCTAGCAAAGAGTAGAAATTAAAAGGAATTTTCTCAGATGGGAAGATGTGGTGATTATGTTCCAGAATTTATTTCAGGACCACACTTGGACTTTGCAGTTGAGGGAGTAATATTGACTTTTTTGAGTACACCAAATTTTAGAGGTATGATAGCTTTTGATGCAGATTGAAAATTTGCTGGAAGAAATTGGCTAGCAAAATGAGCAGGTGACAAATAAAACCGAATTTACAAACATGTGAAGTAATAAATTTTGGCAGTTAAATAGAGAAGGAAAATGCATTTTAGATGAAGTACAGGAGCAGAGAGACCTCTACTGTTCACAAATGCTCTTGCAGCATAGAAATCCGAAATAATTGCAAAATTACAGTTTATCCTTATTTAGGAGCAACTTTTATTTCGGTGATATTGGTTAAGGGAAAAATGTTTTCCAGACTACTGAGGAATACTTACTTCCTCCTTCTTCTTTAAGTAATACCATGAGATCTTAACATTCACCAGGTCAGACAGACAGAACTTTGGTTTGATGTTTCCTTTGAAATTTGGTACCTCCAACAATGTGGTATGCCTCAGTAATGCATGGATGTGCCATTCTAGATTATGTGCTTAAGAATAAATTTGCTACCACCACAAAACATAGCTACACCAAGAAATAAGTTTGTGTATATAATCTGCTGTAGTCACAGCAACAAATGCCACAATCAAGTGAAAAGTATTTCCTCAGCTAAGAATTTGTATGTGTATGTAGCCACCTTCTAACTTACAAGTGGTTAATAACCCAGCAGACTTAAGTCTTAAACAAGATAAAAGTTAGTTTATTTTGAACCTACTGCTGAAAGTTACTTTGGTAAGCGTGATAAAGTTATTAATCAAAATACAGATACAAAAATTAAAATGCAGACAAAATAAAATAATACTTAAAGATGAGATATCAAATCAGTCTCTGTCAGATATATTGTTAGGGACTTGTTGCTGGAATTCCTTCACTCCGAAGTGAAGTGGTTGAAGCCTGAGGTATTGTTTGGCAACCGCGAAGGTTTCTGCAGTCGGCTATCTGGAAGCTTGCCTTTTCAGGGAGACTCACCAGCTCAGCAGATTTTGGGTGAGAGTGACGGTTTCAAATTCCTCTGTTACGGTACTTGTAGATTGTCTGGACTCTTTTGGTAGATTGGCAGTTGATTTTTTAGCCCCTTCCGCTTTGACCTCCCTTGGCTGAGAACCCCCTCTGAAGTAGTTTCTCAGAATTCTTCCCGGGGTTCTGCACACAAAGTGGCTGTTCTCAGTCAGATTTCATACAGTTCCAAAACTTAAAATTGCTGCTATCCCAAACTGTCAAACCATGCTCCAATATTAGGTATTGGGTTAGTCCCAGGCTCCGGGGCATAGTCCCATCCATAGTCTTTTTAGCCGAGGTAATTAACCTTTTAAATGTCTCCGCCATTAACTTGAATGGTTTGAGAATATAGGAAAGAGCTATTTACACCGCCAGGGAAGCTGCTATGAGTTTCCATTTACTTATGTGGAAATGCAAATTGAATTTCAAATACCTTCGCATGTCTGAATATGTCTATCTGCAATCCACTTGGAACATTCTAGAGCTTGACCACATTGGAGTTGAAAAGGGTCAGGTGACTTTTGGCAGCCATCTTTCAGGCTCCTTGTGTCCATTTAAAAGGAAAATTAGCCTTTTTTCAAACAAAAATCTATAGCACAACTACATGTTTGTGACACAAGTATATCCTTGTTTTTACTTGCACTATTTACATGACTATTTTCAAAGGAGATCCATTGGCCCTAAAAGTGACTTCCCTGTGCTGTCAGTCCTCAGTTCTGTTCCATTATTGAACAGATACCTTCACAGGCTGGGGAGTTTTACCTTCAATCATACAAAATCCTGGTGCTTTGTGCCCTTCAATCCAAAATGTGATTATGTTCATTAGATTCAGAAAGGGAAACC
Source organism: Carcharodon carcharias (assembly GCF_017639515.1). Lineage (NCBI taxonomy): Eukaryota > Metazoa > Chordata > Chondrichthyes > Lamniformes > Lamnidae > Carcharodon > Carcharodon carcharias. The sequence continues at coordinate 178,244,433 of NC_054474.1, read as the reverse complement.
TTAAATTGAATCCTTGGAATATTGGAATATTGAATATTACAGAGAGATACTAGTGATTTCTAGGACTTGTATAGTCTGCGACCTGGCTCAGGGGCTTTGTCCAGGGTTTTCTGCAAAGCCCTGGATTTCAGGTCAAAATTTTTTTTTATTATTTATTAACAGGATGTGGGCATCGCTGGCTAGGCCAGCATCTATTGCCCTTCCCTAGTTGCCCTTGAGAAGGTGGTGGTGAGCTGCCTTCTTGAACCGCTGCAGTCCATGTGGTGTAGGTACACCCACAGCGCTGTTAGGGAGGGAGTTCCAGGAGTTTGACCCAGTGACAGTGAAGGAACGGTGATATATTTCCAAGTCAGGATGGTGAGTGGTTTGGAGGGGAACTTCCAGATGGTGGAGTTCCCATCTATCTGCTGCCCTTGTCCTTCTAGGTGGTAGTGGTTGTGGATTTGTAAGGTGCTGTCTAAGAAGCCTTGGTGAATTCCTGCAGTGCATCTTGTAGATGGTACACACTGCTGCTACTGTGTATCGGTGGTGCAGGGAGTGAATGTTCGTGGCTGTGGTGCCAATCAAGCAGACTGCTTTGACCTGGACGGTGTTGTGGGAGCTGCACTGATCCAGGCAAGTGGGGAGTATTCCATCACACTCCTGATATGTGTCTTGTAGATGGTGGACAGGCTTTGGGGAGTCAGCAGGTGAGTTACTCGTCGCCCAATTCCTAGCCTCTGACATGTTCTTGTAGCCACGGTATTTATGCAGCTAGTCCAGTTCAGTTTCTGATCAATGGTAACCCCCCAGGATATGGATAGAGGGGGAATCAATGATGGTATTGCCATTGAACACTCAATGATGGTTGGATTCTCTCTTGTTGGAGATGGTCATCGCCTGACACTTGTGTGGCGTGAAAGTTACTTGCCACTTGTCAGCCCAAGCCTGGATATTGTCCAGGTCTTGCTGCATTTGGGCATGGACTGCTTCAGCATCTGAGGAGTCGTGAGTGGTGCTGAACATTGTGCAACCATCAGCGAACATCCCCACTTCTGACCTTATGATGGAAGGGAGGTCATTGATGAAGCAGCTGAAGATGTTTGGGCCGAGGACATTACCTTGAGGAACTCCAGTGATGTCCTGGAGCTGAGATGACTGACCTCCAACAACCACAACCATCTTCCTTTGTGCTAGGTATGACTCCAACCAGCGGATAGTTTTCCCCCTGATTCCCATTGACTCCAGTTTTGCTAGGGCTCCTTGATGCCACACTCGGTCAAATGCTGCCTTGATGTCAAGGGCAGTCACTCTCACCTCACCTCGGGAGTTCAACTCTTTTGTCCATGCTTGACCCAAGGCTGTAATGAGGTCAGGAGCTGAGTGGCCCTGGCTGGACCCAAACTGGGCATCAGTGAGTAAGTTATTGCTAAGCAAGTGCCGCTTGATAGCACTGTTGATGACCCCTTCCATCACTTTACTAATGATTGAGAGTCGATTGATGAGGTGGTAACTGAACAGGTTGGATTTGTCCTGCTTTTTGTGTACAGGACATACCTGGGCAATTTTCCACATAGCCGGGTAGATGCCAGCGTTGTAGCTGTGCTGGAACAGCTTGGCTAGGGGCATGCCAAGCTTTGGAGCACAAGTCTTCAGTACTATTGCCCGAATATTGTAAGGTCTCATAGCCTTTTCACCACCCAGTGCCTTCAACCGTTTCTTGATATCATGTGGAGTGAATCAAATTGGCTGAAGGCTGGCAACTATGATGCTGGGGACCTCTGGAGGAGACCGAGATGGACCATCCACTCGGCATTTCTGGCTATAGATTGTTGCGAATGCTTCAGCCTTATCTTTTGCACTCATGTGCTGGGCTCCCCCATCTTTAGGATGGGGATATTTGTGGAGTCACTTCTTCCAGTGAGTTGTTTAATTGCCCACCACCATTCACGACTGGATGTGGCAGGACTGCAGAGCTTGGATCTGGTCCATTGGTTGTGGGATTGCTTAGCTCTGTCTATCACTTGCTGCTTATGCTGCTTGGCACACAAATAATGGTAGAGTGGGGAATATGCCAGGCCATGAGGTTACAGATTGTGCTTGAGTGCAATTCTGCTGCTGCCGATGGCCCACAGCGCCTCATGGATGCCCAGTCTTGAGTTGCAAGATCTGTTTGAAATCTATCCCATTTAGCACATTGGTAGTGCCACACAACACGATAGAGGGTATCCTCAATGTGAAGGCAGGTCTTCATCTCCACAAGGACCATGGTCATCCTTACCAATGCTGTCATGGACAGATGCATCTGTGGTAGGGAGGTTGGTGAGGATGAGGTCAAGTATGTTTTTCCCTCTTGTTGGTTCCCTCACCACCTGCCGCAGACCCAGTCTAGCAGCGATGTCCTTTAGGACTCGGTCAGCTCGGTCAGTAGTGGTGCTACCGAGCCACTCTTGGTGATGGACATTGAAGTCCCCCACCCAGAGTACATTCTGCGCCCTTGCCACCCTCAGTGCTTCCTCCAAGTGGTGTTCAACATGGTGAAGCATTGATTCATCAGCTGAGGGAGGGCAATACGTGGTAATCAGCAGGAAGTTTCCTTGCCCACGTTTGACCTGATGCCATGAGACTTCATGGGGTCTGGATTCGATGTTGAGGACTCCTAGGGCAACTCCCTCCCAACTGTATAAGACTACCGCCACCTCTGATGTGTCTGTCCTGCCGGTGGGATAGGACATACCCAGGGATGGTGATGGTGTGGAGTCTGGACATTATCTGTAAGGTGTGACTCTGTGAGGATGACTATGTCAGGCTGCTGCTTGACTAGTCTGTGAGACAACTCTCCCAATTTTGGCACTAGCCCCTAGATGTTAGTCAGGAGGATTTTGCAGGGTTGACAGGGCTGAGATTGCCGTTGTCGTTTCCAGTGCCTAGATTGAAGCTGGGTGGTCTGTCCAGTTTCATTCCTCTTTTGTGTCTTAGTAGCTGTTTGATACAACTGAGTGGCTTGCTAGGCCATTCCAGAGAGCGTTTAAGAGTCAAGCACATTGCTGTGGGTCTGGAGTCACATGTAGGCCAGACCAGGTAAAGATGACAGATTTCCTTCCCTAAAGGACATTAGTGCACCAGATGGTTTTTATGACAATTGACAATGGTTCCATGGTCACCATCAGACATTTAATTCCAGATTTTTATTGAATTCAAATTCCACCATCCATGATGGGATTTGAACCCAGATCCCCAGAGCATTACCCTGGGTTATCTTTAGCGGGCACTTATCTCAAGAGGCGACTGTTGCAAACTTAGGTTGGTAATTTGATGGGGGAATGCATTTCCTCCCTCGGGTACCATGCTCCAGAAAGGCATTGGTGACCATGGACTTCCATTGGGTTGGTCCATGATTATGCTTATTGGTAAAATATTGCAGTGATTTGCCATTATATTCTGCAGAATGGTTGAACAGGAAACTCTCCTGTTCTTACTGCCTGACATCAGGCTTATGGCCACGTTATGAACGCACTTTCTGTGGCCATCAAGTCCTGAAGTGGGGCTTGAGCCCAGGGTTTCTGATCCAGAGTTAGGGACACCACCATTGTGCCACATGGCCTCCTTGTTATGTATTTACCAAGGGGGAATAGTGCTCAAGAGTGATCTTTTTGAACCAGAGAAATCAACCAAGCAAAAAAATGTAAGTGAAAAAATAAATGTTTGCTGGTTCTTCGGGGACCAGGTAGGTAGCGAGGGCTTGAGGTCTGTAGGTTTGGACAACATGGATTTAAAGTGATTTTGTGAAAAGGATTTCATAATTGATTAAACTGTGTTAGACAGCAATTTAGAAAGATTCAACATGACAAAATCAACACAAGATGGCACTGTATCTTCTACTTATTTCTGATCTATATTTTATGAATGAATTGTGGAACTCTTTAGTATAACTGATGTCATTTTTTTATATGTCTCATGTCAGAGTGCATCACTCAGATGGCAAGAATTCACAGCTGGATTTTGTTAAGTAAATATAAATCTAGAAATTGAATTAATTGTTTTCCTTATGCTAATGTATCGCTTTTGCAAAGTTAACATTTACATTGGACACCATTCCTACTGAGGAAGCAAATATGGGCTAGTCACAGAATTCCAGGAGCAGAACGAGCTTACTGGTTTAATCCTTTAGCCTTTTGGCCTTCTCCACATCTCCCTTGCCTTCCCATTAATATTGGGGCCAGTATCTCTAAAACTCCATATCTCCTACAATTGGAGCCTATTCTCATTAGTGAAACATATTTCAATTGCAATGATTTAGAGAGGTAATTTATGTTCTGTTTTTGGCATTACTTTTTCAATACTAGATATTTTTGACTTCCTTGGTTTAGACGGTTCTCATGAACTTCATAAAATATTTTTGCTGAGCAAAATACTGTGGATGCTGAAAATCTGAAATAACAGAAAATGCTAGAAAAACTCAGCAGGTCTGACAGCATCTGTGGCAAGAGAAACAGAGTTAACGTTTCGAGTCTGTATGACTCTTAAGAAGGATCATACAGACTCGAAACATTAACTCTGTTTCTCTTGCCACAGATGCTGTCAGACCTGCTGAGTTTTTCCACTATTTTCTCTTGGTATCAAGGTAAGTTTACAAATTTGCAGTGTGTTCACATTATTAACATAAAGGCCCTGAATTTCCATGGAGTGTCAGTCGGAGTTGGATCGCCACACTGCTCCCGGTTACTTACCTTAAAATGGAGCCACTCCTTTCTCGCCTGAACTTGCAACTCCGGCTGGGTGAGAAGGGCACAGTGCAGCAGGTTCACCAGGCTTTGTATCGACTGCAGCTGAGTCGCAGGTAAGGAAGCCATGCCCCTGTTTTATGGCACTAACGGCCATAAAGCAGGTAAATTTAAAGGTCCAGTCACTGAGAAGCCAGGGAGAAGATAAGTGGGTAGGATGGTTGGGGTGAGAAGGAGGTGGTCAGTGGCAGGGGATTTGGTCAGTGCAGGGGATCAAGTGCTCAGTGGGGATGATAGTCTGTGAGGAGAGCAGTCGGGGGTGGGGTGGAGAGGGCAGTTGGAGGGGTGGGGTATGGTTGGGGGGGGGTAGCGGGGAAGTGTAGCCCAGTGGTGGGGAAGGCAGTTGGGGGAGGTGGGAGGGTAATTGGTGGTGGGGCAGGTAGTCAGGGGGCTCCTGTGGGGGTTTGGGGGTGGGGAGGGTAGTTGGGGGGGTAAGGGGGTGAGAATGTAGATGAGGGGGAGGCTCGAGGAGTAATTGGGGGGCTGGGGGGGTATGGTCAGGGGGTCCTGTGGAGGGTTAGTGAGGGGTTACTTTACTTTAGTTACGCAGAAATGCGAAGTCTTTTTAATTCTTCTAACTTTTCCTGGGTAACTATTACTACAAGATAGTCGGAACCATCTGAAGTTTGTGATTTAAATCACAGTATCCGATGGTTACAAGCACAGGACAATTGCCCAACGGAAGTTTGAACCTCCTGGGCAATTGCTGTGCAATCCTTATCTGGGGACTTCAGTGGGGCATTCCCCAGTGCATCTTTGGAGTAGCACCCCAGGTGCAACACCCTGGGGAATGGAAGTTATGGGCCAGAATTATTTTCTGATATTTTCTGATAGCTATTTATCTATCCAGAGCCTGTAATTTATCTTCCTTTCCTTTGGATCATGGAAGAATAACATATTAGACTTTGGTTAGGCTTTAACTACCAATTAAATCTGTTAAGCAGTGACAAGTATATAGAAGCAGTCACTTAACTATATCTTTACAGTGGTTGCTAAGCTGTCCATATATTAGAAAATAATAAATAATTGACAACTCATTTGATGAACAGGATTTAAGTAATTTCTTTGGCACAGGTTCTTTTATCACTCACCAACTACATAAGTTATGTGGCTTGAAGGACTCTCTTCAGAGGTTCCAGATAGATTCATTGATTTGAAAAACAATGCAAATAACTGCTAAAATAAAATTAAACAGTCAAATTCACATTTGAAGAAGTTAGACCAAATATTTGTTTTTAAATTAAGGAACTTGGCTGCTCCCCTGAACACCTTCCCTCAGGCAACCAACAAACTGCTAAAAATTATTTCACCTCTTTTCTATTTTTACTTTGTTCTGTTGAAGAGTCATATGGACTCGAAACGTTAACTGTGTTCCTCTCCGCAAATGCTGCCAGATCTGCTGAGTTTTTCCAGGTATTTTTGTTTTTGCTAAAAATGTTTTATTCATTTTGATTAGGATATGGGTTCTGAGTGAAACTGGCTTTACAAACCCTTATGTGCCATGCTTATATCAAGCTACATCATTGATAAAAATTTACTTTTATCATAATATCTTTTGACCCTGCGTATACAAGATGGAATTCTGTGTATGTATATTTGGCCCAAATCTACCAGTCTCCAGATTGTCGGACCTAAGTGGGAATTTCCTGGGAAGTTCAAACTTCCAACAGGCAATTCCCCTACTCTCCAGAACCCTCCACGCATGTCTCCAACTTGGAGCTAGAATCAGAGACTAGGGACAGTTCCATGGTAAAAACAAAAAAACTGCGGATGCTGGAAATCCAAAACAAAAACAGAATTACCTGGAAAAACTCAGCAGGTCTGGCAGCATCGGTGGAGGAGAAAAGAGTTGACGTTTCGAGTCCTCATGACCCTTCAACAGAACTAGGTGAATCCAAGGAAGGGGTGAAATATAAGCTGGTTTAAGCTGTGTGTGTGTGTGTGTGTGTGTGTGTGTGTGTTGGGGGTGGGGGGGGGTGTGGTTGTGTTGGGGGAGAGAAGTGGAGGGGGCTTGTCCCCTACAAATTGCTTGTCCCTACAACCACACCACCCCCCTCCACTTTTCTCCCCCCACCCAACACCCCCCCACCCCCCACACACATCTTAAACCAGCTTATATTTCACCCCTTCCTTGGATTCACCTAGTTCTGTTGAAGGGTCATGAGGACTCGAAAACGTCAACTCTTTTCTTCTCCGCCGATGCTGCCAGACCTGCTGAGTTTTTCCAGGTAATTCTGTTTTTGTTTTGGATTTCCAGCATCCTCAGTTTTTTTGTTTTTACTCCTGGAAGCTGGTTTGGAAAGGTGGGGTTGTTGCTCCTCCTCCTTTTGAGAATGGGGAGGGGGAATTCGATACATAAGGAAAAATCCCAGAATGTTCTGTGGAGTGAAAGAGAGAGAGACATACATATAGATGGAATACTGATGGATTTTCCAGTAGTAGCGTTGTTACCAGTGATTATTGAATACACAATGTAAAATCGTATTTTAGCTCTGTTTGGAAAAAGTTGGTGACTTGTTTTCTGGTTATTTCATAACTTTTCACACATAATGAAATTCCATCAGCAAGTGAGCATATCAGACTGTGTTGCAAAATAAACCTACAGCAAAATGACTGAGAACCTATAAGTATGCATGCAGAATAGTGGATTCTTCAGAATATGCACATAATACCAGTGTTGCAAAAGTTTTATTTGTGTAATTTGATACGGTAAAGCATATGGAAACTCTTCTGTTGAAGCTTAAGCCCCAAAACCACAAGGTTGCCTGTGGCATTTCAGTAACTTCCTTTCAGGCACATACAGGATGAGACATTGGAACCTACAATATAAAAATGAACATCTGATTCACAAATGGCCACAACACTAGTGTTTCAGCAAAGATGCTGTGAACCGAATCCCCTGTTGTCTTCTGCTGTTAGTTGTATCTGAGAGAATGCTATTTTGCACTGATGTCTAACAATGCATGTTTACTGAATACTGTACTATTTATTCATGTTCTTGGGGTTACATGGGGCTGTCTGCTACTGCCTGCACATTTTTAATCCTCCCACAGAACCAATCATATTTTCCACACAACATTCTTCTTTTTCATTATTACTAATTCCATTATGGTATCATTTTTTTTCTTGCTTGCTATTTTTTCTAACTGTTTGCCTTTTTTTCTGTATCCATTTCTGTACCTTCTATTTCCTCTTCCCCTTTAAATTTGCCATGTCTGTTTTCACTTTCAACATTCTTAATCAATTGCTGGATGCAGTAATTAAAAAACACGATTTATACTTTAATTAAAGTATGAGCAATTATATTTTGGTCAAAGAAAAAATAGTACAGCAGATGGTATATTTTCAGCTTTCTGCCAAGGCATAAGATCCCAGGAACTGAAAATTGTGTGGTTTCTATAACAGATGGCCAATCCACAATACCAGATATATGTCTAGGTGGCGAGTTGAAAATCTACCCCACTGATGCTTAATTTATTTCTTCAAGTTCCTGTAATGCTTTGAATTCTCCAGAGGTTGAATTGGAGATGAGTGATCTTGATATCTCTTAGTGGCCTTGGAAATGGGGACTTTCCGTCTCTGTTGTTTATTAGCAATAATCCGGTTGGTTGAAATAGTTAACATTAGCACATGGTAAATGTTCATTTGTGAAAAAGCTACTATTATACTCAACTTGCAACAACTCCTTTGATGTTGACAGAATAGTGCTTCTAAATTTAATTATAATAAATACATATTCAATCAATGAATGTGTAAAATACTTAGCTTGTATGAACACAGGATTTGCTAGATAAAAAAAGGCCAAAGTCTATTTAGTTTACCAGCAGTTACATGATATAACAGTAATGGGATTGTCAACTGTGAATATCAAACAAATTCTATCAATTAGTCTGCAACATACCCAGACATGAGGCAAGGAAGTCCCCAATGGTGGAAAGCTTTGGGAAACGTAGACCCAGAATCGTATGTTCCTCTCGGCCATACCTCAAGTGACTCATATAATATCCCAAGATATTTTCTGAAATAACTTGGTTTTCAATGCTGAAAAATGCAACTGCATATCCTGTGGAATCCACTTCCCATTCCAGTTTCAAAAATACAGGAACATTGCACCTGGGTAAAATATTGTAAACAGAAACGAAAATCAATAATTTTCTTTTCTTTTGGGATTATTTTGGGATGATTTTATCTTCTTGCTTCATCTGCCTGGTCTGCACCAAAGACTCTAAATAACAGCCTGTTTCCAAGCTGATGCTCATACTCCGAGAAGCTCCATGAAATACATGTGCATGCCTACACTCTCCTCTTTTCCCATCTCACCTGCTATGGGATCACTGCATTCTTTGCTTGACTTAGTTCAGATCAGAGTGCCACCCAAAACCAGTAACCGCTCTCACCACATAGCACTGAGCTCAGCACCACTATGTAGTCCCTTTTGTTCAATCACTTATAGAAAATACCACACAAACGTGTATTGCACAAACAATGCTGCAGTACCATTGAAAAGTCCCCACTGTACCATCACAATATTCATTTTTTCTTTAAAACCGATTACAAAAACAGATATGCACCCTACTCATCAATTGAAACCAGCTGGCTGTGATTTTTCTACATTTGTCAGTGCAGCAAATGCTATTTCTATCATGAACCATGCTGTAAGGTTTTGGCAGGATCAGATATCCCATTTTCTGCTGCCTTTGTTGGAGATCAGAGTGGTGGACTGGACTGGTCCAGTCAACGTCAGGAGAAAACTGGTTCCTGAACTTATACTAAATCTAGAGGATACATTAATCGAGGAGCAGTGCAAGACATTTAAAGGGATATTTCAGAGTATTGACAATAAGTACATTCCTGCCGTAAAGAAAAATTCTAAGGGGAAGACCCACCATCGTGGTAAACTAAAGAAGTTAAGGAAAGCATCAAACTTAAGGAAAAAGCAGACAACTCTGCAAAGGTGAGTGGCAGGACAGTTGATTGGACAGAATATAAAGAACGGCAGAGAATGGCTAAAAGGTTAATTAGGAGAAAGAAATTAGAGTGTGAGAGGAAGCTAGCTAGAGATGTAAAAACAGATAGCAAGAGTTTCTACAGGTATTTGAAAAGGAAAAGAGTAAGTAAAGTGAGTGCTGGTTCTCTAGACACTGACAGTGGGGAGTTAATAGTAGATAATAAAGAAATGGCGGAAGAAATTAACGAATATTTTGCTTCTGTCTTCACTATAGAAGTTACAAAAAACATTCTAGTAATAGCTACAAATCAGGAGGTGAACGGGAGAAAGGAACTTGGTGAAATTGAAATCACTAGGGAAATGGTACTGAACAAATTGATGGAGCTGTGGGCTGGCAAGTCTCCGGGTCCCAATGGACTGCATCTTAGGGTCTAAAAAGAGGTGGCTATTGAGTTAGTTGATGCGCTGGTGTTAATTTTCCAAAATGCACTAGATTCTGGAAAGGTTCCATCAGATTGGAAGGTACAAAATATAACCCCTCTGTTCAAGAAGGGAGGGAGGCAGAAACCAGGAAATTATAGGCCAGTTAGCTTGATGTCTGTTGTGGAGAAGTTATTAGAATCAATCATTAAGGAGGTTTTAGCTGGGCACTTAGAAGAGCTCAAGGCAATAGGGAAGAGTCAGCATGGATTTGTGAAAGGAAAATCATGTTTAACCAATTTGTTGGAGTTTTTTGAAGGAGTAACGTACACAGTGGATAAAGGGGAGCCAGTAGACATTCTGTACTTGGATTTTCAGAAGGCACTTGATACGGTGCCACATTAAGGATTATTATGGAAAATAAAAGTGCATGGTATAGTGGGTAACATATTAGCATGGATAGAAGATTGGCTGGCTGGCTGGCAGAAAGCAGAGAGTATGCATAAATGGGTCTTTTTCTAATTGGCAGGATGTGACAAGTGTACTCCCACACGGGTCTGTGCTGGGGCCTCAACTTTTTAGGATTGACCTCAATGACTTAGATGAGGGGAGTGAAGACATGGTAGCTAAATTTGCAGGAGAAACAAAGATAAGTAGGAAAATATGTTGTGAAGAGGACATGAGGTTGCAGTTGGATATAGATAGGTTGAGTGAGTGGGCAAAGATCTGGCAAATGGAGTTTAATGTGGGGAAATGTGAAGTTGTTTGCTTTGGCAGGAAGAACAAAAAAGGGTGTTAATTAAATGGAGAACGGCTGTATAATTCTGAGATGCAGAGGGATCTAGGTGTTCTAGTACATGAGTCACAAAAAGTTATTATGCAGGTACAGCAAGTGATTAAGGCAGCTAACGGAATGCTATCCTTTATTATGAGAGGGATTGAACATAAAAGGAAAGATGTTATGCTTCAGTTATACAGGGTATTGGTGAGACCGCACCTCGAATACTGTGTGCAGTTTTTGGTCTCCTTATTTAAGGAAGGATGTAAATGTATTGGAGACGGTTCAGAGGAGGTTTACTAGATTGATACCTGGAATGAGTGGGTTGTCTTATGAGGAAAGGTTGGACAGACTGGGCTTGTTTCCACTGGAGCTTAGAAGAGTGAGGGGCGATTTGATTGAAGTATACAAGATCCTGAACGGCCTTGACAAGGTGGATGTGGAAAGGATGTTTCCTCTTGTGGGTGAGTCCAGAACTAGGGGGCACTGTTTTAAAATTAGGGGTCGCCCTTTTAGGACAGAGATGAGGGGAAATCTTTTCTTTGAGGGTTGTGCAACATTGGAATTCTCTGCCTCAGAAGGTGGTGGAGGCGGGGTCATTGAATATTTTTAAGCTAGAGGTAGATAGATTTTTGTTAGGTGAGGGAATCAAAGGTTACCAGAGTTAGATGGGAATGTGGAAATCGAAACACAAGAAGATCAGCCATGATCTTATTGAATGGCAGAGGAGGCTCAAAGGGCTGAATGGCCTACTCCTGTTCCTATTTCTTATGTACTAATCATTAACAGCAGTATCTTTCATGAAAATAGTAAATAAGGAGTATGCTGATTGTTACGTGGAAGTCTACAATTGTAATTAGGACATGAGGGCAACAATTAGCAATAAAGTGGGTGGGGGGGGTGGTGTTGCCACCAAAGTACACTGAACAATTTGGCTCAGAAATCTCTATGCATTCTGACCAGTTTGTAATCTGGGCAAGGGGAAGAAATGTGGGGTGGAATATGTCTCTATTAGGTTTGTACAAAGGATCCAAAATTCCACAGGAAGTGGATGGGCACATCTTCACCCGGCATCACCCTCTCCACCACACCACCATATTGGTAACACTGGAGTGGGCAGAATGGATGGGATTATGTAATATGTCCTAAACGCCACTCAGTGTTTCTCACTTTATGCCTGCATGTCAGGATTAATTCCTGGGGGAAGAGAGATCCAGCAACGTTCTAAATGTCAGTTTCCCTTCAGGAACTGATTAGAAAGTGAGAAGTTGATAATGGGAAATTGGAAAAGTTGAAATCTGGACCAGCTCCGATAAGCTTTGGCAAGGTGCAGAAACAATGTCCTCCCTTCGCCTGCTGGGCTAGCGCCCCAGTTGTACTGTGAAACAGCATAGGTGCCCAATTAAAATATCTAAATATACCAGTGATAGCAGTTCAGATGGAGCGAGTCAGTAGTTGGAAGCAATGTCCAGCCACATTTCTCACTGTACAGTGGCCTACAGAAATGTTTAGGGCTCTTCCATTTTTGTTGCCTGTTTTCCATACAAATTATACACAATTACCTTAAGATTGCCATGAAGGAGGAAGCTGGCAGTCAATGTAAATATTATGAAAAACAAAAAATTGGTATGGATGAATTCTGAATGATCATCTGATATTAATTCTAAAATTTCAAACGGATTAATAATCTATTAGTGAAATCCATTTCTTGTGTGGGAATCTGCTTCCTCCAGTACAACTTCTGTTTCACAACTTACTAAACGATAACTCAGTGGACCCATGAGCTGAACATGACCATATTGCTTGTCTTGATCTATACCAAGGGAGTTTGCAAGTTATTTTCTAAATGCTGTAAATGAACTCAGTGACTGAGCTGTTACATGGTTTCAACCCTTTGGTCCTAATATAGTCTGTTGAGAGTAACACAAAAAATGCATGATGATAATTTGGCTTAGGAATATGAAACTGATGATTACATTTACCATAACATCTGTTTCCATCTACAGTGATTCAGAAAAGAAAAATGACCAGTTGAATTTGTTGTACTAACAATGCCTTCTGTTGCTATAACAAAACCTTTAATATAATGCACTACTTTAAAGTGTTACATCGGGAGAGTAAGGTGTACAAACAAATATTGATTCAGTTCAGAAACAGCGTTTGGATTAGCCATCAATGTCTGTAAAAGTGTGTTTATTTCCAGTAATTGAAGAATTTTATAAGTTCTGATACATATTTGGAGATTAAAGCCGTAATCTTAACTGCCCCATTCTGGCAGAAACCATATTTGCATATGCAAAGGGAAAAACTCCTGTTCTGGGCACAAGTCCTTACTCAATATGGCAGGCAGTGTACTTCCAGCTGGGGATGTATGTACATTTCCTGCCCACCATTTTGGACCTTGGTAATCTGAGTATTGTCTGGACCAATTTCTAGGCCAGTAACTATTGGTGCAAACAGAAGAAAAGGAATAGATTTTTTGCCTGCATTGTCTTAATGATGGCTGAGAACGCAGTTAATTTGCTGCTGAAAATATTGTTTGTACACTTAGAACAGGAAGAAAATTTCCTTTGTCTGCTGGCTCTTAGGGTTCTATGTTGAATGACTCTCTGAAGTTGAAAGATTTTTGTGAGGGCTTGGGGAAACCTGACCTATGCATTTTCCCAATTTCAGGAATGCACACCAGACCCATGTGTGACTGCTGGTACTTTTGTCTTTTCACACAGGGTTTGGAATTGCAATGCATTTGCGAGCTGTGCTGAAGTGCGGAAGGAGTGTGGGTGAGGAGGCGAAGTGGTTAGAAGGCCCGCCTCAGTCCTCGGGGACAGCAGCCCAGCTCCCAAAATAAGTTAATGCCCCCTCCACCTCGCCCATCACCCCCCCACCCCCGTGCACTCTCAGATCCCCATGCTGCCACATGCCCTGGTAACCACTCACTCAGTATCCACTTTTTACAGTCCGCAGGGGCCATGCAGATCAATGGCAATTCTCTTAAATACAGTTGGAGAAAATTAAACCTGTGATAATCTAATGAAACTCTCATACAATCACACTGCCATTGATGCAAAAAAACTTCTGAAATTGAAATAACAAATGGTGTCCTCTGATGTCTTCAAAGCTGATTGCCTGTCAATCAATGAGCAGAAGCAGGTGCTTGGAATTTTTTTTAACCTTTCAAAAGCAAAGGATTTTTTTTCACAGTCAGAAATGTCTGTACATTTAAATATCAATACCAGAAGGTCTTCTAGCGCATTATTCCACATTTTTGAATGAATTATGGCACTTTCTCCAATTGCAAAAAGTACTATAATGCATTTCAACACACAGTGGTGGTCAATATATTGATCAGTTTACTTTTTCAGGATAGGGCCCTATGATGAATCACTGCTTTAAAAATACATCTATATTACAGCACAGCATCTAATAGTGACACTTGAAGTTGTGAAAGCATTTTACACTTATCTTTCAGAAAGTTGCTGACTCCTCAGCAGGTTTCCTGCAGTGGTGACAAACTCTCCAAGGAATTGCATTTTTTAGGGCATCCAAAACCCACACAAGCCTACGAAAATAGTGTGCAAGAGGAAATACAATTTTCCTGTGATCCTCACAATGCAGCCTGTGGCCTCGGAAGAGATGAGTCTGCGTTTTACACCCAAGGTCTTCCAACTCACAAAAAGACCACACAAAAAAGGGGTGGGGTCTGGAAGACAAAGGAAAATTATCTTTCCAGTAAGACAAATGAAATTCAGTGTTTTGCGACCCAATTTACACTTTCAATCAGAGACAAAAATCTGGCCCCAAGTTTCTACTTCGGGAGAAATTGGCTATTTGACTTAGATGGACAAGTGGCTCAGGTGTAAAATGGAAAGATACCATATGATAGCAGTTGGTGATGCTAGCAGCTTTTCTCAGCATTTAACATAGCTATTACTGATGTGAGGGCGCTTGATGCTGCTTCTTGAAATTGGAAGGATTTTTTTAGATGCTTTGTTTTTATTTCTGACATCAAAGTTTATAATTTTGATGTGTCAGAACTTGTTATTCTTGAACTCAAAGTAGATGCTGCTTAACATCTAACTTGTGGAATAAACACTGACCTGGCAGTTTTACAGACAGAACAGTTTGTTTGATGAGGTCATGATACACTGAGAATGCTAAGGACAGGAAAGCCTGAATCACTAGAGAGAACTTTGCAGCATACGTCTTTTCTATAATATAACTGGAAAAATATTTTCTTCAAGTCTTTGTTTGATAAAACATACAATGGTGCATCATTGAACATGTATTCATTAATTGTACATGTTTGAAAATAAATCTTTAACATAATTGTAATTTTGGTATACAGGATTAGTCATTCACAATAGCTGCATGTTTGATACATTCAGAAATTCCTAGTCCTAAAAAGTGCAAGTCATACATTTTCTGTTTGAGGATGCATCGCACAATTACTGTCCAAAGTAATTCCTTTGTCTGGTGCATCTTCCAGTCACACTGTCACTTAGGCCCCACACGTTCACACATCAAATGATGCGCGATGATGTCGGGCGAGCGTCCCAATGTCACCGCGCGCCATCGCGATATTTTGTTGGGCGGGCGTGCGATGATAGCCACTGCGCGCCCATCATTAATTAATGGGTCGCTTAAGACCCTTGGCTCACCAATCGACGCTGATTTTTTGGTGTCTGTGTAATCTTCGAGTCGGCGCACGGGTGCAACGGGCAGGCGGGTAGGACACATTTGTATAAACCTCATCCACGGGCGGGATAAAAGTGCTCAGTGGGGTCCCCAGTGTGGTCTCTCAAGTATTGATTTTTGAAAGTTTTTGAAACGTGCCTGTATGATCTGCAATACTTCAAAACACACACCAGCTGCTTTTCCTGGACTCACAACCTTCAGGTCAGCACTCTGCAGTGAGGAATCTTTATCGGGCCTGCAGGTTTTAGGAAGCCTTCCCTTAGCCTGGGAATGGGAGCTGAACTCTCCACTGGAGGCACCTCCTCTGAGGAGGAAGGGAGGGCTAGGAGGGGGAGGAGACCAGTGCACATTCAGCCTCTAGGGGAGCCACCTTTGGGAGGACAGGCACAAGGGGCCAAGAAGTGGACCAAGGCGGAAGGGGCCACAGAAGATGCCACTATCCTATTGCCAGGGTTTACAGGCGGCGAAACAGCTACCTCAGTATGTCTGAGGTGCAGAGCCGAAGGAGGCTCCGTCTGTCAACGGAGACAGTCAACTATATCTGTCAGATGATTGGCCCTGAGATCTCCCCTAACTGTGTGGGTGAACACCCCATGCCAGTGGCTCTAAAGGTCACAGCTGCCCTCCACTTCTCTGCCTCTGGCTCTTTCCAGAATTCAGTGGGTGATCTTTGTGGTGTCTCCCAATCAGCTGTCCGCACTTGTGTCAAGCAGGTCACAGACACTCTGTTCAGTCGGGCATTGACCTTCATCCACTTCCACTGGGACCAGGCAAGTCAGACACAGCGAGCCAGAGGCTTTGTGGCCATTGCTGGCTTCCCACGTGTCCAGGGTGCTAGAGACTGTACACATGTGGCCATCAAGGCACCAGCAGGTGAGCCCGATGCCTTTGTCAACAGGAAGGGCTTCCACTCCATGAACGTGCAGATAGTGTGTGACTCAGGATGCTGATTCTACAAGTCTGTGCAAGGTACCCAGGCAGCTCCCACGACGCCTACATCCTCAGACACTCCCAGGTGCCGGGGCTCTTCAGTGCTCCAGCCCGGCTGGATGGATGGCTGCTGGGTGACAAGGGCTATCCCCTCAGAAGGTGGCTCATGACACCTCTCCACCATCCAAGAACAGAAGCTGAGCAGCGGTACAATAGGAGCCACGGCACCACAAGGTCTGTGGTGGAGAGAGACATTAGTCTTCTCAAGATGCGCTTCCGATGCCTGGACCGCGCAGGGGGCGCACTCCAGTACCCTCCAGATTGTGTGTCAGTGATAGTGGGTGCATGCTGCACTCTCCACAATCTGGCGCTGGAAAGGGGGGACACAGTGGACGATGAAGATGTAGACACAGTGGCTGCGGCTGCACACGATGAGTCCAGCAGTGAGTCCGAGGATGAGCACGTACAGGGAAATGCTGAGGGAGTAGACACTGATCCGGGCATACTCCAGGGAGGCAGGGACACCCGGGAGGCTTTAATCCAGTGAACCTTCAGCTAGAACAACACAGATGCACCCTCCAGGACAAGCCTGGGCTGTAGGCTCTATACTCGAGACATATCTGCCAAATCTTCCAGGTTAGCAACTGTAACTAAGGGCCTTGTTAATAAAGCTGAATGTCCCACAAAGCACTTCTAACACTTTTGTAAACCATCCACCTGCAGAAGAAAAGAGGCACTTCAGCGATGGTGACATGTCTGAATTTAATATCACAGGCAAAGAAACTTAATGAAATAAAATGACAAGGATGTTCCAAATCAAAACAACCCATAAAGATCTCATCTGGGGCCAACACAAAAGCACCAGTGACAAACCCGTGGTGTGCCTGAGGTGCCTTATGTTTACGCTTGTGGGTCTACGTCTTGGTGCTGCCCCCTCGCTGGGAGTGGTATCTGAGACAGCTGCTCACCCTGCTGTCCTGTTGGCCTCGATGACCTTGGTGGACGTCCTCTGGCCTGTGGAGCCTGTGCTGGCCCCGTCTGGGAGGGAGCTGCCAGTTCCACAGCTGCACCTCCCCAGTCATCGCAGCCTCACTGGATGAAACAGTCACTGGCAGAGGGACGGAGGAGCTGCCACCCTCATCCGGAGTGCCCTGAGAGGTGCCCACAGAGACGCCAGGCAGCTGCTGCACCAACGTGAGGTCGCTTCGGACCTCCTTACTCACCATGGATGGATGGGCACCGAGCTGGGAAACTTGGTGCTCAGACCATCTCCCACACTGGCACTGACCAGTTGAGGTCAATGCCGATGTGACGGCTTGCTGGTCTGAGTGCATCCCCAAGCAAGCCCTGATGGGTCTCCTGGAGGAGTCTCTCCACAAGAGTCGCCACTCTCTACATGGAGGACACATGGCACTCGGACATGAGGCTCATTGCTTCGGCGATCGCCTGCATAGACTCCACCACGGAGACCAAGCCAAGCAAAGCCTCATGTATCTCCCCCAGATGCTTCCGCACACACGGCTGCATTTCCTGCACCTGCTGCATCGCGGACAACTCCAGAGGGACATCATCAGGCACCGACTGGACATTTACCTGGTCCCCTGCAGTCCTCCAACTGCTGGAACCATGGGCGCACTCTGTCTCTGCCAGCTCCTCCAGCGACTGTGAAGTGCCCTCACCACTGTGCCCCAGGACACTAGCCGATGTTCTAATTCCCATTGAGTTGTTAGTATCTGCGCTGGTGCCTGCCTGGCTGAGATGGTGTGATGTTGGTGAGGCTTCAGGGCCCTCGGGTGTGAGAGGGGGGTCTCTGCTGCTCCTCCTCCCAGCCCTGCTCCACTGATGCTGAAAGGAAGAACAAGGACATTGGATCAGTTACCGTGGAGACAATGTCAATGTGTATCCCTGTCCCCCGGGTCATTATGCGCTCATCCTTCTATAAACAATGGTCAGGCCATGTTGCAAACTTCAATCACTGAACATTCAGCACTGCCATGGCTGTGGGGAGAACAATGGTGACCTCACTGCTGGGCAAACATACCTGCCCCTGGCACCCCAGCCTCACCGACACCAGTGGACCTGGGCACATGGCGCCTCTCCAAATCCAGGTCCTCCTGCTGGAAGCGGTTGAGGATGGTGACCTGTGCCGGCCCTTTGCCAGTCCTCACCCGCTCAGCGGCATTATGTGCATTCTCCTCCTGAAAAGGAGAGAGGAGCATTGATTAATGCTAATTGTACCCGGACTCTCTTCACACACGGCCCACCCCAACCAGAGTGGGACATTGTAGGGCTCCAGTGCCCCCTCACCCCGCTGCTGCCGAACACTCACACAAAGGTGCTAGGCCCATTCCCTACCACCCCCACCTCCCCCTTGGCCACATGCTGCATACGTCACATTAGACACCACGCGGCCTAACCTTCCATAGCAAGGAGGCACAAGCAGGTGGAGCGCAGAGGGCAGCAGATCGATCGATGCCAACGCCACCTTGAAG
Source organism: Carcharodon carcharias (assembly GCF_017639515.1). Taxonomy (NCBI): domain Eukaryota; kingdom Metazoa; phylum Chordata; class Chondrichthyes; order Lamniformes; family Lamnidae; genus Carcharodon; species Carcharodon carcharias. The sequence continues at coordinate 178,225,407 of NC_054474.1, read as the reverse complement.
CTCCCCTCCCAGTATCTCATCACTCTGACTTTGACATGTCCTGGAGTTCCAGCTCTGTGCCCAGGTGCAGCTCCTCCAGGTTACCCCCAAAACAGTCATGTGGGTCTCAGTGTACCACATGCTGCGGGGGCAGAACCCATCTCGTCACCACCCTCTCAGGGTGACCTCGGCATGGGCAATATCTGCTGGCCCACCCAGTGAAGGACACACACTGTCAATGATTCAGTGCAGTCAATGCACACAGACTTGGGGGTGGGTGCATCAGATGGGAAAGCCGACCTGCTGGGTTAAGTGACCAAGGCCAACATTGTCCTCACCCTTCCAGAGCGCAACAAGTTATTGAAGCACTTGTGACACTGGATCCAGGTGTGTCGCACCACATCGCAAGAGCTCGCCACCTCCACCACCTCCTCCCAAGCGTGTTTCGTCATTGGTGGCGGGGTGGGGGGGGGTCTCCTCCTCCCATCATGGTAAACCAGCATCTCCCACCGTGCTGCCACCTCCTCGAGGAGGGCAGCAAGGCAGTCATCGGAAAAACGAGGGCCACATTGGCCCCCCGATGGCCTACCCTCCAGACTGACCTGCCTCAATGGCCTACCCTCCGGCCTGGCCTGCCCCGATGGCCTACCCTCCAGACTGACCTGCCCCGATGGCCTACCCTCCAGACTGACCTGCCCCGATGGCCTACCCTCTGGATTTGCGTCACCTCCATTGCCCCTCTGCAGAGCCCTTCGCCCAGCCTTTGAGAGCAGCCTTTCCAAGGCAACCAGGCCTTCCTTTATACAGGCCGGCGGGTCGCCATTGGACCCAGCGTGTTGAGCGCGCCCACTTCCACCTGTCCCACTCCTGCTGTGCACGGGAGTTGTGAAGTACGCTGGGTGGGCCTGAACTGGCCAGCCCACGTAAAGCAGCCCGCAAACCCCATCGCGAGTGGTGACTGGGTCCGTACCCACCTGCTTCCTCTCTGCCCCCCGACATCCAGAAAATTCTGCCCATAGTGTTGCTTCTGCATGCAGCAATCGTTTTTAAAGATTGGTTGCTGTTTAATAGAATTAGATTAAACTAAGAAGTTAGAATACTTAACACCTAAATTAACTACGTTTCTGATTTTTCACTGATTAGATTCTGTGTGTCCTGCCTTGAGAAAACTTTTGCAAAAGTTATGACCATGTCATTTCCCTGTTTTTGTATGTCTTAAAAAGGAAATGTGTAAATATTTGGTCTTTAAACATTCTAGTGGTGGCGTCATCAGCATTGTCGTGCTCTTGCCTAGCCAGACAAGACCCATTGTGGTGTAAACAGCACAGTGACAGCACTATGCGGTGTAAACAGCACTGTGACGGCACTATGCGGTGTAAACAGCACTGTGACGGCACTATGCGGTGTGAACAGCACTGTGACGGCACTATGCGGTGTAAACAGCACTGTGACGGCACTATGCGGTGTAAACAGCACTGTGACGGCACTATGCGGTGTAAACAGCACTGTGACGGCACTATGCGGTGTGAACAGCACTGTGACGGCACTATGCGGTGTAAACAGCACTATGACGGCACTATGCGGTGTGAACAGCACTGTGACGGCACTATGCGGTGTAAACAGCACTGTGACAGCACTATGCAGTGTGAACAGCACTGTGACGGCACTATGCGGTGTGAACAGCACTGTGACGGCACTATGCGGTGTAAACAGCACTGTGACAGCACTATGCGGTGTAAACAGCACCGTGACTTTTGAATCACTTTATTCTTTCAGCTTCAAAAACCTGCTGAATATCTCACTTCCTGCGCCAGCTGATTTTTGATCCTTCCTCTGCTAGTATATTTGACTTTTCTGTACATGATAAATTCTAATTGTCATTTCAACCCAGAAGTCAATCTCTCTGCTATTGTTCCTTTACTTTTCTGTCAACTCATTTATAGAAACCTGTTAAATAAAATTACATAACATGTTGTACACAAAGTTGTTAGTTGCATTTGTAATTGTGTCGCTAAACAAGATAATTTATATCACATTGGCATAATGAGTTTATGTAAAGGTATTTTGATGCCCAGCTATTGAATCCTTCAAAAGTTCATTCCTGCATCTATGCACTCTCATCCAGTTCCTAGAAGATTTTCTGAATGTAAACATTATTATTTTTAACAGTACAAGTACCATCAAAAAAATTAGCACCAAATATAAATAACAATGCTGGGTCTGTTGCCCAGTCTAAACTGCAGCCTTGCTGGTGAGCTGCACTTCGTTCGGGATTTCGAGGTTTGTTCGCCTACCTAGCTCCGGGCAGCACTCACTGTCATCAGCGCCAGGCTTCACAGACAGCACCACATCACTGTTAGGGGTGCTCATGGGCAGGTCTCTACCAGATCAGCTATAAGGTGGGGGTGGCTTTTCAATGGCTGTTGGGCTAGGACTTGCTTGGGGAAGGAGGAGAAGTGACCTCAGGCAAAGGAAGAGGCTGCAGGGGGAGGGCTGTACTGAGGAAGGGGGGTGTCCCAGGGTGTATGTGGGGCACAGGTTGATCTGTGTAAGCGGCCTCAAGATGGGTGAGGGCTGAGGAGGCAGCCTCCAGAGGAGATGAGGCCAGATGGAGATGTGAGGGTGTGTGTGAGAGAGAGTGAGTGGTGATGTCCCTTGAGCTGGTAGTGAGTGAGATGCCAGTGAATGTGTGATGGGCTGTTGAGTGCGTGAGTTCAGAGTGATGAGATGGTTGCCTTACACTGGCAGCACTGATGAAATCATTCACCCATTTTCTGCATTAGATGGCTGATCTCTTGTGTGCAGCACTGGAACTGACCACCTTGACCACTGTCTCCCAAGCCGGAGTGGTGAGACTATTAGGCCTCCTACGGCCAGAATGGGGGTAAAGGACATCTGGGCAGGCTTCCAAAGTGTCCAAGGGATGCATCACTGGATCAGCACTCATCTTGGCTTTTGGGGTCATGTCTTCACCAGAGCAGCCCTGGGCTGCAAGCATTTAGAAGTGTGCGTGCGGCTGCAGTTCAAATATGGTGCCCTGTGTGAGGAAGCGATAAAGTAATGGCATGATGGGTAAATCAGAGGCTGCCTGCCAATGAAAGGGTGTGTTTCCTGTGGCTGCATGATTAATGAGGCAGGACTGGGATGATACGGCGTGAAAACCCGCGATTGCGGCCCGTGAGTAAAACAGCTTTTCCCGCCCACTACCGCACTTTGTGTAAATCTGGGACAATTCCGGCCTTAGTGTGATGCTCTTGTAACTGATAGTCCTGTATGCATAAAGCTGACTGGACAATTTGCCCTTTGAAAACAAATTGTCTCTGATTTATAGAGGCGCCGATTTATTTTTCCCTTGTTGAGTTGACCTCTGCTGCATTGGGCCTTGTAAAACCTGGTTGGGGTCATTTGAAAGCAAGCTGCCAATGACATTGCAAAGAATAATGTTAATGATATTATCTAGAATGATATTGACACGGGTTGTGACAGTGAATTTGATCAGGAGTTCTAAACAAACATATAACTGTTTAAATACAATTTATTCACTGGAGTTTAATATTGAAGTCATTAAAGGAAAAATAAAAATGTTGCTCTAAGAAGATTAAGTCAGTTCGAAGGGACAGAGCCTGGCAAACTGTGATAGAATTCAGAATTTTTGTAAACAAATAACTTAGGTAGCTTTAGAAATCTTAAATATTTTCATTTAATTCTTTACTTTAACCTTATTTTCCCCTAGCTTCTCTGCTTTACACATGTACATGTGTGCATCTGCAGCTACAATATCTACCATTGCTTTACTGAGGGGAGGAGGTCCACCTCTTCCTGTCACAATCTTCAATCAACTAACAGGGAGCTATGCAAGACTGACATTGAGTGGCTCCATCTTCAGCTTTCACACCATTGTAGCATTGGCTCTCTTGCACTTACTACCATTTTTAAGAAATATTTCCCACTGCCTTTCCAATAATGAAACCTTACTTCTCAGTGGCATAGGCAGTAGAACTCAGTTATAGGGATTTTGATCGCATTCATTATTCTAATTAGTATGATCTATGCACATTTCACTTGAGGGATAAGTTCTCCCTCAGTTGGATACCATGATACAGCTCAGCATGTGCTTGTGTTATGGACAGGAGGGGGTTTAATTTACAATAGCTCTGATTTCTCCACTCACTACCTGTCTGGAAACAGAAAGGGGTTTTTTGATTTTTGTTCCCCCCTCTATAAGTGGTGGCAGATTTTCCCTAACTCTTCAGCTTTGGAGTGATCCAATCCTCTATTAATAACCCCATAACAAACTGGAGATAGGGTAAAATCAGAGCGGCAGTTTATTTTACACACACTCAAAAACACGGGAAGAAGGGTTCGCAACATCTCCTCACTTCCGCATTCATACAGTAAAAGAGGAATAAAGGAAAGAAAGAGGTACAGGGCAAAGACCACAAAACTAAGTAAGAATTATTGCTTCATGTGAGTCCAGAATCAAAAGTCCAATGGTGTATTCCTTCAGAGAGGTTAGCCGGCTGAAAGTGATGCAGGATGATCCACTTTTCCAGGAGCACTGGCTTCCCTGGTGGGAGAAGCACGTAACGGTGAATCAGGAGAGTCGGGAGGATAGTGGTGGAGGCAGCTATCGACACCCCCTCCCCCACCCCAGCCCTGTCATCAGGGCCAACTCCCACCCCGAAACCGGACCAAGGTTCGGAGGGAGGCCTGAGGGGTTTGCTTGGAAAAGTCCCCTTGGTTTTGGAGAAAGTGGGGGAGGGGAGTAGGCGGGTGGAGAAATTAGTGATTGTAGAAAATATCACTCCACCGGAGATCAGTTCAACTGGGATGCAACTCCCTCCACCCCCTAACCCCCTTGCTCATATTGCGATTGGGTGTAATTGCAGGATGATCCACTTTTCCAGGAGCACTGACTTCCCTGGTGGGAGAAGCACGTAATGGTGAATCAGTCTCGCAGTCGGCTCTGGTATGAAGTTCAGATGTTCCAGTAGAAAACAGTGTAGATGAGGGCCAGGCAACTTCAAATCTGGACAGAGCTTTGGTTCCGTTGCTGGGAGATGGCAGACTGCCTGGATTTAGCTCCACCACGCAATATTACAGGTTCTGGCAGCTTGTTGGGGGAGGGGGAGGGGTTGGGTGGTCTTGTGACATAACTCTCACTTCTTTCCCTTGGTTTGGACAAAGGATGTATATTCCTGGTCTGGATTCTTGAGATAGTTAATGTTGCATCCATTAGTAAGTTTCAGCAGCTTCAGGACCCCTTTGTCCTCGTAGATGTATCATCCCTGTTAGCTAGAGCTCTGCCTTAGAAATGTGAAGGATCTTTGGGCATTTCCTTAGAATTTGATTTCTGCAGTCACAGGGGGCACTAGTGCCTCTTTAGAGATAACTAGTTGTTGTTTTCTGAAGGTTAGAAATTCACTTTGTGTGAGCCATAGCTAGTCAGGCTTCAGTCAGTGTAAAGCCTTTGTGCATTTTTTTCAAATAATAATTTTATAAAGTAATCATGATGATACTGGCATATATATATATATATATATATTTATTTTTTCCATCATGTCTTCTAGGCATGACACTTAAAATTAGAAATGGAAGAGAGAAGTCCACCCCTTGTTTTACTTGCATTCGAAAGGCCGACAGGTGTTTATTTAGAACTTCTGACACAATGAGAGTTAGTTTGGCTGTTAAAGCAAGGGTTGTTACATCAGGACCAACAGGCATAATGGGATGGATATTGTTTCAGGTTTGATTGCACAGTACCATTCATCAGCAGAAAGGATAAGCAGACGAGCTGCTCTAAACTTCTGCCAATTTCTCTCGAAATAATCACAAATACTGTTTTAGAACAGATTACGTGACTTGTCAGTTGAGTCTGCTACAGGTAGCAGTTAGTTTCTGTTTGGTACTGTTCCCCCAATGACAGACATAGAGATTGAAAATTTGCTTTGCATAGAATTATAAATACGTGTGCACTTTGTATCACTCTGTGACAATTTTCAGGAATGTCAAAAGTTGAGTTTCAGGTTGCAAAACAAAGCAATTTTCCAAAAAAAAAGTAAAAAGCTATGTATTGATAAAAATAAAGGACCAAATTGAGCAATTGAATTAACCTTATACTGAAAATTAATAATATACTTTTCACAACTAAATATTTCCAAAAAAGGCAAACTGACATTGGTTATCAAATATGGTTATAAAATCTGAATACAAATGTGTTCGTTTATAAAGGAGGCTGAATAGTCAATGACAATGGAAGGAAATTTTTTTTTATTCAACAAAAGCACCCTTCATTCAACAGAGTCTTGTGAAAAAGAGAATTAAAAGCCTTGTATTGAAGAACTTCCTAAACTGCATACGTACAAAGTCTGTTTTTATAATGCCAGGAAATCGGGTGAGACAGACTGTACGCTTTATGCAGGCTTCCAGAAATGGCACTAGGTCTCAAAATTCCCAGCCCAGAAGAAAAGCAATGTGCTTGTTCACAGCTCAGAGTTGGAAGACGGACATATGGTCAGGCATTTTAGTCACAAATGATCCTCCACTCACTAGGAGAAAAATAATTACTGAGACTCAATTCGCCATGTGACATTCGATTTGCTACATACACTGAATTAAATGACCTCTGCATTTCATCATCTTAATTTACTCTCACTTGTGCTTACTGCTTGTCCAGTATTGGATATATTCTCAGACATTATCTTAATTTGTATTTGATAATTATATTGCGAAATGCAGACCAAAAATTGACAATTGAAACTTGTTAACAAGGTGATGATGTCAGTGAAAAATATAAATTCAAGTCTGGGGTTAACTTTTAACTATAAATTATATCGGGCTGGATTTTACATCCCACGGGCGGGCGAGCACACGCCCGACCTGATCAGGTGTAAAATACCGCGCGTGGTGATGTCAGGCAAGCGTTCTGACATCATCACGCTGGAGGGGGTGCAGAGGAGATTCACCAGGATGTTGTCTGGGATGAAACTGTTAAGTTATGAAGAGAGGTTGGATAGACTTGGGTTGTTTTCGTTGGAGCAGAGAAGACTGAGGGGCGACCTGATCGAGGTGTACAAGATTAAGAGGGGCATGGACAGGGTGGATAGGGAGCAGCTGTTCCCCTTAGTTGAAGGGTCAGTCACGAGGGGGCATAAGTTCAAGGTGAGGGGCAGGAGGTTTAGGGGGGATGTGAGGAAAAACCTTTTTACCCAGAGGGTGGTGACGGTCTGGAATGCGCTGCCTGGGAGGGTGGTGGAGGCGGGTTGCCTCACATCCTTTAAAAAGTACCTGGATGAGCACTTGGCACATCATAACATTCAAGGCTATGGGCCAAGTGCTGGTAAGTGGGCTTAGGTAGGTAGGTCAGGTGTTTCTCACATGTTGGTGCAGACTCGATGGGCCAAAGGGCCTCTTCTGCACTGTGAGATTCTGTGATTTGCACGATACTTCAGTCAGCAGGCACATGTGGGAGGGGGCAGCATGCCCGCCGACAATTAAGAGGCCTAGTTAGGCTGTTAATCAATTACTTTGAAGCTATTTTTCGCTGAAAAATTATTTTTGCTGAATTATAAAATTAATTCATTTAAAATTATGACTTCTATCATACATTATCCTATCACGTCTCCCAGAATTATCATCAAGTGCATTGGCACCAATTTTGTTTTTTGAAATGTAGTTACTATTAGTAGGAAAGTACATCAACCAATTCATGCACAGCAATGAGATGAGTCCCAGCTAACCTGATTTTGATTGTATTAGTTGAGGGGAGACCTGCTTGTTATATTTTCAACAATAAATGTAACCCATTTTCAGCTTTTGCAAATGCTTCCAGAATTTTGTTTCTCACATTTAACTAGCAAATAAAGCATTTCTGTTTTACAAATTTACATAAATCACAATAGCAACCATTTTATAATGTACAAAGTTTTGTTCTTTGCACTGTTATTCTACACATCAATTAAATCACTTGTACAATGAAAGTTGGTTCCTGCCAAATACTTAAGACCCACACCAGCTTGAATCCTTGCTCCCATGTGCAGTCTGTATCTGTCTTACATGCTCCTTTCCCTTTCCTTTTGTCCCTAAAATGTGATTCCCATGGCTATAGTTGGAATAAAGAAAGCTGTTGAGTTTCCATGGTCATGGTGGATAATCTGGAGCAGCCATGTGTCTAGAATGACTGGCTGCAAACTGCAGTATTTCACTATCGGCTGTAGCAACTGGTTATGTGACACGAAGGTTACTGTCGGAGGAGCTTTCATGCTGTCCCCTGAGAGAGCGCAGCAGATGCTTCTTCTATGGAGCCAAGAGCACTCTCCTAGAACAGTGCCTCAGAACGCACACAGCTCTGCCAGGAACAGCCTGCAGGACCACTGTGACACTTTGAAAGCCCCTGTGAATATCGGTATGGTAGCAGCCCAAGCAGTGTCTGAGCTCCCATAACCACAGTCTGGGGCAAGAGTTAGCCTGTGGTTGAAGGGAGTGCAGAGAGAGAAGCAGACTGTGAAAGCACCCGCAGTGTGAAATTTAGAGTTGGGGAGGGGAGGTGAGAGAGAAGTCAAAAGGGATTAAAAGGATTGGATATGAAAAACCCTGCAGCCGAAACCATGACTCTGCCACTGTCCATGACGGCAGCATACTTTGATGGGGGAGAGGCTGTGTAGGTGGCCTCTTCCTCTTCCAATACAAGCCTGTTGTCATGAGTTCCCAGCCACTACATCCTGCAAAAAAAATGTAGTATGTTCAAGTGTTGTGAGGTGTTTGAAAATGTGGCTGTTTGTGAGATGTGATTATGTGAAGGATGTGCAAAAAGGGGGAGGCGTGGTGAAGTGTGTTGCAGTGATTGTAGAAGATATTCAGTTTTCTTATTAATGAGGCTGTAAGTGGTTCACCTGTGAACAAAGAGTAGAGAGGAACTTTACTGCCTCAGTTTCCATCAATGGTCAGGATGATGTCCAGGTCCCAACTCTGGTTTTTGAGATCTGCCTCTCTGTGTAATCTTATGGGAGATGGCCAATTAAGAAGCTGCCTCTGGGACCCCCATCCATTTCAGGGCAGCTGGCTGGCTGCACAGGTGAGAGGACCATTGGGAGTGCTCTGGCTGGCCGACAGGCCCATTGGAAGAGATGGGCATTACTACTGTAGGTGGACACCTCAAGGTGGAATTGTCTCGGAGGTTTGCAAAGAAAAGCTCAATATAAGTTGCCAGGCCATCACTGTGGAGGGAGAACCCTTCTAAGGATAGGCAGTGGCAGCAGCTGTGGTTTCCAGCACCTACTGCTCAAGGGGTGGAGCGGCGAGGAGTTAGGTGAGGTCTCACCGGCTCCTCTAGGCCATCTCCAGTCATCAGCCAAGCTTAAGCTTTGGCAGGAGGCCCATCTGCTGCTGCTAAGATCCCAGTTTATCCTTAAGTAAGCATCTAATTTATGCTGATTATTTACCCACCAATGCTGCATACTTCGCTGATGTCGGGCTCATCCTGCCTCTGACAAGATCCCTAAGAGATGAGATTGCGTCAGAGAATTGCCTCAACATGTGATTTTCAAAACCTCTCCCACCACCCCACCTCTACACAGCCTGAACAATTCTCATTAAGTCATTCCGTTTCCTGTGACAATGCAGCCACGTCCAGGGTCCAAGGATCCTGGCTTTGACATGCTCTGCAGTTTTATGGGTTGATGCTGGAAGGATTTCTGCCTCCTTTGAAGAAAAGGATGCCTATCCTCAAGTCTGCTGTCTGCACCTGCCTCCAAAGAAGTATTGGAGATCCATGGTGGTCTCTCCTTCCTTTGGCCAATTCCTCAATCAGCAATGTTCAAAAAGCCTGGAAGCATTTCAGAGGTGCAGGCAGCACAAATATCATGAGCTGCCTGCATCACTTGCAACCAGTGTGCGCAATGCTAGGGATGCATCCAGTTCCAGGCACCATCCCATTTCTATGCTGCTTGACTCTGCTGACTATTTCAAGCACTTTCTGTTCTTGTTTTAGATTTCTAGCATCTACAATTTTTCTTTTCCCTTAAGAAAGCAATTTAGTGAGCCTGCAATTTGAATACAATAAAGTGGGTGCAATCAACCTTGGCTCAGTGTTGACACTGTTGCCTGAATCAGCCAATTGTGTGTTCAAATCACACTCCAGAGACTTGAGCACATAATCTTGGCTGATTCTTCCAGTTCAATACTAAGAGAGTGTTGCATCTTAGTTGATGTAAATGATTCCATGGCACTATTTTGCAGAAGAGCATGAAGGTTGTCCTCTGTGTCCAGGCCAATATTTATCCATCAATTATCCCCCCTCTGTTTGAGGAACATTGATATGTGCAATGTTCATATTCCTTGCATTACAAAAGAGACTATAATTCAAAAAATACTTAATTGCCTGTGTAAAGTGCTTTGAGGCATTCTGAACTCATGAAGGCACAACATAAATGTAAGTTCTTTCTTTCATTATTACACTAGGGTGTTATGTGCGCAAGAAGCGCTGGTTTTGTAACTTTGTCCAGGATTATAAAGTTTTTTTTTAGTTTCAGTTTAATAGTGAAGCTACCAATTTCCCTTTTGTTTGTTACCGGTGGTAAAAATTTAGACAGTTTACAAACTCTCCACTTGTTTTGCTGGAGCAGGACTTTGATTCCTGCAGAAGTTCATGACTAATCAGTTTACTTATTTATTTTTTAAATTAAATAGAAATTAACTATTTAAATTTCCAAGTAAGAAAGGAAAATTAGAGATTTAAGTAGAAGCAAACTTTTCACTTGTGCTGCCAGCAGAAACTACCCCTCCCTCCCACTCAACCAGGAGGTATCTGGTTCATTTGGCTTAGTCAGAAGAACCTTATATGTTTTGCTACATTTTGTGTATTTGCTATGACAAAGGGAGAAGGCATGGGGGTGGCACTAGGTAAATTGCTCTCATGGAGAGCTGGCACAGAGATGATGGGCTGAATGGCCTCCTTCTGTGCTGTAAGGATTCTGTGTTAAGCTTTCATTCCTTCTCAAGTTAGAAAGGTTTTTTGGTGTGAAATTACACTGTGCAAAAATTAGTGCATGAGTCCTTATCTCATTAAGTTCCTGAGTTCATTATTTTAGCAGAGGGGTTAAGCTGTTGAAAATCAATTTGGTATCAGTTCCCATTAAAATGGCTTTGTATCCTAATGTTTGCACAATGTAATTTCAGAGCTTTCATTTTTCACCATGACTTGAAAGTGCCAACTTGGCACTAAAACAGCATCGTGACCATTTGTATTTACCCACTGAAACAATGGGTAAATGAAGTGATTGGTAAGCGCCTGAAGTAAATGCTCTGCTCTTAATTACCACTCAGTAATCCCTACTGCCTCAACTTTGATGCTCCCACAGTCAAATATCAAAATTCAGCTCCGTAACATGTTGGTGCTACAGAAGCCCAAAGGGTCAAAATGGTGCTTGAACTGTTTCTGGCCACCGTGCTTATGAGAACACTAACACGGTCATGCGTGAACCAGAAGCTTGCAGAGTTGACCTGTCGGTATCAAACGCTGATTTGGCACCTGAACTCTACCCATATTAGACCTTGCAGGATCTTTTAAACTCTCCAAACTGAACCTGTATTCAAATGCACAAAGAACCTCTCGCACCCCAACCCACAACACTAAAGTTAAAAAGGGAATCAGCATTGGGACTTTAAGTTGAGATTTTCATTTGTTTTTGTATATATATAGAAATGCTGGGTTCACTGTTATTGGAAGAGTTGCGACAAGGCATTGGAGACAGAAAGGAGTCTTGCTGGACTTTTACAAGGATTGCAGAGATCTTTGAAAGTGGGTCAGTGAGAAGCTTGCTATAACAAATGGGGCTTATAGTGGCAGTCCCTCTTACACCACAGCAGCATGGAGCACAGGCTGGAGACAGGGGAAGCTGTGCACAGAGAGAAGAGATCGCGGGTTCTCAAAAAGGCCACCGAGGATGTTCTGGAAACAGTTTTCCCACCTCCATCTCGGCCAGAAGCTGTGGCTGAGGGAAGGGTTTGGGATGGAAAGCAAGAGTTCCATGGTCACTTTATCTGCAGGTTGTACTTTTAATGCCAGACGAGGGAGAAATGGGATTTAAGAAGGTGCAGAAGGCGAAAACATGCCATCACCCTGGATGTCCTTGGCGATGTTGGTTGCAGTGGCCTCAGTCACTTCCAGCTCTTTAATGCAGAGCACCATCTCCACCAGAGGGACAGGAGATATATGCATGCCTCTCCCTCCCCAGTTCTCTGCTGCTGCCTTCTGTTGTCTGCAACCCTATCCTGCAAAAGAGTGGGAAGAGTGTCAATGTGTATGTTATTTGTTTGATGTGCCTGTTATAACTGAATAGTTACAAGTATGCAGAAGCTGTAAGATGTAGCTGCATGGCTTACAGCAACAGTAATTGTGTGAGGCCGAGGTTAAGTATATGAATGTTAGACATGAGTCCTGATTGCTAGAGATAGCTGTTTGCTGAGTGGTGGGGCTTTGGTGCACTGAGAAATGGGACGTGTTGATGGTTCTGTGGATAAGATATTCACTGACCGTGGCCACTTGTGTAAGGTCATTGAAGCTTTTGCAGCACTGCAGCCAATCCTTGGGGCTAGATTCCTGGAGTTCACCTACCTGGCCGCCTGCTCCCATTTCCTTTCCAGTCTGTACCTTGTGGGTCTTCTCTCTCCCTGCCATCAGGGGAGGAGAGGAGCAGCCAAATCCTCCATCGCCAAAAAAAAATTCAGTGCCTTCCAGTTTGAGTTCGGCTGGCCCAACAATGGGTTATACACATGGTCATCCCATTTCTGATTCACCTACATAGCTGCATGATTAATTCAGGATATCCCAAGATGACTAATGTTTTGCTCTTAGCTGTAGCTGTAAATTAGCTTAGAAGTTGGATAACATAAAGGAGGTGCCAATTCGGAGTTCTATTTCTGAGCTCATTTTTAGTGAGCACACATTTTCTATTTATTCTGCCTTCTATAAATAGGAAATGATGGCAATTGATAGAATTTCTGAGGGAAGTTATTTCCTTTATTGCTGTGGAGCTAAAATTAATTTATTTCAAAAAGGCTATTAAACTTTTAATTAGGTTTATGTAACCTACTGTGCCAACAATTGTGGCTTTGATTATTTTCTACTAAATTCATTCTGTCTGCATTGCAGAACAAACTAATAGAAATTACAGTTGAGAATTCATATACTTGAGCTATTGGATTAAACTGGAGCTGCCCACTGTCTCTCAGCCAATCATATGAAATCCATTGCATTGCTACTTCATTAGAGTGTTCAAGATAAAAAAAGAACAAGGGTGGTTACAGCGATTTGAGGCGGAAAAAGCTTGAATAACAAAGCCAAATAGTGTCTGAGTTTTCACAAAGGCTCGCTGAGTACTTAAAAACCAGCAACCCTGCTCATTCAAATAATGTTTCTAAGCCTGTGGATAAATAATGATTTTTATATCTAAAGTCCATGCACGATGCAAGACAGTGCTGGCTTGAGTCTAACAATGACATTATTTAAGAGTATGTGAGAAAAAGAAACTTAAAATAACCAACAATAAACCTGGAATAAGTTTAAAAGAGGATAAGAAAATCTGGTAATGATGCAGACCATCTTTTTACTGTTTTCTCGCCAGCTCTCTGGAGCAGATTCTGACTGTAGCTTTGATGAAACTGATGATGGCTCCAAGAAGAAAAAGACCAAGAATTTGTAAGTTTGATCCTTTCGTTTGTGACAGTTTTTTATATTGGTTGCTGTAATAAATTCTTCCTTTTTTTGGTTAGTTTGGGAACAACATTTTACTCCTGTTCTCACTTCAATTTTGCATTAATCTCCTGCTAAAATGGAGAATAATAATCATTGATTTTAATTGGTTATCTTAGTTTACTTTTTTCTGTGTTTTTTTTTGCTCCAAATACAAAGCATAAGTTATAGCAACATACTTTCTCCTTACTGTTTCCGTTAGGTTTAAAAGGTAATTGGTCTGTCATATGCTCATTGAAGAAATACATTTTTCAGCAATGCTTAGGTTTTGGTTCTTCCGATATATTTTGATTGTTTGAAGTAAATAGCCAACACATACAGTGATGAATACTGCATTGGTGCCAAAAGTAAATATATCTTTGGAAGTCACCTTTGGTTTCATTACAAACACTGATGGACGGAAGGTTCAGATTGGGGGCAGGAAGGATGAAACATGATCCTGAGGCATTGCCACATTAAAACAATGCAGATGGACAGGAGTTAAAGATACAGCTGTTTCCAGTCAGTAATAATGAGGGGAAAGAGCCCAGACAGTTATGGACTAATAGTTTGAAACAATCAAGTGCAGAAATAAAAATGTTTTATTTTTAAACAACCATTCCAATTATACAGGTTAAAAATATTTTCATGTTAATATGTGTTGTTGTAGTAGTGGAAATATTCACAATTTTGGATTCAGATGTTTCCCTTTTCAGATATGGACTTGCTAAAAATGTAAATTCATGAAATATAATACATTCAATAACTAGGTTTAATAATATTCCACAATGCACTATTTCAAATTTATATTTGTTGTCATTCATATTTGTTATAAAGTTCATTTTACAAACTATATGTCTCAAATTGAAAAAGGTCCTTGAAATAACAAAATTACCCTATTGCCCTGGTAGTATAAGATGAAACATTTATTCAGAAGGGTTACTAAGAATTTGAGAAACAGTCCAATATGAAATACCAATGTGTACCAGAAGGTGGAACCAAGAGCACAACAACGAGCTGTGGACAAGCGTTTGTAGTGAGTTTAGAAAATGTCTATTGTTTGACTTTGTTCATGCTCTGTGTAGATTGGAAGAAAAGCAATTAAAGAGTAAGAAAATGCCCCAGTAAATGCAGCTATTGTACAATAGGGATGGTTGTCTTATGTTTTTGGTAGAAATAATTACAATTTTCCCCCATAAAGCCTTTTATTGAATAGTGTAGTCTGATTGGCTCATGACTTGGCCTTTATCCAGCCCACACTTACTACTTAATCTGCCTTCCTGGGAGAGCATCAATATAACGATCTGACTCAAAACACTGCAGTCGTGCACTACTCACAGATAGAGTTATCCAAATGCTGCACACAATGGTTGACTTTTCAGAAAGATATTTGGAAAGGTAGGAGAAAAGTCAGATCCTAAGAAAACTTTATTTTCTGTGGTAAAAATAAATATGGGAGCTTGGTTATTTTTAATGAATTTCTAGTATTTGTTGTCTTTTCTGGATTTCTAATGTTAAAAATGCCAGGGATACAATTTGCCATACTGTAGTCCTTAAATAATTACTATTATTACAAAAATGCTAAGATTAAATGTCTCTTGGATAGAATTTTATGTCCAGATAATCTTTGCAGCTAGAAATGGAATTTAATTCTACTGAATCCTGCAACAGAGGTTTAGTTTTCATAGTTTGAGCTTCATGGCAATGGTCATGGAACAGATTATGTTTAGATATGCCTGCCTTTAGGGCTTAATTTGAATGGCAAGGAGCTCATTTTATTTCTAAGTATATTAAATTACAGTTGAGTAGTGTTGAAGGACCATGTCCCAGTAGAACTTTGAAAAGCATGTGATAGAATGCACTGTGCCAGTCATCCTTATTAGTTATACTGTTATCCCATCCAACCTGTTTATCAGGAGTTGTTATTACATTTTTGTTGTTTATTGCTGTTGTTTATCTTGAATTTGAAGTCATCTGCATTTATACATTATCGATTCATATTTGTTATGTTTGAATGCTATGATGCCAGACCTTTTTCTAGGAACCTAAGGCAAATTGTCTGTTACTAACAGAGCCTTATTACAGATCTGTAAAGTTTTAGCTATTATGTTTTTAAGTGATGGAAGATGGGTTAATTTTTTGAGAATCATGCAACTGATCTATTATGAAAATGAAACGGTTATCGTTGATTAAAAAAAAATCCAAAGGGTCTACAAACTCAAGTAAAAGATTGGTAACTTGGGATGAGGATTCAATACACTTCATAGATGCACTTTTGCATTACGAATGTATTTCTGGTATTAAGATTAAAATTGCATGGTCAGATGCTCTGAATGGGATTGTAGACTGAATACAAATAAATGTCATTAAAGAAATAATGTTCGTAAACTCCTTTTAGATGAAGAATTTAAATATCAGTAAGGTGCAGAGAAAGCAGTGCATCAAGAAATATATGCTGGATATCTTGTTAGCTTTTGGAACAGGTCTCCACTGCACTCTAAATTAAAGCACCAATCATTTCCCTTTGGTGCCACTCACACCATCAGCCACAGTATAATAGCAACAGAATGTAGTGTGGACAGTGATCCATCAGGTGTTAGGTAGTGATGCTGTATTACCCACTTAAGAGAACCATTCTATCAACAACATGGCAAAAAAAGCCTGTGATTTCCAATAAAAATTAATTTGTGAAAAATGATTATGTTCTAGGCTTATCAGAATTTTTCCACATCACTAGATAAATGTTAGCTTATAAGCTGTTTGATTCATTCATTCATCACTTCACGTCTTTTCCAATCAAAGTTTAATTAAGTTTTCAGAAAGTGTTGCACTTCTGTTTAGTTTTTCCATTCTTTAAAGCCTTTTCGATAAAACTCTTTTTCACTCATTTCTCTCAGGGCAAGGTCTTCCCGTTTCTGTTTTTGTATCTATAGTTTGAAATTTTATGAATTGTCAACAATTTGTAGTCAGGATAATTTTGACATTGATTTCTATTTTCACTTAAACAATCCCAGCAGTCTTACAATTGCAAGCTCTTTACCTCCTGCCAAAAAAGCTATTTGATTTGTTGCTATGGTAACCAGTTAAAGGATTAGCCATAAATAGCCACCATTTGTTTCCTGTTTGAGCATTTCAGTTATAAGTGTGCTTTATTCACCAGAAGTAGGCAGGCAGACATTGACACAACGCTTGAGTCAGGCTTGCTCTCCTTTCAAAAACGTGGGTATACAGGGCAGTCACTCCCACTTCCTGAATGCACATATCATGAGCCAGACGGCAACTTCAGCATAGAACAGGAATTCATGCTGCTTACTACACAGTCCAGATGTTATAGCTCCTCTGCAGGCCAGGGGATTGTTAAAGTTAGGATTTTTTTTTTATGGATCACAAGGTTGTCTGAAGACCTTGACACTATAGGGACAAAAAATAACTTACTAATATTTGGGAGACCGAGCAGTGTTTAATTACCACAGTTTTGTGACGCCATCGTGAATCAAATGTGTATTCAATTAAGAAAAGGGAAATATCTTCAAAACTAGTCTGAACAAGTCGATTCCGAAAGATGCCATTTTTCAGAGATCTGTCAAAGCCACAACCACATGAGTTTCATTCAGAAATGCTTTTAAGTTTGCTTCAGCGTACAGGTCCTGGTGGGGGCTTGCATCGGCGGCACACCATGAAAGAGTAAGTCGAGCATGAACTTACCTCATTTTTGAAGATGAGGAAAGAAGTAAATTTTGTGCGTGAAACAAAATATTTCAGTATTATCATGGTATAAATGTTCCAGCAAATTAGTGGATAAGATTTGAAGTGTGGGGAATTAAATATTTATTTTTTATTAGTAAATAAGAATGCAGGTCATGCCTCTTTCTCTATGTACAGTATTCAATCCAATAAATGTTTTATACTTACTTGGTCAGTCAAGAATATATCATTCTCAAGTAAGCAACTCTTCAACAGCTGCTCAACATTTACCACTGTTTTACTTTCTTCATAGGGCCAAAGATATGAAAAACCGCTTGGGATTTCTACGACGGCGAAATGAATCTGGTGCCGGCAGCAATGCTACAAAACTCGATAAAGTCATTAAAACTGTGAAGTAGGTCTTGAATTTTTGTTTCTACATTTAAAGTTACATCCTTGTTTTCTGACAAACCATTGTGGCTGGTAAAATGTGATCATTTTGCACTTTGTTTTATGTGTCATTTCAAAGGTCAGATAAAAAGTCAGATGGAACTTTGTTAGTCAATAATGGTGAAATGCAACAATTGTGCATGACAAAAGTGAAGCACTCTTCAAAAGTGAAGAATAATGTTTGCATTTATTACCTAGTGATCATTCAGTCTCACTTTATCAGTGAAGAGAACCTGATAAGTCAATGGATTGAGAGAATTATAGTTCAGCTTTACTATTAACTGTCTTGAGTTTAAACATGCAATGTTGGGCTTTGTGAGTACTGAGTCTGCCTTGAAGTAATTTTTTTGAAGAAGTATATTGGCTGTGCTCCGTCTGAAAGCTGAATATGTGCAGACTGCTATACATAAAGTATACAAAGACAGCTCTGTGACCCACCTAGGAAAATGTGGTTCTACACATGACAGCTTCTTGTTAGGAGTACTGGAAACTTGCCTAGGAAAATCTGCAGTTGCCTGCAAACCTCCACAAGAGATTTATTTATCTATTAGCTGTCTAATAGATGCCTATGAGACAGTGTTGTAGTCATGCCCTATGATGCACAGAATCCTGCAACATAGCCACAGATTTGGAAGATGGAAGGAAAAATAAGCACACATATTTGTGTGAACTCAGGTTTCTGTTACAGTAAATCACTTCGGGGATGAATTGGTGGAACAAAATCTAGGGCAGCTTTGGTAACTCTGAGTTGGTTTAAAGCTGAGGTGTTCCTGACCAACCTGAAAAGCAGGTTTGCATAACATGTCATAATGTCTTCAGGGTTGGTGTTGATGATTAGCTAGAGGTGGGAAGACAGCTGGATCAACCAACCAGATGATGGAGATTCGCTGCCAGTTGAATTGTCAAACAGAAAATAATGTAAAAGGCTGTGGAAATGTGTTTATTAACAAACTGCTGTACCTTTGCCTGCAGGCCCTCATCAGAGGAAGCTCTAAAATGGGGAGAGTCTTTGGACAAGCTTCTTATCCACAAATGTAAGGCACATGCTTATATTTTAACAATTTTACACAAAAGATGTTGGATTATTATTAAATTGATTGTTAATCCTTTAAGTGCTTCTTTCTTTGTAATTTCAAAGATATTTAATTAGATGTGAAGTAGCTGTTATTAAGTTTATTATTGATTCACTTATTAGTGTTTAATATTCTAAAATAAAGCTCATGATGTAATCATTTGTGGCAGTATTTTGAATCAACTGAAAAGCATGAACTAATTTTGTAGAACTTAGATCCTCTGGCCCTGTGTCCTATAACTTGTGGGTATTTTATGTCAACATCTTGTATTTCTTTCAAAAGCCATTTAATTTGCCTACTTCAGTTCTTTAACAATGTTATGAGGAAGGCTTCCTTTGTTCCAAGTGTAGTAAACAATATAGAATGAATTGTATGTAAAGTGATTTTGCTTGAAATAAATCCAACAGTACACATTGATGCACAAGGCACCTTTATTATCTTTGTTGCATTTTTGCATGATCAGGCAATAAAAACTACCAATAATAAAATATTAAACAGATGATTTGATAATATGGAAGGGTTGAAACTCAATTTCTCTACTATATTAATCAAAAGACCATGTTTAATTTATCATAACTTATTATTGTGTTTAGACTGATGCATAGTCTGCACTTCATACAGCTTCTGTTTGTTTTGCAGATGGTTTAGCAGCTTTTCGAGCCTTCTTACGCACTGAATTCAGTGAAGAGAACCTTGAGTTCTGGCTGGCATGTGAGGATTACAAAAAAGCCAAGTCGCAATCTAAAATGAATTCAAAGGCCAAGAAAATTTTTGGGGAATATATTGCCATTCAATCCTGTAAAGAGGTAAGCAAGGCTATTTGGAATTTTTAATTAATGCTGCTTCAAATAATACTAACAATTCTGCACATCCAGAAGTTTTACTGAAATGAATATAAAATGTGCTCTTTTCTGGGATGTTTTCTTAGGTTAATTTAGACTCCTATACAAGAGAACTCACCAAGGAAAATCTTCAGAAAGCATCACGGTCCTGCTTTGATCTTGCTCAGAAAAGGATATATGGTTTGATGGAAAAGGACTCTTACCCGCGATTCCTGAGATCAGACCTGTACTTGGATTTGATAAATCAGAAGTAACAGAGTGCAGCGTCATAGGTGCACATATCAATATTCCTGACAGGGACCTGGGACAAATTAATTGCTGTGTTTACATCATTGGAGAGAGAGGATCACCATTGCTGCTTATCTCAGAGACTTTAAACCCGCTTCAATGGACTGAATCAGAAAGCTGATTGCATCAGAAGTTAGGTGCTTATGAGATTAGTGGACTTGGACAGTTTTTTTTCAGAAAAACAGTCAGGCACTGTTTTATTGCGAGCCTTTTTTAGAGTCCCCAGCTCCTGTCTGCTTCCGGTATGTTGTTGGTTTTAGGACACCCTTTTATGTATTTGTTGTGTAACAACAGCATGAAGACCTAACAGAACCATGGCAGAGAAAGAGTTCATTTTGCACTTCCCATGTGCCAAAATACCCATCTTTCATTTCTTGGAGCAATGTATCCTTCCACAGCAGCAACAAGAGCCCCTTTTTGTGGGGTACAATAATAATTATAATAAAAGACTATTATAAAGGACCAAATCACCATTAAAAGCTGTGCTTTCAAGAACTTTAGAGTTTCTTTCCATCTTCAAAGACTGAGCTTGCAAATTCTGCCTCTCCGTGTTTTATGAAAATTGAGACTGTGACAAATATGTTAAAAGCAACTACTTTGAAGGGGCATTTCTGCTGATGATATCATGACACTTTCTACTTTCTTTTATGAATCCATATTCTGAGGTGGTACTAAGTGCTCATGCAACAGAAACCTGTTAAACAGCTTTGTTTATGTGTGGGGGAGGATTGAGCTATTTATTATTATAATCAGATGCTTGATGCATTTCTAATGGGAAATATTCCTTGTTTCCCTTTCATTTGTTCAAGTGCAATATTTCAGAGGTATTTCCTTAACTTTCATTAATTAAGTGTAATTTGTAATATTTTCTGGAGTCTGTACAAATTATGTTGAGATCTGAAAGTTAATTTCCAGTTATTGTTTAATTTTAACTGTATATACCCCAGCAGCAGGCAGCTGGGGGTATTCCAGCTGTATATATAGTTTCTTTCAAATTTTGAGTTTAAGAATCCTAATATGAGACAGTTGATTAATTAATATGTAAATACAAAGTCTCATGCTACAAATGTTGCAAGGGAGACATAGCGGGAATGGTTTCCTTTGGTCATGGTTGCTTGTATTGGAATTCAAGGAAGATGTATTTTGTCAATTACCATTGTTTACAGTGCAGTTTCTCCAAGAAACAGGAAAAAGACCATTTTATGACCTGGTAAATGGTAAATAAACAATTGTTAAAGAACATTTGCTATTCATGCCTGATTTATCCACATTATTTATCTGGATGCTACCTTTACTTACTAAGTTTATTATTGAATTAATATCACTCAGTTGATTTATTACACTGGGTGAAATTATCCCAGATTTGTCCTAACTGCAGTAGCGGCAGGTTAAAACAATGTTTTACCCACAGGCCACAATGGTGGCTTCTCATACCAAATCGTCCCAAACCTGCTGCATTAATGATGCATTCCTGGGAAATACGCCATTTCTATGGCAGGAGGTCTCTCACTCGCCCGCTTCGTCACCACCTCGTCACTTCAGCACGCTGGGTGCCAAATTTAAGGTGCAGCCGCGCGCTCACTTCTCAGTGCTTCCAGCCAAGGACTGCCACACAGAAGACAGGATGGCCCCGAAAGACAAAACGTCTGCGGCCCCCTGATTCAGTGAATCATCCCTGGGAGGTCTTCTGGACACCATGGAGGCCGGCAGCAATGTCCTCTACCCCCGCTTTGGCTGCAGGAGGTCCATCAGTCTCACCACTCCTACTTGGGAGGTGGTGGCAGAGGTAGTCAGTGCCAACACTGCACATAAGAGATCAGCCACCTGGTGCAGAAAAAGGATGAATGATCTCATCTGTGCCACTAGGATAAGGCAACCATTTTTTCACTCTAAACTCATACACTCGTAAGCCCATCACACATTCACTGGCATCTTGTTCACTGCCAGCTCAAGGGACATCACCACTCACTCTCTCACACACACACCCTCATATATCCATCTGGCCTCATCTCCTCTGGAGGCTGCCTCCTCAGCCCTCACCATCTTGAGGCCACTTGCACAGATCAACTTGTGCCCCCGCACACACCCTGGGATACCCCCCTTCCCCAGTACAGCTCTCGCCCTGCAGCCTCTTCCCTAGCCTGAGGCCACTTCTCCCCCTCCCCCAAGCAAGCCCTGGGCCTGCAGCTGTTGAAAGGCCGCCCCCTCCTTATGGCTGGTCTGGCAGTTAAGAGACCTGCCCGTGAAAGTGATGTGGTGCTGTCTGTGAAGCCTGGCACTGATGACTGTGAGTGCTGCCTGAAGCAAGGTAGGCAAACAAACCTCGAAGGCCCAAGCAAAGTGCAGCTCGCCTGGTGCATGTCACTTATGTACAGTTGTGAAACATGTCAGTGTGCAATCACATCAAATGTGCCCGGACGATCCAGCAGGGGAGATGATTCCGGCAAGCAGGGCTTATAATGAGGCAGTAAAATACTGAAATTAGTTTCCTGACGTGAGGTGGTGGGAAATCCAGCCTGTCGTTGACAGGTGGAGCATCACAACAGCGTGAAACCAGTTTTTGGCCTTCTCACCATATTGCACCCACCTCCCCACCCCCGGCCCCCCATCCCATGCTCACCATGACACCTAAAACATGGCTGGAAAATTCCGACCAAACATACACCAAGTCCTGTTCACCCATCACCTCTGTACTTGCTCACCTGCAGCAGCTTCCAGTTTGACAACACTTTGATTTTACAATGTTATCCCTCGTTTTCAAATCTCTCCATGGTGTTGTCTCTCCCTATCTCTGTAATCTCCTCTGAAAGCTGTATACTCCAATTCTGGTCTCTTGCACATTCCTGATTTTGACACTTGCTCCATTAGCTGTTATGCCTTCAGTTGCTTAGACCTCTAAGCTCAAGAATTTCCTCTCTAAATCTTGCTACCTCTCTTGCCTCTTTTAAGATGCTCCTTAATACCTACCTGTCTGATCAAGCTTTTGCCCCCTTATTCTAATATCTCCTTATGTGGCTCAAGGTCAAATTATGTGTGGTAACACTCCTGTGAAACATATTAAGATGCTTGACTATGTTAAAGTTGCTATATAAATGCAAGTTGTTGTAGAGTAATGATAGGCTGGATTTTGCAGACCCCCACCCCACCCAGCTGGGCACATTTTTAGTGGCGGGGGTATGTAAAATATGTAGGGGGGCTAGCACACCACCTTCCTGTCCACCCCCGAGCTGACCACCACAATCCGCGGGGTCTGCAGACGCTGAATAGGCAGCCAGCCTGCCATATATAAATAAATAAATAAAGGTCATTTAAACTTGTAAACAAGCCTAATGATTAGCATATTAACGCTGTGCATGCCCATGGGGTGAGCAGGCAGGCCATTCTTTATGGCCCACATGAGTAAAGGTGGGAAGGAAGGGGGTACCAGCTCTTTCGTGGGGGGTAGTCTACTGCATCCGGGACACCCCTCCAAGCTGTCATCCCCCTTCCTTCCTTGTCACCTGCCCTCCAAAATCCAGCCCCCCCTACCCCCCCACCACCCCCCCCCCCAATTCCCCTCTGCCCCGTCTCCCCCCATCCCAGGACCCTCAGACTCCTCCCCACTCTAAAAGCCAGGGACTTGTCTTTATGCAGCAGCCATGATCATCTTCATGTTCCTTCCCACAGTCCAGGCAGTGCCCACTGCTGAGCTCTGACACTGCTGGAATTGCTAAAGTTGTTGGCCAATCAGGCCAGCCATTCCCAAGGTGACTTCCTTCTACTGAGGGGACGGTTATCCCAATCTGAACCACTTTAGCTTGCCTGCAGCTTGTTATGGGTGCAGGTTGGCTCCCGTCCGGCATGTTGGCTACTGGCTGGTTTTCCTTCCAGGGTCACGGTGGGGGGGAGCTTTTGGTGAGCAGCCCATCTCCCCACCTCCCCGTAAAATGCAGCCTGATATTTCTAATACCTAAATCTGATCATTTGTCACCAATTCTCACTTTCCCAGCTGCTGTTACCATCTGTTTGTCTGAGTGACAAACCTCGATTATTCTACAAAAGAGAGGCAGTTCCACAACAATGTGTTTGAGCTTTCTCAACAAGAGTTAGATGTAAACTAATCTGTCCAGTGTTTCAGCTGCTATTTTACATTTAGATGGAAATGAACCGCTCTGTAGAGAATGATTTTATCAACAACACCGTTTTTAATGATGTCCACTAGGTCATTGAAGACAAGAGGCAGAACAGAGCCAAGCAAACTTCCCTGATGGTAGACTGTGAGTAAAAGGTGAAAATCTGTTTATTCTGAGGTACTATTGATATTTTCTGACATTACTTTTATACTGGGGAAAACACAGGATTACAGCTTAAACTTTTCCTTCAACTGAAATCACCAAAAAAAAGCATCTGAAAGTTAATTGTATTTCTTTATCTCAATGTGAATCCTTGATGTACGTTCTGAGAGCGAGCTGCCATAGAATCCAATGGTTGGAAATGTTAGCAGTATATGCCACATGCTAGAGGTGTTAAGTGCCACTGTGAAAGTAGAAACTAAGGGATTTTCTTTCCTGAAGGGGTCCCACAGTGAAACTTTGGTCATAGTGACAATGTGACCTAACTAACCTTTTAACTGTAGGACTCCTCGCACCCCACACATTCATCTGTTTATTGAAAAAAAAGTTAAGTGCAGATAGCTCCACCAACACTTAGCTCAGTGTCAAACTGCTTATACTGCCATCCCGCCGATTGAATATATGCAGATTTATGCACAAACTTTCCCACACTAAAAAAGACACGTTTGTTACCTGTAGAAAAATTCAAGTTCAGCAGTGACAAAAATCACGTACACGGGACAGTGATGAATATGAAGGAAAGTAAAATAACTTAAGACATTTCTGCAAAATACTTAAGTGTACAGGCTCAAGTAATCAGAAATGACTGAAGAACAGTTAGAAGGCATCGGTGTCAAAATTTGCCTCCGTAGTTGCTGGGAGCATTGGCACAACAGGTACTGGTTTAGTTGCTTTGCCCATTTCCAGCATGAGGTATGCAGAGTCAACAGAGTGTGACCTCTAATCCTGGTTAGACACCAGCCCTGCAATTTTTGACCCCACCGCTCTAGTTGGTACCCTCTCTTAAAAACACACAGCTGATCATGAGTTCAGTAGCATGAGGAACTCCCCACCAGCACCGTTGAAAGGGATTATGAACAACTTGCAGGTTAGTTATTGATTAGTTTCCCTTTGAGTTTGTAGATGTGTTCATTGCTTTGTAGAGTTGGTTAAAGTTGCTGAAGTTGACATGGAATGGTACCGCACATGGAGAAGGTCTTGAGTTCTACAGTTGTCATCCCGCTTGTGCTGCAATATCAGAGGGAGCTTCAGCAGAGGCAGCAAAGAAGACAAGTTGCTTTGAGGGAGGAGGAGGATGAGTGAAGGGTTTTCAACAGGAGGCCTTCTCCATCTAGAACCTTCCAGGAGCACGCTTCCTACCTCCACCTAAGTCAGAAGTTGTATGTTTGGTGGCTGCAATTTGCCAAGGAGCAATCACAGAACTCTGCCATGTCTTTGAGTTCAATCTGCAGCCTCAGAGCAGGTCGAGAACAACACTGCCAGTGACTGTGGAGGTGACCTAGAACTTGAACTTCTTTGTGAGTTGATCCTTTCAAGCTGGATCAGGCAAGGTAGCTAACATTTAGCTCTACGCTTGTCCATTGCTACATCCAGGAGGTGACAGAGGCTCTATGTGCCTGGAGACGGAACATTGTCTTCTCTCTGAACAGAGAGACGCAGGAGGGGCTACATGTGGCTTTGCCAGAATTTTGAGCTTCCCTGTGGGACAGGGTGCATCTAGAAGGACAAGGGCAGCAGATTGATGGGAACACCACAACCTGCAAGTTCCCCTCTAAACCATCTCACACCATCACAGCAATTTCTTGACCACAATCCTAAAATAAAAGCCACCAAAGAGTAACAATTCCACAGTGACATTCAACAAAATATCCAATATTCCATTAAATATTCAACTAATCACTCTAATTCACTCACTCAGTGCCAAGCTTGCATTTGTCATTGCCTGACCTGGTGCTCCTATGTAGTACTACCCCAGTGGCTGCAGCAGGGTAGGTGAAAGGTCCTGGACTCTCAGTGAGCTAAACTGCAGAGGGCCTTACAGGATGTCCTCAAGCTGCTCTAGGCCTTGAAGTCCCAGCTTCCGACTGCACCATCTCAGCAATCATCTTGAGAGAAGATAGTGGCAGGTCCATGGCACCACTGCTAGTTCCCTGGGGTGTGTTGGGGGATGCTCAGCTATCTGAGTTATCCCTATTGCTGGGCTGCTGTGGGACCCTGAAAGCCCTTTGGAGCACCGTTGTCGACAGCCACGATGGCAGCAACCTGAGTCTGCAGGGTACCTAGCTGGACTTGGACAGCAACAAACTCAGATTTCATAAAGCATAATACTGCAGTTGCTGGAAATCTGAAATAAAAACAGAAAATACTGGAAATACTCAGTAGGTATGGTTGCATCTGTGGAGAGAATCAGAGTTAACATTTCAGATCTTCCATCAGGAAGATATTTCATAACCCCAGCCTGAGCTTCACTGAGGTGCTGGCTGCCTTCTGTTCCTACAATGGAAGCTGAGACATTGACCATCAGACATTGCACCATGGTCTAGTCCTCAAGTGTCATTATGGAGTTGGCCACCACTTCCACACTGGAAAGGATGACTTTCAAACTCCGCAGAAAACCAGTTGGAACTGGATGCCTATGTGCTCATTGACAGTGATAGCAGGCTCTTTGGCAGGCCTGCCAATACACCAAGCATTTCTGTTTGCATGACTATCAGCCTTTTTCTGTGCACCACCTCATCAAAATCCTCATCTGAATTCCCTGCAGCAAAGCTCGCTTGCCTCCAGTTAGTTGGCACCCGTACAATCCTTTCTCCCTGGCTGCAGTCTATTAGTGCCCAGTGACTTGCCACATGCAGATCCCGCCTCAAGCTACCCACTAAAGTTCATGTCGTGCCAGTATCTGAGCTGGGGGCTGCAATTGTAAGGATGAGCAATAGTGCTGCTTCTTCCTCAGTCTCCTCATCCAGAGCTTCAGCCTCCCACATCATTGGCTGAGCATGTGGGAGTACTTGGGTATCTGAAAGCATAAAGGCACAAGGGCAATATTGGGCAAAGAGGGCTAAAACAAGAGGTGTATAGTTTAAACCATCACAGCAATTGTGGCATGAGAGCAATGGGGATTTGAGAAGGGATTAGGCAGAAACATACTGTCATCCTCAGTGGTTTCAGTGATGCCATTGGCCACTACCTCTGTGCCATCTCTTCCATGTCGTTCAGCACATGCAGCCGTGCCCCTTAAGAATTTTATATATTTCAGTTAAATCATCTCTCATTCTTCTAAACTCCAGAAAATAAAGGCTTGGTTTACTTAATTTCTCCTCGCAGGGACAATCTCATATGACCTCAGTCCAGGTTAACTGTCTAGTCAACCTTTGTTAGACTCCTTCCAAGATAGGTATGTCCTCCATTAGGTAAAGAGACCACAACAGCACACAGTACTCCAGGTGTGGCCTCACCAATGTGCTGCATAATTGTAGAAAGACTTCTTTACTCTTATACTCCAATCCCTTTGTTACAAAAATGAGCATTCCATTTGCTTTCCCAGTTGTAGTTTGCTGCTGCTGCCATCAATTATGGGTCATTTTGTCCTGCAAAAGAGAGGGAAGTGTGTCAGTGAGTGTGGTGCAATGTGTTTAGGTGATGTGCCTGCCACTGTTGAATGGCTGGCAGTGTGCTCAGTTTGTGAGACATGAGTGTGCAACTTCCAACAATGCTAAGCATGTGAGAATGAGGTGAGATTAGGGATGTGAAGTATGAGTCGGGGTTGACAGATTGTTAATGAGCAAATGACGAGGGTGCGGTGAATTGAACAGTGTATGAGGCCAGTAGCCCAGTGGTAGGATATTGGCATGTTGAGGATGCTTTGACTGACCTTGACCATTCATGTAAGATCATTAAACATCTTTTGGCACTGGATCTAAGCCCTTGGGCCTAGACGGCTGGCATTGATCACTATGACCATATGTTCCCACTGCCATCTCAGCACTTGTCTGCATGGCCTCTTAGCCTCATGAGGGAAGAGAAACTATTTCCTCCTATCCACTTCTTTAGTGCATAAGGAGTAGGAGCGTCTGTAGACCATTTGACCCTATGAGCCTGCGCCACCATTCAACAAGAGCATGGCTGATCTTTTACCTCAACTTCATCTTCCCACACTATCCCCATTTCTCTTAATTTCCTTAGTACCCAAAAATCTATTGACCACTACCTTGACTACACTCAATGACTGAGCATCTGTGGCTTTCTGGGGTAGAGAATTCTGAAGATTCACAACTCTTTGCATGATCCCAATTAATCTATGATGTATCTGTTAGAAATGTCTTTATTTTTTAGGTTTTTCTGAGTGTCAAAAGGGAATTACTTTTTTTTATTCATTCGTGGGATGCAGGCATCACTGGCTAGGCCAGCATTTGTTGAGAAGGTGGTGGTGAGCTGCCTTTTTGAACAGCTGCAGTCCTGTGTGGTGTAGGTACACCCACAGTGCTGTTAGGAAGGGAGACCCATGATTTTGACCCAGTGACAGTGAAGGAACGCTGATATATTTCCAAGTCAGGATGGAGGGAATCTTCCAGCTGGTGGCGTTCCCATGTGTCTGCTGCTCTTGTCCTTCTAGATGGTAGGACTCATGGGTTTGGAAGGTGCTATCTGAGGAGCCTCAGTGAGTTCCTGCAGTGCACCTTGTAGGTGGTACACACTGCTGCCACTGTGTGTTGGTGGTGGAGGGAGTGAATAGGGGTGCCAATCAAGTGGGCTGCTTTGTTCTGGATAGTGTCGAGCTTCTTGAGTGTAATTCGAGCTGCATTCATCCAGGCAAGTAGGGAGTATTCCATCACACTCCTGACTTGTGCCTTGTAGATGGTGGACAGGCTTTGGGGAGTCAGAAGGTGAGTTAATCACTGCAGGATTCCTAGTCTCTGACCTGCTCATGTAGCCACAGGGTTTATATGGCTAG
Source organism: Carcharodon carcharias (assembly GCF_017639515.1). Taxonomy (NCBI): domain Eukaryota; kingdom Metazoa; phylum Chordata; class Chondrichthyes; order Lamniformes; family Lamnidae; genus Carcharodon; species Carcharodon carcharias. Next base: position 178,196,299 of record NC_054474.1, on the reverse strand, counting down.
TCCAGTTGAGTTTCTGGTTAATGGTGACCCCTAGGATGTTGATAGTGGGGGGATTCAGCAATGGTAATGTCATTGAATGTCAAGGGGACGATAATTAGATTCTCTCTTGTTGGAAATGGTCATTACTTGGTACTTGAGTGGTGCAAATGTTACTTGCCGCTTGTCAGCCCAACCTTGGATATTGTCCAGGCCTTGCTGCATTAGGACATGGGCTACTTCAGTTTCTGAGGAGTCTTAGGACTTGAACGTTTTTAATTTTCATAGACAAGGTTTCAGATGGGTGAGGTGAAGTCATGGTATTATATGATATGGTAGGTATTATGGCATGGCATTATGACATCATGGTATTATATGATATGGTAGGTATTATGGCATGCCATTATGATATCATGGTATTATATGATATGGTAGGTATTATGGCATGGCATTATGATATCATGGTATTATATGATATGGTAGGTATTATGGCATGGCATTATGATATCATGGTATTATATGATATGGTAGGTATTATGGCATGGCATTATGATATCATGGTATTATATGATATGGTAGGTATTATGGCATGGCATTATGATATCATGGTATTATATGATATGGTAGGTATTATGGCATGGCATTATGATATCATGGTATTATATGATATGGTAGGTATTATGGCATGGCGTTATGATATCATGGTATTACATGATATGGCAGGTGGCTTTTGCCAGGATGACCAAATCCATAAGAGAAATATGGCCATGCCATCACAACTGTTTTGCAATTTGTATTTATTCTGAGAAGGTTTGTGCACTGAATTCAGAACTAATGAGTTCATTAACACCTTTAGAGATTTTAAAAATTAAATTAAAACATTTATGAACAAAATAAAATAATTAAAACATATACACAAGATTACAGTTACACCATTACTTAATACTATAACAAATCCCAAAATTCATAATTAACCTGACTCCCAACTACACACCCCCTTTAAAGCAACAGTCCAAAATAGATTTTAAATGTAGACAGGCAATCCAGCAAGGTTACCATAGCACCCACATGACATGGGGCAGAATCTTCTGGTGGGTGTGCGGGGGTGGGCCCCACACGCTGATGTGTAAAATGACGTGGGGTGATGTCGGGTGTGCATCCCGAAGTCACCGTGCATCATTCTGACCTTCTGTTCGGCGGGCGTGCACTGGAGTCAGCTGCATGGCTGCCAAACTGTCAAAGGCCTGTAAAGGCCATTACTAAACTAATTAAAGCAATTATCAGGACCTGCCGGTCCAGCCTTAAGGTTGGGGGGGGACAGGCGAAGAGACCAGGCGGCCTTCACATTTCTCATGAAACCTCATCCATGGGTGGGATGAGGTTTCTTGAAGGGTTTATTAATTAAATAAAATTGTTTATTAAAATTCATAAACATGTCCCAGCTCATGTGACATGTCTGAATAATTTTATGTTTTTAGTTTTAAGATCTTTTGCACTGAACTTAATCTCCCTGAGGCATGCAGCTGCATGCAGGAAAGAGCACAGGCCCTGACACTCCCTCCTCCCCGCCCCCTGCCCAGTGCTGATAGTGCTGAGCGCAGGCCCCAACTCTCCCTCCTCCCCCTGCCGGTGCTGATAGTGCTGAGCGCAGGCCCCAACTCTCCCTCCTCCCCCTGCCGGTGCTGATAGTGCTGAGCGCAGGCCCCAACTTTCCCTCCTCCCCCCTGCCAGTGCTGATAGTGCTGAGCGCTTCTGGGTGCGCAAAATGCTGGGCGGGCCTTAATTGGCGTCGATCGGCTTTGCGCCTGCTCCTGACCAGCCCATCTGACGGAGATAAAATCCTCCCTACGGAATTCCAAAGTAACAACTTCGGTGGCTGCAACAGCAGATTTCTGCAAAGTGGCTGTTTCCCACGGTGTAGCTTTTAGATCTTACACAGTCACCCCCGATACATCCTTCCATCCTTCTTTAAATACATTCCTTCCTCTTTAGTCTATAATCCCATTGTTTCCATATGTCGTTGGAATTTATTTTTCTCATACTATAAAAATCTTTCATGTTGGCAATATGGCCTCTTCCTTTTGGGAAAAATAAATGTAATAACCTTGCCTTATTTATCCTGCCAGGTGTAAAACTTTATCATGTTTCTTTGAAAACCAAACCCCTCTCCAGTTTTCTTAAAATGCAAATTTCATTCACACCCTATCTACTGACTTTACCCAGCATTTTAAACATCCTTTTTACACCAAACTCCTTTGAACATTTCAACCTTGCAGGTTTATCCAGCTCTGACTCAATTAAATCACCACACAGACAGAGCCATCCACACAGACACGTAAACATAAGCCTACCTTACAAGACCCCACAATAATATTATGAAAAAATATGGTAGTTTCATGACAATAGAGGAATATATAAATAGGATCAAAGGTTTTGAAATTATTGCACTGGGAGAAATCGCTGGAATCATTGAAGCTCAGTCAAACAGTGGATCACGTTTAAGATGTATGGCACAGGAGACAGAGCTCTGAACACATTACAGTTTGTAAAGGATGACCGATAGGGAGAACATTGAAAGATTTGAACTTGGAGATGAGGAACCAGGGATGGATGTGGATGGAGAAATATTATGGAATTGGAGGTAGGTGACATTAGTAAGGATTAGGATGTGCAGCTTGAAGGTTAACTCATGCATTCAAACAATCAGCCAGCTTGTACATCATTTGGCTCAGCCTGTGCAACCGACAGGGAACGGATTCAAGCTGTTGGTATGAAGTTTCTTATGAAGTTGGGAACCAAGAAAGAATGGCTGTGCCCAACCAATGTTAAGCTGAAGAAGGTTCTAACCTATCCACAACTTATTGTCAGAAATTGTAGCAACAGGAGATTTAAGTCTTGTAGCAAAGATATGTTTGATGTTATCAATCTATATATGGAAACTAAGCATTATAGAGAGAGGCCATTTAATGGGGACTAATTAGGAGGCAGAAGACAGAAATATGCACGGACAGGAAGAGAAACTATTGCAGGAGTTAAGTGTGTTCAGCTTAAAACATCTTGAAATGAAGGGATCGAAGGTATGGTTGCTAAATTTGTTGATGACACATAGATAGGTAGGAAAGTAAACTGTGAAGAGGACATTAGGAGGCTACAAAGGGATATCGATAGGTTCAATAAGTGGCTAAGATCTAGCAAATGGAGTATAATGTGGGAAAAGGTGAAATTGTCCATTTTGGCAGGAAGAATAAAGACGAAGCATATCATCTAAATGGTAGGAGATTGCAGAGCTCTGGATGTGGAGGGATCTGGGTGTCCTGGTGCATGAATCGCGAAAGGTTAGTATGCAGGTACAGCAAGTAATTAGGAAAGCTAATAGAATGCTATTGTTTATTGCGAGGGGAATTGAATACAAAAGCTGGGAGGTTGTGCTTCAGTATACAGGGCACTGGTGAGACCGTATCAGGAGTACCATGTACAGTATTGGTCTCCTTATTTAAGGAAGGATATAAATGCATTGGAAGCAGTTCAGAGAAGGTTTACTAGACTAATACATGGAGTGAGCAGATTGTCTTATGAGGAAAGGTCAGACAGGCTAGGCTTGTATCTGCTGGAGTTTAGAAGAGTAAGAGGCGACTTGATTGTGATATATAAGATCCTGAGAGGTCTTGACAGAGTGGACGTGGGAAGGATGTTTCCTCTTGTGGAAGAATCTAGAACTAGGGGCCACTGTTTAAAAATAAGGGGTCACCCATTTAAGGCAGAGATGAGGAGAAATGTTTTCTCTCGGAGGATCGTGAGTCTTTGGAAATTTCTACCTCAAATGGCAGTGGAAGCAGAGTCTTTGAATATTTTTAAGACAGAGCTAGATAGATTCTTTATAAGCAAGGGGGTGAAAGGTTATCACCCCAGCGGGAATGTGGGGTTGAAGTTACAGTCAGATCAGCCATGAGCTTATTGAATAGCGGAGCAGGATCGAGGGGCTGAGTGGCCTACTCCTGCTCCTAATGTATGTTCGCATGAAATACCTTAAAAACTGTATAAAAAAAAAATATTAAAAATAGGAATATTTGATCACAATTATGTTTTATAGTGCTTTGGGTGAACTGTGAGAATCTGTAAAACTCAAGTTGTTTCATAGCAATTTCATTCTGCAGATGATAGTTTTTATGACTTTAAAAGCAGAACTTTTTCATTTTGTTTCTCATCATCTCAAGATGTGTACTTTCTGTGCAAAATGTTGAGATTCTTCTTATACATTGCATACATAGATGAATTTTGTAAAAGGGGATTGTTGCTTCTACCCTGCATCCCATGAGAGCAATTAAAATGTGCAGAGCTACTTTGTGGTGAAACAGGAACTAAGGAAAGATGAGCTCAACTTCACCTTTTTATGGCTATAATTAAGTAATAACGTTTTTGGTTCACTGCAATCACAAGGTGTGACTAATACATGTGAGTTGAGATTCCTGGATGAAGTACTTCCTGAGCTAGTGCTCTCTGGCCCTCAAAGGTTACGCTGTTAAAGCTGGAAGGAAAAATACATGAAGAATATTAGACTCGTGTTCTGTGCCTGTAAAAGATCCTCTAGATTGCATACATTTAGTAAATAAATTGCATAAATAAAATCTACAACCCCTCATACATATTGTAAATGATTGACTTATGATGAGTCATTTTATCACTAAAGGGAGAATTTTCTCCCCATTGGGGGGGCCATTTTACATGGGGGGGCCAATTAAGGCCTGCCCAGCGTGGCGCTGGGCTGGAAGTGCTGAGCGCTCCCTGTGCGGGGTGGGGGGGAGAATCGGGGCCTGTGGTCTTTCACGCATGTGCACGAAGGAGCACAGAAAACTCCCTGAGGCACAGAGCTGCTTCAGGGAGATTAGTTTGATTTTCAAAAATTTAAATAAAGAAAAAAAAAATTAAGACATGTCCCCTCATGTGACAATGTCAAATGAGCTGGGACATGTCTATGAATTTTATTAAAAATTTTCCCGCCCATGGATGAGGTTCTATGATAAATGTGAAGGCTGCCTGGGCTCTTTGTCTGCCCCCCAATCTTAAGGCTGGACGGGCAGCTCAGTTAATTATTTTAATTGATATTTAATAGGCCTTTGACAGTTCGGCAGGTGCACAGCCGACTCTGGTGCACGCCTGCCGAGCTGTAGACCTGAATGACATGCGGTGACATTGGGACGCACGCCCGACATCACCGTGCACCAGGGCCCACTCCCACACACCAGCCTGAAGGTTCCAGCCTAAGTTTAGATTGATATGAACTATGGCTATCATCAATGTTCACTGTCAACTGCACATCTGTGCAGGAACTCAAAGGGCCCTGTGCGAGCTGCACACTAGTCAGCCTCCTCTAGCTTACTGCATACACAACCACACAGCATATTTTAAAGGGCTGCACACTTCAATAAATCACCTAGGTACTTAAAATAAAAGTCGGAATTTTGGTGATTATTGGAGTTGGACACCATATATAACAGGATTTAATGAATTCCAGTGAGGGACTATAGCCACAAGTAATCTATACTAAAGTAAGAGCATTTGTACATAAGGAAGAATTTTGATAACATTGTCGAGTGGATATAATTAGATATACCTTATATACTTGGCAAAATGTTTGCTTTTGCATTTCACCCAGCCTCTCCAACCCTTCACTGGAATATAAGTAGGATTTGCAGATTGATGGCATAGTGATAATGTCATTGGACTAGCTAATGCTTTGGGAACATGGGTTCAAATCCCACCATGGAAACTAGTTGAATTTAAATTCAATTAGTAAATCTGGAATATAAAGTCAGTCTCAGTGATAGCAGCCAAGTTGATTGCCATAAAAACACCCCCATCCTATTCACTAATGTCCTTTAGAGAAGGAAATCTGCTGTCCTTCCCTGACCTAGCCTACATGTGACTCCAGACCCACAGCAACGTGGTTGATTCTTAACAGCCCTTGAAATGGTAATCCACTCAGTTCAAGGGCAATTAGGGATGGGCTGCAAATGCTGGCCTGGCCAGTGATGTCCAACTCTTATGCAAGACTTTTCAAAAATCTCTTGAGTAGTCATTGCATAGCATCCAACTCCATTTCTAAGGCAGAACAAAATTGGTTTAAGGCAGGCCTGCTGAGTTTTTCCAGGTAATTCTGTTTTTGTTTTGGATTTCCAGCATCCGCAGTTTTTTGTTTTTATCTCTGTGTTTAATTGACTGCCACTGCTCTTCAAGAAACACCTACCTCCTTGAAGAAGTTCTGTTCGTCTCTGCGACAAGATTTCCGTATCTCTCTTTTGCCTTGTGCACCTTCATTGCTTTCCATTTCTCTCCTGGTGTTTGACAAGGTGTTTACTAAAACCCGCTTTCACAGCCATATCTCCTTTCTCAGTGACTGTCTCCGTCTCCGACTTACCCCACGTGGATTTCAACTGAAATTCCACCCCTCATGTTTCGAACCCACCCAGGATTACAGGTATCTCCGGGACATAAAACGTTTCTCGGACTGCTGTTCCCGTCGCATCCTGAGATCCACACTCAGTGCCATGCGCCGCCATATGAACACACTCAACCTCTCCCTCCAGCAGCACCGCTGTACCCTTTTTCAAAGCTGCGCGTGCCCCCAGTTTCATTTTATTCTTCGTCTCATCCGATGCCTCAACAAGAAAATTTTTCTCTTTCTCTCAAGTGCTAAAGAACGCAAGCTGCAACAACTCATCGACACCAACACCCATCTAGGACCCTCCACCCCTGCCTGTTCCTCCGTCCCCACCCCATCTTCCAATCCCAGCCCCGGCCGTGTATTCACTATACCCCCTGACCTTCCCCTCTCCGATGCTGAACGTTCAGTGCTCAGCAAAGGACTTAGTTTCATACCCTTACGCCCTCACCTCAATGAATTTCGGGCTCGGCATGATGCTGAACTCTTCTTCCGCTGTCTTCGTCTCCGTGCTCACTTCTTTGGGCAGGAGTCCTCTCCCTGTTCAACGGATCCTTTCACCCACCTCCAGTATTCTCCCTCCACCTGGACCCCTCCCTCTGGATTCTTACCTTCTCTTGATCTTTTCATTGAGAACTGTCGGCACGACATTAGTCGTCTCAATTTCTCTGCTCCTCTCACCCACTCTAACCTGTCTCTCTCTGAACTTACTGCACTCCATTCTCTCAGGTCCAACCCTGACATAGTCTTCAAACCCGCTGACAAGGGTGGTGCTGTTGTCTGGCGCACTGACCTCTACCTCGTGGAGGCTGAGTGTCAACTCATAGACACTTCCTCCTACCTCTCCCTGGACCATCACCCCACCACTGAACATCAAGCCATTGTTTCCAGGACTGTCACTGACCCCATCTCCTCTGGGGATTTTCCTCCCACAGCTTCCAACCTGATAGTCGCCCAACTTCGGACTGCCCGCTTCTACCTCCTACCCAAAATCCACAAACAGAACTGTCCCAGTAGACTGATCGTGTCAGCTTGCTCCTGCCCCACAGCACTCATTTCTCATTATCTTGACTCCCTTCTCTCTCCCCTTGTCCAGTCCCTCCCCACCTACATCCGGGATTCCTCTGACACCTTACGTCACATCAACAATTTCCAGTTCCCTGGCCCCAACCGCTTCCTCTTCACCATGGACGTCCAATCCCTCTACACCTCCATCCCCCACCAGGATAGTCTGAGGGCCCTTAGCTTCTTCCTCGAACAGAGGCCCGAACAATCCCCATCCACCACTACTCTCCTCCGTCTGGCTGAACTTGTTCTCACACTGAACAATTTCTCCTTCAACTCCTCTCACTTCCTCCAAATAAGAGGTGTGGCTATGGGTACCCGCATGGGCCCCAGCTATGCCTGTCTCTTTATGGGGTAAGCGGAACATTCTTTGTTCCAGTCCTACTCCGGCCCCCTTCCACAACTCTTACTCCGGTACATCGATGATTACTTCGGTGCTGCTTCATGCTCTCGTCGGGACTTGGAAAAATTTATTAATTTTGCTTCCAATCTCCACCCCTCCATCATTTTCAGGTGGTCCATCTCTGACACTTCCCTTCCTTTCCTTGACCTCTCTGTCTCAATCTCTGGTGATAGACTGTCCAGCAATATCCATTACAAGCCTACCGACCCCCAGAGCTACCTTGACTACAGCTCCCCACACCCTGCTTCCTGTAAGGACTCCATCCCATTCTCTCAGTTCCTTCGCCTCCGTTGCATCTGTTCCGATGATGCTACCTTCAAAAACAGTTCCTCTGACATGTCCTCCTTCTTCCTTAACCGAGGTTTTCCACCCACGGTGGTTGACAGGGCCCTCAACCGTGTCTGGCCCATCTCCCGCTCATCCGCCCTCACGCCTTCTCCTCCCTGCCAGAAACATGATAGGGTCCCCCTTGTCCTCACTTATCACCCCACCAGCCTCCGCACTCAAAGGATCATCCTCCGCCATTTCCGCCAACTCCAGCATGATGCCACCACCAAACGCATCTTCCCTTCACCCCCCACTATCGGCATTCCGTAGGGATCATTCCCTCCGGGACACCCTGGTCCACTCCTCCATCACCCCCTACTCCCCAACCCCCTCCTATGGCACCACCCTATGCCCACGCAAAAGATGTAACACCTGTCCCTTCACTTCCTCTCTCCTCACCGTCCAAGGGCCCAAACACTCCTTTCAAGTGAAGCAACATTTCACTTGCATTTCCCCCAACTTAGTCTACTGCATTCGTTGCTCCCAATGCAGTCTCCTCTACATTGGAGAGACCAAACGTAAACTGGGCGACCGCTTTGCAGAACACCTGCGGTCTGTCTGCAAGAATGACCCAAACCTCCCTGTCGCTTGCCATTTCAACACTCCACCCTGCTCTCTTGCCCACATGTCTGTCCTTGGCTTGCTGCATTGTTCCAGTGAAGCCCAACGCAAACTGGAGGAACAACATCTCATCTTCCGACTAGGCACTGTACAGCCTTCCGGACTGAATATTGAATTCAACAACTTTAGGTCTTGAGCTCTCTCCTCCATCCCCACCCCCTTTCTGTTTCTTCCCCTTTCCTTTTCTTTTTTTCCCAATAAATTATATAGATTTTTCTTTTCCCACCTATTTCCATTATTTTTAAATCTTTTCTGCTCCCCCCACCCCCACTAGAGCTATACCTTGAGTGCCGTACCATCCATTCTTAATTAGCACATTCGTTTAGATAATATCACCAACTTCGACACCTATGTGTTCTTTTGTTCTGCTGTCTGTGACATCTTTTGATGATCTGCTTCTATCACTGCTTGTTTGTCCCTACAACCACACCCCCCCCCTCCACTTGTGTCCCCCCCACCCCCCCCCCCCCCCCCCCCCCCCCCAACCACCTTAAACCAGCTTATATTTCACCCCTTCCTGGGATTCACCTAGTTCTGTCGAAGGGTCATGAGGACTCGAAACGTCAACTCTTTTCTTCTCCGCCGATGCTGCCAGACCTGCTGAGTTTTTCTAGGTAATTCTGTTTTTGTTTTGGTTTAAGGCAGCTTGCATCTGCTGCACAGACTCTTACAGATGAAAGGATGCCAACCAAAACCAGCCACTAGTGCAAAGACCCAGCAGCCTATTGCACACAAGCTGAAGCCTGGGGACATATTTGTTGTCTGGTCTTTTGGTCTGTAAATAGTGCCGGATTGAAGACAGAATACGATAATGGGGGCATAGATTGGAAAATATGATTCAGTGGCAAGATGTGTGTACAGTGTACCTCAATAAATAGTTTAATTATATTAAAATACTTACCCCAATGAAAAATCATTCTATTCTGAGGAAGAGATTGTGGCTTTTTCTATGTAAAAACTTTTGTGAATTGAGTAAAATCCAAATGAAACATATTTGTATCTGAAACAGGTGTTCTCCTAAAATGGTCAATTTCATTACAAGTCAATTTCTGACCATCTGAACCCATAATCTGACCCCATACCCTGTATTTTCTTCGTAAAATGTAATCTTATCAGCTAAACATTCAGACTTTTATAAAAACCTCTTAAAGAGATTTGAAATATTTCTGAAAACATTTCTATGAAAACCAGTCAGTGCAGCATTCAAAAAATAATGGGTAACAGCTAGTCAGATATAATCAGGTCATCTGAGCATGTGCTAAATGTTTCTTCATTCATAGTGAATAAATGACCATGAATTGGAAAATGAAAGATGCAAGGCAAATATAAAGACACAGTTTAAATTTCCCACCTGACCTCCCCTGGTATGCAAACTCATTGCTCACTGATTAGTTAGGAAAATCACCCATTCTTGCATCTTTCCAGCTCTATATGGTGAATATGAGTTCATGATGTCATGTATTCTATTTTCCTTCAAATCCTGCTCAGAAACAGTTACACCACACGCAACCTCAAAGTGTCTGTTGGATACCTGTATACTGAGAGAATACCCTACTCGTACCTTTTACAGAGAAGTAAAACATTAAAGTGGAGTATTGCAGTTTCAAATTGTCACATGTAAAATGTTGCTTTGTTGCTGCCAGCTGTAAGGTCAAGTTAGGTATTAGTGTACAGAATCACTGAAACACTCGGCTACATTTCTGCCACCTCGAAACTTGACTTTTCTGATGCTCTTCTTTCCAATTCCGATGTCCTACCTTTTTCAGAAACTCCAACGTGCAAAATTCTGCAGCCTATATCTGATCATGCAGAGGAGTCCTGCTCTACTATTGCTCCTATCCACGGAATTTACACTGGCTCCCTGTCCCAGATTAGAAATTTATTGCCATCATATTATATTCAAAGTACTTGAGGGTTATTTTTAACCTTTGGTAATTGTGTAATAAAGAGCAACATTGGATCACATTGAACAGCTTCTCTATATATCCCAGTCCATGAAGAGGTGTGTAATAAGCAGCTGATGTTATGTCACCATTTTTACACTATCATTAAATACCCCCGGTGTCTTTACTTACAAATCCATTCATAGATTCTCCCTGCCTCCACTCTGCAACCTCCTCAAATCCTACAGCGGATGTCCTTCACTTTTCTGAGCCTCTGGCTCCATTCCAACATTGATGGCAGAGATTTTAGTTATCTTGGCACTATGCTGCAGCTTTCCACTTTGCTGCCTGTCTCCCTATTTTCAAGAACCACTCCTCAAAATCTATTTCTTGAACCGCGCTTTCGGTCACAATCTTTCTGCAAGTAATTTGTGGTCTCTGTTCTGCTTCTGTGTAGTGCCCTGAAAGATTTATTACAATAAATCTGCTATCGTGCTGTAAGTTGTTGATACTAGTGTGGAGTCATATTTTTCATAAGCAGTTCATGAAACACACAAGGCCAGAGAAGATTTGATCATCATGGATTTCAGTCTTACCCCCAAATCAGAAAATTATGCATTCAAGGCACAATCTAGGGACTTCAGTACATTTGTCCCTTGCTTTAGTATTATAGACATAAACTGTAAAACTCTTATCATGAATTTCAGGAAGTTAATGTGGGTACCAGAAAATATTCTAGAAAATTCAGGTTACATTGCTTTCCTGATGATTTAGTGGATACCTCTAAGTTATAATACTGAGCCTTACAGAAAAGCTAAATTCCAGGTATAACTTTTGATTAATGCTGAGTTATTTATTTACAGTTATTGTTTTAGTTGGAACGTAATCCTTGGGAGGGGAAAAATCAGTCAAAGGGTGGAATTTTCTGTGTCCGCTGTTGTCGGGTGTGTTTGGTGGTCTGAGCAGACAATATGACGAAGGGGCCAGCAATCGGTTTCACCACGTTGAGACACCAATTAGCAATTGTGTGCTCTGCCCATCGATGGCATTTCCACTGTTGGATGTCGGGAACCTCATTGTAATACATCTGCATGTCATTATAAGCCCAGCCCGCTGAGATCATCCACCCCATGCTGCATCATCTGAGGACACTGGCGTGTTTGCACGCTGACCTATTTCACAGCAGCATTTATAAGGCGTGCATTTGGTGGGCTGCACTTTGAGGGGAACTCAGAGCTGACTCTCAGATGAGGGCAGAGGCAAGTTGCTTTTTCCTGGCTGGCTGACAGTGCGTTTCTGGGGCAAGGGCTGCACTGTGGTTGATTGGACTTGGGGTTGGGGCAAGGGCTGCTCTGGTTGATGATGGTGCATAAGCACATGCCAGATGTGGGGCGACGGAAGCGGCCATGGATAAGGGAAACCTTGCATAAAGCAACCATTCCTCTGCAGCTGAGACAGTTCAGGCACAGTCACATTGATATGCGTGGAGTCGGGTCTCTAGTTTATCTGCCCACTCAAGCAATGACGAGGCCTGAAAATGCCACCAAGTGCTCCAGAGCTTTTCACCCCTCAGGCACAGATTGCAAAGCAATGAGTGTTTTAGTGAACTGCAGAACAGTTGGACGACTGGGCACGTTGTACAATCTCCTCGCTAAATCTGGCCATGGAGCAGTCACTGGTGGAGATGCTTACAGCCCCTTGCAATGTCAGCATCCCGGTTTGGACCAGTCTCCCCCATGGTTCAAGCTAACAGTGCAGCCTTGCAGTGTGGGTTAGGAGAATGTCTGTATCTGAGCTGAGAGCACAGCCTGCAGTCCAATGGGCAAAGCTGCTGCCAATCGGTCAGGTGGGGTGGGGTGGAGGAGGGTGGGGTTTCGGGCAGCCATGCAGCGCACTAAACTCTGGCCATCCAAGTGGTGACTAGCACTCTCTGGGATGTGCTAAGGAGCCTTCAGACCAAATCAAAAGAGGTTCTCAGCACATCCAAGCTAACCCACACGCCTCTCTTTCATCCTGCAGGGGGAGTACCTCAGGAGCATGGAGCCTGGTGACCTAGCTGTGTGCCTCGTGGCTTACAGAGAGCGAAGATGAAGGAGGAGAGAGTGACGGAGGTGTCTGGCTGGGCAGGGGGAGGAGCAGCACCCTCAGGAAGAAGGGACAGCTGGGACTCCCACACACGCTGCTGAAGAGCCACAGTGAGCCGTTGCTGGTCGCTGCCGAGCTAGACCCAGGGTCTGTGGAAGTCGCCTTTCATTCCTACAGATGACCGAGAACCAGTGTAGCTGAAGACTGCGCATGTCTAGAGAACTGGTCGATCACATCTGCCACTTACTGCAGGATTTGGCACCAAGAGAACATGGAGGGCATCCACTGCCAGTGGCTGTGAAAGTGACAGTGATGCTCAATTTCTGTGCCAGTGACTCCTTTCAAGGCTCCACAGGTGACCTCTGTGGGATATCACAAGCCTCCAGCCACAAATACATCCCTAAGGGCACGGATGCCATCTTCTCGAGGGCACACAACTTTGGGCATTTCGTCTGGGACCAGGACAGCCAGGATGCAAGAGCGTTGGGATTTACCCAGATCTCAGGTTTCCCAAAGGTGCAGGGTGCCATCAATTGCACTCATGTGGTGCTCAGATCTCCATGGCAACAAGTGGCCAACTATGTCAACCGCAAGGGATTCCATTCACTGAATGTGCAGCTGGTGTGTGACCACCACAAACACATCCTGCAGATCTGCGCACGGTTCCCAGGGAGTGTGCACGACTCCTACATTCTCAGTCAGTCACAGATCACTGGAGTCTTCCAGGGTCCACAGAGGCTGCAGGGATGGCTCCTCGGGGACAAGGGCTACCCACAGAGGCTGTGGCTGATGATACCCATGTGGTAGCCTCAGACTGCAGCAGAGCGACGCTATAATGAAGCTCATGCTGCAGCTCACAACTTGGTGGAGCAAACCCTCTGAATGTTGAAAATGAGGTTCCGGTGCCTGGACTGGTCTGGTGGAGCCTGCAATACAGTCCACAGAGGGTGTCACACATCATCATCATCTGCTGTGCCCTTTACAACCTGACGCTGCAATGGGGAGAGGAGCTGTCTGAGGAGGAGATGGAGGAGCTGCATGTCTCCTCCGATGAGGAGAACGTCTACAGAGATGAGTGTGAGGAGGCCCTTGAAGGCGAGCGTGACAGCAATGAGGGCATTGCACTGGCCAGACAAGGCAGGTGCGCTGAGGAAGCCCTCATGAATGCTAGATTTGTGGAGGTTGATGACGACATGCATTGAGGACACTCCATTGATCTTCACATAGTCTCAAAGAATGCCTGACTCATGTCTGGGCAAGGGCAGCTTGCACTTTATGCTCAGGGTCATTTCATGGAGACGCAGCCATGAAAATTTAAATGTATCTGATCCCTTGTCTTTAGCACCTGAGCCCTCCAGGACCACAGTGTCACTGGTCACAGATGCTGAAGAGATGGGGGCCAGCCAGAACTCAAAGGTGCTGAGAGCACACAGAGAGAATGAGGGAACTTTGTGGTACCTGCCCACTACATTCTGGCAGCAATGACCAGCACCGCCGAGGTACAAGCATCAGTAATGTGTCCAGCGAGTGTGAGGCTGGACCATCACTGTGGTCTGAAGGCTGCACAGACACAGGGAAGAGGTCCTGGGCTGAGACACCTGCCTTTATCTTGTGCAGGAACCAAGGTTTCACATCTGAGTAACACAAACACTGTTCATCAGGACAAGGAGCCAATAGGCAGGGAGACATTCTTGGGAACAAAAACAAAAATGCATGGAAAAACTCAGCAGGTCTGGCAGCATTGGCGGAGAGGAACACAGTTAACGTTTCGAGTCCAAATGACCCTTCAACAGAACTAAGTAAAAATAGAAAAGAGGTGAAATATAAGCTGGTTTAACATTGGGGGGGTGGTTGGGGGTACAGGTAGAGCTGGATAGAGGGCCAGTGATAGGTGAAGATAACCAAAAGATGTCATAGACAAAAGGACAAAGAGGTGTTGAAGGTGGTGATATTATCTAAGGAATGTGCTAATTAAGGGTAGAAAGCAGGACAAGCAAGGTACAGATAGCGTTAATGGGGGTGGGGTGGGGAGAACTGTGGAAACCATTGTCTCCCCAGACAGAAGGCTGCCAAAAATAATTCTTTCACCCAAAAATGTCACTTGGCAAACCTTTTGTGCTGACCTTCCTGTATTTAAAATGAAGTAACAATTGTATTGTTGATTCTGGAGTGTCCTGTATTCTTTTGCAATGAAACACTGAACACAATTAGAACTAATCAGTCCCTAAGATTTTGATGACACTTTTATCAACAATTGCTTTGAATAATAGTTCATCACTTTAGAATATGGGGACATCTCCTTCCAAGCTCCTGAATCATGTTAGTTAAAAGTTTTTTTTCCCCAAAGAAGTCAGAAGGTTACAACATTAAGGCTGGAATTTTCCAGTCCCACCGGAGTCAATCGCCACATTTTCCGACTGCAACAGGGCCATAAAATTCCAACATCAGAGTCACAATAGGAAGAGAACATCTATGCAGAACATACAGATGTATGATAAGGACAATCAACCACTTTGCCAATTTCTCTTCCCAAACAGCGATACCAAAAAATATTCAAAAATCAAAGCAGGTGCAGTATGACAACAGAATGTACCACATTGTGGAAATGCATCAGTTTATGGAATTGTATCAAAATGGTTAGACTGACTAATCAGTTGATCCAGATGTATTTGCTGTCAGACAGGTTGCTGCAGATGTTGTTGTGACTTCTAAGAGCAGCAGAAATAGGAGTCATCCTGGGGCTAGAAGTATAGGGCCTGATATTCCTCTCCTTGCTAATTTTAGTAGTAAGGTAGACATGAGTAAACAATGGTGTCATGTCAGGAGAAGCTGCCAACAAATAGCTTGTCTGTGCTCACTTCAGATCTAAGCATTTGCACCACTCCAAAAAAAGGCATGTTTTTCTTTTGAAGTCCTCATTAAAAGCTACTATTGATGAACTTGTGCAGCGTCCCTTGGCTTCAGACTCAAATCAAAAAGAGATATCTTACGCTTTGTCAGGCTGGGAGGGTTTGGTGAGTTTAATAAAGGGAAGTATCACCTCAGTAGTCACAGACAGCATTAGTACAGACATGGTTTCCTGTCTGATAGCATCGACGTAGGTTCCATTAAGTAGGTATATCACAATGGAGGAAGTAGTAGTAGGAGTGCAAAGTGAATAAGAGCCACACACTTCACCAGTGATGTGGCAGCAGCAAAGGGTATATTATAACCAAATTAGCTGCCAGGACATAACAGGGAAGATATTTGTGAGGAAGCTCAGCCTGATCAGGGAGATTCTGACTGAGCTATACCATCATCTCCAGGAAGGCCAACAGAAATAGGCAACCATCATTAATGCACTATGAATGGCAGTGAAGATCACCAGTATCCTCATGTTTAATGATAGGGGCATTTATCAGGGCTCATCACCAGAGGCAGCCATTTTATTATCTTTTGGACAACTGATAGCATCTTGTCTGCACCTTAGAAAATGGAAAACTGCACAATATATTAAACATCAATTAATTTTACTGAGTTGCACATGGTCTGAGCATCCCAATTTTATCACTCTACCACTGTCTTCAGCTGCCTAGACACCAAGCTCTGGAATTCCACCTTAAACCCTCTCCACCATTTTCCTCCTTTAAGATGCTCTTTAAAATCTATCTCTTTGACCAAGCCTTTGCTCACCTGTCCTAATAACTCCTTGTGCCACCTGATGTCATCTTTTGTTTGTTCACAATCTTATGAAGCACCATGGGAGGTTTTGCTACATAAATACAACTTGCTGTTGTTGTTTTTGATGTATATTTGGCAATGTGTTTTTTCTCTCAGGTTTGTCCCTTCTGTGTCATCGATTTCTCTGTGAAAGTTCGTCATGTGCTGTACAATAGGCGCTCTGCTGCTTGAGAGAACCCTGGGGAATGGCTGCACACACACAATTTATGGTTTGCAGCGCATACAGAAAGATCACTGAATGTAGGTACCACTAACCTTAATGATCTTGTATCAGTGCCAGAGTAGTTACTGTCCGTGCAATGCTGTCAGTCACTGTCACTTCACAGGGCCAGGTAATGACAACGAGTGCAGCAGAGGTGAGTGTGAATGCTCCTGTGCAGCACAAGCCTGCCACTAGTGGAGGGCGTTCCTTTACAGAGCCCACTGCTCCATGAGAACATCCAATATGGCTCTCTGCAAGTTATGTCCTGTGCTGCTGTTTTGCAATAATATTCATGCCTCGCCATTGTCCTCCTGTTTAAATTATGCAGCTTCTCCCAGACATCGTGGAAGGATCCACGGAATCACAAAGCCAGTTTTCACTTTGTCATTAACATGTTAATGCACTTTGCAACTTTCCTGCAAATTTGGATCTGTCATGTTCCCCATATCAACAACGTACGCATGTTACACTCTAATCGGGACTTTCATTGTTCAATGAAGCTTTCACTCCACAAGAGATTACACTTAGACTAAGAACTCAAAATGCTGGAAATATTCAGCAGATCAAGCATCTGTGGAGAGAAACAGAGTCAATGGGCAGGATTATTGGGTTATTGGGCAGGTGTGATGGGCGTGCCCGTGAGTGGCTGGGAAACCAGCCCTGCCTGTGATCGGCCTCCAACCTCGATTTCACAGTGGCTGTCCAATCAACCGCCAGCCAGCGTGAAAGGCTGAGCGCTGCTGGGGTGGGGGTGGGGGAGTGTGGAAGTCAGCACGTGCGTGGGGGAGTGCGCAGACAGCTGCCTCAAGGAGCCGAAGAACCTTAAAACCAAAAATAAACATTCTGAAATTCTGAAAAAAATTTCCACCCAGAAGAATCACTCACCTAAACATATTGATGATAAAAATTCTACACAAACATTTTTATTTTTTTAAAATTAAAACTTTATCCCACCTGTGGATGAGGTTTCCTCAAAAACCCAAAGGCCGCTGAATGGTTGGATGGGCAGCAAAAAATCCAATTTAATGAATTAATTAAGGGCCTTAATCGGCCTATTAATTGTTGTGAGCAATGCTGCTGCTTCTCGCGTGTGCTTGCCGAATGAAATATTGTGACAGTGCATGATGACATTGGTACACTCGGCCGATGTCATCGCGCACTATTTCACGCTTGTACGCGTCAGGCGTGTGCCTGCCCAGTGAGGGAACAGTTCTGCCCACTCTTTCTGGAACTCTCCTTTCAGTGCAGCTGCAGTGACATGAAAGGCAGGAACGTGCTTGCTACCAGTTGTTCAAGATGGTAACAACATGTCCATCGAGCTGCATCACACTTTGAGTCCCAACATCTTAATGATGAGGCAGAGCAGCAACAGAGAAGGAAAGAAAAGGAGGAAAATCCTGCACTCTGAATCCCACTATCTGGTGGGATGTCCTGCCCCATGTGCTCAAAGTCCAATGGTTGAGAATTGGCCTGTTCAGGCACATGAAGACTCACGGCAGAATCTCATGGCACTGAGTAGACGTCATCCTCAACTCAAGGGACAGTGGAAAAAGATGGCAAAAGCAGAGCCATACATGACATCAGGAGAACCCAAGTGATGGAGAGCTTTGGAAACCAGGGGCCTGATTTTAACACTCTGTCAGTGGGCGGGCTTTGAATGAGTTAAAATCTCATCCCACAGGTCCAAAGTTGTATGTTCCTCAATAGCATGCTTCAAATGTTATGTTTCCAGTTACTCAAACACTCTCTTGTAAAATGCTATTTTCTCAAAGGATGTATCTTATTTGCATTTAAATAAATCAATAATAATTACTTTCACTATGTCCTTAGATGACTAACTGGAATAATTTTTGAATTTAGCCCCTTTGAAGTGTAGGAATTATTTCTCATATTTATTGATGGATTCATAACAATTCTGCTGAAAAACTAATTACTCAATTTATAGACATGGCAGATGTGTGTAAAATGCTGTAGGCACAGGTTATTGAGTCATTGTCAATTCTGAGCAATAGAAAGATATTTAATCTTTCTGAAGATTAATGAACAACAAAATGTTCAGAATTGGAGAAAGATTAATTCTATGTGAGGAATAAAGGCTGCTTGGCTTTTCCTCTTTAAAAATTTGATTCTATTGCTGTCCCTTACCAAGCCAATAGTAGGTGAAAGGGAACTCTAACTTTTAATATCACTCGACTAGTTTATAGATTAAATAAATCCCTCTGAAGTCTCTAAAATACAATAAATCCCTAAGCCCATCTGTTAATGTATTGTGAAGTGACTCAGGGCTGGGCTTTCAATTGCTAGCGGGCTGGGACCTGGTTCAGGTGGGCATTGAAAATCAGGGTCCGAAAGTTATGTTGAAACCCCGATACCTCTGGGCAGTTTGGATTTGCAAAGGGATGACAGGAGAAGCAGGAAGGCATGCAGCTCCAATTAAGGGTCCTTTAAACTCCTTATGGAGTTTATTAAGGGGCCAACAGAGAGTAGGATTTTCAAAAGGTTTCAGGCGAGCCCAACTGGTCTTGCACACATCAGCGTGGAGTTGTTGGGTCCATTGTGGGGCGCAAATAACTTTATTGGCAATGGCTTTTTAAACAAATCATTGGTGCTAGCCAGCACTGGCATAAGCACTGGTCCTACCTTGCCCGTGCCTGGCTGATGTCTGCCTTCTTCCACTTTCAAGGAGCTGCCTACTCAATTGGCAAGGCAGTGGCAGCCCCCATTAAGGCTACTGCCTGCCTTTGCCACTGGCACCAGGCAGGCAGCTCCCACCTCCTAGCCTCTAATTGGGCATTCTCACCTCCCAGCCAATTAGTCATTTATATTTAAAAATTGCGTCATAAGCTCAAGGCAGCTTTAGGTGCATGTTCGGGACCCAGAATTCATCTGGTCCCCAGTGTCACACATGACATTTCTCACTGGGGATTAGCACCTTAAATAGGTCCGAGAGGATATTGCTGGTAATCCTACCTCATTTTTCTGCCCCCACCTGTGGGGTGACTCAAATGGAGAAGCACACCAAAGAGCTGACAGTGGAGCTTGGGCCAGGATGTTCCCCAGGCCAAAGGGTCTTGAGATGGCCCCAAAATAGCCTAAAAACGGAACCTGACAGAAGGCAGAAAGGTTTTTTCCAGAGGCAGACCGAAGATCCTGAGGCAGGTAGCTTAGAGCGTAATATGCAGGCCTCTCCGGCAACTATGATCCTGTCTCCACTTTAACTTTCCAGTGGAAGACTCAGCCAGGGGCTGACCTGTCATTTGAGATCACTTGGCCCAGGTTTCTCACGAGGCCTTGGATGCATTGTACCTGATACCTGTTCAACATACAAATACCATCCCAAGTAAAGTATGCATAAAATTGCAGTACACAAGATTATTTTTCACCTACATTCACCGTATTCCAGATTGGCATTTTTATGATGTCATATAGGTCAACAAGAATAACTGCTCATGTTTCTAAAGGAATGATAGTCATAACAGATACAAATCTCAAAATGTATTTTTCTGCCTAGGTATCAATTATTTGTGTGTAACAAGCAGTAATTCAACACTGACAGGGTTAAGCTGCACCTCAAGTGGAAACTGGTGAGTGGAGGATGGGCTCTGAATCCAGGTGGAAGAATGTTCTTGAGTTACAGGTGCTATCCTGTGAAGCAGGCCGATGATGAGCTGTCAGCTTTGTGGCTGATTTTGGAAAGTTTATGTCATCTGGAAGATTTATAAAGCAACAGCAGATGGTCTAAATAGAGCAGAATCACTAAGCTGTTGCAACAAAGATGTCTGTTAGGAAGATGAATGTTCACAAGTAGAAACTTGAAAACCCAGCTACTTACAATAACAATATTAATACTTGAAGGTTGTGACCATTAAGTGATCCTCATGGTAGTTTATGGTAAATATTTGGTTTTTATCTTGCGCTGTCATTCACTTACAGGATGTGATCAGTGAAACATAATCTAAAAATGAGGAAGAAAGTATTTATTGATACAGACTCCCAATCTCTGCAACATATATTCATTATAAAATGGCAAGGACAAGTTATACATGACAAAAAAATGAGGAGTTAAAAGCCTTACAGCTCTTGGCTGTGGAATCTAATTTGCAGCAATTGAAGCCACTTCACTATATCTGATCTGGACAGGTTGTTGCCTCTTGCTGTGATAGTCCGAGCCTTGGGAGAGAAACAAAAGGGGAGGCACATTTTCAAAGGTGTTTATGATCACTGGCAGGAGATTTATTACATTTTTTTTGTTTTTGAGAAATAATTGTAGAAAATTCTAAAGTGAGTTAAAAACCAAAGGTGTTATTTTTAATACAAGTCCATCTTCCACAGCTTGTGACAGTGTTATTAATTATTATTTTTTCAATACATATTAATCAACAGGGAAACAAACATGAGAACTTAAGATAAAAGCAAAATACTGCCAAAGCTGGAAATCTGAAACAAAAACAGAAAATGCTGGAAAAGCTCAGCAGGCCTAACAGTGTCTGTGGAGAGAAAAACAGTTAACGTTTCAAGTCCTTATGACTCTTCTTCAAAGCTAAAGAGAAGTAAAGATGTAATGAAGTTTGTACTGTTTAAGGGGGGGAGGGGTGAAGTAGGTGAAGCTGGATAGAAGGCCAGTGATAGGTGGAGACTAAAGTGAGATTGCCAGAGATGTCATAGACAAAAGGACAAAAGGGTGTTAATGACAGTGATACTGGCTAAAGGAGGTGCTGATGGTGGCATTAAGATCAGAAAGCAGAATGTGATAATAGCAGGACAAGGGTAAGAACTTAAGCCCTGACCTTTGCCCTGACCAGTTTGATAGTGGTGAAGTTGGCTCCAAATTTTGCTTCCATTATGAATATCTTTTTTAAAAAAAAGCTGTTGAATTATTTATTGTACATCAAGTTGGTCAGCAAGCATTTCCAAAGCAGTTGAAGAAATGTAAAAGTTTGGTGACCTATCACAGGAAGCACTTTCAAAAGAAGTTAA
The DNA here is from genome assembly GCF_017639515.1 of Carcharodon carcharias. Taxonomy (NCBI): domain Eukaryota; kingdom Metazoa; phylum Chordata; class Chondrichthyes; order Lamniformes; family Lamnidae; genus Carcharodon; species Carcharodon carcharias. Next base: position 178,174,601 of record NC_054474.1, on the reverse strand, counting down.
GAGTCCCTCACCCCTGAGAAAGGAAGTGTAGTGTGTTGTGGGTCAATCACAACCAATTCAGTCCTGCCTTTGCCCCAAAAAAAGTAATCTTGGTGGAACAGTAAGTCATTGTTTACTTTTATTATTTTGCAAGCATAAGCCTTTAGATGGATCTTGTGCATCATTTAGCTGAGTGTAGAGTTAAGCCTTAGTGAACTTGTTTAAAAGTGAATCATGTGTTAAGCAAAACTTGGAGACTCCTCATTTCAGCGATTTGGAGACTGGATTTTTAAAACAGTAAAACCTAAATAATCCCCATGTTCCTTTTTCTTAGTTTGTCATAAAAAAGCATAATTGTATAATTCTAAAATTTGGGCTGGCAGTCAGATTGCAGAAATTGGTTGTCAAGGCTCATAAACAAATTGTTATTTATTGCATGTTAAGACAGTTGTGCAAAGAAAACTTTGGGGTGTATTGCGCAGATTTAATACTTTTCAGATGCAGTTGAAACGAATTTACATAAAGCTGCCAATTTCTCTCCATTTTTTTCTATTTTAACTAAAAGTTATCTTGGGACAAATGTGTCCTCTAGGTAGAAATTATATCTAGAAATCATCACCTGTGAGACAGATGTCATAAATACAGATAATAACTAATCTTCTAATGAGGTGGGGTGGAAAGTTATATCTTCAGAACTAAGTTGTAGAGGAATGCTAGCCAGTATAATGCCATAGTGTATCTCATAGTTACTGTTACAAATAGGTCCATTGAGCTTCAGAATGTTTGTATTCTGTGGCTCTGATTTATGTTTATAGGAAGAATTTGTTTTGGCTAGTAAGACAAACCAAAAAATATATAAGTGCAGATTTTTCCTAGAAAATTGCGTTACTTCTGCAGAAAAGCTCGATGGAATTGGCAGGAGACTTCACATTTCTCTCCCTCCCTCCTTTTTGCTCTTTCGCAAATCCGATCTTGTCAACATGCAAGACTGAAGCGTGGATGACGGAACACAGCTGTTGTACCACAGAGAAGCGCTTGACCTGTGAAGAATGTTTTTCCTGAATTTCTCTTGTAGTTTTAATGAAAAGCAATTGCTGTCATTTCAGGGTTTTCAGATTAGAGAATGTATAATATCAAACTACCCAAGGTGCAGCTGGCCTGATGATATCTTGAGATTAACCAAATTTCATTGCTACCTTTCATTTGGCTGGAACAAGTTTTCCCAATTAAGTTCGATGATAAATGGTTTTTGATGAATCTGTTATGAGGTGTCTGCAGTGGAAAGTATTTTTTCACTCACTTTTGGTGATTTTCTTTCCATTTACTTATCTATGATTGTAAATATACTGATTTCTTGGATTGCCGTAAATCAAATTCTTTGTTGGCATAAATTGCTAACATCCCTGGCAACTTCTGTAGTTGCAATCATTCTGGTGAAGACCAAGCTGATGAAACGCACCCATTGTGTTCAGAGCTTGTTCCAATGAACTTCTGATAAAACAAGTTGGCTTTCAGGAAGAGTGGAGCAATGAAACATAATACAAAAGAGTTAGGATGTAAGAGTAGATGGAAGATGCTTCCAACAGAAACTAATTTAGTTGCCTTTAATGGACTGCAATAATGATGAGGTGGATCAAATTTGGACGACAACTGTTCTCAATGCAATGTTGTGGTTTTTAAAGATTACGCCAAAGTACCATGTGTTAACTAGAAATTATATTTTATAAAAGCAAAAAACTGCGGATGCTGGAAATCCAAAACAAAAATAAAAATACCTGGAAAAACTCAGCAGGTCTGGCAGCATCTGCGGAGAGGAACACAGTTAACATTTCGAGTTATAAGGACTCAAAACGTTAATTATATTTTATAGTTTGAAGCAATAAAATATCAACACTTATTAGTTGTTTTCTAAACAACTTTTTTGTACATTGGTTGTGATTGTATCCTAGCAGCTCAGGAGAAGCATCAGAATGTCATCTTTTTAAGCTTAACCTTCTCATTCTCAACACTCTAACAGGCCTCTTGACGTTAACAATGCTGATTTAGTGCAAATATGGAGGCAAATATCCTGCCATGGATGAACTTGCTTATGTCGTGAGTAATTGAATTACTTGGACATGATTCTCAGGTTATATATGATGTCAATTGAGTTAATGGTGGATCTACCACTGGCCACAGGGCTGCTGGTTTAGGGTCAGTAGTTGAACCTGGTTTTCCAATTTCTATTCTATTGGGCGTTTTAAGGTACCACGTTTCTTCTTTCTGCCCTGGTTGATCTTCTGTGGGGGTCATGGTAATTTAATGATGCCAGCTGGGCTTCAGTGCTAGTGAGTGACATGCTAGGCCAGAATGGGAAAGGAGGAAGTGAAATTTAACTGAAGAAGAGAATGAAAGATGCAGACATAAGGGACAAAAACAGAGGAAGTAGAGAAAAGAGTGGGAAATAAACAAAACGTACATAGTTAATTCTTAATTTTACCAGATATTGACTAATGTTTTGTTAACAGCAGTTGTCCATGTGTTCTGTGTCTTGCAATATTATGATCTAAGTCAAAATATTAGAAATTTTACCCAGTTATACCTTAGAAACCATGGAATAAGAATCCTTCTCTGAAAGTTATTCAACCTGTTATTTCAGAGTGTGAAAGGGATTCTCTGACTTCCCCTTTTTCTGTCAGTATGCTATTTAATCTTTCAAAGGTTGTCCTTCCCTCCTCCAGTAATGTAGCTCTCCAGTCTATTACTGAATCTTCTCCCTACAACTAATAACACTTTGCTCTTACCCACTTGTGGATGATCTGAAACTTGTGGATCTACATCTTCAATTTTGAGGAATGGTAAACCTTCAATAACAACCTAGGGGAAAACTTATTGTGTCTACTGTCACCTCTCCTTGACTTACTTGCAGTGTTCACAAGGTAATTAGGAGCTAACTTGGATATGTCACCTCTCGAGTTCCTAACTTTTCCTTCTGTTGCCATTGTCAATCCAATCAAGCTCTCTCACCAAAATATTGTTAATCTTATTCATTGAGAATATCATTGAATCTCAAATGTCATACTAGTGCTTGATTTATGAAAAAAATATGCATTGCATTACGAGTGATGTGATGAACTGAAGTGTGAAGACTTCCCTTTGTTGTTACAATGTCAGTAGTGAATGCATAATTTATAGTTGTCTGAGCTGCAATGAAGCAAGAGTTATAGATCTTTATCTTAGTTGTACGTTGGTGTGTAATGGTTGTTTAAGATTTTATTCACTTGACTCTTTTGAAAGAAATAACTTTTTATCAGAGGTTCCACAAAAGCATTTTTCCAGTTGTGGTTGCTAATCTTCAATTCTGACAAAAGAATTCCTGGATCCATCGGCATAAATGATGTATTTCAAGACAGTTGACTAAGGAATGGTAGAGGATTCAATTGATTCCACAAAATTTCATTCCAGGAATGTAAGGTATATTAACCCTTTGTCCCCTCTGCTGTTTATTGCTGTAAAAATGATTCACAAACATAAGGTCATTTTTTTTTAGATTTCATGAGAAATACATCAAACCATAAAATATGACCCCCAAGTGATCCTGGAGCTTCATCTAATAAGAATGGAATTTGATTTATTCAGCTATCATAAACCGGTGGCCTGATTTCTAGTAATAATCCTTTGCAAAGGAGAATGTCATCATTTTTGGATTGAAATAATTCAGTTTGGCAGCAAATAGCTTAGTGTCTCGCAGTGTTATTACTGCAGTTCTCCCATTTCTAGTACCGATTGAGAAATGAGTATTCGAGGATTTTAACCTTCTACTTTAGACATGTCCAAAGATTAAATTGTCTGGATTGTGATTATAAGAGAGATCAAGTGCATGACTCTTGTACAAATTGTCCCTAATCTGGTTCTGGGATGTCAGTTGGAAATTCCTGACATGTATTGACTTAGTTGCAGCTTGGAAGTACATTCTGGTCATGTGACTGGTGATTTGGCTGAAGTCCAATACCCTGGAAAGTAACCTGACCTGAGAGAATTATTGTTGGATCCCGTACCTTAGTTTGTTGGGACTTAAGGATCCGGGTTACACTTTTGTTTCAGGGTGACCGAGTTGGTGCCAGAGACAGAGAAGATCAGTAGATTATTCTGAAACACATTCTGTTTATTTGCAAAAGGAACTCAGCAGCTACACTTGTGTGCTTACAACTCAAAACTCTGTCTTTACACTTCAGACTCTAACTCAAGACTACTGACTACAGAGGTAGCCCGCGCTACTCTGCTATTGGGTATTGAGGTCATGTGATCTTCCAATTCAACATTCGTCTTAAAGGTATATTACACATCAGATTACTGCATCCCTCCCCCTTTACTCAGAAATATGTTTTACAATTTTTTTCTCAAAATATCAAATTTTCACACAGATAAAAAATTTACAAAGTCAGCCTTTCTGGAGGTTTCCTTATGTGTGTAGAATGTCTCAGTTCTACAGCTTTTGATCTTTTATTCAGAACCTCCTTCAATGGAGTCATCTGAGTATCTGGCTGTTCAGTAGGTACCTGCAAACCTGTTTCCTCGACTCTTTCAGGTACAATCGGCCCTTCAGACACATCTGTACTCAGTTGAGTTTTTTCAACAGGAGACGTTAACTCAGTCACAACCGCTGGTGGAATCATTTCTGGGTGTTTTGTTTCTTCTCTTCTTATATGATCCACATGTCTCTGTGTGACTCAATCTTCCACTTTCACATGGTAAGAAAGAGGTCCAGTTATTGCACTTATTTCACCAAACAACCATGTTGATCCTTCTCTAAAATTCTTCACACATACTTTCTCTCCTATATTAAACATCCTGTCATGACTATGCCAGTCATGTCCAGTTTTCGGACTTCCCCGACTTCATTCCGCCATTCCCCCACCCCTACCACCAGGTTTGGCATAATTAGGCTCAATCTTGAACGGAGAAGGCATTTTATCAACAATTCCACAAGTGTGACACCTGTCATTGCATGAGGGGTGGCTCTATAATGGAAAGTGTGCTGGTTTAGCCACTATAGGATCTCCAGACAATTTCTCCATACCAGATTGGAAGGTTTGAGTCGCTCTTTCGGCCAGTCCATTTGAGGAAGGGTGGTACGTTGAAGTTTTTACATCAGTAATACCATTGAGGCTGATAAATCGGTGAAATTCAGAACTCGTAAATACCATTCCATTGTCTGATATGGCAATTTCTGGTTTTCCATTGATTGTGAAACCTTGCCTTAGCTTGTTAATTGTAGCAGCAGATGTTGGTAACTTCACTTCATATTTGTCCATCCATTTTGAGCGAGCATTGATGATAAGTAGAAACATTGTTCCCATAAAAGGTCCCACATAGTCGATATGTTATCGTACCCATGGCCTTCCTAGCCACTCCCAAGGATGTAACGGAGCTGTTGCAAGTAACTTTTGCACTTGCTGATACTGCCTACAACTTCTTACTAAGTTTCCAATTTCTCCATCCTTCCCAGGACACTAAAGATATCTACATGCTATTGCCTTCATTCGGGAAATTCCTGGATATGCGCTGTGAAATTCAGACAATAGTTTTCACCCTTTTGGAGGAACAATCACTTGTGCTCCCCACAATAAGATACCTTCCAGGTTGGTTATCTCATATCTTCTCTGAAAATACAGTTTCATTTTGTCAGTTTCTTGTTCTTGTGACCAACCATGAAGAACTTGTTCTCGCACTTCGGAAAAAACCGGTCTCGACTTGTCCAATCTCTAATCTGTTGAGCACATATCGGCGACGAATCTAAGAAGTTTAATAATAAAATGAATTCTTGAGGAATTGGAACATCCTCATCATTTACTCGCATGGTCAAATGACTGAGTGAATCAGCATTTGCAATTAGGCTTCTGGGTCTATGAATGTAAGTATGCTGCCAAGAACAATGCCCATCTTTGTATTCTTGCTGAGGCTATAGGTGGTATAGCGTTGTCTTTGCTGTACAATCCCAGCAATGGCTTGTGGTCCGATATGATAGTAAAATGACAAACGTGTATATACTGGTGAAATTTCTTAACGCCAAAGATGATGGACAAGCCTTCTTTTTCTACCTGTGAGCACCCCTTTGCTGCAGCATTGAGTGTTCTTGATACATATCCTATAGGCCATTCTGATCCATTGTCCATTCAATGGGAGAGCACTGCTCCCACACCATAGGGAGATGTGTCACATGTCAACACCAACTCTTTCTTCGGGTCAAAATGTACGAGTAGGGTAGATGATTGCAACAACTGTTTCACTTTTGTGAAAGCCTCGTCCTGTGGTGTTTGCAAGACCATCTCTGGTTTTTCTTGATACAGGGGGTGCCAGTTCTGTCGACAAATTAGGCAAAAAGTGTCCTTTGTAATTGATCGTCCCCTAGAATGATTGAGTTTGTATGTATTCTTTGGTGCTGGTGCCTCTCACTTTTTCCTCAAATGGGTGTAGGCCTTGTGAATCTACCTAGTGGCTTAGGTAAGTTACCTCTTTCACTTGGAATGTGCACTTTTCTTTGTTCAATTGCACTCCCACCTGCGAAAGACATTTCAAAACTTCTTCCAAGATTACCAAATGTTCCTTTTCAGTAAGTCCAGTCACGAGAACATCATCTAAATAAGCTACAATGTGGGGCATTCCCTGTAGTAAACTTTCCATAGTTCTTTGGAATATGGTGCAAGCTGAAGCTACACCAAAAGGTAAACGGATGGATTGGTTACAATCCCTTGTGTGTGTTGATGGTGACAAACTTCCAGGAGGCCTTCTCTAATTCCAATTGTTGATAAGCATGACTCATATCGAGTTTTGTGTAGGTTGTTCCACCCGCTGGTTTAGCGTACGAGTCTGTCCAACTTAGCCACTTTATTGACTGTTAATTTGTATTCTCCACAAATTCGAATGCTTTGGTCAGGTTTGAGAACAGGCACAATTGGAGCTGCCCTCTCTGAAAATTGCACCAGTTGTGTCACTCCCAGTTTTTCAAATCTGTCCAGTTTCTGCATCTACCTTTTCCTGCGCTGTATTAGGTACTGGTCTTGCCTTCATGAATCTTGGTGTTGCCTTTGCATCCACATGAATTTTTGCTTGTAGCCTCTCAATTTTTCCAAGTTTGTACTTGAAGACTGAGGCATATTTTTGTAGTAGCTCTAATAGCCCATTAGTTCTCAGTTGGAAGATTTCTGCCCATTCCAATTTAATTTCTTTCAGCCAGTTTCAACCAAGGAGACTAGGTCTCTCGCCTGCTACCACCATCAAGGGTAATTTCACTGTTTGACTCCGTGGTGTACCGTGACTTTACATGCACCCTTGATTTATGTGTCTTCTCCCATGTAAGTTTTCAATTTGGCATCAGTTTCTTCCAAATTTAGTTTACGTTCCCCATGATTCAAATATTTAAAAGTATGTTCGCCTATCACTGTAGTGGACATTCCTGTTTCCACCTCCGTTCTGATAGGCCTCTCATTAACTCTCATGGTTACATAGGTAGGTCCAGTTCTTCCTACCTTTAAATTATATAATGAATAAATATCTGAATCTATTACTTCAGGCTTTTCAACATTGTTTATCTCATTGGGTTTTTGTTTTTGTCTAAAAGTCTGCCTGATTCTATCTTTACATTGTCTCATGAGGTGTCCATATCGATGACAAAAAAATTTGATTTGTTTTAACTATGGTTCGTTAAAAGCTTGTCTGCTTCCACCTCTGTTACCATTGTGCCACGTTTTCGCTGCTAAGTCATCTCTTTTAATTTGTCTGTTAGCGGTGGCTACTTCCTGCTTCTGAGTAAAGCCTTGTATTTTTGCACTCATTTTGGCTGAGGCTCTTTGTCAATGTGGAGGACGGTGCCATTTTGCGCCCCCTGTGTGGCTTTCGAGTCTCACACTGCACCTTCCAGTGCCCCAGCGATTTCCAATGCCTTCTGAAAAGTCAAATTTGTTTCATTCAGTAATCTCTTCTGAATGGCATCTTCATTTATACCACACACCAAACAATCTCTAAATACTTCATTGATAGATGCACCAAACTCGCAATATTCTGTTGATTGTTTCAGACTTGCCACATAACAAGCAATTGTCTACCCCGCAGTTGTACTCCCTGAGTTAGATTTGAACTGTTGCATTGTCACCGAGGGCTTTGGCTGGTAATGATTCTTTATGAGGCTCACTAAGTCACCAAAGCTTCTCGAACTTGGGGCACTGGGTGCCAGTAAATTTTGAATTAAGTAAACATGTCTTGCTCCCACAAGGGGATAAGAGGATCACGTGCTTCTTCCCCTCCCCAGCAATGTCATTCACCTGGAAGAAGAAGGGGAGGTGTTCAACAAAGTGAGACCAGTCATCCAAGGTTGGATTGAGAAGCTCCACTCGTTCAAGTTGCAGCATGCTCTGAGGGGATTGCTTCAATGATCAGGAAGGAATTTTTCTTTACTTACAACTACCGTGTGAAGTATGGCCCAATTTTGGTTCTCTTGATTTCCTTTGTTCTTTCTTGCTTTTTCTTGTAGTCTCGTGTCTTTTTTTTTGCTTTTTATTCTCGTCGCTAGCTTGTTCAACCCGGTACCTTGGTTTGTTGGGACTTAAAGATCCGGGTTGCACATTTGTTTTGAGATGACAGAGTTGATGCCAGAGACAGAGAAGATCAGTAGATCATTCTTAAAAGAAACACATTCTGTTTATTTACAAAAGGAACTCAGCAGCTACACTTGTGTGCTTACAACTCAAAACTCTGTCTTTACACTTCAGACTTTAACTCAAGACTACTGACTACAGAGGTAGCCCACGCGACTCTGCTATTGGGTACCAAGATCATGTGACCTTACATTACAACATTCGTCTTAAAGGTATATTACACATCAGATTGCTACAATTAAGTGCTGAAAATTCTGCCAAAGTATGGTGTCTCTTCTTGAAGTATTATAGCCTTCCCTTGGCAGGTACAGTGATTACAACAGTAAGTCTTCACTTAAAGTTGTGTTCCTGAAAATTGCAACTTTAAGTGAAATGACTTCAAACCAAAGTGAAATTTGAAGTTAGGTTCTAAAGGTCCTACCTCATTCGAAAAAGAAATTAAAACAACCCAGCTTTAAGCTGAAATAGTTTACATTCCAAAATTCCTATATTGGCAAATTAAATAACTTTTAAACAAAATAAACTTTAAAATACATGACGGAATTATACCAGATTTGCACTAAGTGCAGTAGCAGGCAGGTAAAGCAATGCAATGGCAGCTTCTCATGCTGTATCATCTGAAACCTGCTGTATTAATTATGCCTTCCTGGGAAACACGCCATTTCCATGGCAGGCAGAGTCTCATTCGCCCACTCACCATCACCTCACTGCTTCCTCACACCAGGCACCATACTTAAAGTGCAGCCACATGCACACCTCTCAGTGTTTCCAGCCCAGGGCTGCTGCACAGAAGACATGGCCCTGAAAGGCAAGAAGACTGCAGCCTTCAGGTTGAATGATGCGTTCCTTAAGTGCCTATTGGATGCAGTGAGGCTCGCCGGGATTTCCCCTACTCCCACTCTGGCTGCAGGATGGGTACAATCTCACTAATCCGGCTTGAGAGGCAGTGGCAGCGGTGGTCAGTGCCAACGCCCTGCAAAGGACGACAGCCACCCAGTGCTACAAGAGGATGAATGATCTCCTCCGTTCTACCAGGGTAGGTCACTTCTCTCATCACTCTCAACTCTCACACTCACAAACCCATCACACACCCACAGAGCCCTCATTCACTGCCAGTGTGAGGGACATCACCATTCACTCTCTCACACTCACCGTCATTGTCCTCATCCTGTCCAGGGGACCACTCACCACCCACACAGCCCAGGTATACTTACCATCTGGCCTGGCAGGTGTCCTGCTTACACTCTCTCCATCTCTATCCACGCAGGACAAGCTGGCACACAACAAGAGGGAGAGGTCATAGACCGGTGGAGGAATGGCTGAAATCAAGGTCCTCATAGACTTTGAAAACAGAGCCATCCAGCTGGCCGGTGATGACCGGGACCGGTCCTGTGCTGACAGTGAGGTCAGTGCTGCTCTACCAAGTGAGGGTCCAGCAGTGCAACATCCATCAGACAGCCATGCTGTGAGTGATGTGTCCTCTTTCACAGGCCACTGCCAGGCTCTAATTATTATCCCCCCTTGCTTTCACAGGTACATCTGGGAAACTACCAAGGCACTTCACGACCCAGGGTCTTCAATCAAGCCCTGAGGGAAGCTCAGAAGAGGGATCCTCTGAAAACCTTCCTAAAGACTGGTTACAGCACTAACCCACACCCTCCACCAGCGCAGAGACACACACCTCGGTGGGACCGAGCTTTAGAGTAGCCTTGGGATCACAATCTGGTGAACACATCACACTTTCTGATCCACAGCAGGTGGAGGCAGGGATTTCCCAGGTTTCTGGCACTCGGAGGATGCTGGAGGCCAGAACATAGCTGAGTCCGAGTCAGATGAGGAGCATCTGGACTCGGTCATGTCACAGTTGCTGGAGTTGCAAAGACAAGCTCAGGGACATCAGGAGGGATGTCTGCTGCACTCCTCAGATTGCAAAGCACGATGGAGGAGTCTGTTGCCCTTCAGGCTGAGGTGATAGTGGTGGCTTGCCAACGCACTGAGGTTAACACTGGTAGGATGGCGGCTGCCAAGTGGACCTTGGCCCAGGATGTCGCTCCTGCACTGCTGTGTGGGCTGACCTCCATCACTGATGCCATAGTTGGTCTCCAACAGTGTGTATGCGAGAGGGGTGTGGGGCAGCTCGATCTCACTCCAGCTACACCTTCTCCTCAAGGAGTTGGCCAGGGGCCCTCGGGCACTCGTAGGGAGGAGGATCAGCAGGTACATACCCCTGAGGCCATTCACCCAGGTGATTCCAGCAGTGTCTGGCCTATCCAAATCCCCTGGTCTTGTGACCTCAGCAGCTCCAGCTCCACAGGCCGAGGAGGGTGCTGTTGTGGCACAGCTGATGGTAAATGCTGAGTTGTTCAAATCCCAGAGGGAAAGTTGAGACAATTGCTACAACTATTTTTTTCAATTTGTATGTTTTGAGATGCGGGCTTTGAATACAGTAGTAATAAGACCACCGAGCCTTATAGGTTTTTACAAAACTGGGGTTAAACATTTATTAATAAGAGAAATGATTTTAAGCAAATACACATGTCTACAAATTATTACTGTAATAACTTCTAAATCCCCTAAATAATCTAACTCTCAGTTATACATTCGTTAAGGCAACAGTAAGACACACAGATTTTCAAAGACCCAGGCAAAGAAACATGAGACCCTGAACAATCCAATTCAAAGTGAATTTCCTTAACTTCAGTTTGTTCAAGACAGCAGCTTGAGGTGTAGATGCTGGAGGCTTTTCACACTTTGTTAGATCCTAAAATGCCTACGCTTACACACAGCCTTCACTCCTTTATACATATTTTCCCCTTTGAATGCAAATTCTCATTGTTTCACTATGTCTTTGGACTTTACCTGTCTAATAATAAAAATCTCTCAGAGTACTAAGTTTACCAGTAACCTTTGTTTCTGAACTTCTCCTGGCTAGGTGACACATTTCACCCCTCCTTTGAAAACAATCTAGCCTGCTTTATTTAAAAATGCAAATATCCTTTTGCATCTTACATTCTAAACTTCCCACATACTTGCCATGTTTACATCAAAGCCCTCAGACCAGCTTCCCTTAATCCAATTAAGTCTCTTTCACACACACACAGGCACATACACACATATAGGCACAGATACCACAATTTTACAATAAATTCCAATAACATTATTATATCTCCCTGACAGGTGCCACTGCCACATAGCAGGACCCCGAAAGCGGGTCGGGGTCCTCCAGTCTCAGCCCCCGTGAGGATATCTACCAAGATCATCACAGTCAGCAGGCTGCCCCCACCTCCGCTTTGATGTGTGGGGAGCACCAAGATGTAGCAGCAGGGTTAGGAAGGTTAAGAAGATGTAGTTGCACAGCCTGAGCACGGGTGTTAATCACTTGTACATAATGTTCACTATTGTAAACAAACTCCCAAGAATGTCTCCCTGCCTATTGCTCCTTGCTCTGATGAGCAGTGTTTGTGTCACTCAGACATGAAACATTTCTGCACAAGATAAAGGCAGGTGTCTCAGTCCAGGGCCTCTTCCCTGTGTCTGTGCAGCCTTCAGACCACAGTGATGGTCCAGCCTCACACTAACTGGACACATTAGTGATGCCTGCACCTCGATGGTGCTGGTCATTGCTGCCAGACTGTGATGGGCAGGCGTCACAGAGTTCCTCATTCTCTCTGTGTGCTCTCAGCACCTTTAAGGTGGGGCTGGTCTCCATCTCTTCAGCATCTGTGCTCCTGAAAGGGTCAGGTGTTGAAGGTGGGCAAAAGATCAGCTGCTTTTAAAGTTTCTTGATATGACCCCGATCACAGAGCACAAGTGAGCTGCCCTCGGCCAGACAGGAGTCAGAATTCTCAGAGACCATCTGAAGATCCATGGATGTCTTCACTGCATGTCATCATCATCCTCCTGCAATCAAACAACTATTAAGACCTCCACTGCATCTCCATGACAGGAGCATTCTCACAGAAAGTATTGCCGCTGCCATAAGCCAGACTGGAGTCAAATGTTTAGAAATGCAATATGAGGATCTTCTGGTGCTCCTTCACTGCATGTCGTCATTATCCTCCACAAATTGAGCAGTAATGAGAGTCTCCCGAGCATGTCTACCTCGTCTGGCCAGTGCGAAGTTCTCCTCGCCCTCATCGCCATCGACATCCTCCTCATTGGATGAGAACTCCAGCTCCTGTATCTCCTCTTGAGCCAGCTCCTGTCCCTGCTTCAGTGCCAGGTTGTAAAGGGCACAGCAGGCGGCAATGATGCATGTCATCCTCTGTGGACTATATTGTAGGGGTCCACCAGACCGGTCCAGGCACCAGAACCTCATCTTCAGCATCTCGATAGTTTACTGCACCAAGTTCCGAGTTGCAGCATGAGCCTCATTATCCCGTCACTCTGCTGCAGTCTGAGGCCACCACACGGGTGTCATCAGCCAAGGCCTCTGTGGGTAGCCCTTGTCCCTGAGGAGCCAACCCTGCAGCCTCTGTGGGCCCTGGAAGACATCAGGGGTCTATGACTGACTGAGAATGTAGGAGTCGTGGACACTCCCTGGGAACCGTGTGCACAGACCTGCAGGATGTGCTTGTTGTGGTCACACACCAGCTGCACATTCAGCAAATGGAATCCCTTGCGGTTGACATAGTTGACCGTGTGTTGCGACTGAGATCTGAGCATCACATGAGTGCAGTCAATGAAATCCTGCAGCTGTGGGAAACCTGTGATCTGGGCAAATCCCATCATTCTTGCATCCTGTCTCTGCTGGTCCCAGGCGAAATGTGCAAAGTGGTGTGCCCTCATGAAGATGGCACCTGTGACCTCAGGGATGTATTTGTGGGTGGAGGTTTGTGAGATCCCTGTGGATCATCTGTGGAGCCCTGAAAGGAGCCACTGGCATTGAAATTGAGTGCTGCGGTCAGTTTCATGGCTACAGGCAGTGGATGCCCTTCATGTCCCCGTGGTGCCAAATCCTGCAGTAGCTGGCAGATGTGATCGACCAGTTCCCTAGACTTGGGCAGTCTTTGGCTATACTGATTCTTGGTCATCTGCAGGAATGAAAGGTGGTGTCTATGGGCCCTGGTCTAGCTAGGTTCTGACCAGCGACAGCTCACTGTGGCTCTTCAGTGGCTCAGACCCCCCTTCTAGCAGAGGGTACTGCTCCTCTCTCTGTGCAGCCAGATGCCTCAGTCACTGTCTCCATTATCTTCACTCTCTGAAAACCCTGAGACCTACAGCTAGGTCACCAGGCTCCATGATCCTGATGTACTCCTCCTGCAGGCTGAAAGAGAGGGAGAAACACGTGGGTCAGCTTGGGTGTACTAAGAACTTCTCTTGGTTAAGTCTGGAGGCCATTAACACATTTCGGAGACCGTTGGCAACCACTTGAATAGCCAGAGATTAGTGCACTGCAAAGCTGTCCGAAACACCACCCATCTCTGCCCCACCCCGCCTGACCGATTGGCAGCAGCTTTGCCCATTGGACTGCAGGCTGTGCTCTCAGCTCAGGCACAGACATTCTCCTAACCCACACTGCAAGGCTGCACTGTTAGCTTGAACCATGGGGCAGACTGGGGAGGTGATGACATAGTGGTATTATCGCAGGACTAGTAATCCAGGGACCCAGGATAATAATCTCGGTTCGAATCCCCATCATGGCAGATGGTGGTATGAAACAATTGTCGATTGTTGTAAAAGCCCATCTGGTTCACTAATCCCCTTTAGGGAAGGAAATCTGATGCCCTTACCTGGTCTGGCCTACATGTAACTACAGACCCACAGCAATGTGGTTGACTCTTAAATGCCTCCTGAACTAAGGATGGGCAATAAATATTGGCCTAGCCAGTGACACCCACACCCCATGAATGAATAATAAAAAAACCGGGATGATGACATTGCAAGGGGCTGTGAGCACCTCCAGCAGTTACTGCTCCATGGCCAGCTTTAGCGAGGAGATTGTACAACGTGCCCAGTCATCCACTGTTCTGCAGTTCACTAAAACCCTCATTAGTTTACAGTCTGTGCCCGAGGGGTGAAAAGCTCTGGAGCACTTGGTGGCATTTTCATGTCTCTGCGTTGCTTGAGCAGGCAGATAAACTAGAGACCTGACTCCACGCATATCAATGTGGCTGCACCTGAACTGTCTCAGCTGCACTTTACACAAGGTGTCCCTAAAGTGTAGCCACTTCCTTCAACCCCACCCCCAGTCCACATGTGCTTGTACACCACCTTCAACCACAGGGCAGCCTTTGCTTCCCCACCCCCACCCACAATGCGCCCAACCTTGAAGTCCAACATGCATCCCTTGCAAGCTTAAAATTCCGCTCCTTGTCTCACTCGCTCTCTGACTCGCCCTCTCGCTCACCACTTCTCCCTCCTGAATCCTCGCTGTGAACAAGAGCTCTGGAGATAAGCGGAGAGAAACAGGAGAAGCAGCTTCAAGTGGCAGGAGCTGAGTTCTCCCCAAGTGGGTTTGTAATCAGCTTCACACCTTTTCGATCAGATAATCTCCCTTTCCTTCTCTGCCAGCATTTTATAGCCATGGAAGCAGCTCCCACCTCCATAGAGCAAGCGGAGGCAGAGTAAGCGAGGCCACTATCCTGCAGGTTTTATACAATCGGAGAGGAGTCATGTCCAGGCCCAGTGTCCTGAACATATTCAATCCAATAGTGAGGAAATTGTCTCATTGTCAGGATCAGGGATCTGCTACCAGGAGACATCTGATGAAAAAGAAGTGAAGCTGATCACAAAGCCACTCCTGCAAATCCAAGCTGCTCCTCCTGTCCCTCGCTGGTCATCTGCAGAGGCCTTGTTCGCAGTGAGGTTTCAGGAGAGTTGGGAAATGGGAGGCTCAGTGGGAGGAAGGACTGGTGGGAAGGTATGTTAGGGAGTGGGAGAGGCCACAAGATGGAGGGATTGCAGCGAGAGAAAGAGTCGGGAATGGGAGAGGCCACTCCAAAATGGTGCTGATCGGTTCATGGGGCCCTTTGTCCGACTGAAGGGACACCACATTAAAACGAATCTCGCTACGTGAAATGAGAATACCGGCCCCATCGACTGACTGATATTAAAGCAAAACAACATTGAACGGGACAATGTTAAACGAGGAGCTTACTGTAACTTTATACCCCAGTAAATGATAGCAATGTTCTGCTTGCATTTATGTCAATGAAATGGCTTACAATTTCAAAGCTCAAGGACCTAGTCCTTCCACATATGTCGTATGTTCTGTGATCACTTCACTCACAGCCCCAGTGCTAAGGATTTAGGCTCATTCCTCCCAAAGGAACATACTGATAGGAATGAACTCTGAGGGGTTGAGTGAAGAATAAGAGTCAGACCTCGGCTTTACTTGATCGTTCCTTATTGAAAGTTGTGGACCTGAGTCGCTGTAAGGTGTATCCCACCTTGGGGATCCAACCTGTCAGGATTCATAAGGCACAAGACCAGGATATTTCAGTCCCACCCACCACCAGGATCTTCTGGTCCTGCTGAAAGTCAATGCGGTTATCCTTTTTCTCCCCTGCCCCTTACCCACCCATCAGTACCATCTTAAACTTCTGTGTAATAAATATTGGATTATTTTAAATATCATCATAATCTTTTGGCATGTTGTGTTGAAAAACTTCAAACTGTGAAATAAGACATGTTAGTTTTAGGAATTTTTAAAAATGAAACGTTGAATTCCTGAATTTGTTCAGAAAAGTAGTGTCTTCAGATTGTGCTATTAGTAAACTGAAATAAAGATCTTGTATTCATGTTACTCATTTGTACAATAAACTCTTGCTTGTGATTTTGTTGCTTCTCAAATCTGTAATGATATTTTAGTCTAGTCTGAGTTGTTCAAAGATTCCTTTCGGTGGAATCCCCCTCTACTTTTTTTTGTCATATGATGGCAAGCATTATAATACTGCTAAATACACAAAGAACCTAACAGGAAGGCTTCCTGCAATTTAACAGTTACTTCTGAGTATTGTGAAAATGATGAAGTCCTATGTGGATGAGTTTGGGTGTAGAATCGCAGTACAAACTGACCCTAATTTGGTACCGACTGTGATTGAAGTAGCACTCTCATTGGACCACAGGGCAGTTCCTGGAATAGCTTTCTCATAGTTTTGGAGTGAAGAGAGCTTCAGTCAGAACATGTGATACTTGATGCTGAAATTGAGTACAATGGGAATGTTTTTAATTCCCCATCATCTTTATAAGGACAAAAAGAGAATTCAGCTGGAATAAATTTTGGGGTCCTAATGCTGAAATTATATGTAATTTGGATTGTGAGGAAATTAATCTGTCTTTGTCCATTGTGTTGTGTTTCTTTTTTTTAAATGTATTAATAGGATATGGGCATCAGTGACAAAACAAACATATTAGCAACTTTGAGTTGCCTTTGAGAAGGTGGTGGTGAGCTACCTTCCTGAATTGCTGCAGCCTATGTGGTGTAGGTGCACCCACAGTGCTGTTAGGAAGGGAGTTCTATGATTTTTGACACATTATAGACAAAGGGACAGTAATATATTTCCAAGGCAGAGTAGTGTGCTGGGAGGGAAATAGCAGGTAATGGTGTTTGCATGCACCTATTGTCCTTCTCCTTCTGGGCAATAGAGGTCAAGTGTGTAGAAGGATCTGTGAAAGAAACATTAGCGAGTTGCAGCAGTGCACCTTGTAGATGGTACACCACTGATTCTGTGATGTGCTGTGAAAGAGGAATGAATATTTAAGATGGTAAGTGTGGTGCCAATCAAGCAGGCTGCTTTTGCTCTTGAATGTGTCAAACCTCTTGAATGTTGTTGAAGCTGCACTCACCCAGGCAAGTGGAGGGTATTCCACGCATTCCTGACTTGTGACTTGTAAGATGGTGGAAAGGCTTTGGGGAGTCAGGATGCGAGTCCTTGTTGCAGATTTCCCAACCTCTGCCCTGCTCTTATAGTCACAGTGCTTATGAGGGCTGGTCCAGTTACGTTTTTGGTTAATGGTGACCCCCAGCCTGTTGATGATGGGGAATTTGGTGATTTTAATGCCATTGAATGTCAAGGAGAGATGGTTAGAATCTCTCATGTTGGAAGTGGCAAATGCTTGGCACTTGGCAGGCTTGAATGTTACTTGCCATTTATCAGTCTAAGCCTAATGCCGTCTACATCTTCAAGCGATCACGTACTGCTTCAGCATCTGAGAAATCGTGAGTGGTATTAAACATTGTACAATCAACAGAAAACATCCCCACTTCTGACCTTTATGATTGAGGGAAGGACGTCAGTGAAACAACTGAAGGTGTTTGGGCCTTGGATGCTCCCTTGAGCAACCTCCTGCAGCAATGTCCTGGGCTGACACAATTGGCCTCCAACAAACACCATTATCTTCCTTTGTGCTAGGTATCCAATAGGAAAAACAGTTTGGACCAGTACTCTTACTTCCCAGTTTTTACTGGTGTTCCATTTTAAGGTATACATGACCAGTTTGGACCTGTATTCTTATTTCCCAGTTTTTACTATTTTGCCATGAATCCAGCCAGTGGAGAGTTTTTCCCTCTGAATCCCATTGACTCCAGTTTTGCTAGGGCTCCTTGATGCCACACTCAGTCAAATGCTGCCTTGATGTGAAGGGCAGTCACTCTCACCTCACCTCTAGATTTTAGTTCTTTTGCCCATATTTGGATTAAGTCTGTAATGAGGAGCCAAATGGGCTTGGCAGAACCAGATAGTTCCTACTTGTTAGAGCTAAAGAAGTTGATTCAAAATAGCAATATTTTATTCTCTGTTAAGAAGCCAATCCAGCTCTCTTGCAATGAGAGAGTCATCAGCTTTTTTTAGTTCTGATGAACCTAATCACATCACATGATAATATTTTTGAACAACAGAGACTAACATGTCAGAAAAGTGGACTTATAAACCTGGGCTTGCAGCCTTCCAACCACAAATGGTGACTTCTTAATTTCAGTTCTGCCATGGTGCTGAGCCTACAATGGGCCTGTGCTTCCTCAAGGCGTTCCCAGGTCACTCTGCAATCATCCTTGTGACTTGTCTTAGAACAGTACCAGTGGAGGTTTGTGGTCAGGTAATTTAAGACGGATGAAGAACAAATGGAACTACTTTAAAAAGAGGGAACCTTGTACTTTCAGAATGAGGGTGCAACAATTATTTTAAAATGTAAGTGTTTAATAATCTAACTTGAAATTCAAATATCTATATTAACATTTGGCCTGGTCTCCCATTAACTGTCGGAGGAGTCACAGTTCAAGGAACAGAAATGAATGTCTTGGGACAGAGAAGTTGTCCATCCACTTTCATTCCAAGCTTGGACAAGTGTTTTCAGTGAATTCGCATGACCTCTAATTGACCAGGTTGTAAATAAAATGCCTTTGGAATCAGACAATAGCCAGGCTCCATTCTGAAATGTTATGGGAACAATTCAAGAGCTGAATTCCTATTCAAAGGCCACTTCTCCTTTCCTCCTCCCCTATTCTAAATATAATTGTGAAGAGGTTGATCAGTAGAGGCTTTAGCATTGTTCCTTTATTTTGTGCAAGGAGCAGGAAGGAAGAATGAGTGAGATCAAGAGTGTGGCCAAATTCCTGAGTGATGTT
Organism: Carcharodon carcharias; assembly: GCF_017639515.1. Taxonomy (NCBI): domain Eukaryota; kingdom Metazoa; phylum Chordata; class Chondrichthyes; order Lamniformes; family Lamnidae; genus Carcharodon; species Carcharodon carcharias. Next base: position 178,155,422 of record NC_054474.1, on the reverse strand, counting down.
GTTATAAATGCTGTTAGGAGAGCCAGTATTACCTTTTTAAAATAATGACTGGTCTAATGCATTCTCAACCTGATTCCCTATCCTGTAGTTAGCTTTGGCAACAGTTGTAATTGGAGATCTCTAAGTATCGGCTCATGATGTCTAATTTTATGATGTTTCCATGAGAAGTTGTTTAAGGCCTGACCCAATCTTTGGATGTTGTCTGGAATCGATTATAATCTGACCTTTAACTCCATTCTGTGACAGTGGGTGGGATTTTCTGTGCCCACAGGCTTTGGGCATGTTTGGTGGCGTGAGGGAATATTTGGCGAGAAAGCCAAAAACCAGTTTCATGACGTCGTGGAAACAGTTAGCTATCGTCCGTTAAGCCCATCGAAGGTGGGCTGTGTTTCCCACCATTGGAATTCAGGAGCCTCATTGTAATACGTCTGCACATCATTATAAGACCAGCCCCCGCTGGATCATTCCCCCGCTGGATTGTCCACTGATGTTGGCAGGTAAACACGCCGATGTGTTTCACAACTGCATATATAAGGTGTGCACTTGGTGGGCTGCACTTTGAGGGGAACTTGGCGGTGAGTGCACAGTAACATTGCGGAGCGCTCGCCCGGGTCACCAGTTGGACTTCAAGGGTGAGACAATTTGAGGAGGGTGCAAGGGCTGCCCTGCGGTTGAGGTGACTTGGGGGGGTGGGTACTACCAAGTGCTCCAGAGCTTTACATCGGGCACTGACTGAAAACCAATGAGCATTTTTGTGGACTGCAGAACAGTTGGACGACTGGGCACATTGTACAATCTCCTTGCTAAAACTGACCATGGAGCAGTCCCTGCTGGAGGTGCTCACAGCCCCTTGCAATGTCATCATCCCGGTTTGGACCAGTCTCCCCCATGGTTCAAGCTAACAGTGCAGCCTTGCAGTGCGGGTTAGGAGAATGTCTGTATCTGAGCTGAGAGCACAGCCTGCAGTCCAATGGGCAAAGCTGCTGCCAATCGGTCAGGTGGGGTGGGGTGGAGGAGGGTGGGGTTTCGGGCAGCCATGCAGCGCACTAATCTCTGGCCGTCCAAGTGGTACCCAGCACTCTCCAGGGTGCATTAAGGGGCCTTCAGACTTAACCAAGAGAGGTTCTTAGGAGACCTATGTTGACCCATGTGTGTCTCTCTTTTATCCTGCAGGGGGAGTACATCAGGGTCATGGAGCCTGGTGACCTAGCTGTGTGCCTCGTGGCTTACAGAGAGCGGAGATGAAGGAGGAGAGAGTGACGGAGGTGTCTGTCTAGGCAGGGGGAGGAGCAGCACCCTCAGGAAGAAGGGACAGCTGGGACTCCCACACATGCTGCTGAAGAGCCACAGTGAGCCATTGCTGGTCGCTGCCGAGCTAGACCCAGGGTCTGTGGAAGCCGCCTTTCATTCCTGCAGATGACCGAGAACCAGCGTCACTGAAGACTGCGCATGTCTAGGGAACTGGTCGATCACATCTGCCACTTACTGCAGGATTTGGCGCCACGGGGACATGGAGGGCATCCACTGTCAGTGGCTGTGAAAGTGGCAGTGGTGCTCAATTTCTGTGCCATTTGCTCCTTTCAGGGCTCCACAGGTGACCTCTGTGGGATATCACAAGCCTCAACCCACAAATACATCCCTGAGGTCACGGACACCATCGTCATGAGGGCACACCACTTTGTGCATTTCACCCAGGACCAGGACAGCCAGGATGCAAGGGCCATTGGATTTGCCCAGATCTCAGGTTTCCCAAAGGTGCAGGGTGCCATCGACTGCACCCACGTGGTGCTCAGATCTCCATGGCAACAAGCAGCCAACTATGTCAACCGCAAGGGATTCCATTCACTGAATGTGCAGCTGGTGTGTGACCACCACAAACACATCCTCCAAGTCTGACTGGTTTCCCGGGAGTGTCCAAGACTCCTACATTCCCAGTCAGTCACAGATCCCTGATGTCTTCCAGGGTCCACAAAGGCTCCTTGGGACAAGGGCTACCCACAGAGGCCGTGGCTGATGATGCCCGTGTGGCAGCCTCAGACTGCAGCAGAGTGACGCTATAATGTGGCTCATGCTGCAACTCGCAACTTGAAGGAGCAAACCATCGGGATGGTGAAGATGAGGTTCCGGTGCCTGGACCAGTCTGGTAAAGCCTGCAATACAGTCCACAGAGGGTGTCACACATCGTCGTCACTTGCTGCACCCTTTACAACCTGGTGCTGCAACAAGGAGAGGAGCTGGCTGAGGAGGAGATGCAGAAGCTGCATGTCTTCTTTAATGAGGAGGACGTTGATGGGGATGAGGGTGAGGAGTTCCTCGAATGCGACGATAATGGCGATGATGCCATCGCATTAGCCAGACGGTGTGCTCAGGAGGCCCTCATAGCTGCTAGATTTGTAGAGGATGGTGATGATATGCGGTGAGGCCACTCCATAAGTCTTCACATAGCCTCTGTGAATGCCTGACTCCTGTCTAGCTGAGGGCAGCTTGATTGTACTCTGTGAAATATTGTACTCTGGTCATCATTAGATCCAGGTCTCTTTTCTTGAATTCAAATTTGGCTATCTGCCATGTTGTGTTTCAAACCCGGGTCCCAGAGCATTCACCTGGGTCTCTGGATTACCACCACCTCCCCTCTTCTGTGCACTGCACAATTTCACCCCGTAAGAATGGATTGGATGGCTATGGAACACTGACCCTTACAATGGGCCAATGGGTGACAGGGTCCCGGAAGAAGACAGGGTGGCAGCAGTCAGAGTGACCAAAGAGCAACTGGTGACCCAACTGTTTGGACATTGACTTCCTCCTCCTCCACCTTCCCATAGTTCGACCAGCCGAGTGGATCTGCATCAGGAAGTAGGGAACAATCTTGCTATGGACTGATTAGCCAAGCAGGATGAACACCCAAAGAGCAACAGGCAAGATTGAAATGAAAAAAAAATACCTGGAAAAACTCCGGGTCTGGCAGCATCTGCAAAGAAAAGCTTAGTTAACGTTTCAAGTCCGAATGACCCTTCAACAGAACTGTTCTGTTGAAGGTCATTCGGACTCGAAACATTAACTGTGTGCCTCTCCGCAGATGCTGCCAAACCTACTGAGTTTTTCCAGGTATTTTTGTTTTTGTTTTGAAACAAAGAAGGTATCTGAGGACCAAAAGGACTCAAAGTTGAATCTAAGCCGTGATAATTCGGCATTCAGACAGTCAACTCAAAATAGTGAATAGTTTTAAAAATAGTGCAAAAATTTTCAGGTAACAAAACTTTAGAAGTTTTTTTTAACACAACAGAAAATAATTATTCTCTGATAAATGTGTCAACGCCACTGCCTGTTATCTAAGCAACAGCAATGTTAACACGGGGATGAGTTAATCAGCACATTTCCATTTAAATGGCTTTTGAAGGGACAAAATGCGTCACAATAACTTCTCGAATTTCAAACGATTTACATCAATTAACTGGTGAGGGACATGGGCATCAGCTGCAGGAAAACCTGTGGGCTCCTCCTGCAATTTCAAGAGCTTCCTGTGTAACCTCCTCCTGAGGTTGTTCAGTTTCCACCTTTTTAAAGTTGTTTGTTTAAATTTTGCATTTTATTCATATGTCCTTAGTTACCAAGCCACATAGATTTACGTGGACACTCCTAGTTTCACACACACAATGACGTCTTTGTGTCATAATTGGGTGAGGATATTTATCTCTAATTTCCTTTAGAAAAAAATTATAAATCACACCAATTCATCTGGAAGGATGCACCATATGCTTGTTTTTAACATAACCAGCACAGTTTCTGTATTGACGGCTCTACCTCTGCAAGCCAATTTTAATTGCCTAGCTCACAGCTTGTGATTTCTTTAATAACTGGCTTTCTCTCTATCAATACTTTCTCGTTGGCTTAAATGTTCTCTAATAGAACATATGAGCTGAATTTCATGCCAAACATTCATTATTTCTCTTATGTTGCTATTTATATTTATTAATGTGCCCATTTTTGTCACTTGCTTGCCAAATATTTATGTGAACAATGCAATCTATGGAATATGATTTTCTTTCCGTTCATTTTCTGTACTTTCTGTATCCTGTGCATATTCTGGACACCTGAAGTGGATTTAGTTGGGATCCCACCCCCTTTTGTGTTCAACTTGCCTGACAGCACCTCCTGTCTGTAGATTAAGCCGAGCCATTTGGGAATGATGCTCAAGGGTCGCAGGTGCTATTGGGTTTGAATCCCTTTAGGGTTCCTTTGGTTTCAGGATGGAAGGAAAGAACATTTGGGGGATGGAAGAGGAAGCAAACAGACTAAGACACTAATAGTAATGTGGAGGTGGAATAATCTGGGACTGTTAGAGGCAGCTTGCTTCAGGCCAGATGTGGCCGCTGATTTGCCTGGTTTTAATTGACTCTTATTAAAGACCCATCAGTTGTCGGAGCGCTGCCAATGCAAACCAGAATATCTGGGCATTCTTTACAAGCATCGCACCACACTAATCGAATAAAGAGCTTTAGTCCACCAAAGGTGCTGGAAAGTTTTTCACTGGAAAGCTCTGCTTGCTTTCATGGCACATCTTGTAATTTCCATTTCTTACCTAGTGTGTTGACCTAGGTTCCCAGACAATGCAGTTCTAATGCCAAGTATTTTAACAAAGCAGCACTAATGAACTGTTGGGATTGACTAACTTGCAAAATGAAACTTGATTACTCAAAGCTCAACTTGAAACTTGGATTCCAATGTCAGTTTCTGAGAGTGAAAATTAACAGCTGGGTCAAAAGAAAGGGATTATCATTGTATCGGCTGGGTGAATGTCTTGAAGAGCAGTACTGTCCCCACCCCCAGCCCACAATCCTCTGAAACCATCTCAATCTTGACTCACTTCCTGGGATTGGTGTTATTTTGGAAGCAAAGTGGAGGGTCCCAGCAGAATTCCTCCCACCGGTGGAGAATACACCAATCCCCAGCCCCACACTTACAGTGGAGCCATCAACATGGCACCAGAAAAATGGCTGAACAACTAAAGGGGCAGATGTGTCTTGAAGATTGGCACAGCAACTACCTTGTAAGCCTCAGCAGGCAGCGTGGCACACAAAGGAATTGAAATGGGAACATATAAGGAAGGTGAGGAGCCACTACACACTCCCTTCCCTCTGCTGGGGTCTTCAGAGTCATTTACTTGGCCTACCACCAGCATCCACACGGGAGGCCCAGGGATGGGCAGTATAAATTGGGCAGAGATCAGGAAATTCCTCCAGGATTCAACCATGCAGTTAATGTGGGGAAGGTGCAAACAATAACAATCCTAGTGGGGAGGGGTTGGGCAGTGAGGTGATGGTAGGCCTCAAAGCCTGAATTTTCTTTCTTCCTGAACTACTTTCCCAACCAATTTCAAGCAAGATCACAGAGGAGAATTGAGCTCATGATATGGCAGAAGTTTCTCTCGCCTGACATTTGGCGTTATGGGACATACTTATCTGGAGAGTGATATATACCAAAGGTGTTAGCTTATTCTGAATGAGTGATGTGCAAAATGGGCCAATACAATCGCACCATTAAATAACCAACTCATTTTTATTATACATGTGAGTTTACATTGAGAGCCAACTATAGTTGGAAAATAACATTGTTTCTACACAGAAAGATAAAAGTTAAATCTAACATTTGGCTGTTAAATTCAGTTTAAATTATTCTTATGTGGCAGTTTCAATGCAGAACATTGAACCCATGAAGCGAAGAGAATTAACCCACTTAATTTCTGTTCATCTTTTCAATTCTGTTTTACTCTCCTTCATATTCTGTGTGAGGAACTTTTTCATGATTTCAAACCCTAGTGCAAAGGAAATGAGCTAGTGGTGACTGTGGATTTTCTGGCCAGACTGTCTCATGGTCCTGGAGGAAGGCAAGGGAATAAAATAATAGACCTGCAACAAAAATAACTTGTATTTATATAGCACCTTTAATGTAATAAAATGTCCCAAAGTGCTTCATGGGAGCATTTTAAATCAAAATTTGACACTAAGACATGTAAAGCAATATTAGGGCAGATGACCGAAAGCTTGGTCAGAGGTAGGTTTCGAGAAGTATCTTAAAGAAGGGAGAGGCATAGATGTTTAGGGAGGAGATCTAGAGCTTAGGGCCAAGTACCTCAAGTCTGCCGAGGGCAACAAGAGACCCCCGATAGAGGTCAACTTTGCCATGGGCAACAAAAGACCCCAGAACATGAGGTAACTCAAAAGAAGCAAAATGTGCAAAAAGTGAGTGAAGCTACAGGAAAGTGTTCACATCAGATCTGAGCTGGAAGATTTGAAGCTCAAGGTTCAAGCTGAGCATATACCTCTGAAAACCCATGATAAACTGAAGTCTTTAATGAACCAAACTGTTCGAGATCTGAACAAATAAGTTTCAGAGACGACACAAAGGTACCAGGAGGAAATAACAATCCTCAATTCCACAGCTGACAAATCAAAGCAGGAGTTGGGAAAACTCAACCAGATGTACAGCCAGGCAAAGCAACAGGCAGAAAAGGCACACAAAGAAGCGGAAAGACTCCTTGAAGAATCAATATGTAGCCATGGAAAAGCATGATGACCCAAAAAGAATGTTGAATATTACTTCAGAAAAAGCTGTGTTGGAACCATCAGTAGCAACAAAAGGATGCACTAAAACTAAAATTCAGAGTTGGCAAGAGGTCAGCAAGAAAATAAACAGTTGAAAGAACAGTTGATTGTCCTCAAGGTCAAATGCAAAAGGGACATGTAACCGTTCAGCAACATGAAGAAATGAAGACTGCCTTAAGCTGCAGAAGAAACTTCCAGACTCTACTTCAATTACAGGAAAGCTCAAGATGAAACAAACAAGCTTCACAAAGTAAAGAAAAACCTATTGAAAGACCTTCACATGTTACAAGAATTCCTTTGGTCAAAGTTTATTCCTCTGGGAAATTATGAAGAGAAGGAAAATGAACTTATTTATATGATTGAGAAGGAAAATGAATTATATGAACAAACTGAAGAACCAGTTGACAGAGAAGACTCAGCAATGTTCCACAATCCAGGAGGAAGCCAAAAGCTATAAGAAATAGACGGAAGATCTGAAAAAGCAGTTGATTGGAAAAGAGGCATTGAAAGGAAAAGCCATAGAGCTTTCCAAGCTGTGAATGGATAATGAAGCCTTGAGTAGCACAATTACAGAACTGAAACAAGTTAAAACTTTGCTGGAAAAAGACCTGGCCAACAGTGAAGCCAAAACGAAGGACAAGGGCAAAGCTCTGTTGCAGACAGGAAAAGAAAAGAGAGAAATGAGATTGGAAAATGTAAATCTGAAACTAAGGTGCAAGGCACTAGAAGAAGAGAAAGCCAAGCTGACTGAAAAGATACATAAACCTGCAAAAGGGTTTAAAAGTAAAACAGCAAACAAATGTTTGGCTGAAATTGTGAAACAAGTGGAAATGAAGGCTCCACTTGCGAAACGTCTATGCCCAGCAAGAACATGGTGAACACCGTGGAAGAAGAAAATTCAAGCCCACTCTAGGAATGAACAGAGTGAACATTCTCTTCAGAAGGAATGGGACAAACCCATAGTGTCTGAAAAAAGCAGATGAGTTGTTAAAAAAGAGAAACACAACTCAAAGGATCACAAAAAGCGAACCAATGGAGATAGCCAAACACCAGAAACAGAGTGTGCTGCTACCATTCCTCCAGACTGAGATGTGGAAGAACTGTTAAGCCTCAAGGCCATCTAAATTTATAAGGTCAGAGACTTGAGATGGGGGAGCAGGGATAGCAAGTAAAGATTGTATGACAAATAGTTGTACTCTGTTGGAGAGAAAGTTTTTTTTGGAAAGAAAGAGGGATGGTGTATGATGTTGCATGTGCTTGCATACCACTGTAATGTAAAGCTTCTCGGCAGAGCAAGGGTTAGTGTGGGACTGGGGAATAGTACCACCCACAGTATGATGTATAAAGTCACATGGTAATAGACTGAAAGAACAGTCAAGAAAGAACACTCTAGAACCAGCCTGCATGGAGGTAACAGCACCATGCATGACAGTAACCTGAGATCTGTAAATAGTTAAAGGTTAACAATAAAGGGTTCATGTTTAAATATACAAGTCTCAAGATTTCACCATTGATACATCTAAAGAACCCATATTACAACAGCATGGATACATGTTTGAAAGCTTATCTTGAGGTCAAATATGCCACCAATATTCTGAATATCTGGTTCAGCCTCAGACCATTGGCAGGGAGAAGTATAGAGTTTGTGTATAGGGAGCAGAGTTTGAAACAGGGACCAAAACAGTGGCCTTGGTAATCCCAATATTTACTTGGAGAAAATTTCTGCTTATCTAATACTGGATATTGGGCAAAAAGTCTGATAGTTTAGAGACAGTTGAAGGGTCAAAAGAGATGGTGGTGAGGTAGAACTGGGTGCCATCAATGTATATGTGAAAACTAACTCTTTGTTTTCAGCTGGTGTTGTCAAGGAGTAGCATGTAGATGAGAAATAGGAGGGGGCAAGAATAGATCCTTGGGGGACATCAGAGATAACGGTGTGGGAATGGGAAGAGAAGCTATTGCAAGTGACTGTCTTGCTACAATTAGATTAATAAGAATAGACCCAGGTGAGTGCAGTCCCACCCACCATGACCATGGTATGGTCACCTATGTTGAGGGCTGCAGACAGGTTGAATAGGGCAAGGAGAGATAGCTTACCTTTGACACAGTCACATAGGATGTAATTTGTGCCTTTGAGTGCCATTTTGGTACTATAGTATAGATGGAAACCAGATTGTAAGGATTCAACCATGGAATTTTGGGAAAGATGGGCACTGATATTGGAGGTGGCAACACAAGCAAGGATATTGGAGAGGAATGAGAGATTGGAGATGGGGTGGTAGTTGGCATGGATGGAGGGGTGGCAAAATGAGATTTTATAAGTTGATAAACAATTTTCAGTTGATTGCAGTGAAATCACTTCATATCACAGTTTTAAAAGGTGTTATTTTAGCATAAGTCAGCGTTGTTTAATGGGAAAAGAATTGACATGACGACATGCAGTTTCAGCTGCAATTTCATTTCACAAGGTGACTTAAACCATTTTTTATATTCTGCTAAATAATTGCACTAAATGTAACTATAATAAACATGGAAATTATTGTCACCTACTCACAGATATCTTTATTCTTGCAGGTTACCTTCAAAAGCTCCAGGCAGTAAAAAATTCAATCCATCTCTATAGTGAAGTCACCAAACACCATGCTATCAAATTCAGTGAAGTAATATAGCTATTTAAACTAAAGAGGCCCTCAGAATATCTGAAGAGAAAATAATGAAGACAGCCTGCATAGCAACAGTGTTACTCATTTGCCTGGACTTCAATCAAACTCCTTCATGGCCTAATTTTACTATTTATAACTCTGATTTTAAACAGAGCTAAACCTGACATCACAGGCTCTCAGTTCACATAGCAGTAGAAATAATGGGATAAGAATATTGACAACCATCTGGTCAACACCTGGAAAATCTACTCAAAAATAACTACTGAAATGCAAAAGCCATATTTCAAACAAGAAGAGAAGATATTTATCTTACTGGGAGACATTCTCAGCACAGCTAGTTGATCTTGAAGGTGAATCACAGATCTGTTTAAAATGTGGACCTTTTGAGTCTTTTTATATGCAATTCATGATCCATGTTATAATCTGTAAAAAGATATTTGTTCCCTCCCACTTTTAATATTTTCCCCTAGCGTTTAAGTGACATCCAAAGTCAAGAAGGTGGGGAAGTGACCTTTTCTTTGGAAGTAAAATTCTGAACTGGAAATGCTGGAAACAGGAATCAAGAATGACCTTATCTAAGCCAATTTAATAACTTGACTGACATTCAGAGTCATTGAGAACTTACTGTGGGGAAATCAATCTCCTTGTCCAGTTGGTGGCACCAACTGAATTTGAGTTCCCTGCAACTTTAGGCGAGGTCACCTTCTAGTCTCCTTTACTGGCGAGTTTTAACTGGAGAGCAAGGGGATGAAAAACACAATAGAAATGTGGAATTAGACGATTAGTAAATTCCTAGCAATAGAAAACCTGAGGCTCTGACTGTGTTGTGACCTTCTTCAGTTAAATCATGTGAAACCCGATAGGAGCAACATTCTCATAAGCGGCCAATTATACTCAGTGTTGAGAATAATTTTGATTGACACAGGCTATTGCTAAATTTCAACCTCTCAGAAAGCAAGTTGATGGATTATAAACATTTCCTTAGTTCTGAATGCTTTATAAATATTTAGTGTTTTGATGTAAATTTTAGCAAACTGTTGCATTCCTTCTGACCAACTCTGAGATCTTTAAAAATGTTAAATTAGCTAAATGACAAATTGTCACCTCAGCAACGAAACCAGCCAAGTCTTTCACTCAAATATAAAATGTGCAAACATTTGCAAGACCCAATTAACATTTATTTCCATAACATTGGCAGAACAGCATTCAATTGACTGAGTCTCAAAAGACATTTTCCCTTTGGTCTTTGCTGCATCATTGGTCTATATTTTCTGGATACATACACACGTCACACATCACTCTTTTTGGTATATTAAAACTACTGGCCTTACTTTGACTTGTTGAATTTGAGTGTTAATGCAAGTATCTCCGACAAAAGAGAATCTAACCCTCGCCCCTTGACATTCAATGGCATTACCATCACTGAATCCCCCACTATCAAAGTCCTGGGTGTTACCTTTGACCAGAAACTGACTAGCCATATAAATACTGAGCCTATCCACCATCTACAGGGCACAAGTCAGGAGTGTGATGGAATACTCCCCACTTGCCTGGATGAGTGCAGCTCCCACAACACTCAAGAAGCTTGATACCATCCAGGAGAAAGCAGCCCGCTTGATTGGCACCCCATCCACAAACATTCACTCCCTCTACCACTGACACACAGCGGCAGCAGTGTGTACCATCTACAAGATGCGCTGCAGTAACTCACCAACACTCCATAGGTAGCACCTTCCGAATCCTTGACCTCTACCACCTGGAAGGACAAGGGCAGCAGACACATGGGAGCACCAGCACTTGCAAGTTTCCCTCCAAGCCACTCACCATCCTGACTTGGAAATATATCTCCATTCCTTCACTGTCACTGGGTCAAAGCCCTGGAACTGCCCCCACTAACAGCACTGTGGGTGTACCTGGATAATATGGACTGCATGGGGTGAATTTTATGGTGGCGAGGGGGTGGGGGTGCATATTGTTCACTCCTCCCCGCCACCATAGGAAGGTCGGCTAGCAGCTTGCGGTGAGGGGTGGGAGATCAGGATCTAGAGGTTGGGTGGGTACCATCTTTGGGGGGAGCCCCCTCTGGGCACAGGGGACCTTCCCCACAAGGACGTACCCCCCTTTCTTCCTGCCTCAAGTTGGGAAAGTAGCGAGCTAGCCACTTACCTTCTGCCTTACCCCATCCAGCGTATTATGATAGTGGAGTTGGAAAGAAGGCCTTACGTGGCCTTTAGTTGGGAAATGAAAGGCCTCAACAGGTCCAAAGGCAGGTGTGCAGGCTGATGCTCTACCTGCCCCTTGTAATATGGGGGAACAGATCAGGGGTGGCTGGAAAGGTGGGTGGGCTAATCACGTGCTTTATTTGAATGCCTACCCCGCACCCACCCCCATATCTGCCCCCACACCTTCAAATATGCTGGTGGGGTGGGGGGTTAAATGCATTCCCATGTCACAGCCACCTCACACCATGGGGCTGAATCTTCTGGTCAGTGTGTGGGAGTGGGCCCGACACACTGATGTGTAAAATGACCCGCGATGACGGTGGGTGTGTGTCCTGACATCACCGCGTGTCGTCTCGATATTTCGTTCAGAGGGCGTGTGCTGGAGGCGGTTGCTCACCCACCGAAATGTCAACGGCCTATTAAGGTCATTAAGGAAGTAATTAACGTAGTTAAGAAAGCAGCCTTTCCAACCTCAAGGCTGGCGGGGGGGGGGGCGGCGGGGGGGGCTAAAGGCCCAGACAGCCTTCACGATTTTCAGCAAACCTTATCCACAGGCGGGATGAGGTTTCCTGAAGCTTCTATAAAATAAATACATAAATTTTCCCACCTTCACAAACATGTCCCAACTCATGTGACCTGAGGGGACATGTTTGAATACATTTTTAAATCTATTCTTTATTCATTTTCATAACCATTCAATGTCCCTGAGGCAGCTCCGTGCCGCAGGGAGATTTCTGCGCTCTTCCACGCACATGCACAGGCCCCGAGTCTTGCTCCTCCCCCTGCCCGCACAGCTAGCGCTGAGTGCTTACCGCCCGCACATTACACTGGGCAATCCGCGTAAAATTGGCAGCTCGCAGCCAATCATGGGTGGCGATCAGCTCCGCACCTGCCCCGCCCACTCCCACCCTGTCACCAAGCCTTTGGAAAAACCCAGGCCCATGTATAAACTGTAGTTTCCAGCTGTACATCACACAGGAAGATGCTGCAAATGTATTTTGATGCTGGGTTGTTATATGTTTGATAGATTATAAACTTTTACTGTTTAAATGACTATATTTTAAAAAGTAATAAAGTACCCAAGCCGCACAGACTGCACCATATTTAAAATGCAGCTGTGTGCACCCTTCCCAATGTTTGCAGCCCAGGACTGCTCCGGTGAAGACCTGGCCCTGAAAGCCAAGGAGAGTGCAGCCCCCTGATTCAGTGACGCATCCCTGGGATACCTTCTGGACACCCTGGAGGCCCACCACGATGTCTTCTACCCCCACTCTGGCTGCAGAAGGCCCATCAGCCTCACCACTGTGGCAGAGGTGGTCAGGGTTAGTGCTGCACACAGGAGGTTGGCCATTCAGTGCAGAAAAGAGATGAATATTCTCATCCAAGGCACATGGGCAAGTCAACCATCTCATCAACCTCAACTCACCCACTCACAAGCCCATCACTCATTCTCTGGCATCTCACTCACTGCCAGCACAAGGGACATCACTCACACAACCCCTCACCTCTCCATCTGGCCTCACCTCCTTTGGAGATAATCTGCTCATCCTGACAATGTCTCCACTCAGCACATACCTGGCACTCTTCTCATTTGACCCGGCATGCTGCTTGCTCACACTCTCTCCATCTGTCTTTGTGCGTGATCTTGTCCTGCATAATCAGTGGGAGAGGCCCCAGGCCGGGGGTGGAATGCCGGACATCAAAGTCCTCACTCCATTCGAGAATCACGTGTCGGAGCTGGCCAGAGGGGACATCGACTGTTCCTGCAGTGATGGGGAGGTCGGCGATGAACACCCACATGAGGATCCTGCACCACATCATCCCTCTCTCAACGCTGCTCTGAGTCCCTGCTCTGTCTTCAAAGCAGCTGTCGAGCACTAATAATCCCTAGATTTTCTCCTTGGCACATCTGACACGTCGCCCTCAGGCAACTTTGACCCCGACCCCAGCGCCAAGAGCACATTGAATGAGGACCCTGAGGGCAGCACCCTTGAAGACCCATCACGGCCCTCACCCACACCCTCCACCAGAGCAGTGACACACACCTCAGTGGGACCTAGATGTAAAGCAGTCTCAGGATCACAATCTGGTGAGCACAGCAAATAATCTGTCCCACAGCAGGCAGAGGCAGGGACACCCTTGGTCACCAGCACTTGGAGGACTGCTGGAAGCAAGGAATCTGCTGAGCCCGAGTCAGATGATGAGCCTCTGGACTCAGTCCTCAATCAGTTGGTGGAGCTGCAAAGACAATCCCGGGAATATCAGGAAGGGATGTCTGGGGCATTCCTCATATTGCAAAGGACAATGGAGGAGTCCGTCCACCTTGAGCACAGGGTGATAGTGCCAGCATTGCCGGTGCATTGAGGTCATCACTGGTAGGATGATGGCTGTCATGGAGACCTTGGTCCAGGACACTGGTCCTGCAATGCTGCATGGGTTGAACTCCATCACTGACACCATCGTTGGTCTCCAACAGTGTCAAGGCGAGAGGGGTGTGGAGCAGCTCAATCTCACTCCAGCTTCCCCTTCTCAAGGAGGCAGCCAATGGCCCTCAGGCACTCATAGGGAGGAGGACCAGAGCTCGAAACCCTGGGTTCATCCACCCAGATGACTCCGGGAATGTCCAGCTGATCCAAATCCCCTCTTCCTATGACTCCTGCAGTTCCAGCTCCACAGGGCGAAGGGAATGCAGCTGACCTACTGTAGGACACCCAAAGCAAGCTGGGTCCTTCCTAGTCTTGGCCCATTAGAGGATGCACGACAAAATCATCACAGACCTGGCGTCGAAGGCTGCCTCTGCCCTCTTCTGTGCAGATGGTGTCCGTGACCTCCTGGATACACTTGTGGGTGGAGGCTTCACAGATCCCACACAGGTCACCTGTGGAGCCCTGGAAGGAGCCACTGGCATAAGAATTGAATGTCATGGTCACTTTCACAGCCACTGGCCATGGATGCCAAGTCCCCATGGTACCAAATCCTGCAGCAGGTGGCATATGTGCCTGACCAGTTCTCTAGACGTGCAGTCTTTGGTGACACTGGTTCTCAGTCATCTGAAGGGATAAGTGCTGTTTGTAGATCCTGTTTGTAGTGAAGCACCTCTGAGCGACGGCTCGCTGTAGATCTTCAGCTGCGTGTACAGCAGGCTCAGCCAGCCCTTCATCTTGAGGGAGGTGCTCCTCCCTTTGCTAAGCCAGTCACCTTCGTCGCTCTCTCCTTCTTCTCTGCTCCCTGTCTGTCATGAGGCAAATCACCAGGCACCATGATCCTGATGTTCTCCTCCAGCAGGATCACAAAGAGAGATGCGTGGGCTAGCTTATGTCTCCTACGAACCTCTCTTAGTTAAGCGTGAAGGCCCCTTCACACATGCAGGAGAGTGCTGGCCACCACTTGGATGGCCAGTTTGTGCAGAGTGCTCATTGGCTGTCCGTAACCCCGCTCCTCCTTCCCAAGCTCCACCTGACCGATTGGCAGCAGCTTTGCCCATTGGACTGCAGGCTGTGCTCACAGGCATTCTCCTAACCCACACTGCAAGGCTGCACTGTTAGCTTCAACCATGGGGGAGACTGGTCCAAACCGGGATGCTGACATTGCCAGGGGCTGTGAGCATCTCCACCAGTGACTGCTCCATGTCCACCTTTCACAAGGGGTTTCTACAACTTGCCCAGTCGGCCAATTGTTCTGCTGCCCCCTAAAACACACATTAATTTACAGTCTGTGCCCGAGGGGTGTAAAGTTCTGGGGCATTTGGTGGCCCATTTATCCTTTTGCTTTACTTGAATGGGCAGAAAGCTTCAGAGACCCGACCCGACTCCCAGTTTGTCAATGGAGCCGCTGCTGAACAGTCTCAGCTGCGGAAGAATATTCATCTTTGACAAGCTTTTCCTCACCACCCCCCCACCAACCCACCCCCACCCCCACCTCCACCCCCACCCCCACCTCCACCCCCACCCCCACCCCCACCTCCACCCCCACCCAGCTCCCCCACCACCACCCCCACCCCCACCTCCACCTCCACCCCCACCCCCACCCCCACCCCCACCCCCACCTCCACCCCCACCCCCACCACCACCCCCACCCCGCTCCCCCACCCCCACCGTCACCCTGGCATGTGCCATGTGCTCATGTACTTCCTTCAGTCTGTGCTGCCTTGCCCCCCACGCCCACCCCCCCCACCACCCACAGCGGCCTGACCCACACTGGAGCCCTTGTCCTGGCACCACACTGAAAACCAGCCGGAGAGAAGCAACTTGCCTGTGGCCCCCCACGAGTGCACATCGCCTCTCCCTTGGTGTCCTACGGGCGGTGCCTGTGAGGCCTGTGTAAGGTTGTGTGCACTCACCTCCGAGTTCAGCTCGCCAGGTGCAGGCTGTTTAAAGGCAGTTGTGAAGGGCACCGTTCTGAAGCCAGGCCGACGTGGGAGGTAAGTTGGAAGTGGGGAGATGATTCCAGTGAGCAGGGGTCATAATGAGATGGGGAAGTATTGAAATTAGGTTCCCAACATGTGGCGGTGGGAAATGTGGCCCACCATTGACAGGAGGAGCAGACGATCGCAAACTTGGTTCACGATGGTGTCAAACTGATTTTGGTCTTTTTGCCATATTGACTGCTCATGCCCACCATGATGCGTCTGCCAATGGGACTGGACAATTCTGTCCAAAGTGTACCTGTCTGCCCCTCTAACTCTAACCCTAATCCTAATGCTGTAGCATATGATAATCCATCACTTGGACCTTAACCCCTTTCCAGTATAAGTCACAAGTTGGTAATACTATCATTTCAATAGCTCTATTGACATTCAGTGAGGGCAGATTTTATGAATCTATGGAAAAGGCTGGGCTTGAACTTATGATCTTGCGTCAAATTCATCAGTGTTGATCTGTATCTCGGCTTGCAATTATCTGAGAAGTATTGCTTTCCATAACACTGTCATCACTCTCTTTGATGTCAAGGTAAGAATTGTTGGACAGAAACTGCCAAAGTTTATCTTCCTACCATTCTGGTTGTGACATGATAGTGCAATAATGGAATTGTTACTAATCATGACATTTGACCTTTATCAATTTATTTGCCGCATGGTGAGACATGGCTGGGGGAAAACCGAGTGGAAACTATAGGTCTAAAGTCACATGTTCCTCCCAAATGTGCTTCATCTTCGATATATCATAAACCAAATTACTCACTGCACCCCAAAGCATGTTTTGAAAGTAATCGAGATAATGTGTTATTGAATGAATCAACACTATCTAATTCTACCATCACTAGAGGAGCCAGCTGATGTGTGTAAAAATTCACCAGTACAGCTTTGTAAGGCTCCAGCATGTCTATGCTCAGATCTCAAATGGTCATTCAGTAAATACTTCAAGCTAATTTATTATGTGTCAAGGGCCACAAGATACCCAGCAGTTGGGGGTAGGTTTACACTGTAATAGTTGTGAGGATGGCGATGTGATGTACTGTTCTTTAACCTATCATGTGACTATGAAGAGTTTTGATTTGAAATGGGAAAAAAAAAAATTTTGTTTCTGGTCATGAATTGAGAAAGAATTTGGTTCTACAACAACGTGTGGTGAGGTGAAGCTTCACCACTCCCTTTGGCCCTGGAAGACTAGCGCTTCTGTCGTTCACTCTCTCCTGTCTTTCATCCTATCACAGACCTTCCTTTTTTCCTAGTTTGTCCCACCGCCCCCTCGCTCAAAACCTATTCTTTGTTGTATGTTTCCCAGCCCTAATGAAAGGTCACAGACCTAAAATATTAACTCTGTTTGTCTCTCCACAGATGCTGCCTGACCTTCTGAGCATTTCCAGCATTTTCTGCTTTTATTTCTGCAATGCTATATTTGTTTCCTGAAGCCAATAAGACATGTGAGAGCCAAACTGACTTCTAGGCTTTGGGTTTGCTCATGTCAGAATAATACACCAGCACTAAGGAGGCTGCTACTTTGGTCCATTTTAATATGAAACATAGTACATATTTTAAGAAAAAAAAATTGGTTTGCCTTGGCTGAATTTTTCACCATGTGTTAGAATCTGCTTGAAATAATACATGGAAAGCTGAAACATTATGTTTTAGCTGGTCCACATTCTAAGAAAACACACAATGTTTCAGAGCAATGTTTTTGTTGAAGAAGAGCCTCAGTAAATGCTGTTGGGTGCTAACAATCCATTAAATTACATCTCTATCGAGACTGCACTTGGTATCGTTGCTACCCAACCTCCATCTAGGGTCAGATATTTAATTTTCAAGGTGGATTACTTGCTCTTGGAAGTCTGTGGAAAGATGTCTGTTGTGGGTCAGGAAAATCCAGGCAGGATGTGACAGAATTGTTCTGCATTCTGCTTAACAAGCATCTCCTTCGGATCTGGCATGGGAATTATCTCCACCATGTGCCAATGGGCTGCCAATAGATGCACCCAGTCAACATAGCCAGCTATTGTGAAGGGTCACACGGACTCAAAATGTTAATTGTGTCCCTCTCCGCAGATGCTGTCAGACATGCTGAGTTTTTCCAGGTATTTTTGTTTTTGTTTCAGATTTCCAGCATCTGCAGTATTTTGCTTTTAGCTAGCTATTTAACCTGCTGCTAGTCAGTGGAATAGGAGCATAACAAAGCTCAGTGTTAGTGCTGTGTTGTATTTCTCTAACTTTTGGAGTGAATTAGCATGTGGTTGTGTTATCTTTAAGGGATATTTATTCACAAAAATACATTTCAGCATTTTCCTTATGATCTATTAGGATTTAACTCAAAAAAACTACTATTAATATAAAATAGAGAGGCCCGTGAATTGTACATGCCTCAAAGTAATAAGTTAAAACCCTTGTATTTATCGGCATACGTCATTGTGCTCCACAGGCAGTGACGCTCTCTTGAAGTGCCGTTGCTATTGTAATATGGGGAATCGGCTACGAGATGGATGACCAAATAAACATTCATAGTGATGTAGGCTGAGGGACAAATCATGGCCAGGACACCAGGGGAACTCCCTTGCCATTCTTCAATAGTTCCATGGAATCTTTTACATCCACCTTTTTATGTCTCAAGGTTGGGATAATGAGTTTAGTTGCTTGATCTTCGCTTTCCTGTTTCAAGAGGTAGCGCATTGGACTATAAATCGTAAAAAATGATAATGCAATCTGATGATTTATTTTAAAGTACGATATTTTTAGATGTTTAAACAATCCTCACTATCTCTCAGTGCCAACTAGAAAGGAAGGATATTGGTGCAACTTAGAGACTATTTTGCTCTTCTTGAAGAAAATATAACAATTGAACTGGGACTTGGTGCCAAGTTTAACAAACCATTAGCATTGGGTGTTATGCAATTTGTGTTGCTTAATTGCAACTCCTGTTTGAAAACCAGTTCCTTTCCTTGACTCTGTCGCTAGGCAATAATGTGCTTCAAACAAAACAGTCATCAAAAACTTTAAATGTCTGCACATTTTTCATTACCTTAGTCTGAAAGAGTCACAATGAGTGTTCAAGCTCTGATGAATCTCAAAAGTTTTACAGCAACATATAAGATGCAAAAACATGGAGTTCTTTTATATTCTTTCATAGGATGTGGGCATCGCTGCCTAGGCCAGCATTTATTGCCCATTCCTAATTGCCCTTGTGAAGATGGCGGTGAGTCACCTTATTGAGCTGCTGCAGTCCAAGTGGTATAGGTGAACCCACAGTTAGGAAGGGAGTTCCAGGATTTTGATCTAGCAGCAGTGACAGGACTGCTATATTGTTCTAAGTCAGGATGGTGTGTGGTCTGGAGGGGAACCTGCAGCTGGATGTGTTCGCATGATACTTCTAGGTGGTCGTGGTTGCGGGTTTGGAAGGTGCTATCTGAGGAGCCTTGGTGAGTCGCTGCAATGCATCTTGTAGGTGATACACACACTGCTGCTACTGTGCGTTGGTGGTAGAGGGAGTGAATGCTGAAGTTGGTGGATGGGATGCCAATCAAGCCGGCTGCTTTGTCCTGGACTGTCAAGCTTCTTGAGTGTTATTGGAGCTGCGCTCATCCAGGCAATTGGAGAGTATTTCATCACTGTCTCAACTTGTGCCTTGTAAATGATGGACAGGCTTTGGGAAGCAGGAGGTGAGTTACTGGTACAGAAGGTAAAGGCGCACAGGATCAGAGGTGAGCTGGCAGGATGGATACAGAATTGGCTTGGTCATAGAAGACAGAGGGTAGCAGTGGAAGGGTGCTTTTCTGAATGGAGAGCTGTGACTAGTGGAGTTCCACAGGGATCAGTGCTGGGACCTTTGCTGTTTGTAGTATACATAAATGATTTGGAGGAAAATGTAACTGGGCTAATTAGTAAGTTTGCAGATGACACCAAGGTTGGAGGAGTTGCAGATAGTGAAGAGGATTGTCAAAGGATACAACGGGATATAGATCGGTTGGAGACTTGGGCGGAGAAATAGCAGATGGAGTTTAATCCGGACAAGTGTGAGGTAATGCA
Organism: Carcharodon carcharias; assembly: GCF_017639515.1. Lineage (NCBI taxonomy): Eukaryota > Metazoa > Chordata > Chondrichthyes > Lamniformes > Lamnidae > Carcharodon > Carcharodon carcharias. The sequence goes on along the minus strand of NC_054474.1, from coordinate 178,135,483 downwards.
TTTTGGAAGGTCTAATACAGGCAGGAATTACACAGTAAATGGCAGAACCCTTAAGTGCATCGACGGGTAGAGGGATCTGGGTGTACAGGTTCACAGGTCACTGAAAGTGGCAACACAGGTGGATAGGGTAGTCTGGAAGGCATATGGCATGCTTGCCTTCATTGGCAGGGGTGTTGAGTATAAAAGCTGGGAAGTCATGCTGCAGCTGTATAGAACCTTGGTTAGGCCACACTTGGAATATTGCATGCAATTCAGAAGGATATGGAGGCATTGGATAGGCTGCAGAGGAGGTTTACCAGGATGCTGCCAGGTCTGGAGGTTATTAGCTATGAGGAGAGGTTGGAGAAACTCGGATTGTTCTCACTAGAGTGACAGAGATTGAAGGGTGACTTGATAGAAGTTTACAAAATTATGAGTGGCATGGACAGAGTAGATAGTCAGAAGCTTTTTCCCAGAGTGGGAGAGTCAATTACTAGGAGACATAGATTTAAGGTGAGAGGAGAAAACTATAAAGGTGATGTGCGGGGCAAGTTTTTTACGCAGAGGGTAGTGAGTGTCTGGAATTCACTGCCAGAGGAGGTGGTGGAAGCAGGTACGATAGTGGTGTTTAAGAGGCAGCTTGACAAATACATGAATAGGATGGGAATAGAAGGATACAGACCCCGGAGGTGCAAAATGTTTTAGTTTGACAGGCAATATGATCAGCGCAGACTTGGAGGGCCGAAGGGCCTGTTCCTGGGCTGTACTTTTCTTTGTTCTTTGTTCTTTGTTCTTTGTACTTTTTACAGGATTCCTAGCCTCTGACCTAGTCTTGTAGCCACAGTATTTACATGGCTAGTCCAGTTCAGTTTCTGGTCAATGGTGACCCCAGGATGCTGATAATGGGGGATTCGGTGATGCTAATGCCATTGAATGTCAAGGCATGATGGTTAGATTCTCTCTTGTTAGAGATGGTCATTGCCTGGCACTCATGTGGCATGAATGTCACTTGTCACTTATCAGCATAAGGCTAAATGTTGTCCAGGTCATATAGCATATAGACATGGACTGCTTCAATACCTGGGAAGTCGAGAATGGTGCTGAAAATTATGCAATCAGCAGTGAACATCTCCACTTCTGACCTTATGATGGAGGGAAGGTCATTGATAAAGCATCTGAAGATGGTTGGGCTGAGGACACTACCCAGAGGAACTCCTGCAGTGCTGTGACAGGACTGAAATAATTGGCCTCCAACAACCACAGCCAACTTCCTTTGTACTAGGTATGACTCCATCCCTCCCCTAATTGGCTCCAATTTTTCTAGGGCTCCTTGATGCCACACTCAGTCAAATGCTGTTTGATGTCAACAGCACTCTCACCTCACCTCTTGAGTTCAGCTCTTTGTTAGGACCAAGGCTGTAATGAGATCAGGAGCTGAGTGGCCCTGTAGAATCCAAATGAGGTCATTAGCAGGTTGTTGCTCAGTAGGTGCTGATTGATAGCACTGTTGATGACACCTTCTATCACTTTGCTGATGATCAAGAGGAGACTGATGGGATGATAATTAGCTGAGTTGGATTTGCCCCTTTTTTTTGAACAGGGCATATCTGAGTAATTTTCCACATTGTTGGGTAGATGCCAGTGTTGTAACTGTACTGGAACAGCTTGGCTAGGGGCACGGCTAGTTCTGGAGCACAAGTCTTCAGTACTATTTTCGTAATGTTGTCAAGGCCCATAGCCTTTGAAGTATCCAATGCCTTCAGCTATTTCTTGATATCACGTGGAGTGAATCAAATTGGCTGAAGACTGGCAACTGTGAAACTGGGGACCTCAGTTGGAGGCTGAGATGGATCATCACTCGTCACTTCTGGGTGAAGATGGTTGAAAATGCTTCAACCTTGTTTTTTGCACTGATGTGTTGGGCTCCCTCATTATTGAGGTTGGGGATATTGTGGAGTCTCCTCCTCCAGTTAGTTGCTTAGTTGTCCTCCACCATTCATGATGGATGTGGCAGCACTGGAGATCTTAGATCTGATCTGTTGGTTGTGGGATCGCTTAGCTCTGTCTATCACTTGCTGCTTATGCTGTTTGGCATGCAAGTAGTCCTGTGTTATAGCTTCACCAGGTTGACACCTCACCTTTAGATATACCTGGTGCTGCTTCTGGCATGCCCTCCTGTACTCTTTATTGAACCAGAGTTGATCCCTGGCTTGATGGTAATAATAGATATGCTGGCCATGAGGTTACAGATTGTGGTTGAAAACAATTCTGCTGCTGCTGATGGCCCACAATGACTCATGGATGGCCAGTTTTGAGTTGCTGGATCTGTTTGAAATCTATTCAGTTTAGCACGGTGGTAGTGCCACACAACACAATGAAGATGGGACTTCGTCTCAACATGGACTCTGCTGTGGTCACTCCTGCTGCTACTGTTATGGACAGATGCATCTGCAACAGGTAGATTGGCGAGGATGAGATCAAATAGGTTTTTCCCTCTTGTTGGTTCCCTCATCATCTGCCACCAACGCACTATAGTCCTTTAGGACTCGGCCAGCTCAGTCAGTAGTGCTGCTACCGAGCCACTCTTGGTGAGTCCCCCAACCCAGAGTACATTATCTGCCCTTACCACCCTCAGTAGTTCCATTGAGTGGTGTTCAACATGGAAGAGCACTAATTCACAAGCTGAGGGGTGGGGGTAGAGTGGAGGTGTGGGGATGGTGGGATTAGCAGTAGGTGGTAATCAGCAGGATTATCCCATGTTTGACTTAATGCCATAAGACTTCATGGGGTCTAGAGTCAATGCTGGGGACTCCCAGCAAACTTCCTCTCAACTCTATATTAATGTGCCGCTGCCTCTGGTGTGTCTGTCCTGTCAGTGGGACAGGACATTCCCAGGGATGGTGAAGCTGTGTCTGGGACATTGTCTGTAAGGTATGGTTCTGTGAGGCTGTTGCTTGACAAGTCTGTGGGACAGCTCTCTCAATTTTAGTACAAGATGTTAGTGAGGTGGATTTGCAAGGTCAGTAGGGCTGGGTATATCATTGTCTTTTACAGTACCTAGGTTGATGCCGGGTGGTCTGTCCGGTTTCATTCCTTATTGACTTTGCTGTAGCAGTTTTATACAACTGAGTGGCTTGCTAGGCAATTTCAAAGGGCATTTAAGAGTCAACCACATTGCTCTGGGTCTGGAGTTACATGTAGGCCAGACCAGTTAAGGATGGCAGATTTCCTTCCCTAAAGGGCACAAATGAACCAGGTGGGTTTTTATGACAATCGACAATGGTTTCATGGTCACCATTACTGAGACTAGCTTTATATTCCACAATTAGTTCTTGAATTCAAATTCCCCCTTCTGCTTTAGTGAACCCATGTCCGCAGCACATTAGCATGGACCTCTGGATTACTAGTCCGGTGACATTACCACAATGCCACCACTTCCCCAGTGAGTGCAAAAATGCTTTTAACAGTCTCGAGATGGGTAAGCCTAGAAACAATGTATTTTCCTTACCTGGTTAAAATCCTCTCCAAAGAGCCCAAGGAACTATGAGGAGAAGATGGTTACTCCTTACTCCCCCACATCTTTGATTGTTGCAGATAATTATTACCCAGTAAACCTCAAAGTGTGGTCAAACATAATTTAATTTGGGTGTGGTTTCAACTAGGGAGGGTCTTGCTTACTATTTGTTCTACATTCATTCTGGTTCTTCTTGATTTCTTTTTATAATTGCAGTTTCCATGCCATTTCACCACACCAGTGCATTTTGTTTGATCCATAGCTGGAGCTTTTTTCAAGGTCGTTTATGTATCTGCCTGTCTCAGTGGTAGTACTCATACCTCTAAAATTTGTTGATTCAAAACCCATGACAAGGGTTAAACATACCCTTTTGGAGGAGACATTAAACCAAGGCTCCTCTCAGGTGGATGTAAAAGATCACATGGCATTCTTTGAAGAAGAGCAGGTGAGTTCTCCCTTACCAATAGCTGTGTGCCAACAAACATTATCAAAACCAGATTTAACAGTTCATTTATCTTATTACTGTTTGCTGGATCTTGCTGTGCACACATTGGCTACACACTTGCCTGAACAACAATCATGCCTACACTTCAAAAGTAATTAATTGGGTGTGGAGTACTTTGGGACAATCGGAGGATGTGAACAATCCTTTATAAACACGCGTTCTCTCTTTCCTTTTTGGCATAAGTAAGAAAATAACATTAATAGTCACTTGGTAGCATAGAACTTGAATATTGCTGAAAAAAGAGATGCTGTCCTCCATTTCATCTTGCGCTTGTCAGGACAGATTTGCAAGAATCCTAAATTTCAAATCTCATATCCATGCACCGTGCCTTCTTCAACTAAACAAAAGCTTGGGGGACATCCATTCCCTGGCACATTCCACATGGCAATGCCTTGACCAGTTTAGAGTTGACCTGCCTGGTTTGAGTTTAAACAAAAGCTTGGCAGTAAACTGTTTCTTGGTGCATTCTCTGTGCAATGCCTCTACTCATCAGAGTCCACTTGCCAACCAATCAGCACCTTCTTCTTATACAGTATAAATTGTTGTCCCCTTTAAGATTTGATATTCTTGTACATCTGTCCTGATGAGTGCAAGGTGAATAGCTTCAACAGCATGTGTCTTTTTTCAAAATAGCATCAGGCAAATCTTTTTTATCTTCGGCAGATAATTAGAGTATTGTATTTTCTGCAGTGCAAATATTTGCAAGTAAAATGTTTCTTTTAAGATTTTTTGGAGAGGTTATCAATAGTTTAGTGACTTCTTTCACATATTTCTACTTATAAATTTTCATTTAACAACTTCACACAGAATATCTCTTTGTTACACCAGCTTTACCTTTATTCCTTCCATTTCTTAAAGTCAATTGCCAGGCTGGCCGAATCCCAAAGGGAAACTTGGCCAAGCTATCACAACGATTTGTATTATTATTACAAGAAGGTATGTGCACTAAAGTCAGAAGTAAAGATTCCGCTACCACTTTTGGAGATTTTAAGTATTAAATTAAAACATTTATTAACAAAAGGAAAGAAAACTTAACCACACAAAATTATAGTTACACCGTTAAATTTAATCTTATAACATTTCTCAAAAGACTTCCACCCAGCTAGACTCCCAAATAAACACTCTTCTCCAGACAACAGTCCAAATAGATTCTTAACCTATAAAACATCCAGTAATATTACCACAAGTCACCCACTCTTGCTATAAGGAAGGTATTTCATAGCTTCCCTCTTCCTTTTGCTCGACAATGGAATTCCGAGGCTTTTAACAAAACCTAACTTTCTGGTGCAAGCACTTCTCTGGGGTGAATAGATGCTGTTTATCATAAGTCTGTCTTTGCATAGCCCATCTTTCAAGATCTCACATGACCACTCCCATACAGCTTTTAATCTTTCCTTAAATACCTTTTCTTCTTTTTGATCTTTAAAACCCATTGTTTTAAACTTTCTTTGGAAGTTACCTTTTCCAGAATATAAAAATCTTTCATGTTGTCATTATGGCCAGCCCTTTTGGGAAAAATAAACTTAACAACTTTGCCTTACTCATTTATGAATTTTGCCAGTTGTAAAACTTCCAGTCATGTCTCTTTGAAATTCAAACCTCTCAACCTATCTACAAATGCAAATATTAGCTCATCCGTTTCCATTTCAAAATGCCTGTTTTTATACCTAATCCCTTTGTTGATTTAAACCTTGCAGTCTGACTGCCTTCAGTTTAATTAAAATAGCCACGCACACACGACACCCTGCTTCAGTACCCCACAGTAATATTAGGAAAAAAATGTAGTTTCCCTTATACTAATATGTTCTTAGTCCAAATTGTCACCTTATCTCCCTGACATACCTCAAATGAGTTTACCAGCAGTGCTGACATCTATGTTGACTCTGATTTGGACTTCTTTCTCTCTTGTCCTTGAAAGTTATCAAATAAGTTATCAGTGTTTACCACAACTCCCATTGGAGATTATTCCCACATTACTTATATTTCAGGTTTTTAAATTTAATTTGATCTTGGGATATAAGTGATACTAGGATAGTTGCACTTATTGTCCATCCCTATTTGCAAGGCTGTGGAATGTTCAACAGAGTTAGTGATTGAAGCAGAGATTGAGCCATCCTTTAAGAACAGGTTAGGAAAGGGGTGAAAGAGATATGGGAAAGTGTGAGCTTATTGGTTAAAGCTACTCATCATGTGGATGATATATACTCTCCAGCTTGTTTCCTTGTTGGGATTTTTATGTAGATGATGAGAAATCTTCAGTTAGACTTTTGTGAACAAAAGAAAGACTGATGCCAAACTTAACTTCATTGCTATTTTTTGTAGCAGTAAATACAGCGCACTAGCTTAAAAAACAGCATAGGATTGCTCCAACAAATGAGATTTAGTGAACATGTGCTGACTTCTTCAACCACTATTTAGAAGGAATTTCCATGTTTTATGGCATTGAGCCATTGGCGTGTACATACGAGACTTAGCTTCAATAACAGTATAATAGAGATTAATTGTCAACCTGCCTCCTACATCTATTCTGGATAGTGTAACTAGTGGCTACTTTGCAGTAATGAATTTCTTTTCGAGGTTGTCAAGGTAACTGCTGCTAGAAGGTAAATATAACTGTATAAAAGCTATTGTATTGATGTCAAACTATTGATGGAAGATTTTTGCTGAAGTGAAAAGCAAATTCGCTGGATGGAGTTTAGTGTCCAAGTTGATTAAATCAGCATATATCACCTTTGGATTCATCACAAGGATAACACACAACCAGCTTGAAAATGTCTGATTTGAAAAAAAGAACTAGCTACCTCACAAAACCATTTCACCAACCCTCAGGATAAAAGCCTGGGTTAAAACCATCCTTTGCAAGGTGGACAGAATTATGAGATCACTGAGCGGAGAATGAGAATATTGTCTAAGAATTAAAAGGTGACATAGAGGTGAAAGCTGCACTTTGAACACAATGCGAGTGTCGTGTACTTGTACTGGATACTTGAACACCCCTAGATTTAAAAGCAGGTAGGTGGAGGGATTGGTGAGAGAGAAGTACTTTGTTCACTGCTGGGATCTGAGTTCTATTTTAAATCATGGTAATGTGATGGAAATCTTTTCTCTACCAGATGCAAAGCTCTCACATAAACCCAATTCCTAATGGGAACAACTGCAAAATGGAAAAAATTGTTCCTACCACCGTCAGGCAGACAGGAAAAAAAATGTTTTGTATGGGAATTGCAAAGATCATATTGCTTAATCAGTAGAGTTTTCCAATGAGGTTGGGATTAAGACGCAGAGGCCTCACTTGTTTGGTCAACTCAACATGACACAGTAGGGATAATTCCAATAGCAGAGAGTTAGCTGATCAGACTTGTGGAATTAATAACAAAACAAAAACAGAATTACCTGGAAAAACTCAGCAGGTCTGGCAGCATCGGCGGAGAAGAAAAGAGTTGACATTTCGAGTCCTCATGACCCTTCAACAGAACTAGGTGAATCCAAGGAAGGGGTGAAATATAAGCTGGTTTAAGGTGTGTGTGTGTGTGAGTGTGTGTGTGTGTGGGGGGGCGGGGTGGGGGGTTTGGGTGGGGAGAGAGAAGTGGAGGGGGGTGCGTTGTGGTTTTAGGGACATTCAAGCAGTGATAGAAGCAGATCATCAAGAGATGTCACAGACAAAAGAACAAAAGAACACAGAGGTGTTGAAGTTGGTGATATTATTTAAACGAATGTGCTAATTAAGAATGGATGGTAGGGCACTCAAGGTATAGCTCTAGTGGGGGTGGGGGGAGCAGAAAAGATTTAAAAATATTTTAAAATAATGGAAATAGGTGGGAAAAGAAAAATCTATATAATTTTTTGGAAAAAACGAAAGGGAGGGGGAAGAAACAGAAAGGGGGGCGGGGATGGAGGAGGGAGTTCAGGACCTAAAGTTGTTGAATTCAATATTCAGTCCGGAAGGCTGTAAGGTGCCTAGTCAGAAGATGAGGTGTTGTTCCTCCAGTTTGCGTTGGGCTTCACTGGAACAATGCGGCAAGCCAAGGACAGACATGTGGGCAAGAGAGCAGGGTGGAGTGTTAAAATGGCAAGCGACAGGGAGGTTTGGGTCATTCTCGCAGACAGACCGCAGGTGTTCTGCAAAGCGGTCGCCCAGTTTACGTTTGGTCTCTCCCATGTAGAGGAGACCGCATTGGGAGCAACGAATGCAGTAGACTAAGTTGGGGGAAATGCAAGTGAAATGCTGCTTCACTTGAAAGGAGTGTTTGGGCCCTTGGACGGTGAGGAGAGAGGAAGTGAAGGGGCAGGTGTTACATCTTTTGCGTGGGCATGGGGTGGTGCCATAGGTGGGGGTTGAGGAGTAGGGGGTGATGGAGGAGTGGACCAGGGTGTCCCGGAGGGAACGATCCCTATGGAATGCCGACAGGTGGTGGTGAAGGGAAGATGTGTTTGGTGGTGGCATCATGCTGGAGTTGGCGGAAATGGCGGAGGATGATCCTTTGAATGCGGAGGCTGGTGGGGTGATAAGTGAGGACAAGGGGGACCCTATCATGTTTCTGGCAGGGAGGAGAAGGCGTGAGGGCGGATGGTCCCAATGTGGTCTCCTCTACATGGGAGAGACCAAACGTAAACTGGGTGACCGCTTTGCAGAACACCTGCGGTCTGTCCGCAAGAATGACCCAAACCTCCCTGTCGCTTGCCATTTTAACATTCCACCCTGCTCTCTTGCCCACGTGTCTGTCCTTGGCTTGCTGCATTGTTCCAGTGAAGCCCAACGCAAACTGGAGGAACAACACCTCATCTTCCGACTAGGCACTTTACAGCCTTCCGGACTGAATATTGAATTCAACAACTTTAGGTCTTGATCTCCCTCCCCCATCCCCACCCCCTTTCTGTTTCTTCCCCCTTCCTTTTGTTTTTTCCAATAAATTATATAGGTTTTTCTTTTCCCACCTATTTCCAATATTTTTAAATACTTTTAAATCTTTTCTGCTCCCCCCACCCCCACTAGAGCTATACCTTGAGTGCTCTACCTTCCATGCTTAATTAGCACATTCGTTTAGATAATATCACCAGCTTTAACACCTCTGTGTTCTTTTGTTCTTTTGTCTGTGACATCTCTTGATGATCTGCTTCTATCACTGCTTGATTGTCCCTACAACCACAACACCCCCCTCCACTTCTCTCCCCCCACCCAAACCCCCCACTGCCCTCCCACACACACACACACACACACACACCTTAAACCAGCTTATATTTCACCCCTTCCTTGGATTCACCTAGTTCTGTTGAAGGGTCATGAGGACTCGAAATGTCAACTCTTTTCTTCTCCACCGATGCTGCCAGACCTGCTGAGTTTTTCCAGGTAATTCTGTTTTTGTTTTGGATTTCCAGCATCCGCAGTTTTTTGTTTTTATCTTTGTGGAATTAATGGTTTGGAAAATTGTGGGCATTGTGCCCTTGAAGTGCCAATGTGTAACGCTGGCAGCTGGGGTTCATTGGCAGCACAGTTTTCAAAATTATCGCAATGTCTGTCCTCTATGGAGCAAGGAAAAAATATAACAAATAGTATGCATGAAATGAGAAACAACCAGGGATTGGATTACAGATATGTTTGGGTAAGCAATGACTGTATAACACATTTTGGTGTTACAATTGCCAACAGATGCTACATCATTTATCTACATATTTTGCACAAACCCATTTTAAGGCCACCTGCACATCAATAATGATCTACCTGCACCATTAGTTTCAGATACAGGTAGCCTGTCTATCAAAAACAAAGAGAGGCAGTGCTAATGTACTTGGCCACTTTGGTTAACATGCCACTTGTCATAGTAAAAGACAATTGCTTATTATATATAGGTTTAGTCACATTGACGAAAGGAAGTGGCAGATCTACTGGAAGACGGTCCAAGGTTGTGTGGTGGTTATGGATCTATCCAAATCTTGGTTGTTACTGAGGAAGGATGGGTCCTGGCTTAATTGAAAAGAGCCTAATCCAAGTGTCTTGTTGTGCAGGCACGTAGTACTGTGAGGAATATATAGATCTGTGGTAAGAATTTATCTGTCCAATAGTTATCAAAGCTTAGTAGGACAGGTGACTGTTAGAGTGCTCCTTCACTAAAGTGTATGAGGTCTTCAAGTCCCGATGGCAGATATATTTTCTTTAACTGCTGAGCGTGTGAAACTATTGTATAACCTTAAAGCGATTTACCTCCATGAGTAAGAACATCTATCATCAGGATTTCAGTTTCATATTTAGAGGACCTGAATTCTGTAGCTGTTGTAGAAAATTCTCAAGTATGAATTTCACCCTGAATGCTCATCCCCTTACGTTTTTAATTAATTTCATTCTGGTCATCCAGTCACTGTGTTGCAAATACAATAATGTACTATTGGTCACAAGTATCACTAAAAGAATCTTGCTGACCTCTTCTGCCTGCTCCAAGATTGATGGTTTACAATTGGTGACATCAAAGGTTTCTCAAGGCAATTGCTGTGCAAAGAGACATTAACCACCATTTATTCCTTTTCCTGTAAGCTGATGGTTATTTTTCATCCATTCCTGTATCTCATTATTGAGTTGGCATCATGCAAAATGTCCAATGAGCAGCAGGAGTTTTAAGTTTCATCTCAGCATTACCATTTCATTCTGCGAACTGCACAAAACTTATTTTTTTTCTCAACTATGAGAATATTGACATTTCTTGGCGTGGAATGAATCCAAAAATGTCACTTCAAGTTATAATTGTAATTTAATTTATTTTTATTTCATTAGTTAACAATACAATTCTTCTCCTCCCTTGCATGTACTCCCAGTGTGACCTAGAAAGCTCCTACTTATGTCGTTAGTTAATTGGAGTTGGTATTTTTAGTATATTAGGTGGCATAACACAGTGTGCAGCCAGACATGTGTTTTACAATGTTGATGCTTGTGGTTGCTTGCAGCATTTTGAAGTTGTCAGTGAAGCTAGGTGAATTGGTCTTTAGAGAGGGTGTGGTTTCATTTTATTGGAGCTGACTCAACCAAATAGCTATTTTCCCAGTAGATCCCATGAAATGAATTACAGATTAGTTAACAATACAAGCTTTGTACTAATCTTAACAGTCTGCCCCATTTTCTGTTGAAGCTGCAACGTTTGCCAGGGTACGATCGCACAGCTAGTTGTGGGCCTCTGGAATGTGTGAGCCTGGACTGAGCCTATTCTCATGCATGAAAATCTAAAAAGTTAATTTATTTCTTATGAGCCGAAAAAAAATTTCTAATTGGTTAATCAAAATCTGAAACTTTGTGGCATCTCTCAGTCCGCAACATATTGATGCATAAAGGAGGTCACAGATGCCCTTTAAAGGAAAGCACATCACTATCTCAGGTTTGCCCTGGGCGAAGATAGCCAGGCTGTGAGATACACTAGCTTTGCCACCAACTTGGGCTTCCCAAGAGTGCAGGGTGCAGTAGACTGTACCCATGTCACTTTAAGGTCTCAATAGCAGCAGGCCTGCAAAGGCTACCATTCCATCAATGTTCAACTGGTCTGTGATCATCGGAAGCACATACTGCGCATTTGTGCCAGGTACCCTGGGAGTTGTCACAACTCCTACATCCTGAGTCACTCCCAGGTGCCTGAGATTTTCACATGGCTCGAACATCTGCAGGGATGACTGCTTGGAGATAAGGGACGCCCACTGAAACGCTGGCTATGACACTGGTGCATTGCCCTCAGAGTCATTCCAAGGAGAGGTACAATGCTGCTCACAGCTCCACACACTCCCTTATAGAGCAGACCATAGGACTTCTGAAGATGAGCTTCAGATGCTTGGACCGCTCAGGAGACTTACTCCAATACACTCCCGATTGGGTTTCATACATCATCGCTGTGGGTTGTGCCCTTCAAAATCTGGCTCTGCAATGAGTTGATCCCTTGCCAGAGGGTGAACTGGAGAAGAACGAGAGCTCATCAGAGGGTGAAAATCAGGAACCTCAAGAGGGCAATGAGGGTTAGTATGAACACGATGATGCCATGGAGGAAGCAAGACATGGGAATGTGCTCATGACACTCTAATCGCTACCAGGTTCCAGAAGGAGTAAAGTTAAGACAAGGAGAGGTGGTCACATTTCTCCTAGCCCTCAGTGCCATTCCCTTTCATCTCAGGGATGTCCAACCATTTGCATTGAAAACTAGTGCAGCATTCACACTTGCACCTTCTGGCCTCATGATTCGCTAGGCCATGATCTGTGCAAAGCTCTGTGGTGCCCTGTTTATGCGATCACTCTGGGAAGTGAGTGTCAACTGAACAATGCGTTTTCTGACTTGAAGTCGTCACTGCCAGATAATAAAATAACAGCAGGCAGTGAGATGAGGACATGACTGGGGATCTCCTCCTCCCAACCAGGTCCTGTCCTTTGGCACTACCACTGAGGAGTCACAACTGCTACTAATCAATCAAGGCTGATGAGCTACCCTCACACATTGGTCTTCCATGAGGCAGAAAGGTAAGAACACACTTCTAATAAAGAGTTAAATACATCTCCCTGACATCACACAAGGGTGTGGAGACTATCTTCAGTGATGTTGACATCACAGGAATGTGAATCTCACAATGGGACACTATCACTGAATGGGAGGATGGCGAAACCTCGAGATAAGAGGATTCAAATGTATATAATCACAACGCCTTCAATTGACTAAAACAGTCGCGTAACCATCAAATGTATTTTAAAAAGTGCAATATTTTGACAGTAGTAGCACACCGGTGACCCAAAAGTGAAATCAAAATTTCTTAACTTTCCTAACCCTATCACTACCCCTGGATGCAGCCCTGACATCCGCAGCAGATGTGGAGGCAGCCTGCTGACTGCTATGGCCAGATGTCTGTGATGACGTTGACGTACGTATTCTGGTGGCCAGAGGCCTGGAGGGCCCCATCCTGATAAGGGTCACCTGCTCAGTGGAAGATGGAAAGATGCACCCTCCTCAGCCTGAGCTGCTGGAGTGAATGGGATCACAGGCAGAGGGGATTCGGAGCAGCTGCACACCCTTGGAGTGTCCTGGGCAGAGGGCCCGGATGTCTGGCTGATGCTCATCCTCCCTGTGGGTGCCCGAGGGCCCCGCCCTGACTCCTCGATGAGAAGGTGCACTTGGAGGAAGGTCAAGGTGTCTCGTCATCCTGTCACCAACATCTTGACAGTGCCCACCAGGGTGTGTGGCCATAGAGTCCAGGGCCGAGCACAAATCTGGCAAAACCTGCTGGACCAAGATGTCCATTGTCACCGCCAACTTTTCCATGATGGCATGGGGTGCTGGCATGTTGGAGCCACAACATAAAGCGGGACGCAGGTGGACTCCTCCACCCTCTGCTCTGGTCTGCTGAGTGACTGCCAAATCTCTGTCTGATCTTCTGCTGCCTGTCGTTGGCAACCACTTGCTGAAGCTCATAATCTGACTCAGATTGCATGGCTGGCTGGTCTCCAGCAGCCCTCCGAGCGCCAGAGACCACAGCTGTCCCAGCCTGCGAGTGCTGTCGGAATGTGTCAGTTAGGTGTTGTCCTGTAGATGAGCCTGAGTCTAACCTAGAACTATGCTCCACGAGGTGTGTGTCTCTGCGCTGGTGGAGGGTGTGGGTGAGCGCAGTACACTTTTTCATGAGCTTTCTCTTCAGATGTGGTCTGGGGGCTGGGACTTAAGTGGGCATCTTTGTGGGCCTCGGTCTGCTGGCGCCTATAAGATAAAGAATAGAGTTTCAGTTGATGAACATGAGGAATGTAAGACTGCATGTCACCCACTCTGATTGTCAGGATGTGATGAACTGATGGAGTTGTGATCCGTACTCGGTTACTGGGACAAGCTGATCTCCCCTTCCCCACAGGAACAGTCCCTGTCCTCCCCAGCAATCTCGGCATCCTCCTCGAATTGCATGAGGGCAATGATGTCTGCTGTCCCTCCCCTGGTCTGTGATCTTTCCTGCTTGTTGTGGGCAATCTTGCCCTGGTTGAAGACAATAGAAATGCGTGTGATGAGAAGGGATGGAGCACAGGTTGGAAAAGATGCCCCCTGTGTGTGTGTGGTGAGCCCTCCCTAAAAGGAGCTAAGGATGGAGTGTGAGCAGCACGATGGATGGGATGGTGGTGATGTGAAAGTTTCTGTGAGACAATCAGTGGTCAACCAAAGATTGTGTGAGATCCCTGAAGAGAGTAATCCTTTGATTACATGGTGCCATCATGAGAGTTTAATATTGGAGGGAGTTGAAGGATGACTTACCCTAGCAGAGGGAGTGAGAGCATTCATCCTCCTCCTGCACTGTTTGGCATTTTGGGGTGCTGTTGCCAGTCGCTCTGACATCCTCTGCGATGGCCTCCCAGGCTGGAGAGGCTGTTGTGCTTCCTGGACCCATCTCGTGGATACATGACATTCCTGTGCATCCACACTCCTCTGATTAAGGCCTCAAGGGCCTGGTGGATGAAGTGGGATGCTGCTTTCTTCATGAGGTTACAGCTGCCTTCTTCTGGGTGGCAGACATCTTTGCCCGTGTCCTGGAGACAGGTGGGCTAGAGAGAGAGAGATGTATGTGTTTGACTAGTGTTTAAATATGGCGCCCAGACCTTTGACCCTGCCAGTTAATGGTGGGTGGATGAATCAGCTCCTGACCCACAAGGTGATTTGGTCCGATACTCACCTGTACATAATTAATGAGCTTCCCAGTGTGGGATTGGGAGTGAGTTCAGGCCATTCTGAGCAGTGGGGTGGATGCTGCTGGACCTGCTCATCACCACACTTAGTCTCAAAAATGGAAACTTCTGCCCAACGTGTTTTATGGTTGTTTGTTGAAAGTTAAATATTGGTCAGACACTGCAGAGAGCTCACTCTTCTTCGAACTAGTGCAGTTGAACATTTACGTCCACCTGAGAGGGGAAACGAGAGGCCTCAGTTTAACGTTTCATCTGAAAGGTAGCCTGTTTTGGGACTGCTCTGCAGTGTCAGCCTAGATTCTGGGCAGAATTTTCCACTTGGTGTGTGGGTGCACGCTCGAGAGTGAAATAACACATAATGTCAGGAAAGCGTCCCAACCTCATCACACATTCACATGATATTTCAGCCGGTGGGTGCACATGAGAGTTGGCAGTGTAGCTGCCGACAGTTAAGAGGCTGATTAAGGCCATTAAAGTATCAATTAACAGGGATTTCTTGCTGCCCGTTCAACCTTCCGGTGGGAAGGCAGGAAAATCGGCCAGGTGACCTTTACATTTTTAAGGAAACCCCATCCAAGGGCCGAATGAGGTTTCCGTAATTAAAAAAATAAAATAAAAATCTATGAACAGAATTTTTATAACGTCCACGCACAGGTGGCACCTTCTGATACGTGGACATTATTTCTGGATTTTAAATTCTGCTTTTGTTGATTTTAAATTCATCAACTTCCTGAGGCAGCTCTCTGCCTTCAGGGAGCTTCCCTTCCACACTTGCCCCCCCAACACTGACTTCAGCACTTGCCCTCTCCCTGCCCCCAACCCCAGCAGCACTGAGCCTCTCAGCGCGCCTTTCACACTGACTGGCCGTTAATTGGCCAGCCAGCATGAAATCACGTTCGGGGACCGATCGCAGGCAGTCCCAGGCCAGCCAATCACGGCCACCCACAGACCCAAAAATTCAAACAGTCTGGAACACACAACCTTTTGACTCAGAAGAACAACTGAGCCAATGCTTCAGTTGTGTAAATCTGGTCCTCAGTCTCCTTTGGGTATCATGCCCTAAGGGCATTGGCAACCATGGACTTCCATTAGATTCATCCAATCTTTCCAAAGTACTTGCAGTGGTTTACCATTGCCTTCTGCAGTATGGCCAGGAAATTCTCCTGCTCTCTATCCTTTGCCATCAGGCATATTGGAAGGATTTGCCAGTTGATTATCAAACTCTTTGGCTATGTCATGCACCCACCTTCCATCGTCATCAAGTCTGGAAGTGGGGTTTGAACCCAGAGCTTCTGGTCCAGAGGTAGGGTCACTACCCACTGTGTCACAAGAGCTCCCTGTAAACTTGGTCAAGATGACATAACAATAGTCTAGACAAAAACATAAACTTGGTAATGCTTCGGATCATGAATCCATATGGTATAAAGGTATAATTACCAATAATTATCTTCCAAGCATAAACATTACTGAGAAAACCTGAGCCAAATTATGTTAAAATATGAACCATCTGTTAAGTGTTCTTGCAACTTGTAAAGATGGGAAGGTGGAGTTGAAGTTCAGCAATGATCCAATTGAATGGTAGGGCAGGCTCTCAGAATGAGAGGCCCTGGTGCTTAAGTTTCTCCATATTTTAACTTTTTAGCTGTTAAATAAATAAAATGTGTACAGATAGTTTGAGAAATGTGAGGTTCTAATTTATGTTAATTAGCTTTGTCTCTTGCTAGGCCCCACTGCATTACTTAATGTGATTTCAAATGAGCATTCAAACAAAGTTCAAGAGTTCTGGCGTGAACCTTTGGTATTCCATTTCTTAGAAGGTTTGTAACTGCCCGGATTAATAATCTTAGCCTGAATGGTAGTAAACATATATACCACATTCTTATAAGGACTAGTCAGTATGGTCATGAATATCCCAGATTATGTAACAGTTTCTCCCCCTTCGGTAATTGAGTAAAACTGGTGAGCAAAATCAATAGAGAGGAACAATGGAGTTTTCTTCCGTTTTTACTGTACTCAATATTTGTCCCTATACTGAAATATGCTCTTAAATGTTGAGCCATAAAGAAAATTGCTTGTTAATGTTAAGTCCTTGTGAAAGGACAGTTAAGCTATATTTGTGCAATTTTGTTCAGAATGGGATAAATCCAAATTTTAAAGAAACTTCTCACATGTCTTTGTGATTGTTTTTGAAGTAATACAGATTGCTTTGGTGGAGGAGGGGATGGTGGAGGTTGGGGACAGCGGAGACTGGGTCAGGAGGGAAAGACAGGGTGGAAGATTGGAAGGGGGGTTGTGGGAGATCCAACTGCTCCTGATCCCCAATGAGATATGTTAATTACCTTCTTGGTTGCCAGTGATTTCTAGGGCTGGTTTTCCTATGTGCAGCCATGCCTCAAATATATTGATAAACATCTTATTTACATAAACAAAGTGGGAAATGCCTGCTTCAGGTGTGGGTAAAGGATTCCTCTTGATTTTTGGGAGTAGAGAATAAGTAAGTTTTATAATGTGTTAAACAGAGTACAAATGTTATAACTGTGGGACCACTAGCAGCATCAGTGAGGTGCGTGATAGTTTCACCTTATGGCAATCGCTTCAGCATGTTTACTGTGTTGCAGTGATGGGTGAAGCACTGCTGAATGTAGGCTGCAGGGAGATCGTGCTAAAGATCGGAAAGTATGCTCTGATTAGTCTGAAGCAATGCAATAGGAAACCTGCTAGTAATATTTAAAGATATACTTTCACTAACTTTCTCCTAATGATAAACAGGGTGATTGTAACCAGTTTAAACTAAGTCTCTTGTGTCAGGCTGAAATATGGTAAGGTCAGTGAGATGCATTGTGCATGATGGATTGATGCTTGCTACAGGCAAATTCCAGCACTCAATTCCCATTTGACCCGCAGCAGCTGTCATTTTAAGAAATCTCTTGCATCTTCTCGCTTTGGCTAATTTTAGACCAGGAGCTTCCAGACTAGGAGTGGCATTAGAGAGTACTTACTCAACCAGCTGTATCTTATCCAATCCTGTACTTGCAATGATTTGTATGAGAACAAACATCTGCACATCAGGAGGACCTTATAAGTTTCTCAAACATATGGTTAATAAAATGAAGTGATTATGTCCAAGCTATATCTGAGATGCTATCCTTAGTCACACTGGACTGCAAGACTCCTCAAGATGTCAAACAATTCTTGAATTAATAAAGTAAAGGAAATTACAATTGGCCTCTGCATAAAGTTTAGTGCGAAATATTCAAACACTAGGAGAGTGTTACATATACAGTAAACTATTAAGGACAAAATGCAGTTCCAGTAAAGATACTAGATCTGTGGCAAAACACCTTGGAGATGTACTTTTGACATCTTCATTAAACTTGTATTAGCATGAGAATATGATGGATGTGGGTTCATTATGCTGTGCACTGCATACAAACAAGGCAAAAACCTCATACATCTCTCACGAGGATGTATTTCATTAAAGCAGCACAAGGGCAGAGTGCAAACAGAAAGAGAGACAAGGGTTCTTGAAATTATCCAATTCAGATGGGCTATGAGGTTAAATATATTAAATATGAGTATTGCATATTAAAACAAGGTTAATTTTAGCTGCATGAGGTGCTGATTTTAGGTTTTCTTTGTGGCTGATTGGATATGAATTGTTCCTTTTTGTGATTTTTACTCCAAGGCATTGAATCTCACTGAAACAATTAAAATACATCCAGTCTTAGAGACAACACCTATAGGAGTTCACTAGACAAAACAACAGGAATATAAGTACAACTTGGGGACAGAGGTGGTTTTTGTTTTACAAAGGTAGGAGCAGTATTTTTCCTTTACAATTAGAGGGAGGATGCTTGAAGATTTTTGTGCCTAATCTTTTCTAAAGCCACTGGCCCTATTGATACATAAATAATAAAACGGTTAGTTATTTTCTCCCAAGTGGACAAACATTTTGTATCCATTATATTGCTAAATGTTGAGTAGGGAAGAACTATTACTAAGTTGAAATTTTAAATTGAATTCAATCTCACTGTCATCCTGTGCATCTGCCGATATAGAAACAAATACGAGGCGAACGCCAACCTGAAATATTGGCCAGGATTTTCAAGGGGCTGTCGAATTGCAACCCGGTACTGACAGGCTTCCAAAAATGTGACCTCGGAGGTCATCTCAGGACCCTGACGCCTCTGGGTCAGTTCTGGATTGTCCAAGGGAGGGAGTGGGGCTTGAACTTACCGTCACTTAATGGTCCCTTAAGCTCCTAAAGGAGTCTGTTAAGGTGCCTGTCTGGAACAGGGTGCAAATTTTTAAAAAAATTCCGGAGAGTTGGAGCAGTCTTGTGTGTATGTCAAGTAAATTTCTTCAGAGATGTTTTTGAGCCGGATCAGTGGGGCCAGCTAATAACGACATGAGAGCTGGTCCTTACCTTGTTGTACCACGTTGCTGTCCGCTTCCACCCATGGCCTTCTGAGGAGCTGTCTGCTCAAATCTGTAAGGTAGTGGCATCCCTTAATATGGCTGCTGTTTGCATTTGCCACTGGCACTAGGCAGGCAGCTCCTGCTTCCTGGAGCTGCTCTGTGGCTCTATTTGGATGCCGAGTTTGCTCCCTGGCTAATTAGACCACTTACATTTAAAATTCCTGTCACGAGAGTGATGTAGCTCAGGCACAGGGTTGAGATCTAGGATTTATCAGGGCATTGCGGGCTGCTGATTCTGCATTGGAAATCTAGCCTTTAACCCTTTTTCTCTCTCCTCAGATGCTTCCTGACTCCACTCAGTATTTCTGGCATTTTCTGTTTTTATTTTAAGAGGCAAGCTTTTCTGGGGAGAAGCAAAGGCTATGACACCTACGTTGTGTTCCATGCAGATATTTAGTAGGAATGAACATGTTGAAAGAAAGGGTTTTGCATTGACCAGAGCATCAGAGCTTTGTTTTTTTTCATAAATAGAGCCTCGTTTGTAACTCTGTTCTTTTTTTCTTTGGGGACATTAACATAATAATGTAATTAAGATAAAATGCATGCAATTGTGTAAGTTGCACTCTTGTCAGACTTTGAGACCAACAGCACCCACGTAGCTCTCTCCTCCTGAATCTACTACACAGGCCCGCATTTTGACCATGATGGCCATGAGAGTCTCTCTGTCATGGTGAAAATTCCGGAAATGGATGGAATTTCTAATTCCCGCCCCTGAACGAGGCATTCCTCATCTTCACAGGGGCCGGGACTGTGGTCAGGCTGGCGTTCACGCATGCGCCAGACCAGTTAAATTACCCCTTTTTCCATATTCATTTTCATTTTTAAATTTTTACTTTTTATCCACTCATTTTTATTTTTATTTATTTTCATTTTTATTCATTGTTTTATCCCCACCTTTTATCCTAGTTTCAATCTTTTATCCCACCACCCTCCCCTTTGCCTACCCCACCCCCACAAGGGCCATCGGTCACTTGTTTGTGTTGTTCTTTCCTGAGTGCTTCCCCTTGTCCTGCTATTATCACATTCTGCTCTCTGGTCTTAATGCCACCATCAGCACCTCCTTTAGTCAGTGTCACTGTCATTAACACCCCTTTGTCCTTTTGTCCATGACATCTCTGTCAATCTCTCCTTAGCCTCCACCTATCACTGGCCTTTTATCCAGCTTCACCTACTTCACCCCCCCTTAAACAGTATAAATTTCATTACATTTTTACTTCTCTTTAGCTCTGAAGAAGAGTCATATGGACTCGAAACGTTAACTCTGTTTTTTTTCTCCACAGGTGCTGTTGGACCTGGTTTTCCAGCATTTTCTGTTTTTGTTTCAGATTTCCAACATCCGCAGTATTTTGCTTTAAAATGACTAGCTGCCTCCACTAACTAATGATTTTTGAACCTTAGCTGCAGGAATCCTGGAGTGTACAGAGCATACCAGGGAAGAGGAGGACTGAACTTGGTGGATTCTTTGGATAGCTAGGGTACTGCTTTGGGGAGGTAAGGTACCCTTTTGGATAAGTTCCTGGGGCACTTTTGTAAGAGGTAAGGGTACCCTTTGGGATTTTTAGAATTAAACATGATTCAGCACTTTTTATGCACAAACTCATTGGAACTGTCAAGTTGTGCAGAAAGTGTCCAGGAAGTGGCAAAGGAAACAAAGTGAGTTGACATGGATGGGGTAAGGGCAAAACGTGGTGGATGGGGGCATTGCGTGGCATGAGTTGGAGCTAAGTTGCATTGGGCATATGAAGGCCAATGGTATAGGGGGTGTGAGAGTCCATAGGGGGTGGATGGGAGCATGGGTGGCATAGAGGGTATGAGGCCAGAGGAAGGGGGCATGGCATGGGTTGGCATGAGGGGCCATTGGGGTAGGTAGAGGGGCATGGGCTGGCATAGGGAGTGTGAAGGGCCATGGGGTGGGGGCATGGACTGGCATGAGGGTGTAAGGTGCATTGGGGGTGGGTGGGGCTATGGGTTGGCATAGATGAGCTGGGGGAGTGTGTGTAGGGGTAAGGGGTGAAGGATGGAGCAATGTTTTTAGTTATATTATTTTTTAATTTAAATGCAGTGCAGGAACACAGAGTCAATGCCATATGCCCAGCCCACCTCCACACCCAGAAGTCTCCTCTCTTGTTCCAGCGTCACCTGCCCCAACACCTATTTCAGCCTGCCCGCAACCCCCAACACCCAATCCCAACCCTCAAGCCCAACCCACAACCCCAACTGACAACCCCCAATCCCAACCCCAACCCTCAACCCCCAACCCCCAACCCCCAACTGACAACACTCAACCCCAACCCCAACTGACATACCCCAAACTCCAACCCCCAACACCAACCCCCAATCCCCAACTCCCCAACCCCAACCCCCAACCCCAACACCAAACCCCCAACCCCAACCCCAACCCCCAACCCCCCAACCCCAACCCCCAAGCCCAACCCCAAACCACAACCCCCAACCCCAACCCCCAACTCCAAACCCCAACCCCTAACCCCCAACCCCTAACTCCCAACCCCAACCCCCAACTCCAACCGACAACCCCCAACCCCAACCCACAACCCCAACCCCCAACTGACAACACTCATCCCCAACCCCAACTGACATACCCCAAACCCCAACCCCCAACACCAACCCCCAATCCCCAACTCCCCAACCCCAACCCCCAACCCCTAACCCCCAACCCCTAACTCCCAACCCCAACCCCCAACTCCAACCCCCAACTCCAACCCCCAACCCCTAACCCCCAACCCCTAACTGACAACACTCAACCCCAACCCCAACTGACATACCCCAAACCCCAACCCCCAACACCAACCCCCAATCCCCAACTCCCCAACCCCAACCCCCAACCCCAACACCAAACCCCCAACCGCAACCCCAACCCCCAACCCCCCAACCCCAACCCCCAAGCCCAACCCCAAACCACAACCCCCAACCCCAACCCCCAACTCCAACCGACAACCCCCAACCCCAACCCACAACCCCAACCCCCAACTGACAACACTCAACCCCAACCCCAACTGACATACCCCAAACCCCAACCCCCAACACCAACCCCCAATCCCCAACTCCCCAACCCCAACCCCCAACCCCAACCCCCAACCCCCCAACCCCAACCCCCAAGCCCAACCCCAAACCACAACCCCCAACCCCAACCCCCAACTCCAACCCCCAACCCCTAACCCCCAACCCCTAACTCCCAACCCCAACCCCCAACTCCAACCGACAACCCCCAACCCCAACCCACAACACCAACCCCCAACTGACAACCCCAACCCCCAACCCCAACCCTGAACTGACAACCCCAACCCCCAACTGACAACCCTGAACTGACAACCCCAACCCCCAACTGACAACCCAACCTGCGGGTGTCCATTTTTAAAGGTTGGATTTGCCGATTCAGGAAATCTCCTGACTCTGTAAATCCGACCTGGAGAAGAAAATCTGGGAATTTAATGGCAATTGTTTCAGTCATGGTGTTTGACAGAGAGAAAAGAGGTGCAGCTTTCTCCTTCAGGAATGGTACAAAATCCTGAAATGATCATTTGGGACCACAAGCCAAATTCACTTGCACATGTCCACCAGCAACTTCAAGGCAAATGCGTCTCACTTGTCTTTATGCAACTTGTCTCTCTTTAGAATGACATGTAAACAAACATTGACTTTGTAATCTGTAGAGATGTTTATTAGAAAGATTTGCACACCATTTTCTGGCCATCACAGAATCACAGTCGAGAAGAAGCCCTTCAGCCCATCGAGTCAGCACCGACACGTGAGAAACACCTGACCTACCTTCCTAATCCCATTTACCAGCACTTGGCCCATAGCCTTGAATGTTATGATGTGCCAAGTGCTCATCCAGGTACTTTTTAAAGGATGTGAGGCAACCCGCCTCCACCACCCTCCCAGGCAGCGCATTCCAGACCGTCACCACCCTCTGGGTAAAAAGGTTTTTCCTCACATCCCCCCTAAACCTCCTGCCCCTCACCTTGAACTTATGTCCCCTCGTGACTGACCCTTCAACTAAGGGGAACAGCTGCTCCCTATCCACCCTGTCCATGCCCCTCTTAATCTTGTACACCTCGATCAGGTCACCCCTCAGTCTTCTCTGCTCCAACGAAAACAACCCAAGTCTCTCCAACCTTCTTCTTCTCCACCGATGCTGCCAAACCTGCTGAGTTTTTCCAGGTAATTCTGTTTTTGTTTTGGATTTCCAGCATCCACAGTTTTTTGTTTTTATCTATCCAACCTCTCTTCATAAATTAAATGTTTCATCCCCAGCAACATCCTGGTGAATCTCCTCTGCACCCCCTCCAGTGCAATCACATCCTTCCTGTAATGTGGTGACCAGAACTGCACACAGTACTCCAGCTGTGGCCTAACTAAGGTTCTATACAACTCCAACATGACCTCTCT
Source organism: Carcharodon carcharias (assembly GCF_017639515.1). Lineage (NCBI taxonomy): Eukaryota > Metazoa > Chordata > Chondrichthyes > Lamniformes > Lamnidae > Carcharodon > Carcharodon carcharias. The sequence continues at coordinate 178,111,924 of NC_054474.1, read as the reverse complement.
ACTTTTGTAATCTATGCCTTGGTAAAGGCAAGTGTCCCATATGCCTTTTTCACCACCCCACTAACATGCCCCTCTGTCTTCAGAGATCTATGGACACACACGCCAAGGTCCCTTTGTTCCTCAGAACTTCCTAGTGCCATGCCGTTCATTGAATACTTCCTTGTCAAATTACTCCTTCCAAAGTGTATCACCTCACACTTTCCAGGGTTAAATTCTATCTGCCACTTATTTGTCCATTTGACAATCCCATCTATATCTTCCTGTAGCACAAGACACTCAACCTCACTGTTAACCACCCGGCCAATCTTTAAGTCATCCGCAAACTTACTAATCCTACCCCCTACATAGTCATCTATGTCATTTATATAAATGAGGAATAGTAGGGGACCCAGCACAGATCCCTGTGGTATGCCACTGGACACTGGCTTCCAGTCACTAAAGCATCCTTCTGTCATCACCCTCTGTCTCCTACAACTAAGCTAATTTTGAATCCACCTTATCAAATTACCCTGTATCCTATGTGCATTTGCCTTCTTTATAAGTCTCCCATGTGGGACCTTGTCAAAGACTTTGCTGAAATTCACATAAACTACATCAACTGCACTACCCTCATCTACACACCTGGTCACCTCCTTAAAAACTTCAATCAAATTTGTTAGGCATGACCTCCCTCTGACAAAGCCATGCTGACTATCCCTGATCAAACCTTGCATCTCCAAGTGGAGATAGATACTCTCCTTCAGAATTTTCTCCAATAGTTTCTCTAACACTGACGTGAGACTCACTGGCCTGTAGTTCCCTGGCTTATCTCTACAACCCTTCTTAAATAGCAGAACCACATTAGCTGTTCTCCAGTCCTCTGGCACCTCCCCTGTGGCCAGAGAGGAATTAAAGATTTGGGTCAGAGCCCCTGCGATCTCCTCCCTTGCCTCCCTCAGCAGTCTGGGACACAAATCATCCGGGCCTGGAGATTTGTCCACTTTTAGGCCTGCCAACACCTCCAATACCTTCTCACTCCCTATATCAATTTGCTTAAGAACCTCACAGTCTCTCTCCCCGAGTATGATACCTTCATCCTCATTCTCTTGGATGAAGATGGATGTGAAGTATTCGTTCAACACTCTAGCGATGTCCTCTGGCTCCACCCATAGATTGCCCCCTTGATCCCTAATGGGCCCTACTCTTTCCCTGGGTATCCTCTTCCCATTGATATACTTATAGAATATCTTGGGATTTTCCCTACATTTACCAGCCAGACCTTTCTCATATCCCCTCTTTGCTCTCCCAATTGCTTTCTTAAGCTCCACCCTGCACTGTCTGTACTCCACTAATGCCTCTGCTGATTTGCTCCCCTTGTACCTGCTAAAAGCCTCTCTTTTCCTTCTCATCATAACCTGAATATCTCTGGTCATTCATGGTTCTCTGAGCTTGTTACTCCTTCCTATTACCCTAGAGGGAACATGTTGAGCCTGTACCCTCCCCATTTCCTTTTTGAACACCCCCCACTGTTCCTCTTGTAGATTTGCCCACAAGTAGCTGTTCCCAGTCTACCTTGGCCAGGTCCAGCCTTATTTTACTAAAATCCACTCTCCCCCAATCCAGGACATGGCCTGCTACTTGGAATCAAATTATCAAAAATATTGTTTTCATGCAGAGCTGTGCATTTTTAAACTGTGTGACTCCAGTGTTTCTAAAATTAGTTTGAAAGACTGCAGGGGGTTGTGGCAGGGGTAATTATAGACTGGAGCTGGCAAATGCATCATTCAAACCAGGACAAAGAGCTATTTCTGTGGATTAATTGCCGTGGAATTTAATGTTTTCCTGAAACTGAAACTTCCCCATGAACATTTAATGTCACCCACAAGAGATTACCTTGGAAATTGGAATGGGTTCACTTGTTCCTTTATTTTAAGTGGCACATGTCAACATTTTAAATGCTGATACTGATCTAGAGTGATCGGCAAGCTAAACGTTCAGCACCCTCTGGGTACCATAAGAAAACAGCATTCCCACTAGAACTACCAACACTTGAAAAAGATTAATTTCTTATATAGAATCATTTGCAGGTGCAAAAACATCTGTTAAAAGTTACTGTCAGGTAGGAAAGCTTGGATTTTCCTCGTGGGCAAAGTGCATCCTTTTTGCCATTAGTCTATTTAGTTGCAAAATTTCAGAACTTTGATGGTCAAATTGATGCAATCTCACACACGCCAATTTCAGGTTCGGCCGCCTTTCCACATATAAGGGTTGCTCAATTTAAAGTTGCATTCACCCATTGAGTCTAATACGTCTAGATCCTAGATTTGATGAGAATGTAGCTCAGGCTTTTAAAGAATACTGGATGTCTTCCCCCTTGCTGGCTATGAACCATCTATATTGAACATTAGCTCACAACATAAAGTTGACATAGTTCATCACTGTTGGGACTAAACTAGCAATCTGATTGAAAGAATCCATCACAACGGCTGATGCAAGGAATGGACACGTCAAACTGTTGCACTAAGAGGTTGGTTAAGGAACCGATAGGAGAAGAGGCCAGGTTCACCTGATATCAGACTGTGCTTTTGATGATCAAGGGTGATTCTACTAAGTGCAGGAATGTTTCATTCCTCATCATAGCCTCACCATCATGAGGGTTCCAAAAATTTCACAGGACAGAAACAAAGTCAAGCTACACGTGGTAAGATGCTGCAAATAAAAGTCATTTTTGAGGCTTCCAAGAAAAGATGGAAATCTATTGAGTTCACTTGTTGTCTATGAAGTTCTGTAAGTCCTGCGTTTAGAAGATGGTTTTGCAAACTGATTCGGTGGCACCAACATTCTATGGATTTCAGAAAAGTTCAGCACGAGGGTACCTTTAAAGAAAAACAGATAGCTATGGAGTGAGCTACACTCACATCATTTCCAATTACAATTGTCTCTGGCAAACTAAAAATGACAATTACTGTGTTTCACTGCACTGGCACTTAAATAATTAGCGGATGGCTTGATCATTTTAGAATAACAGAGTGTTATGCATATTGTAGTCTTCAGCTGGAGTCACATTCGCAACGGAAGGAAGCAACCTTGGGCGGAATTATTCGTACTTGGTGGTGTCGGGCGTGCTCGGTGGTGTCGGGCATAGTCGGTGGTGTCGGGCGTGCTCGGTGGTGTCGGGCGTAGTCAGTGGTGTCGGGCGTAGTCAGTGGTGTCGGGCGTGCTCGGTGGTGTCGGGCGTAGTCGGTGGTGTCAGGCGTGTTCGGTGGTGTCGGGCGTAGTCAGTGGTGTCGGGCGTGCTCGGTGGTGTCGGGCGTAGTCAGTGGTGTCGGGCGTAGTCAGTGGTGTCGGGCGTGCTCGGTGGTGTCGGGCGTAGTCAGTGGTGTCGGGCGTGCTCGGTGGTGTCAGGCGTAGTCGGTGATGTCAGGCGTGCTCGGTGGTGTCGGGTGTAGTCGGTGGTGTCGGGCGTAGTCGGTGGTGGAAGTGGCAAGAAGGCCTATAATTGGTTTCGCAATGTTGTGCCACCAGTTTGTGATCATCTGCTCAGCCTCTCAATGACGGCTGTGTTTCCTGCCATAGGACATCAGGAACCTCATTGTAATGCATCTGCACGTCATTACATGGCCAGCCCGGTGGGCTCAGCACCCCCACACTGGATCGTCTGCCCATGACGGTGTGATTGCATGTTGATGTGTTTCACAACTGCACGTAAGTGACGTGCACCTGGTGAGCTGCACTTCGCTCAGGACTTTGCGGTTTGTTTGCCTACCTTGCTTCGGGCAGTACTGGTAGTTATCAGCGCCAGGCTTCACAGACAGCATCACATCACTGTTAGGATGGCTCACAGACATTTCTCCACCTACCAGACCAGCCATAAGGCTGGGGGGGCTTTGTATGGCTGCAGGACCAGGGTTTGCTTGGGGAAGGGGGAGAAGTGGCTCCAGGCAAGGGAAGAGGCTGCAGGGCGAGGGCTGTACTGGGGAAGAGGGGTATCCCAGGGTGTGTGTGGGGGGAACATGTTGATCTGTGCAAGTGGCCTCAGGATGGTGAGGGTGGAGGAGGCAGTCTCCAGAGGAGATGAGGCCAGATGGAGATGTGAGGGTGTGTGTGTGTGAGTGAGTGGGTGATGTCCCTTGACCTTGCAGTGAGTGAGATGCCAGTGAATGTGTGATGGACTTGTGAGTGTGTGAGTTTAGAGTGATGAGATGGCTGTCTTACCCTGGTGGTATGGATGAGATCATTCATCCTCTATCTGCGTTGTATGGCCAACCTCTTCTGTGCAGCGTTGGTGCTGATCACCACTGCCATCATCTACCAGCCAGAGTGGGAATGTAGCTGCCCCTCCTGCGATCAGAGAGGGAGTAGAGGACATCATGGTGAACCTCCACAGCATCCAAAAGGCACTCGAGGGATGCGTCACTAAACTACGGGGCTACAGTCTTCTTGCCTTTCGGGTCTTATTTGCAGCAGCCCTGGGCTGGAAGCACCGAGAGCTGTGCATGTGGCTGGACTTTAAATGTAGCAGCTGGCATGATGAAGTGGCGAGGTGATGGCGTGGCGGGTGAATCAGAGCCCGCCCTCCATGGAAATGGTGTGTTTCCTGGGGGTGCGTTATTAATGTGGCACGTTCGGGACAATGTGGCATGAGAAGCTGCCATTGAGGCCGACAGGTAATATGATATTTTACCCAACTGCTCTTGCACTTAGTGCAAACTTGGGATGATTCCACCCCTTGTGTTTAAAAATTCTGACACACTAGAATAGGAGCTATAATTCTTTTTTAAAGGTCTTGCAAAGAATGAAGATTGTATTTGGTTGTGCGTTGAAAACTAATTCTGACCCTTTCCCCAAGTGCTGCACATATTTCTCAGTAATCTGCCAACAAATATGAAAATCTCCACTGGCAGACTGCCTTCTACACTTAACTCTTCCTTTAAACACAGTCACACAGAATTTTTATGCGTATTTTCAAAGTCTTGCTCAAGAAAACTCAAGTTCACAGACTGAGACATGACCATTTCACGTTACAACCTGTATTTTCTCCATAAATATGTTTCACTGTGTAACATGCGGCCAGTTGAACCCTTAAGTATCTTGACCTTCATTAGGTTACACTAAAAAATTAAACTGATAGAGCAATAGGTGTTCAAGTAATAAAATATAAAGACTTTCTTCCCTTTGTTTCCTCTTCTCCCTAATGCAAGGACTCCTTAGGTTTGATTATGCTCCTGCAAAGTGCTTTGTGGCCTTTTGTTACACTAAAAGTTTCTATATACGTGCAGTTTGTTCCTGTGGTAGAGTTTAGTTCCATGCCACTGATTGCCCTCCAGTGCCTCTTTTGAATGAGCATTATTCATACAGGATAAAAACAAAAAAACTGCGGATGCTGGAAATCCAAAACAAAAACAGAATTACCTGGAAAAACTCAGCAGGTCTGGCAGCATCGGCGGAGAAGAAAAGAGTTGACGTTTCGAGTCCTAATGACCCTTCGACAGAACTTGAGTTCGAGTCCAAGAAAGAGTTGAAATATAAGCTGGTTTAAGGTGTGTGTGTGGGGGGCGGAGAGATAGAGAGAGAGAGAGGTGGAGGGGGGGGCGGGGGTGTGGTTGTAGGGACAAACAAGCAGTGATAGAAGCAGATCATCAAAAGATGTCAACGACAATAGTACAATAGAACACATAGGTGTTAAAGTTAAAGTTGGTGATATTATCTAAATGAATGTGCTAATTAAGAATGGATGGTAGGGCACTCAAGGTATAGCTCTAGTGGGGGTGTTTTTTTTTAATAATGGAAATAGGTGGGAAAAGGAAAATCTTTATAATTTATTGGAAAAAAAAAGGAAGGGGGAAACAGAAAGGGGGTGGGGATGGAGGAGGGAGCTCACGACCTAAAGTTGTTGAATTCAATATTCAGTCCGGAAGGCTGTAAAGTGCCTAGTCGGAAGATGAGGTGTTGTTCCTCCAGTTTGCGTTGGGCTTCACTGGAACAATGCTGCAAGCCAAGGACAGACATGTGGGCAAAAGAGCAGGGTGGAGTGTTAAAATGGCAAGGGACAGGGAGGTTTGGGTCATTCTTGCGGACAGACCGCAGGTGTTCTGCAAAGCGGTCCTCTACATTGGACAGACCAAACGTAAACTGGGTGACCGCTTTGCAGAACACCTGCGGTCTGTCTGCAAGAATGACCCAAACCTCCCTGTCGCTTGCCATTTTAACACTCCACCCTGCTCTCTTGCCCACATGTCTGTCCTTGGCTTGCTGCATTGTTCCAGTGAAGCCCAACGCAAACTGGAGGAACAACACCTCATCTTCCGACTAGGCACTTTACAGCCTTCCGGACTGAATATTGAATTCAACAACTTTAGGTCGTGAGCTCCCTCCCCCATCCCCACCCCCTTTCTGTTTCCCCCTTCCTTTTTTTTTCTAATAAATTATAAAGATTTTCCTTTTCCCACCTATTTCCATTATTAAAAAAAAACACCCCCACTAGAGCTATACCTTGAGTGCCCTACCATCCATTCTTAATTAGCACATTCGTTTAGATAATATCACCAACTTTAACTTTAACACCTATGTGTTCTATTGTACTATTGTCGTTGACATCTTTTGATGATCTGCTTCTATCACTGCTTGTTTGTCCCTACAACCACACCCCCCCCCACCTCTTTGTCTCTCTATCTCTCCGCCCCCCACACACACACCTTAAACCAGCTTGTATTTCAACTCTTTCTTGGACTCGAACTCAAGTTCTGTCGAAGGGTCATGAGGACTCGAAACGTCAACTCTTTTCTTCTCCGCCGATGCTGCCAGACCTGCTGAGTTTTTCCAGGTAATTCTGTTTTTATTTTTCATACAGGAGCCTTGTTTACCAGATCATTTTGTCTGTGGGAAAGTGAAGGCCAAACCAAGAATTGCCTTCATCCAGTGTCCTTTCAAACGTGCACTTCCAACAAGAGCGGACCAGAAGTGTTGAGGCATAATGGTCAATGCTCCTCCTGCTGCTCTCACTGGACCACTTGAGCAGCAGCCTTTGGTTTTTTTTAAACAAAGGATGTTGAATAGTCTGATGATATGAATATTAGTCACAAGTCCAGTGGTCCTTTACAAGAACCCTTCAGTCAAAATCATTTAGCTAAGATGTTCTGTGATTTAAGGCTTGGGAATATTGTCACAGGCTGAAGCTTTTGCTTTGATATAGCTAATGCAGTCCAAGGTGGTCATCCTCAACAATGTGGCTTTACACCAAAGGAAGGTCACCCTTTAAACTCAGAGTTTGCTTTAAGTTGGCTGCATATAATGAACACAAATTCTGAACAGCCATTAAGGGAAGAGAGAAGAAAATTCAGCTTGTATCTCAGATGAGCTCCCTCTCTCAGGCTACAGGGAATTGGGGAGGGGGACTTCCCACTTTTGGCATAACTGACAATCTGATCATAGACTGTGCTCAAAAATGCATTCGTTCTGAAAAATATTTTACCCTCAAATTTTTGCTCAAACCAATTTGCATTGCCAATGAATGTAAAATCTGCCAGTGAAAGCAGGCAGCATTTTACAACATAATTTTTGCTTTGAAAAGTACTCCTCAATATTTTTGGGAGTCTTGATACAGTTTGACTATGGAGTTAGGTCACAGATCAGCCATGATCTTATCCAATGCTGGAACAGTTTAAGCTTCTAATGCCCTACTCCTGTTCCTATATTCCTAATATATTTAAACAAGAATTTATGGCACTTTTAATCAATGTCTAGTCTACCACTTGTGAATAACCTGATTTTAATTAACTGGAAACAACTTTTAAAAACTATACTGAACCAAGTATATTGGGATACAATGGTCAGTTTCTAAGAGAATGAAAAAAAATCAAAAGTTTTAAAAAAATGCTTATTAATTTCAGTGTACTCAAAAGAGCAAGCTTAATTTTCAGAGACTCCTCAAAGGCCTCCAAATGAACACAATTAATGGAAACTCCCAATGGCAAATAATGTGACCGGGGGTGGGGGGGGGGGGGGCCGCAGAACAGTTCTGATGGCAGGGCTAACTTCTAATGCAATGTTACTTTAAACTAAGGTAAAACATGACAAGTTCATTTGTGCTTAAAATTCTGTCACTGCTCATGCAGTCCTCACATATTTTGGGCAAACAGTGTCAAAAATACAGTGCAACAGAGCGGAAAATCCCAACCTAAGTGTCGCACAGGAAGTTGAGGTAGTTTATATGTTGTTTGACTGATGTAGAGGGGGAAATCCATTGTGGGGAGAAGTGTAAAACGGGTGATGGCACATCAGTAGCTCACTTTACATTCTGCCCGATTTTCTTGCTCATTAAACTGCTGCCTAAAGAAAGATTCCACCCCCGGTACAGCTCAGTGTGAAGCCCAGGTTCTCTAATAACCACCTCATGAACACTTTCAGTCCGCTATGTACATGTACCAGCACAGACGCATATCTAGATGTAGATGGTTCTGAAATCTGGGAAAACTAAACAAATAAATGTAACCAGTAGTGACTGATCCCCTGTCACATTATTTATTGCACCAGGGCCTTCCAAAAACCCGTAAGAGTTTATTATATATGTATATGTATATATATGTATATTATATATATGTATATGTATATATATGTATTTGTTTATTATATATGTATATGTATATATATGTATTTATTTATTATATATGTATATGTGTATATATGTATTTATTTATTATATATGTATATGTATTTATTTATTATATATATATGTATATGTATATATATGTATTTATATGATAATAAACCTTCAAAATAAATGGAAATAAAAATGCTGGGAAAGTGGAGCAGATTAATCAGCAGTTCCTTGAGGCATAGTTTATTGTACTGTTGTCTTCTGAAAAGTACAGAGAATAGATCATTTTGAGCAGGAAGGGGTAAAGGCTGGGAAGTGGTACCAGGTGAGTCGCTTTTGCAGAGGGCCAGAATGGACATGATGGATCGAGTGGCCTCCTTCTGTGCTGTAACTATTCCATGATAGGTGCAGCTCCTTCCTGGGCAGTGAGCGCAGTTAGGGTGGTAAGGAAAGCGAGAAGAATTCCTTAACCTCACAGCTACATGCTCTTTCTATCTATTCCTTCTGGTGAGCACTTAAGAATTGCTGACGTCTCCACCCCCACATTTAATTAGCTTACAAATTTAAAAAAACTTGCATTTATATAGCACATTTCATGACCGCTGGATGTCTTAAAGTGCTTTACAGTCAATGATTGGATTGAAGTGTGGTCACTATTGTAATTTGAGAATGCAGCAGCCAATTTGTGCTCAGCAGACTGCCACATACAACAACGTGATGATGAGCAGATAATCTGTTTTTGTGATGTTGATTGAGGGATAAATATTGACCAGGACACCAGGGATAACTCCCCTGCTCTTCTTCAAAATAGTGTCATAACATCGTTTATATCCAGTTGAGCAGGCAGATGGGGCCTCTGTTTAAGGCTTCATCCAAAATATGGGCCCTCTGACAGTGCAGCACCCCCTCAGTACTGCACTGACAAGTCAGCCTTATTTTTTGTGCGCAAGCACTTGATTGGGATTTGAACCTGGCTCATAGGTAAGGGTGCTACCAACTTGAGCCACAGCTAACAAATTGGAGGAAGAATGCTAGAAAGGTGACAATAGCTTTTATATTTTCAAAACTGTTTATACTTAATGGATCTAAGGCAACTTGATATTTTAGAAATTATCAACGGGTTGACTGCTTGCAAATTGTGAAAGAAATTGTTGAGCCAGCTGAGATTTTCTTTATTTTTAGCTTTCATTTATTTCAGCAGCAGACACTGATATAGAAGTTTAATTTTTGTATCACTTCATATTTTAAAAGCCTTTTTTTGACATAACACCCAATATTAATTTATTATTTATTAATTTTTAATTAATTAAAATCATGTCTAATCAGGAGGACGGGCCAGGCAATTCTGAGGATTTAGCAGAATCTAAGATGTTGGAAAATGCACCAAGTGTAAAAAAAATCTGAAGGTGGAGGTTGGAGGGGCCTAAACTCCCCACCCTTCAAAAAAAGGTCAACGTTTGGATCCATTATGAGGTTTTTGTAAACTTGCGGATTAGCTTAATTTTCCAAATGCAAATGAATGGATACTGGATAAAGCTACAGCTGAAGTTAAAGCCACTGCTCTTCCAAATTGTTAACGTTATTACTAATGTTCGCATATAATTAGCTGCTATTCTGGTCTGCTTTTGAGATACCAGCTTTAGAGATCAGCTTTTGTGAAGCTCTTGCTGATTTTCTAGTTCGGCATCTTTCGACATTTCTTTCTTGCCTCAACATATTATTTTATCTGTAATTATGCATAATTTACAAAACAGAAATAGGCCATTCAGCCCAACAGATCTGTGCCATCTAACCCTATAATTAATAGATCCCACCAAATGGTTTACCCTGTGTGCAGTATGGTCTAGTAGTGTGTTTTTGTCTGTCTTAGGAGGTGGTAATTTGGGCATCTTCAGTAGTAATTTACCATGATTTGGGGCTAAATGTTCAGCATAAGCACGTCAAACTGTACCTGACGCATGACCCCATCCAGTCGGATTCTGGATTTAAATCCACTTCATAGGAAATGTAGATTGGCTTTGAATTGGAGAGTAAATTGGAAAGAAGCCTGACCTGTAGCAATGGATTGCCTGCACTTTTAACACTGGGCATCCTGTACAACTCCCAACTAATTCTCACGAGTAAACCCTTGTTAAGGGGTTAAGTAGACTTGAATCTGTGAGAATAAAACAAAAATACGACTGCCAACAGTGGTTTCATGCTATGTGATATGGTTTGGTATGCCAATATCTTCTAAAAGCACTCAACACTAAAACTTCAAAATTCATTGCCAATAAAAATGTTGGAAATTAACAACCAGTTCCCCAAAGTTCTCTGAGGGTGGGGGTTGGGTGGGGCGATGGAGAGAGAGAGCCTAGGCTCTTTGTTGGATCCCAAATAAATTGTTAGAACGCAGTTTAACATAAAAACAAACTGCCTCCAGTAATTAATTCTCCAAATTCTTGGCTATTTTAAAATAATATTTTGAAGGACACCAGTGGCTGCTTATTTAATCACTAACTGTGCTTAAAGAACAACCTTAACATTGGAATGAGCATCTATTTGGTTAGTTTTTCAATTTGTGCTTCAAAGGAGTTTGCAACTCAGAAGGAGTTCATTTGACCTACAGCATCTGCACTAGAATTGAAAATAACTAAGGAATTGTGAAAATACTGTTACTGCGATGAGAAGTGGTAGAATGGCTCCCCTCTTTTCCCCCTCCCTGTTTGACTGCTTTAAATTCTTTAAATGCTTGCCAATTCAGTGAGTGTTTAACTGTTTAAGTGCTGTGACTGTAAAAGACACAAATGGACAGGTTTCTTTGTCAATTTTTAAAAAGGGAATAGTGCTTATTGTACTTAACATGCAATCTAAATAAAAATAATAAAAACGCTCCACCTCTCACACACACATGCATTCAAGAGATCACAAGCAAGTTACAAAGTGGGAGGGTAGGTTAGTAGTTTAAGAGTCTAAAGTTAGTTGTATACGGATCTGGAAGATTGATGTCTTGGATGGTTTTAGACTGGGCTCAATCGTCTTTCTGAATTCTAATTCAGCAATGGGACTATCTAAAGATGTTGACGGGCAATATCTATTTGGTCTCTGAGGCCAGAACTGCCCCAGATTCGCACGAAGTGCAGAAGTGGGTGGGAAAAAGGATATTTTAAATGTCGGCCGCAATGGCAGCTTTTTGTGCTGTATCGTCCTCTTCATTCCTAATGCATTTCCATACAACACGTGAAGCCACTGGTGGGATAGCCTCTCAACCATCCACCCCGCTGTCATCTTAGTCCTTCAGTAATCTAGGTGCCATATTTAAACAGTGTCCCTGCACAGAGCTACCACTCTTCAAGGGATAGGAGGCTGCTAGGAACTAATGGCTGTGAAAGGGAGGAAGTATGATGCCTCCCTCGAGCGCCTACTGGATGTAGTGGAGGTCTGTGCGAAGATCTCTACCCTGTTCTGGGTGAAGACCAGCATGCAAGGTCAACAATCAAGCATGGAATATGATGGCAGCGATGGTCAGTGCTAATGCCCTGCAAAAGAGGACAGCCAACCATTGGAGGAAGAGGATGAATGATCTCATTATTTCTGCCACGGTAAGTCACTCTTCTCATCACTCTCAACTCACACACTCACAAACCCACCACACATCCACAGAGGTCTCACACCTCAAGGGACAACACCACAAACTCTCACACACACCCTCACATCTCCATCAGGCTCATATCCTCTGGACCTCATGTCCTCATCCTGTCCATATCTCCACTCGCCACACAAACATCCCACCCAGTGCCATGTGTCCTGCTCACACTCTCTCCATCTGTTTCCATGCAGGAGAAGCTGTTCACATCAGCAGGGAGAGGTCCCAGACTGGGGGTGGAGTGGCTCATATTAGACCCCTGACTCACTTTGAGGAGCATGCCATCACGCTGACTGATGAGAACATGGACCATGTGAGTGGTGACGGTGAGGCTGGTGGCAAACACCCACCTGAGGATCCTGCACCACATCATCCCTCCCTCAACACAACTGTGAGTGCTCTCTTGCCTGCTTTTGACTCTGCTGCCCTGCCAGCCCCTCAGCTCCATCCACAGAGAACCATAGAAAAGTTACAGCACAGAAGGGGGCTATTCGGCCCATCTTGTCCATGCCAGCCCGAGGACACCCAGGTTCCCTTTCTAATCCCACCTTCCTGCGCCCGCCCCATAGCCCCTGCAGCTTACAGCATTTAAGGTGCAGATCCAGGTACTTTTTAAAAGAGTTTAGAGTTTCTGCCTCTACCACCAACTTGGGCAGTGAATTCCAGACACCCACTACCCTCTGCGTAAAAAAGTTCTTCCTCATGTTCCCCCCTACACCTTCTGCCACTCATCTTGAATCTATGTCCCCTGGTTCTAGAATTATCCACCAAGGGAAACAATTTTATCCTGTCCACTCTATCTATTCCCCTCATAATTTTGTACACCTCAATCAAGTCACCTCTCAGCCTTCTTTGTTCTAAGGAAAATAACCCCAACCTATCCAACCTCTCCTCATAGCTACTCTTTTTTAACCCTGGCAACATTCTTGTAAACCTCCTCTGCACTCTCTCCAGAGCTATTACAACCTTCCTGTAATGTGGTGACCAGAACTGCACACAATACTGTAATGTGGCCTCACCAGTGTTTTATACAATTCCAACACTATATCCTTACTTTTATATTCTATACCTCTGCCAATGAAGGAGAGCATTCCATATGCCTTCTTTACAACCTTGTCTACTTGGACTGCTGCCTTCAGGGACCTGTGTACTTGTACGCCAAGATTTCTCACTTCATCTACCCCTCTTAGTATATTCTCATTTATTGTGTAATCCCTGTAAGGTCTCCATGGCAGCTGCCATCCTGCCAGTGTTGACCTAGGTGCGTTGGCAATGCCAGTGCTATCACCTCAGCCTGAAGGCGGACGGACTCCTCCATTGTGCCTTGCAATCTGAAGAGTGCAGCGGACATCCCTTCCTGATGTTCCTGAGCTTGCCTTTGCAGCTCCAGCAACTGTGACATGACCAAATCCAGAGGCTCAGCATCTGACTCAGACTCAGCAACGTTCTGGCCTCCAGCAGCCCTCCAAGTGCCGGGGACCTGGCAAGTCCCTGCCTCCACCTGCTGTGGATCAGACAGTGTGATGTGCTCACCAGATTGTGATCCCAAGGCTACTCTAAAGCTAGGTCCCACCGAGGTGTGTGTCTCTGCGCTGGTGGAGGGTGTGGGTGAGGGTGTGATGGGACTTCAGGGAGGGTGCCTTCAGATTCATCTTCAGAGGTTCTTCCAGGCTTGATTGGAGGCCCTGGGTCATGGACTCTGTCGACTGTTTGGCAGATGTGCCTGTGGAAGCAAGGGGAGAGAATTATTGCATAGCAATGGCCTGTGAAAGAGGACACATCACACAGCATGGTGGTTGTCAAAGTTGACTGATGGATGTCACACTGTCGGATCCTCACTTGGTAGAGCAGCACTGACCTTACGTCAGCACAGGACCGGTCCTGGTCATCACCGGCCCAGCTGGATGACTGTATTTTCAAAGTCTGTGAGGACCTTGATTTCAGGCATCCCTCCACCGGTCTGCAACCTCTCCCTCTTGTGTGCCAGCTTGTCCTGTGTGGATAGAGATGGAGAGAGTGTAAGCAGGATGCCTGCCAGGCCAGGTGATAAGTATACCTGGGCTGTGTGGGTGGTGAGTAGTCACCTGGACAGGATGAAGACAATGACGGTGAGTGTGAGAGAGTGAATGGTGATGTCCCTTGAGCCAGCAGTGAGTGAGGGCCCTGTGGATGTGTGATGGGTTTGTGAGTGTGTGAGTTGAAAGTGATGAGAAGAGTGACTTATCCTGGTAGAACGGAGGAGATCATTCATCCTCTTGCAGCACTGGGTGGCTGTTCCCTTTTGAAGGGCGTTGGCACTGACCACCGCTGCCACCACCTCCCAAGCTTTGTTGACCACGCTGCTGCCCATCCTGCGGCCAGAGCTGGGGTACAGGATATCATGGTGAGCCTCCTCTGTGTCCAAAAGGTGCTCGAGAGACGCGTCATAGAACCTGGGGGCTGCAGTGGTTTTGCCTTTCGGGGCTGTGTTTTCTTTGCAGCTGTCCTGAGCTGGACGCGCTGAGAGGTGTGCATGTGGCTGGATTTTAAATATGGCTGCCGGCGTGAGGAAGCAGCGAGATGACGGCGTTGTGGATGAATGAGAACCTGGCCACTACCGAACTTAGTGCAAATCTGGGACGATTCTGTCCTGTGAGTGCATCATTGTGCTCCAGCTCCCATGAATAAATCTCTATCTCCCCATTGTTCAGCAGTTCCACACCTTGTTTCATCGTCTGGTTGGGGCCTAAACAGCCATTTTGGGGATTGTCCATTCGCCCAAATTATGGTGCTTGAATCTGTAGTTTCTCAAAGCCATTAATCTTTATTTACAGCAAATGTTTACACATTTGCGTCCACAAGTTTTGAAGCTTCTCCTCCTCCTTCCTGATCTTGCTTACTTCTCAGTCATGTGATCTTTCAGCATTATCATTTTAGAATCATGTATGCTTCTGTTAACCCTTTACTCAACGGAGGGAAGGTACGATGCGTATTGGATTCAATCCCCACAATTTTCCCTTGGCCATAATCCTCAAATAATGATCACCAGAAGGGCAATCAATCCATAGCAACCTTATCCAACAAAACCCCCAGTACTCCATAAAATACTCAACTAACAACCCCTGTGTATTCTTTTAACACCTGTGCTCGTGCTCCTACGCAGTGCTACTCCAGTAACTGTGGCATGAGTGGTGGAAGGCTGCTGACTTTCACTGGAGGAGATTGCAGATGGCCTTATAGGATGCTCTCCGGCAGCTCTGACCCTTGGAGGCCCTGGTTCAGACTGCAGCAGTTCAGTAGGGGAGGCAACAGTCTGCTCTTGCTGCAGCAGCAAAGGTGAGTACCAATGGTGGGAATACAAGTGCTATCATTCTGAGAGAGGGCAGCAGCTTCCAATGGCACCTGTCAAATGGACATCCAGCACTCCAACACAGACCCGCTGTGGGGGAAGTTCCCCAGATTGGCAAGCCAAATGGAGATGGGCAATGAATTTAAACAATTAAAGGCCCTATTAAGGGCAATTTTCCTGGGCAGGCAGCATTTTGATGATGACAGGGCTTTGGAAAAACACCAGCTTTATGGAAGCAGCCTCCCGGCAGCAGTCCAGGGTGCGATCGGAGCCAGAGGCTCCATGCCCCATAGCGGTGGCTGTGAGCATGAAATGCAGCCCCTGTAACCTCAAGAATCCCCTCGGAGGGGCTTCACCTCTGTTCAGCTGGGCCTTCCATCCTGTGCCATGCAGAATCTTAAGTAATACTTACCTCTCCAAGATCACCTAGCTACCTCAGCAGCAGCACCACCCCAACACCACCCCCACCCCCTCCCCCAGGGCCTTCTGGGGCAGCAGAATGCAGGACACTACCTGACATTCTTAACTGAACAGCAGGCCAGGAGGCAGCCAATCAGGAAGCTGCCTCTGGTAAAATCACATAATTGGTCCCATTGCTGGCAAGGATGGGTTTGTGACCCCCATTTGGTCTTGATGTTTGGAGTCACTACGAATGCAGTTAAATTAAACTCGTGGAGTTAGAGAAAAGGATGCTTGGTGGTGAAACTTCTGCCGCTTACTGTGAATCAAATCATTAAGTTAAATTTATTCTGAAATGGGAATTTTTTTAAAGTGAATTATTAATTGAGCTTAGCAATTGGTGAAGTCAGGTTTAGTATATGCATTTGGAATGTTAATAGTAAATGAAACTGAATGCATAGTTCTCACCAAAAAAAAAATGACTATCCTCATAAAACCCAATCCCCATGGTAACAAAGCTCTCTCTCATTTCGCTGTTTTTTAATAAAATGGATTTCTCTTCTGCTGATGTTGGACTGAGGCTGGAGGGGGAAAACATTTTAAAATGTGTATTTTTATTATTTAGAAAAACAACCTTTGAACATTGGTAAATTTGACAAGTAATCTACTTTCATATCCAGCTTTCAATACTTCCAATGGAGAAGGTGCTTGGGTGAATGGTTAAGACTCTCTATTGACAGAATCACACTGTTCCCAGGGGACAGGAGGAGGAAATGACTGATGTGGCCATTTTGTTTTGGCTCTGGTTGGTGACAGCACCTCAGACCAATACAACTGGCAATGTTCCCTCATAGTTGACGTTAGAACCAACTGAGCATCAGATATTTTCAGGAATCCTGATGATTCAGTGTAGGTTTGTGGCATTCTCTGCACAGCCAGAGAAATGGCTGCATCAATAATATCCTTTACTGAAAACTCAGGAGATTTTATAAGTTGCAGGAAGCCAATTTATTTTTTAGATAAGAAATGCTGTACTTCATTGGAATTGCCTTTAATTAATCATGTTAAACTCTTATTGCTTCCACATGCTTTGGTTTCTAAGACAGCCATTTATGAGGAAAACTATTCATGCCTCTGTAAAGAGGAAGGTCAAGTACACAGTTGGACAGCATTGTTGGAATGGGAAGATTTTTTTGCTGCTGAGCTGTAATCATGCTGGCATTGCATAAATTATTGAAATGGAGAATTATTCCTATGAGTGCTTAATCAAACGCAACGTGCAGAATCATCCCAGATTTACACAATGGGCGGTAGTGGATGGGGACAAAAGCCGTTTAACCCGGCTGCTGAAATGGCAGCTTTTCTCACTGTATCGTCCCATCCCCGCATCATTAATTATGTAGCCACAGGAAATATGCCATCTCACTGGCAGGCAGCCTCTCATTTTTTCCTGCCGTTACTTTGCTGTTTCCTCACTCCGGGTGCCATATTTAAACACAGCTGCATGTACGCCTCTCAATGCTTGCAGCCCAGGACTGCTCTGGTGATGACTTAGCCCCAAAAGCCAAAAAGAGCCTAGTTCCAGGGAGCAAAGTTGGAGGGCGGAGTTCCAGGGAGGTGAGTATAAAAACCTTACCTCAGGTCTTTTACAAAAAAGAAAATTAAAAGTGGTGTCACAGTAAATTTGTTATCTGATTGGCTGGTAGGGAATCCACACTGAATTTGAAACTAAAACATTGTTAAACTAATTAAACCAAATAAATTAATCACTTAATTAATAAGCAAAGAGTATCTAGACCAGAATCAGGGGATTACTGTTCTTAGAATTTAGCATTTATAGTAGAAATCTAGCCCTAGGGAACGTATAGTCAATAAGGAGTCAATAAGCAGTTATTAGATTTAAATTAATTTATTAAATATTTCTAGAAATGGCAGTTGCTGGGGTGAAGTGCTTTATCTGTGGAATGTGGGAAATCTGTGACCTTCAAGTATCCCGGACAACTACATCTGCAGGAAGTGTACCCAATTGCAGCTCCTCACAGACCCGCATGGATTGGTTGGAGCAACAGTTGGATGCACTTAGGAGCATTCAGGTGGCGGAAAGCGTCATTGACAGGAGTTTTACAGACGTGGTCACACCCAAGGTACAGACAGATAAATGGGTGACCACTAGAAGGGGCGGGTAATCGGTGCAGAAATCCCCTGTGGCTGTCCCCCTCTCTAACAGGTGCACCCTATTGGATACTGTTGGGGAGGTGGCCTATCAGGGGAAAACAATAGCAGTAGCCAGAGCAGTGGCACCACGGCTGTCTCTGTTGTTCAGCGGGGGGGGTCAAAGCACAGAAGAGCAATTGTCAGAGGGGACTCTATAGTCAGGGGCTCAGATAGGCGCTTCTGTGGTTGTGAAAGAGACACCAGGATGGTATGTTGCCCCCATGGTGCCAGGGTCCAGGATGTCTCTGATCGGGTACGGGAGATTCTGAAGGGGGAGGGAGAACAGCCAGAGGTCATGGTACACATTGGTACTAACGACATAGGCAGGAAGAGTGACAAGGTCCTGCAGCAGGAGCTCAGGGAGTTAGGCAGAAAGTTAAAAAACAGGACCTCTAGGGTTGTAATCTCAGGATTACTCCCTGTGCCACGTGCCAGTGAGGCTAGAAATAGGAAGATAGTGCAGCTGAACACGTGGCTGAACAGATGGTGTAGGAGGGAGGGTTTCCGCTATCTGGGTCAGTGGGATCTCTTCCGGGACAGGTGGGACCTGTACAAGAAGGACGGGTTGCATCTAAACTGGAGGGGCACCAATATCCGGGCTGCGAGGTTTGCTAGCGTCACTCGGGAGAGTTTAAACTAGTATGGCAGGGGGGTGGGAACCAGAGCAATAGGTCAGCAGGTGAAATAAATGTCTGGGAACCAGTGAATATGGTCAGAAGGACTAAGAGGAAGGGCAGGCAGGGAGAAATTACTGAACACAGTGGGACTGGGGGTCTGAAATGCATTTGTTTCAATGCGAGAAGAATAACAGGCAAGGCAGATGAGCTTAGAGCTTGGATTAGTACTTGGGACTATGATGTTGTTGCTATTACAGAGACTTGGTTGAAGGATGGACAGGATTGGCAGATAAACGTTCCAGGATTTAGATGTTTCAGGCAGGATAGAGAGGGATGTAGAAGAGGTGGGGGAGTTGCACTGCTGGTTAAGGGGAATATCACAGCTGTACGACAGGAGGACACCCTCGGTGGGCTCATGCAGCGAGGCAATATGGGTAGAGCTCCGGAATAGGAAGGGTGCTGGTCTGGTAGGTGGAGACCTGCCCGTGAGCCCCCCTAACAGTGATGTGGTGCTGCCTGTGAAGCCTGGCGCTGATGACCATGAGTGCTGCCTGAAGGCAGGCAAACAAACCTCGAAGTGCAGCTCATCAAATGCACATCATTTATATCCAGTTATGAAACAGGTCAGTGTACAATCATGGCAGCGCAGCCAGGCGATCCAGCCTGGGTGGATGATTCCAGCGAGCAGGTTCCCCACGTGCGACAGCCATTGACAGGGTGGAGCAGATGATCACAAACTGGTTTCACAGCAGCATGAAGCTAATTTTTTGGCCATCTTGCCATATTGTTCCCCCTCTCCCCAAGCTGCCATGATGCCTGACACCAACGTGGCTGCAAAATCCTGGCCAACATTTTGACAATGAGGATGGTTCAAGAATAATAATGACAGATTCACAGACAAATCAGTGCAGCTAAAGACAGGTTTGGGAAACACGAAATGTAATAATTATCTCCTGTATGTTGTCAGGGTTTTGTTTTCCTCCAGGCCCATATATGTCTACAGTGAGTCAATAACTATATACCCATGTATTCCTTTTACCTGGATCTAGGTAGCAATGTGGTGCTGTCAGTTTTAGGGCTGTCTTATATAATATCTTTCTATTTCAGTTCCTTCATGATGGGAAATGGATTCAAGTTTACTCTAAAATGTAATGCTACCATTAATGCACAAAACACATTTTTCATTTTGTGTTATGCAAGATGTGAATCTAATTGAAACCACCCATTGAATGGTAGTGTAGGTGCATGTCCAAAAAAATCCAACCAGTCAGAATTGTGCAAGTTGCAGCAAATTACTAAAAGCAAAGTTGTTGCAAGCTTTGGAGATGATGACGGGTATTTATCTGGCAGCACATCACACAGTCAAATCAACACTGAGTCAACAAGAGTACATTTTCAAGGATTTTGAAATCTTGTCTATCTTTTGTAATTAAAATCACAGTTGTACCATTTTTCTCTCATCTCCATTTGTCATGACTTGTCCTTCATCATTAGCCACCTTCTGATAATAAATTGCAATTGTCCACATGAACATAGTAACTTTACCATCAGGAAATTTGTAAAACATCAAATTATTACCAAGAGAAAATCTCAATCCAATTTAAAGATGTGGAAAGCCATATGCAGGCCTAGCTGTAAAAGGTTATTTCTTGACTTTTGAGAGGTTGAAGTGAGCAAAATATAAAGTTCAGAAATATTTGGTGAAGTTTGCTTTCCATTAGAGATAGTCTACTCCATATAATGTTTCCGCTTTATTTCCAATTGATCATATAGGTTTCTCGTGAGAAGGAGAGAGAGCATTAATCCCGTGGTTCTTACATGTTGCTACCTAGCTCTAGACTGCCCATACTTCCAGGTCATGTGCCCTCTTATATCACCCTGTGGGCGGTACTGTACTCAGTCCCACGTTAACCCTTAAGGTACCACATCCTTCTATTACAGTTGCAATTGTTAAAATAGTTTTATCAACATTCTGTAAGAAGGTATGGAGGGAAAAGATAGCTGGATGGATGAATCAGGTTAGTAAGAGCACTGTTCGGCCGCCCAAGTACAAATTACTGAAATCTATTGAGCATTTCTGGGTGGTTCCGGTGAACTCTGGCCTCCATCTCCCCCAAATAAATTTAGTACTGGGACCTAATGTCCAGTAACCACAACACTGCAACAGATTCAGCACCCCAAGGGTTCAGTAATTTTAAAACAAAATCACCTCCCTTTCCACTGATCCAATAGAGATTCATAATATTGTAATTACATATTCTCAATACAAAGAAAACCAACTTTGTTGCTGTACTCCTTTTATGACAGTCAGACAGCAGTATGCTGGTTTTGTAAAGTTAATGGTGAAGTGGCACAACTTGGATAGCATTTTTATCTGACAGTGACAGGTCGCCGGATTCCTGGGTCAGTGTAGATAGAAACAGCATTGTAGAGTTACATAGAATGCATAGAAAACACTGCACAAAAGCAGGTTTTTGCAAATCTGAGGTTTATAAAATTGTTATTTCAGGGCTGTGCCTTTAATTTAGGATAAAAATGAAGAGGTCATGTGACCTGCTCTGAAGTCTGCCCAACAGCAGGTTTGGGTGACGTGGGTGTTAAAGATTAAAGAAGGCCTGGGTTGTTTTGCTGGAAAGAGTGTGTAAGGCGTTCACAGTTGGAGACAGTCGGCAGCACTTGCGGTTAGACGGCTGGTCTCCAAAGTCCCAGGAAGGTGTTGAAAATGTCAAGTTGTAAATGGTTGGACTTTAAATTGTCCACTTACTTCCAAGATAAAAGATATTTGGGGTCTCAACAATAGCTAATCAGCATTTTATCTGGATACAAGGCCCATGTGATTCACGTTGCATGGAGATGGGCTTTGAGAGCCGGCATGGTTTCTAAGATATCCCTGAAACTCCCATACACAGGCAGTCTGCCAGGATCCAGGAGAGTGCAAGCAGCTGGAAGTTGAAAGTCTCTGTGGTTCAACATGCAGGAGTGATGGGAACTCACGCTCAGATTGAAAAGACCAAATTTGGAAGGATGTGAAATGAGGCTGGAAGATTTGCACAAGATGGAGGGAAAATCTCTAGGAAAAAACCTCACCGTGAAAAAGAATTCTGGGATTGAACTACCAGATTGGGAAAGGAAAAGAATGAAAGTAAACCACCTGGAGACAAGAATTACTTTGGACTGGGTCCAGGAAAATTGAATGACTACTTAAGGGACAGTGTAAAGCATAACAATGAAGTGGGGTTTTGGTTGTGCTATAAGTAAAAAAGGAAAGTTCTGTTTTGTAACTTAAAGTGTAAGTTGCCTACAACAATAGTGCTTGGTCAATGGTGCTTTCAGCTATTAACTAGAAGTTTGAATTTCTTTTTAAAGGTTATGGGTCTGTACGGAATCTTAACAAGACCATGTGGCCAAACAGATCTATGCTGGTGATGATGCTCTACGTGAGCTTCCATTCACCTTCTTAATCTAACCCTACCAGTGTAAACCTCTATTGCTTTCTCCCTCATGTGTTATCTAGCTTCCCCTTAACTGTGTCACCACAAATGATCCTCAGGCATCAGCAAGTACATTGGCCAGGGCTGGGAAAGAGAATTATATATGCATCACTGGCAACTTGCATTTTCACAGATCTCGGTCCAATTGCTGTACTGAGTTGCTTCATACATTTCAGTATATCTGCAATATATTACTCTCAGGTTTCTTGGGAAATGAGCTGTAACTTAAAAATCCCACTTTTTTTTCTATTACTTCTCCATTACTTCACCAAAAGAAATTATTACGCTGATTTGCCACTTCATCCAAAGCACATGAAGTAATTGGTTTACCTTGTGACTACAAGGGAAAAAAGATATCCATTTATAAGGTGAGAGGAGCTGCTGCTTTCAGAGTCACCAAAATAACTGCTGCAGGTAGAAAGTGATTTCTGAATCAGCCCTTAATTTCTGCTAAAGGTTGAGAAAATATCTGTTTGTTTTGATTGCCAAATTCCTAAAACCTACTATATCAAAACAAACCCCTCTACACATCAAAACAGAAAAATCTAAAAAAGGTCTAGTTAGTTTTAGTTTCGGAGAAATAAAAATCTGTGATTCCAAATGTTTTTCTAAATATAAACTCATGTCCAAACCTCCTGAGCAAAGTAAAATTTGCAAGAGGAATGTTCTATTCCCTGTTCCTGTGCCATACACATTACCTCCCCTGTTCCCATAATCCTAGCTCTCCCATTCTATGCCTATAAATTACCTGTTCCTCACTGTCATGCGGACTTCATCTGTCATCAACTCATATCCTTCCTTTCTAACATTCACAAGGCACCACTAAAAAGGACATTGAAATGCTCCTCTATGTAATTAAAAAAGAAAAATCTCAAGCCAGAACTCATTTAAAAACTATACTTTGAAAACTCAACTTGATAAATGCTGCAAATCTTTCTCTCATTTGTGGATTGCCTATAAAATAAGCAATTCAGTGATTCTGAATGACCATGGTTCTTTCTCTATCTCTCTACATGATTTTCCTTCTTTGTGATAATAATCGATCTGTCGTCTTAACAATTTTTCAGTCTGTTTTATAAAATATGGATGAATAGACCAGAGTCCATTTTTTTTGAGAATGTACCACAAAGGGATAGTTGATGCATTGCTCAATGGAATTTACACCAAAAGATCATTTAGGCCTCAAATTTTCTTCAGACCTGAGCACATATCCTGGTAGAAGGCAGCTGAAAGGATAACCGAATGGGCAGCAAATAATCTAGCAAGGCCACACAAGCTGGGACTTTGGATCAAAGAGCGCAGAGTGGGGTTTCATGCTGGGACTGAGGTAGATGGATATCCTGTCCAACCCATATTTAGGCTGTGACTAAAAAGACACTTGAGTTGCCAGAATGATGTTACCTGCCAGATGTTTTGACAGCTCCCACCTCTTGCATGCCCAGCGACCTGGACAGCAAAAAGATATTAGCCAAGGGTAGTTCATAAGTTGGGATCGTGTGTGTGTCTTGGCCTGGAAAACTCCGAAAGATACCGTGATGGCACGGTGATATTATCCTCATGGAAAGGAGCTTGATTCGCACTGTTTGCCTTCAACCTTCTACCAGCAGCTTGGCTGCCCCCTGAACTCTGTGCAGTGCTGCATGTTGTGCCCCATTGCCTCCCATCCTATCATGAGTGCTGAAGATGTATGGTACAAGAGTCTGCCAGAATTATTGCAAGGAAATAATTCAACCCTGATCATAGAAGCTCCAGCCGGATGGGGAGCACAGATCCGTGGAGGGATGGTGTGGTGCATTTTTCTCCCTATATGTTTATCAGGCCTAGTCTGCTACATTTGCACTCTCTCACACTGCCAAAGTTCATAGATCTACCAAAGCCATAATATTTTAGATCTATTGCAGATGGCTGCACTTACCTTAATTTCATATTCAATCAAATTTTATACCTTAGCTCAAAGTGAATAAGACTAATCTCTTTAGGAGAAGTGAATTAAACAAATAGAATCTCTACTTAGCCTTGAGACACAAGTCCAAAACCATGCATGTTCTCCCTCGGTTATTCACATTAATATTTGATATAATGTTACATCACAAGCTAGTCGGTCATTCTACTGTGGCTCTCTTGACTCTCCATGTCCGATTTAAAACATATTTGATAAGTCCAGATTTATTGTTGTTAATTTTTAAAGGAGCCTGCAGCCAACACTGCTAAGCTCCAGTTGTAACAAATGAAGATCAAAGGAGCTAAACCGAGCAATTTATTCTGCGGTTGAAGAGGATAAATTTGAGACAGCAATTTTGGACGGTTTTGTCAGGGTCACAGGAGCTCTGTCCAATGCACCTGACAAACTTTGCCACAGCATTCACACCACAGACTACTTCAATGTTGGCCTTTCTGAAGTCAATCATCATGTTTACCCATTAGAGGGAAGTGGAAGTATTTCCTGGAAGGGCTGGTATACCTCAGAACCAGAGGCACTTTGTCATTTCTGGACTTGCCAAAACTGTGCTGTTAACACCTAAATATTGGGCCTGGAGGCAAAGTATTACATATACAGCTAGTTCCATGATGTTTGTTCCCCATGAATACACTTTACAAAACTAGCATTTTACAGGCGCATTTCAAAATCCACATACAATCTAAGCCATCACACCTGCATGCCTTATTTTTTATTTCATCACAGCAAGCTAATTTTAATTTAGTCCAACATTTTAACAACATTTGGACCAACTGTTGCCATCACATATTGAAAGATGTTGTAATCTGTAGTGTCTTTATGAATTCCAAATTGTCTCTGACTTTTGAGGTCTGTTGGCTGGACTTCTTCTCTTTGCAATAGGGACAATTGAAATCCTCTCTGCCTTGGAGAATCTCTGTGCATTAACAGCACCCAATGTGGAAATTTCATGAGGGATCTTTTTGCAACCAGAGAACAATGGAGCAAAGGAAGGAAACAGCAGTTTTGTTATTAGCTTTTAATCTGCAGAACAAAGGAGAAGGTATAGAGCTAAAAAAAATAGAGTATATATAAAAGTATAGAACTATGTCCCTCTACTGTGCCTCAGAACGTTGTTCATTGCCTTACTCCAAGAACATGGTCAAAAGGTCAGTTTTAATTACACCACTATCAGGAAAAGCATTTTTTTGTTTGCTGTATTGCATCTGGGAAGTCCTTCCACAGCCTGCTGCTGATGACGATGATCTTTGGTGTGTTCATGCTACCATGTTGACACCGAGAAATTAAGCTCTGATGTTATATGTGATTTGAATCTTTTGTCAGCGAAGATTTAAAAATTACTTAATTCTGACTCCAACTGTAGTCAGCGAATTTTCTCAGACATGATACGGAATAATTCTAATCTTTCTCTTCCCTGATGCAATATGTTTTTCGCAAGATTAGACATTAGAATTTGGGGAGAATTTGGCATGGTGATACTGTCACTGGACTAGTATTCCAGAGACCCAGGATAATGCTCTGGGGATAAAAGCAAAATACTGCAGATGCTGGAAATCTAGAACTAAAACAAAAATAGCTGGAAAAACTCAGCAGGTCTGACAGCATCTGCGGAGAGGGATACAGTTAACGTTTCGAGTCCATATGACCCTTCATCAGAACTAAGGAAATAGAGAAATGAGGTGAAATATAAGCTGGTAGAGGGGGGGTGGGACAGGTAGAGCTGGATAAGGGGCCAGTGATAGGTGGAGGCCAAGAAGAGATTGCCAAAGATGTCATAGACAAAAGGACAAAGGGGTGTTGACGGTGGTGATATTATCTAAAGGATATGCTAATGGGGACATTAAGGGTAGCAAGCAGGACAAGCTAGTGGCAGATGGCCCTAGTGGGGGTGGGGTGGGGGGAAGGGATTGAAATGGGCTAAAAGGTGGAGATGAAACAATAGATCGAAATGAATTTAAAAATAGGAGGGAAAAGAAAAATATATTTTTAAAAAAATTATACATTATTGGAAAAAGGGGGGTCGGAAAGGGGGTGGGGATGGAGGAGAGAGTTCATGATCTGATATTGTTGAACTCAATATTCAGTCTGGAAGGCTGTAAAGTGCCTAGTTGGAAGATGAGGTGCTGTTCCTCCAGTTTGTGTTGAGCTTCACTGGAACTTTGCAGCAAGCCAAGGACGGACATGTGGGCATGAGAGCAGGGTGGAGTGTTGAAATGGCAAGCGACAGGGAGGTCTGGGTTATGCTTGCGGACAGACCGAAGGTGTTCTGCAAAGCGGTCATCCAGTCTGCATTTGGTCTCTCCAATGTAGAGGAAACCTCATTGGGAGCAGCGAATGCAGTAGACTAAATTGAGGGAAGTGCAAGTGAAATGCTGCTTCACTTGAAAAGAGTGTTTGGGCCCTTGGACGGTGAGGAGGGGGCAAGTAAAGGGGCAGGTGTTGCACCTTCTGCAGTTGCATGGGAAGGCGCCATGGGAGGGGGTTGAGGTGTAGGGGGTGATGGAGGTGTGGACCAGGGTATCCCGGAGGAATGATCCTTGTGGAATTCTGCCGGGGGGTTGAAGGGAAGATGTGTTTGGTGGTAGCATCATGCTGGAGTTGGCGGAAATGGCGGAGGATTATCCTTTGAATGCTAAGGCTGGTGAGGTGATAAGTGAGGACAAGGGGGACCCTATCATGGTTCTGGGAGGGAGAGGAAAGTGTGAGGGCGGAGCGTGGGAGATGGGCTGGACACGGTTGAGGGCCCTGTCAACCACCGTGGGTGGAAAACCTCGGTTAAGGAAGAAGGAAGACATGTCAGAGGAACTGTTTTTGAAATTGGCATCATCGGAACAGATGCGATGGAGGCGAAGGAACTGAGAGAATGGGATGGAGTCCTTACAGGAAGCGGGGTGTGAGGAGCTGTAGTCGAGGTAGCTGTGGGAGTCGGTAGGCTTGTAATGGATATTGGTGGACAGTCTATTACCAGAGATTGAGACAGAGAGGTCAAGGAAGGGAAGGGAAGTGTCAGTGATGGACCACGTGAAAATGATGGAGGGGTGGAAATTGAAAGCAAAATTAATACATTTTTCCAGATCTAGACGAGAGCATGAAGTAGCACCGAAGTAATCTTCGATATACCGGAGAAAGAGTTGTGGGAGGGAGCCGGAGTAGGACTGGAACAAGGAATGTTCCACATACCCCATAAAGAGACAGGTATAGCTGGGGCCCATGCGGGTACCCATAGCCACACCTTTTATTTGGAGGAAGTGAGAGGAGTTTAAGGTGAAATTGTTCAGTGAGAGAACAAGTTCAGCCAGACGGAGGAGAGTAGTGGTGGATGGAGAATGTTCAGGCCTCTGTTCGAGGAAGAAGCTAAGGGCCCTCAGACCATCCCGGTGGGGGATGGAGGTGTAGAGGGATTGGACGTCCATGGTGAATAGGAGGTGGTTGGGGCCGGGGAATTGGAAATTGTTGATATGATGTAGGGCATCAGAGGAATCACGGATGTAGTTGGGAATGGACTGGACAAGTGGAAAGAGAATGGAGTCAAGATACCATGAAATGAGTTCCGTGGGGCAGGAACAGGCTGACACGATTGGTCTGCTGGGACAGTCCTGTTTGTGGATTTTGGGTAGGAGGTAGAAACGGGCCGTCCGAGATTGGGCGACTATCAGGTTGGAAGCTGTGGAGGGAAGATCTCCAGAGGAGATGAGGTCAGTGACAGTCCTGGAAACAATGGCTTGATGTTCAGTGGTGGAGTCATGGTTCAGGGAGAGGTAGGAGGAAGTGAATGCGAGTTGATGCTCAGCCTCTGCGAGGTAGAGGTCAGTGCGCCAGACAACAACAGCACCACCCTTGTCAGCGGGTTTGATAACAATGTCAGGGTTGGACCTGAGAGAACGGAGTGCATCAAGTTCAGAGAGAGACAGGTTAGAGTGGGTGAGAGGAGCAGAGAAATTGAGACGACTGATGTCACGCCGACAGTTCTCAATGAAAAGATCAAGAGAAGGTAAGAATCCAGAGGGACGGGTCCAGGTGGAGGGAGAATATTGGAGGCAGGTAAAAGGATCCGTTGAACGGGGAGAGGACTCTTGCCCAAAGAAGTGAGCCCGGAGACGAAGACGGCGGAAGAAGAGTTCAGCATTGTGCTGAGCCCGAAATTCATTGAGATGAGGGCGTAGGGGTATGCCTGCTGAGTTTTTCCAGGTAATTCTGTTTTTGTTTTGGATTTCCAGCATCCGCAGTTTTTTGTTTTTATCTTTATGAAACTAAGTCCTTTGCTGAGCACTGAACGTTCAGCATCGGAGAGGGGAAGGTCAGGGGGTATGGTGAATACACGGCCGGGGCTGGGATTAGAAGACAGGATGGGGACGGAGGAACAGGCAGGGTGGAGGGTCCTGGATGGGCGTTGGTATCGATGAGTTGTTGCAGCTTTGGGGACCTGTTGAAATTTGAATTCAATAAAAATCTGGGATTAAAAATCTGCATTGCTGAATGTCGTAAACACCCATCTGGGTCACTAATCTCCTTTAGAGAAGGAAATCTGCTGTCCTTACCTGGTCTGGTCTACACGTGACTCCAGACCCACAGCAATGTGGTTCTCTCTTAACTGCCCTCTGAACAAGGGCAATTAGGGTTGGGCAATAAATGCTGGCCCAACCAGCAATGTCCACACCCCATGGACAAATAAAAAAAAAAATAAACTTGCATAATTAATGCAGTGAAATGCATCCACATTAAACTACACCGTAGGACTTAAGCCACTTACTTTCTCATTCTGGTTCTGAAGCTTTCAATGTTATTAAGTTAGTTTAGATATATTTTTCAGCTGTCTTTTCAGACAACAAAAGGAGTCTGCTTATATCAGAACCCTCCAAGCCAAGACTTCCTGTGCCCCAAATGCTTGAGAGCCTTCAGATCAAGAATTAGTCTTTTCAGTTACCAACAATCACATGATGTCAACTATGACAGAGATAAGCCTCCCCATGATCTTCACCTGCAAAGCATCTGCCATTATCATCATCAATGATTATATTTTGCTTTATTTAAAGTATTTTTGCCACCATAATTCTCAATAACTTTATAATAAAGAATAATGATTCTTTAAAAAATACCGTTTCAAAGTAAAAGGAAGTTACATCCTCAGTAAAGTTGCTTGTAGCAATTGTCGGAGCTGATGGTGTAAACAGGATTGAGCTAACATCAGGAGATATACCGCAAGCATTACCCAGACCTCCCTGTCGCTTGCCATTTCAACACTCCACCTTGCTCTCATGCCCAAATGTCTGTTCTTGGCTTGCTGCATTGTTCCAGTGAAGCTCAACGCAAACTGGAGGAACAGTACCTCATCTTCCGACTAGGTACTTTACAGCCTTCCGGACTGAATATTGAGTTCAACAACTTTAGATCATGAACTCTCTCCTCCATCCTCACCCCCTTTCCAATCCCCCTTTTTTCCAATAATTTATATAGATTTTTCTTTTCCCACCTATTTCCATTATTTTTAAATGTATTCCCATCCATTGTTTTATCTCTACCTTTTAGCCTATTTCGTTCCCTTCACCCCACCCCACCCCCACTAGGGCTATATGTACCTTGCTCGTCCTGCTTTCTACCCTGAATTAGCACATTCCTTAGATAATATCACCACCTTCAACACTTCTTTGTCCTTTTGTCTGTGACATCTTTTGGTTATCTCCATCTATCACTGGCCCTATATCCAGCTCTACTTGTCCCACCCCCTCTCCCCTTAAACCAGCTTATATTTCACCTCGTTTCTATTTTTACTTAGTTCTGTTGAAGCGTCATTCGGACTCGAAACGTTAACTGTGTTCCTCTCTGCAGATGGTGCCAGACCTGCTGAGTTTTTCCAGGTATTTTTATTTTTGTTTAGGAGGTATACAGTCATTAACTCAGGACTCTTTAGTGATCGCTGTGCTTGTTAATCATCATCAGCCTCAGTCAACTGATACAATTCCATCAATGTCATTGGCTCATTATTTGCAGAGCTCAGCAAAGAGACATTGAAAGAGGATATTAATTACATTTCTTGTAACTCTTGGTTAAAAGAAACACTGATCTTGTGTTTAATTTTCTTCTTTGTACTGACATGATTTGCATTAGATTCAGCTTTATTACATTTATCATCCAGCTGTGTTTTTAGTTGTTGCTCTTCTGAGGTTTTACTGTTGTAAATATTGTACATATCACTGAATTAGAAATATTTTGAGATCTTTGATATCAATCAGTTGGAATTTTCAATGGTGTTTTATGCCTTGTGGTAAGTTGGTAAAACATTGATGTAAGGGCTATGTCATGATCGGGGTTTCCCCATTTCTTTTAGTTCCCTTTACCACTTGAAATTTTATGAGTGAGAAGATTACTGGATGTTGGGATGTGCTTGACCATGGGATTGACCATTATGCTCTCTAGTTCTTGCCTCTTTACTGCTCTATGCTGTACCCTGCACAGGCAATCCTGAGAAACCAGGGACTTGTTGTTTTGCGAATTGTCAGGTGAAGTTCCTTCCATCCTTCCTTCCTGAATACGATGGGCAGAATTTTGCCCTTATCGGGCGGGAGCAGGCAGGGGTGATTGGGAAGCTGACCGCTACCCGTGATCGAAGCTGGAAGGCCAGCTAAGGCCCGCCCAGCGTGAAGTGCAAGTGGCAGCGCTCAGTGCTGTGTGTGTGGGCGAGGGGGAGGATGGCGAGCGCCAACTTTGTGCATTCGCACGACTGCGGACTTCAGAACCTCCCTGAGGCATGGAGCTGCCTTAGGGAGATGAAGCATTTTCAAAAAAAGAGAAATAAATAATGTAATAAAATATGTCCCCTCACGTGACTCTGTCACATGAGCAGGGAGGTGTTATTAATTAAATTTTAAACTTTTTATTTTATTTCTATTTGCTTTAGGAAACATTATCCTGCCCGTGGATGAGGTTTCCTAAAAATTACAATGACCGCTCGGTCTTTTCACCTGCCCCGCCCACTGTCACGTTGGACAAGCAGTGAAGAATTCTATTCAACTGATCCTTCAATGGCCTTAACAGACCTTTTAATTGTCAGCGGGCGCACTGCCAACTCTGGTACACGGCCGTCGAACGAAATATTGCGCGACTGCACATTGACGCCGGGACACTCGTGTGATGTCAACGTGCATCATTTTACGTTTGAGCAGGTCAGGTACACACCCGTAGACTTTGCCCTGTGAGTAACTGTGTTAATCCGGCAGTGTGCTTGGCCACCAATGCACCACTGCAGAGCTTCATCATAGACTTTTTTTGAAACTTGCTATTGATTTAGCAGCTTGCTCTGCACCCATGCCAAGTGTGCAGTGCAACTGCTGATTTCTCTAGCAGCAGTTTGGCACCAGTGGTGAGATCATTGCCAAGAAGTGCATGGTTTAAAACATACTCAGGCCATCTGCTGAACTGGCTGTAAGTTTCTAACGATAGAAAGAGCTGACTATCCTGAAATTTTGCTGGCAGGCAGAAGTTGCCTGAACTCTATGCATGCATTTAACACACAGACTGGAATTCTGCTGCCATCAATTTGGGAGAAGTGCATATTCATGGATGACTGCTCACTCAGCTCTCAGAATGCACACTTTGTGATGCAATATAGCAAGAACAACTGTAATACTCTTCAAGGGCTCGGGCTAATATATTTATAATTTAATATTACTTAATATTTTAGAATTCTTAGTGAATAAGATGACTTCTTGTTCGGGTTCCTAATGCTATGCCCTACTTTTAGTTGCCAAAACCAGTGAGTTTGGGTCATGCGCATCACCCTGGATTCTGACTGTTCCTGTCTCTGACTACTCAATGGAAAGTGAATTTCAATAGGATTACGCAAATCCTCTCAGTTAAACCTTCTTTCCCCTCAATCCTATATCTAGCAGTCAAGACCAGCATTATCCTCCCATCATGGTTGTGCTGAAATGTCAGTGGAGACTGTGGTCTGTCAGCTTCCTGTGTCACTGGATATACTGACCTTTGCCTTGCGTGTTTTTGAAAACAACTTCCCTTTCACAATGTTAAACTGGTACAGCCAGCACCAGTTACTTAAACTAGTACAGTTAAGTATATAAGAAAATGCATGTATCTGATCCAAGTGTAGACCTTAGAATGACCAATCCCACCCTCTCTATTTCATGTTACAGAATTCCAGTAGATCAAACCTGTTCAATTCAACCTGATTGTATATAACATTTACCCTGCAAGTACTCCGGGGACATTTAACTTTTAAGTTTGGTCTCAGTGATAAACTTGTGTAAATCGAGAGCCAGGCTCTGACTTGACCCTGGTGCAAAGGGGAGTTAAGGCTCCTTGGAGTGGGTAGTCTTCCTCCAGTTTAATTTGACACCACATGGAGTTAAATCCAGTTTCGAATCAAATCTGATTTGTAAGGCACTTGGGGGTGGGAGATAGTGGGAGGTCTTTAGACTCCCTTTGCACCTATAATCCTACATTTCTCTCATTTAAGTACAATGACTCTCCATTCCTTGCTCTCTAAGCATTAACATTTCTATCAGTTGGGAGAGAGTTGGTGTAGCCTGGGAATCACATCTCAGTTACAGCCAGACTGGAGCCAAGCAATGTAAACAGAGTTCTGCCTGGCCAGAAGCAGAACTACACCTGTTACTTTCAGGCCAATATCTGCAGAGCAAACATCCTGTAAAATGTGGCGTCTAAATTGACATTCCAAATATTCTCTGTTTATCCTTTCAATTAGTTCAGCCTTGCATTCACCATACTGTTATCTCAGGTTAAAGTAGCCTCAAATAAAAGTCAAATCACTTTGTTGTGAAATGTTTATGTTAAGTGCCTCCTGTTTTATTAAGTGGTGAATCAATAAGAGGGGATGGCAGCACAATGATTTCCAAAGAGACTATTTTTATCTACAGCTTAGGGAAATGTTGATCCAAGCACTGCATTTCCTGACAAATTAGTTGTGTTAATTGTGATTCAACAATTTGACTAAATGACAGTTACTATTTGAGGGATTTATTTTCAGCTAGATTTTGTTATAACAGTCTTATTCAAATCTTACCGGTTTAAATCCACTTTGAGTCTGAATGTATTTTAATCTAATGCTGGTTTCCATTCCTAACTGAGGAAGGCAGAGATTTCTATAAAGCTAGTGCTCAGCTAAAAATAGAATGATGGAACACATTAGAATATCATGGTCTCACAGCAAGTGGTAGGGAAATAAGATACCTCGATGTCAGTGGACAATTTTGTGTATGCAGTGTAAATATTTAGTGCTAAAGACTCACTAGATCTTGCATTACTATCAAAATGGCATCTTTTACAGTACATTAGGAGGTCATTCCCTTTCTGAACATAATGCTGTGTTTTATCTCCTTAGAGATAAGTTTTCCTTGTGCTATTTTGATAAGTAGTTGGAGTGCAGTGTTGCCAGATCTCGAGGTCTCATCTATTTAAGCATGGAATGACCACAAGCTGTTCACCTTGTGCAATTCTGGTTGACAGATATGTGTCACAGAGATGCCCACATTAGGTGACAGACTCTATGCCAACAGCAGTGTACAGCATGGGTGGAATTTAGTTGAGGTAATGGGGCTTCTGCACACCAATTGGAGAATCAGTGGGAGTCCCACTTCACCTTCCACAGGGGGCCCAAAGCAGTTTAAATGCAATCAGGCCAGTTTCAGGCACCTGACTCAATCAAGGCCCCCATAGGGCGGAAATCCCAGCTCCAAGAGCTGGCAGCCAATCAGAGTCCAGCAGCTGTCCATTATCAGCATCGCCACGAGAAACATTCACTGCAGCCAGTAATGCATTGAGGCCTTCACCAGGGATCATCGCTGGATCCCTGGAGCGAGGTAAGTGGGAGGGGTGGGGAGGGGAGCCACTGACGAGGGGTGGAGTGGGGTCAGATTCGAGGGCAGCGGTGGCTTTCTACAGTTCCTACTCCCCCTTCCCAATGCTGGGTCTCTCAGTCAGGTGCAGACTGCCTGTGAGTGAGGAACTCGAGCCTCCTCACCATGAAGCAGCAGGCAGGCTTTCAGGAGGCACAGGAGACATAAGCGAGTTCAGTCACATCCCTGAACCACATTAAATCCCAGTGGGGCTCAGGGATAATTGGTCTCAAGCAGCTCGTTAATGAGCCTAATTCCCTTCTCGCTGCTAGCAGATGGGATTAATGCGTCTGACCCTTTCCGCGTCACCCCTCACCCCCCCACTACTAAATGTGGGACAGATTTCCTGCTGCTGGGAATCCAACACGGATCCTTCCGCCTCTCAGACCCCCCCCCACCAACACACACAGCGCCATCATGCCCACTCCAGCAGGCTCATTAAATTCCACCCGACATTTTTAACAAGTTATAGCGAATGAGAATGTCCATCAACGTCAGTGAGACTGGCAGCTCTGACAGAGATTATTTGCAACTAAAACGCTTCAAAAGTTGCTGCTGTGTAAAATGAATTTAACCTGTACGTCGCCAGAGTGCAATAAAATCTTTCACACATGGGAGTCAATGCTGGAACTTTTTAAAGAAGTTAGTAAGCAATTAATGACAGGCAGAAAGTGCTGGAAAAGCTCAGCAGTTCTGGCAGCATCTGCCAGAGGGAGAAACAGGGAGGAGGATTTTTCACTGAGTGGGTGGGTGTGCGCCTGACCTGCTCGAGGGTAAAATGACGCGTGGTGATGTCAGGCGAGCATCCTGAGGTCAGCGCACCTGCTGACAGTGAAGAGGCCTATTGAGGCCATTAAAAATCGAACGAAATGCTACTTTTCACTGTCCGTCCAGCCTTACAGTTGGCAGGCAAGGGAGAAGACCTTTTTAGGAAACCTCATCCCCGGGCAGGATGAGGCTTCCAACAGCAATTAAACATGAAATATCGTTTTAACAGTTCATGAAGAACACGTCCCAGGTCATGTGACAGTGGGATCTTTTTTTTAACAATTTAAAATTGTTTATTTTTAATTCTTAAACTCTTCATCTCTCTGAGGCAGCTGTGTGTTGCTGCAGACTCACCCTCTTCACCACCCCCCAACCACACAGGCAGTGCTGGCTGGGCGCTGCCGCACACATTTCACGCTGGGTAGGGCTTCTTTGACCCACCAGCGTGAAATCATGGTCCGGCCCTGATGCATTTGGCAGTCAGCCTCCCAACAGCTCCTGCCCCATCCCCACTGATCCCGCCAATGAGGGAAATGTCCCGGCCAGAGTTAACATTTCAAATCCAATAGGACTGTCCTTGGGATTATACAGTGAAGCAGGCTGGACCTGTGACTGCCCAGCCCTGGATTGTTGGATCTTTGGGCCTGTTCATGAGATGTGTGGTAGGATGCTGCCCTCAAATCCCCTCCAGGACACATTTACACGCCGACTGGTGCAGACAGTCTCTGGTATGCTGGATCCTAAACAAGGTCTTTCCTTTTAAATTTGTTCAAGTGGTTTGGGCCTTTTATTTCCCACCCTAGTTGCGATGGGAAGGTGGTGAGCAGTCCGAAGCAATTGAACATCTTCAGCAGGTATTAAAAGATGTCCAATTTTCTTGAGACTGCAGTCATGCCAGACTGGATAAGGCTGGACAGCTCCCTACCTTGAATTAAATTGGTGAACCAGATTTTTTGGACATTATTTCTAGTACCAGCCCATACATTACCAAATTTATAGAATTCAACCTCCAAACTTGCCATGGTGGACTTGAATTGCAGCATCTGGGTTTTGAGCCCAGAATCTCAGTTACTCCTTACACTGGTGTTGGTGGGGGGGTGGGGGGGGGGATGGTGGTTGGGGAACAGGGGTAGTGGTTACGTGTAGATGTTTTGAGAATGCTAATCTTTGTTTGAGATGCCCTGGTTAAAATCAACTCCTGAATCTCAGAAAAATTGCCACAAAGAATAAGGGGGAAGGGGTGGTGGGGAGGTGGGGGGGGATGCCATTTCTTTAAAAAATGTATCTTCCATCTCATTCGTGTAATGGCTCAGGATCTAAAGTAGCTGTCGTTTGGATTCTGTGTAGATATGAGACTTGGAAAATTCCACACTGTGTGAAAAGTTCACCTAAATAAAGCAAAAATGTCAACTTAGCAAGTACTCCATTTTCAGTTAGAAAGAGCAAAGACTCTGAAAATGGTAGGAAGACAGTAAATGAATGTGTTTGCAGGTAGTTTTACAGCACAGGAGCATCACGACCCAGACAGTTCCTCACGTACACACAGTAAATTGTGAAACACTGGTGTCTGTCATATTATCCTTTGTTTATCTATTTTGAGTGAAAACTGTTTTGAAGCCACACACTGAGGTGGAGACACACCAGATTCACGAGCAAATGCCCACACAAAATTGCAAGAAACGTTTGCACGTTTCTTTTAATACTGTGGAATGTGATGTATTATTGAGACTGTTGAGTGTTGGAGCCACTTTACAAAAAAGTTAAAATTTGTTCGCCAGATGTGGGTGAAGTGGGTGCAGCCAAAATGTTATTACCTATCCCTAGTGCCCTGAGAAAGTGGTGGGGGTACTTTTACTTAAACCCCTGTTGTCCTTGTGGTAATGGTGCCTCATATCTGTCACATGATGTGGAACACAACTCATAATTACTTTCAAAATCAGTCTGCATTTTACAAAGAAACATTTAGTTATAAATTGTTTAATAGTATTTTTACATTTTTGGAATGAACTTATAACTTACTTTTTCTTGCTCATGATCTTTGACATGCTGGCTACTCCCTGGGTTCATTTCCACAAGCAACTCTGACACCTCTGTCGAGTAGGAACAGTTCAGTTGGGAGTTTTGGCAGTGTCAGTTGGCATGGTGTATGTATACAGGGCTCACCACAACCCACATTAGGGACACAAACAATGCTGCACATTACCAAGGAATGTCCCCTCTACAGACTAAGTGGTGGACTAATCACCTTAAATTCAGCTAACGATGAGGCGATCATTTGGCTCTAGAGATTTGCATTTGCTAAATAAATAATAACATCTTGATCCACTCAGCTGTAAACTACACGTGCATTTGCAGCGTGGAAACTGTAGCTGATCTCTGACCCCCTAACCTCTAACCTTTCAACCCAGGGCGTTAAGGTCAACTGTAGCATTCCTATTGCTGTAATTACTCAGCCTGTGGCATCCTTCAGCATGGTATGGTTTAGTTATTGGTGACATCCAGCGATAAACTTTTTTTAGCTTTGTTTCTCCAGCACCATTATTTTCAAATTGGTGCAGGTGAGTTGGTCTGTGACTGAGGATGTGACATTTTTGAGCAGGTGTTGGAACGTTTTCACTGACATCAGAGTGCTGGGATGAGCAGCATTGAATGGAAAATGTCAACAATAACCAACCGTGAAAGATGAATACAAGCCAAAATACTGAAGATGCTGGAAATAAGAACATAAGAATTAGGCGCAGGAGTTGGGCATCCAACTTCTCAAGCTGCTCCGCCATTCAAAAAGATCATGGCTAAATTAATACATCATCTCCACTTTCCTCTCTTATCCCCATGTCCCTTGATTCCATTAGTGCCCTAAAATCTTTCCATCTCAGCATTGAATATACTCGATGACTGAACGTCCACCGCTCTCTGGGCCAAAGAATTCCAAAGACTGTAAATCCCACGAGTGAAGAGATTTCTGACCCCTTTTCCTGAGACTATGACCCCCAGTTTGTGACTCTCCTGCCAGGGGAAACAGCTCTTTACCATCTACCCTGTCAATCCCTCTTAACAATCATATACATAGGGGCAGAAATTTCCCCCCTTCGGGGGGGGGGGTTGTGTGGGGGCGGGTAGGGGTGGGTGGGGACGGGTGGGGACATGCACGAACCCGATCGGCGCCCCCAATCGGGTCCACGTCGCCATTTTATGTGGGCAGGCCAATTCAGGCCCGCCCAGTGTGGCAGTGCTTGGAAGTGCTGTGCCCTCCCTGTGCAGACAGTGGGGGGGATTCCCTGAGTCGGGGCCTGTGCTCTTTCGCACAGAGGTGCCTCAGGGAGATTAGTTTAAGGTTTAAAAGTTTAAATAAAGAAAAGAAAATATTTTAAGACATGTCCCCTCATGTAACAGTGTCAAGGAACATTAATGAAAACATTTATTTAATTTATAAACCCTTCATGAAATCTCATCCCGCCTGTGGATGAGGTTCCATGAAAAATACAAAGGCCGCCTGGTCTCTTCACCTGCCTCTCCAGCCTTAAGGTTAGACAGGCAGCTCAGTTAATAACTTTAATAGATAGTTAAATGGCCTTAATAGGCCTTTGACAGTTTGGTGGGCACACAGCTGACTCGAGTGTGCGCCTGCTGAACTGAAAGCCTGAATGAATTTTCGTGACATCGGGACACATGCTCAATGCTACCACGTGTCATTTAACACGTTGGCGAGCAGGCCCCACCCTGCTCACTGACCCGAAAACTCTTGCCATAGTGATGAGGTCACCTCTCATTCTTATAAAGTCCAGAGGATTATGGGCCCATTTTACCCACACTCTCCTCATCAGGACAGCCCTTTCATCTCAGGAATCACTCTAGTGAAACTTCATTGCACCTCCTCCAAGGCAAGTATACCCTTCCTTAAACTGTCCAGCAAAAAATAGAAACTGCCAGAAACATTTATCAGGGGATCCAAAACAAAAACAGAATTACCTGGAAAAACTCAGCAGGTCTGGCAGCATCGGCGGAGAAGAAAAGAGTTGACGTTTCAAGTCCTCTTGACCCTTCAGTTCTGCTCAACTCTTTTCTTCTCCGCCGATGCTGCCAGACCTGCTGAATTTTTCCAGGTAATTCTGTTTTTGTTTTGGATTTCCAGCATCTACAGTTTTTTGTTTTTATCAGGGGATGTTTGAAAGTTTTCACAGTGAGAGCAGTAAAATTGAGTAAGATGATTTTATGATTACACCATGTAAAATTTGCTTTGAAAAGAATCGTTGTTACCTTAGAAGAGTTCCTTAGAAGAACTAGTAACCTCAATGTTTCGTACAGTGCAGCGCAACCTGCCCATTGTCTGGTGGAATGACTGCAACTGGTGGGAGAGATAGTTATATATGGTGGAAGAAGAGAATATGGTTAGGATCTTACAGCTGATTGGTCAAGGCTTTTCCACCTTTTCCAGTCATTCCTCCGGATGTCGGGCAGACTACACTGCCTGAAACATTGAGGCCCATTGACTCTTCTAACTTTTTAAAGGTAACAATTGCTTTTCTCAGAGCAACGGTGTAACTGTAAAATTGCCTTCCCCTACATCCAGCGGGGCTATCATTGTGGTGAAGTTTTACCACACAAATTGCAAGCAAATTTAGAAAAATTCACTTGAGTAAATTACACCCCCACGAAACCTCCCAACACCAACGCAGTTTCTATTGAGTGAGACACCCGGGTGTTTCCTGCTGTAAAAGTGCAGTAGTGAAGTGTAGCACAACCGATGACAGACAATATTATACCCAGATAATTATCTGTGTAAAAAGCGAGAGAAAATGATAACGAAAGGTATCATTTGGGTTCAGTTCAAGCAAACAACATAGTATTTGTAAATTAGAGTTGAGTAGTTAAGATGTTTGGAGACCCTGATTAACCTTTGCGCAAATTGTGCCAAAGCATGAATACTGTGCATTCCTTTGAAATTCCTTATCTTTGTGTGCTCTGGAAAGTAACAAGGGCATTTAATCACATGTGGATATTGCAGCCTAGCAGCAGAAACTCGATTAGCTTGTACATTCCTAAACCCTTTTTTCTTCTCTGAGCAACAGGAAGCCATCTCATTCAATAATATTTACTCTGCTTTCCTGATGTGGTTCTCAATTCCCTTTTCCTTTAAGCTTCCCCAAAATATTTGGACATAAGGCGCCTATGACATCAATTGCAAAGGAATTTCGGACTCTGGAAGACTTTGGTGGAAAGTCTGAACCACTGACTTAAGGGTTTAGATTGTAAATGTGCTTACTACTGGCTGACAATCACTCCCTTCGAGGCTGCATAATTAGATCTGCCTAATTGATTACATTTTAAGAAAGTGGGACAATCCCATGCATTGTCCATAGTAGAGTTACTTAATTGAAAAAGGACATTCACAAAATGGGCATTAATAGGCATTTCTTTAGCAGCAGGTAAGGCCTTTTACTCATCATCCTTTTTATCCTTTAATTAGTCCTATCCTCTGTTGAGAGGGTGTTGGTTACAGAATGGTGTCACTTCAGTAGATTAATTGTAAGTCTTTATTAACAAGTAGAACTATTTACACCTGCATAGTAAAGGATTACAGCCTAGGAACTATCCCCATGCTTAGGTTTTTACCAGTCTCTGCTCAACACCATACGAACCCCTGGGTCTGGGTCATGTGCCTTCTTACATCACTGTGTGGTCGGTCGGTACTGTACGCAGTCCCACATTAACCCTGTATGTGCTAGACCATTATACTACACTCTATCATGAGAACAGAAGACATAGAAACAGCCAATCAGCCCTTTGTGCCTGCTCTGCCATTCAATAAGATCATTCTTGATCTTGACCTTGACTCCATTTTCCCACTTATCCCTATATCCCTTGATTGCCTTGGTGTCTAAAAATCTATCAATCTCCAACTTGAATATACGCAATGATTAAGCACGCACAGCCATCTGAGGTAGGGAGTTTAACTGCTCGATTCTTGTGTCCTCTCTTCCCTGCATCTCCCCTTTCTTACTTTGCTTATAAATTGGCACATCTCCAACCTCTTCCATTTCAGCTGCAATGTCATCAACTCTATCTCTCTCTCTCTCTCTCGCGCCACAAGTACTGCTGCGTATTTCCAGCATTTTCTGTTTTATTTCCGATTTCCAGCATCTGAAGTATTTTGCTTTTGTTGTCAGTTTGACTCATTTTTATTCTTAAGAAGAAAAACAAGTAAAAAGTAAGGAATGCTGACCAAAAACGATGACTTTTGTTGCGTTTGCAATGGTTCCCTGTCTTACCTGCAACCTAAAATATGTGAAAGGTACTTAGCAGAGAAAACAATGTTGCTTTTTGAGAAGTATCGAGGCTTTCTCAAAGAGCAGTCAAGAAAAATGGTGCTGATTTGAGTAGGCCCTAAAACCCTGAACCTCAAGTGAAATCTTGCATCAAGTTCATGAAGGGCAGGTTTTCTAAGTTTTGCTAGAGTATTACATGGGGATTATTACATGGAGTTTTCATCACCATTTTGTGGATGCAGCATCTCATGATGCAGCAAGAGATTGAGGAAGAGGAGAAGGACTTGGGAGCAAAGGTAGTGCACTACTTGAATAGACAACCTCCCAAAAGATGATGAAGAAGAGGGAGGCTGTGACTGAGGTATGGCATGGGCTCCATGCTTCTTGCAGCAATAGTCAAACATCCACATTGTTACTCAAATGGTAACAAAGTTCACCACCGCTTTCCATTCTTATTCAGTTGTGCCCTCCCAAGCACCCTCGACTCTGTCATTCTACTGCTTAATTAGGGATGTAACAGACGCACTGTGCACCCATCTAAACACATTTCTGCAGCGATCACCAGGAGCAGTAGGCAAAACTGTAACATTTTCGCCAAGTTGTTTTCTTCCTTAAGGTATGTGGCATCATTAACTATATTCATGTAGTATTTTATGCATTTTACCATCAATCTGATGGCAGATCTAAATATGAAGCAGTGCAACCACTGGAAAATAATGAGTGAAGTACATATTTTCTGGAGTTCAGACATTTTGCTTGAATTCTGAAGAAATTGATCTTGATCTAGGTATTTGAAGGTAATCAGCTTGGTAGTTCCTCGAAAATGAGGCCAACACTCTGCAATCATGACTGATGGTAACTTTGT
The DNA here is from genome assembly GCF_017639515.1 of Carcharodon carcharias. Lineage (NCBI taxonomy): Eukaryota > Metazoa > Chordata > Chondrichthyes > Lamniformes > Lamnidae > Carcharodon > Carcharodon carcharias. The sequence continues at coordinate 178,069,950 of NC_054474.1, read as the reverse complement.
AAAATGCTTCCACCACAGTAGAAAATTGCGCAAAAATGTAAATATGTGCACTGTTACTGAACATATATATGGTGTGTTAAAGTTGACATTTGCAACAGTCTGGGGAGGGGGCACCATGCTCAGAATATGCCCCAGTGAATTTGGGTAAAATTTTTATGTTGCACCATATGGACAAAATACCACCAAAGGCAGAGAAGATCAGATAAGTGAGGGTGTGCAGCCACTACTCAAAGAACAATAACATCTGCAGACATGTAAACCTGTGCAGAACTTGCTGAGTTTGCTGTACTACTTTCAACTGGACACACTGTAATCTGGGAATGGCTTTATTCACTGAGAGTGAGAGACTTGTGTTTATGTGATGCCTGATCACATCTCTGAGAATTTTACCAATATCTACAAATACAATAAATCATTTTGAAATTCTGTGACTTATGTAGGAAAATGTGGCAGTTATTTTGTATATAGCAGCATCTCACAGCCAACAATAAGCTGTTCCTTTTCTGTACGAATGACAGCCAACAAAAATGAACTACTTTAATTTAGTGAATGACTGTGATGTTTTAGTGCATGTTTGAATGGGCGCTGTGCAAGTCCTCAATGTCTTTTGTGTAGTATTTAGCCCTGGTGTTTTGCGCACTGTTTTCTGTTTCTGTTTTAAAGGAAGACTGGAATCTTGTACAGTGCCCTTTGGGACCTCAGGCTTTGCAGAGAGCTTTATAGCTATTTCAGTACTTTTCAAGCGTTGTTACTGTTGTAATCATAGAAGGGTTACAGTAAAGGAGGAGACCATTCAACCCATCAGGTCTGTGGTAGCTCTTGGCAAGAGCAATTCACCTAATGTCACTCCACAGCCTTTTCCTCATAGCCCTGCAATTTTTTCCTCTTCAGAGAAGGATCCAATTCCCTTTTGAAAGCCACAATTTAGTCTGCCCCCATTACATGCTCAGACAGTGCATCCCAGTTCCTAACCACTATCTGCGTGAAAGCATTTTCCCTCATGTCCCCATTACTTCTTTTGCCATTCACCGTAAATTGGTTGTTCTCTGTTTCTTGATTCTTCCACCAATGGAGGATATGTGGCAGCCAATTTGCACACAGCACATCCCCCAAATCAGCAAGGTTGACCAGGTAATCTTTGATCTGATATTGATTGAGGGATAAATATTGGCCGGGACTCTGGAGATATCTCCCAGTCACCTCTTTGACTTTTGCCATTGGATCATTTCCATCATGAAAGAGCTGCTGGGGCCTCAGTTTAATGTCTCATCCAAAAGACAGTACCTCTGACAGTGCAGCACTACCTCCACACTGGACCGGAATGTCAGCCTACATTTTCTTGCTCAATCCAAATTACCCCCCGAGTTGAGCAAATAGTAGTCGTGGGTGACTGCTGAGCCAACAGGAGAGTTATTAGCAATTTAGTATGCCCACTTCCTTCATCTGTAACTAACTCTGATTTATTTTCATTAGTGTCAGGAACTTTTTGTGCTGAAGTTACTCTGGGTTCCTTCTCTCAGTACGACATCTGAAATGTAAGAACAATTCCAGAATCTTCCTCTTCATTGTCAACTGTCTTCTCTGCTCCAACCCCCGGCCCCTTCCTTCCAACAGCAAGTTTAAGAGAACTATGGGCTTTTTCATCTCTAAGTTTGAGACTATTTGTGTAGCTGCCCCAACATCATCTGCTCCTCTCTCCTCTATCAAACTCTTGCCTGCTCTCCATCATGCTCCTTTGATCCTCCTCTCCTCCCAACTTCTGACCATCCCAACTACGTTTGCCCAGCTCTTTTGGCTGATGACTCCCTTTGCACAGCAAATGCTCTTGACTATTTTATTTTCTCCAACCATTGTCCATTTCTAATCTTGCTTTCCTCTATTATGCCTGTGAATACATTGTCTCCACTTGGGTCTGTGTTCACCTTGCCTATAATTCTCTTTGAATCCCTCTGCCTACCAACGACATCGAGATTGCCTGCATGGTTAAAGTCACCCATGACATCCTTTGTGATTGTGGCAGTGGAACCTTTTCTTATCCTTATTGACATTGACACGGCATGTAACGTGGTTGACCACTCCTTCCTCTTCCTCCTCCATTGCAACCTTCAGCATTTGTGTGATTCAATTCATGTTTTCACAAGAAAGTCAGCACATAGAGTCATTGAGTCATGCAGCACAGAAACAGGCCCTTTGACCCATCGTATCCCTTCCGACCACCAAGTCTGCAGCCATCGAGTATTTTCTGGTCTCCTTACCTAAGAAAGGATATACTTGCCATAGAGGGAGTGCAGCAAAGGTTCACCGGACTGATTCCTGGGATGACAGGATTGTCATATGAGGAGAGATTGGGTTGATTAGGCCTGTATTCACTGGAGTTTAGAAGAATGAGAGGGGATCTCATTGAAATGTATAAAATTCTGACAGGGCTGGACAGATTGGATGCAGGGATGACGTTCCCCCTGGCTGGGGGAGTCTAGAACAAGGATTTACAGTCTCAGGATAAGGGGCAGGCCATTTAGGACTGAGTTGAGGAGGAATTTCTTCACTCAGAGGGTGGTGAACCTGTGGAATTCTCTATCACAGAGGCTGTGGAGGCCAAGTTACTGAATATATTTAAGCAAGAAATAGATAAATTTCTAGGCACTAAAGGAGTCAAAGGGTATGGGGAGAGAGTGGGAATATGGCGTTGAGCTAGAGGATCATCCATGATCATAATGAATGGTGGAGCAGGCTCGAAGAGCCGAATGGCCTCCTCCTGCTCCTAGTTTCTATGTTTCTATGGTTTCTCCTGTAGTCTCCCTCTGGTCACCCCTGGAGAACCCAACATTTCAGACTTTGTTTCTCCTTTTTTCCCTTGTTTACATGTTTCTCTTGAGCAATTTCATCCATTGACACACTTATGACAGCCGGTTCTACAAATTCATCGCTATCCCTAACCTCACAATCATTTCAGTATTGCCAGAATCTCTCTCCAACATAACATTATGGATGAGCCAAAAGATCCACCTGGAAAAGCTATGTTGGTGCTGCTCATGTTCCATCTCGACTGGAGGGTTGTTACAGCTGAAGGGATATTAGTATGTTTTGTGTTACAACATTGTAAACCTGCTCTTTGTTAATGGATTTACCGTTGTTTTTAACAGAGAACAGAGAGCATTCTCTCCCCATTGATGTCAAAGTGGAACAATCATTTGTTGGTGTGTGTTCAAATCTGTCTTAAACCCTCAGCCTGTAATCTTCAATCTGTTCTAGCCAATTGTATAGTTGTTAGGTAAATGGTGCCAATGCTGCCTCTTCACTGAGGTTACAATTATTATGTTAAACTCCTGCCTGTAAAGAAAATATCAAATTGATAGAATGTACACACTGGGAAGGAAAAATCTTCCAAGGCCAAATTGAACAAGCTGATCTTCCTGTGTTAAAGTATCTATGCCCATTCCTGTGTCAAATCTCTGAAAGTACAGGCTTATTCACTTGTTTTAAAACCGATCTGATCTATTTGGGTCACTTCATAAATAGATCTTATTCATGCAAAAAACTGTGCAAAAATGAAACTAATCTGCATCAACGATTGTGCTTCCACCCTCATATCATTGCTCTGCCTCCGTCCCACTTCAGCTCATCTGCTGCTGAAACCTTTATGCATGTTTTAGTTATTTCTAGACTTGACTATTCTGACACACTCCTGGCCAGCCTCCCATGTTCAGCCCTCTGCAAACCTTGAGGTCATCCAAAACTCTGCTGCCTGTGTCCTAACTCCTACCAAGTCCTGTTCACAAATTGCCAAAGTTCCATCTAATTTCATTTGGAGTGTGCAGGCAATTTTTGAGTGTGTGCCTCCTTTAAATTTCTGGCTCCACTGCAACCTACTCAGGAATTTAAAGGGACCGACACATGCACAGCCTGAGCAGGAATTTTTGGGTTGCTACGCAGTCGTTCAACTTAGCGGGAATATTGCCCATTATCCTTTTGTTCGCTGACCTGTCCCTGGTTAAGCAAGGCCTCAAGTTAAAAACTCCCATCCTTGTCTTCAAATTCCTCCATGGCCTTGCCTCTTTGTATCTCTGTAATCTCCTCTGGCCCTATAACTCTCCAAGATCTCTGTGCTCCTCAATCTCTGGCCCCTTGAGCATCCTCCATGTTAGTCGCTCTGTCACTAGTGGCCGGGCCTTCTGTTGCCTATGGCCCATGCTTTGAAATATTAAAACCTCTCCACCTCTCTTTCCTCCTTAGGACATTCCTTAAAATCTGCCTCTTAGACGAGATCTTCCCTAATATTTCCACATGTGGCTGTGTGTCAAATTTTGTTTGATGTAAAAATTGAGCTTTCATGGCCACTGGCACTGGATGCCCTCCATGTTCCGAAGGTGCCATATCCTGCAGTAGCTGACGGATGTGACTGACCAGTTCCCTAGACATTTGCAGTCTTCGGCGACACTGGTTGTTGGTCATCTGCAGGAATGAAAGGCCGTGTCTATGGACCCTGGGTCTAACTAGGGCCCGACAAACACCAGCTTACTGTGGCTCTTCAGTGGTCTGTGCGGGTGTCCCAGCTGCCCTTCTTTCTGAGGGAGCTCTCTTTTCCATTGTCTCTGCTCTCTGTACACCATGAGGCATGTAACTAGGTCACCAAGCTCCATGCTCCTAATGTACTCCTCCTGCAGGATGAAAGAGAGAGACGCCTGGGTTGGTTTGGATGTTCTGAACCTCTCTTGGTTAAGCCTGAAGGCCCTTAATGCATCCCAGAGAGTGCTGGGCACCACTTGGACGGCCAGAGTTTAGTGCGCTGCATGGCAGCCCGAAACCCCACCCTCCTCCACCCCACCCCACCTGACCGATTGGCAGCAGCTTTGCCCATTGGACTGCAGGCTGTGCTCTCAGCTCAGACACAGACATGCTCCTAACCCACACTGCAAGGCTGCACTGTTAGCTTCAACCATGGGGGAGACTGGTCCAAACCAGGATGATGACATTGCAAGGGGCTGTGAGCATCTCCACCAGTGACTGCTCCATGACCAGGTTTAGCGAGGAGATTGTACAACGTACCCAGTCATCCACTGTTCTGCAGTTCACTGAAACCCTCATTAGTTTACAGTCTGTGCCCGAGGGGTGAAAGCTCTGGAGCACTTGGTGGCATTTTCATGTCTCTGCGTTGCTTGAGTGGGCAGATAAACTAGAGACCCAACTCCACGCATATCAATGTGACTGTGCCTGAACTGTCTCAGCTGCAGAGGAATGGTCACTTCATGTAAGGTTTCCTTAATGTATGGCTGCTTCACCCTCCCCTCCCACCCTGCACGTGCTTGTGCACTACCTTCAACTGCACCTTGCTCCCACCCCCAAGTTGCCTCAAACTCAGGGCAGCCCTTGCCCACACCCCCTCTCAACGTGCCTCAACCTTGAAGTCCAACAAGTGACCCGGGTGAGCGATGCACAACATTACTGTGCACTCACCTCTGAGTTTCCCTCAAAGTGCAGCCCACCAAGTGCACACCTCATATATGCTGTTCTGAAACAGGTCAGCTTGCGATCATGCCAACATAGGTGGACGATCCAGCTGGGGGGGTGTTTCCGATGGGCTGGCCTTATAATGATAAACAAATGTATTACAATGAGGTTCCTGATGTCCGATGATGGACGATTGCAAACTGGTTTCACGATGTCGTCTTCTTGCCATATTGTCTGCTCATGCCATTGAGTATGCCCGACATCAGCAGGCATGGAAAATTCTGCCCAGAGTCTTTGGATATTTTTAAGGCAGAGGCTGGTAGATTCTTGGTATCTAAGGAGGTGATAGGTTATCAGGAGTAGGTGGGATGCAGATTTGAAGTTACTATCAGATCAGCCATAATCTTATTGAACGGCGGAACAGGTTCGAGGGGCTGAATGGCCTACTCCTGCTCCTTGTTCATATGTTCATATGCACTGGTTGTGGGGTAGAAGAAGCGGCTAGTAAAATGCTGCCTGCATGTGTCAGCGGATCATGGGGCACTCAGATGAACATTTGGTTGGAGATTATATTCCAAGATCTCATCAAGAATAGAAACTAATAGCTGCCATCCAGTTTGGCTAATAAAGTCATGGCACAATTGTGCAGCAGCTACAGAAAGGTAGCTGTGCTGCATATTATTATCCCATTTATGTCTATTTCACTGTTGAATTTCTTGATATTAATCAGTTACCATTTTATGTTGCAGTTTAGTCTATGCATTTGGACAGATATTAATGTATTTTATGCCAAAGAATTTCCTTTGTTGTTCAGTTATACACCCTGAGAAGTAATGAGCAAGGAGTGGAGCACAGGAATTTTAAAAAATGTGTACATGAGCACCACTTTAACTTACATAGCTGCAGGTTGTACTCTTATTGCCTAAGTCTCATTTTGGGATCCTTTGGATCAGCAATGGTCTTAATAATGTGGTAAGGGAGGCCATTCTCCAAAGGTATTATTGGAATGTGGTCTAATTTGAAAAAAACTAGTTCTCAGCATGCAAAGCTGCATTTATTACCTATTCTTAGTTTTCCTGAGAAGGTGGAAGTGGGTCATCTCCTTGAATTGTTGCAGTCCTTGAGGTTGATGATGCTTTCACAATGGTGCCAGATAAGGAATTCCAGAATATGGCCCCAGCAACAATGGGGGAACAGCAACACATGTGCAAGTAAAGATCTTGTGTGACTTGGGGGGTGATTTCCCTCTCTGTGGTACAGTCACAATGCAGGGAGATGCTATTGAAATAACTCTGAGGTGTTGCAATGCATCAAGTAGATTGTATGTACTGCAGCTGCAGTAGACTGTTCATAGAGAGGATGGATATTGAATTTGGTGACTGGGTTGCTCTCTTTTAGATAGTGCTTTGATGCAGCAGGTGGTATGTGCCAGGCTGACCAAATCCACAAGAGAAACTTAGCCATGCTATAACAACGGGTTTGCAATTTGTGTTTATTATGAGAATGTTTGTGCACTGAATTTGGAGGTAATGAGTCCACTAATACCTTTAGGGATTTTTAAAAATTAAGTTAAAACATTTATTAACAAAAGAAAAGAATAAAATGCATACACAAATATTACAGTTACACAGTTACTTAATATTAGAACAATTCCCAAAACTCCTAATTAACCAGACTACCAACTACACACCACTTTTAAGGCAACTGTATAAAACAGATTTTCAATCCAGCAAGATTACCACAGACACCCACTCGGCAGTGGAATTCCAAAGGCTTTTAACATAACTTTGGTTACTGGAGCAACAGACTTCTGAAAAATGGCTAGAAGCTATTCCCCAAGTCCGTTTCATACAGTGTACTTTTCAGATATTACACAGCCACACCTCATAGTCTTCCAATTCTTCTTTAAATATATTTCTCCTTCTTTAATTCATGAATCCCAATTGTTCCTCCATGTCTTTGGAATTTACTTTTCCCAAAATATAAAAATCATTCATGTTATCATTATGGTCAGCACTTCTGGGAAAAATCAACGTAATAACCTTGCCCTACTTATCTTGCCAGTCGTAAAAACCTTCTCATGTCTCGATAAAAACCAACCATCTCTCCAGTTATATTAAAATGCAAATTTCATTCCGCACCCTATCTACTGACTTTACCTGAGGTCACTCAGTAGCATTTCAAATTCCCTTTTATACCTAACTCGTTTGATAATTCAAACCTTACAGTCTACTTGTCTCTAATTTAATTAAATCAGCCACACAGAGAACCACACACACACACACACACACACACACGTACACAGCCTCCTTTAAAATAGCCCACAATAATATTATGAAAAATATAGTTTTGTGAAAATAGTATCAAGCTTCTTCAGTGCTGTGGTTACACTGAGCCAGGTGAATGGTAAGTGTCCCATCACACTTCTGATGTAAGTTTTGGCCTTGAAAAGTTAGGAAGTGAATCACTTGTGGTAAAAGGCCCAGCTGTGTTCCAACACCATCATATTGATATGGATGGAATGGTCAAAGCTCGGACTGACTGTGATACCTACCCATCCCCGCTCACTACCAAAACCTTGATCATGGAGAACTCAGGGTGGTGCTGTTAAAAGTCAAGGAAAAATGTGTGAACTTTATCTTGTTTGAGATGAGCATTGCCACTTGTGTGGAATGAATGTTCCCTGACAATTATCAGCCTAAACCCGGTTGTTTTGCCCAAAGGGTAATGAATAGAACTGAAGTTTGTTGAATTGTTCACAAACACCCCCAGTCCTGATCTTATGACTGGATGAAGATCTTTGATACAACAACTGAAAATGGTAGGGCCAAGTACACTTTCCTGAAGAACTCCTGTTGTGATATCCTTGGAATAAAATGACTGGCCCTCCAACAATATTGCTTTTTTTAATTCATTGACGGGATGTGGCTGTCGCTGGCTGGGCCAGCATTTATTGCCCATCCCTAGTTGCCCTTGAGAAGGTGCTGGTGAGCTGCCTTTTATGGGAAGTATGATTTCAGCCAGTTGAGAATTTTCCTTTTGACTGCCATTAACCTTGGTTTTGTTAAAGGTCTCAGTTTTAGTGAGGTTCTATGATTATTATTCCAGCTCTCTTAGTTCTTCCTTCTTCCCTCTTCATTGTGATCAGAATGATGTATCACTTACTTACTGTTCTCAAGTTTATAGCTATCAATTGATAGAGCTCAAAGAAATACAGAATATATTTGGAACTGAATAAGGCTCCTCACTGCTCATAACTATTCAGTGACCTATCGAAGATGCATTGTTTGAGTATTGGGTGAGGACAGAATTGGATTTGGCTATGACACCTCTTCTGATCCTGGTATCATCATCTACTGACAAACTACCTAATGTTGTTGGAGCCATGCCCCATGATGTGTCAATGCTGTCAGCAAAGGAAGGGAGATAATTGAAGAAGAGCCAGTTCGCCTACACAAAAATGTACTTTACTGAACTTACCATGACTATGCCTATAGAAGCAAGAGATAAAATGTATTTAGCACAATTTATTATATGGCAGCAAAGTCTTGAGAAACAGGTAAGTCTCCATAAAACTGCCTCCCCGCTCTCCACTCACATTTTTGTGTGGCTCAGAATCTTGATCCTGAGATTTTTGCTTCAATTTGTTAATAAATCTTTGGGTGCTTTTGGACTTTGCTAAATAGGACATACTGTACCCATTGGTGTATCCAGGAATGTGAATGTGTTCTTCAACATAATACTAGACAAACCAAACTGATCTTTTTAATTCATTTTCTGGATGACGCTACCAATGTTTTTTTTTATTGATTTTACCACTTTTTATGGGCTGGGCAAGATTTTTCATCCGTCTTCCCTGACTGATTTTAAAATTATTGTGAGAAATGTTGCTTCCATTGTGTTTCCTGCTATTTACCCACAGTTTTACCCTGTTCACCAAGTCTATTGGGCTCTGATGTCCAGTGATTGAAGGTTGATGGAGAGGAGTTTATGGGTTTGATTAAAGAGAGGCCTGAGCAAGTTGCAATTAGCAACATAAAAAAAATCAGCTATCTAAAGAAAATCACCCTTGGGCTGCTCAACACCTGAAGTCAACAAACATTTCACCCAAATCCAAAGTACCTAAAGGGTCGCAAAGCTAGCTGGTGTTTGAAGACCAGATGATCTGGACAGAACCCCATCCCCACTGGCTGGAGATGTGGTCATTTGGAGAATCCAGGGCCCAGAGTCAGCATCAAGCACATGCAGCATAGCAAAGATGAAACTAAAGCTTCTCCACTCTTTAAAAACTGCAAGTTTCCCACTTACAATGTAAGTCATTCTTTTGTTCACCCTGAATGCTACCACCAACTACAGTGGGAAGTTCTGAGTTGGGGACTCCCATCCACTGAAAACAGAGTTGAAATAACCCAAACTTATTTTGCATTCCAGCATTAGAACTGATGACCTGAAAGCAGGCCAAATAAAATTCAAATCCAGGACCTAGAAATGGAAGCATACTGTTTGAACCTGCTGAGTCACATAGTTTCTGTCACGGTCAATCAATTGTGAAATACAGCAAGGAGACAGAAACCATGTTTAGAGTTTCCTGGCGTCTTGTTTTCACAGCTCATTCAGCCAAAATGCTGGTAACATCCTTGTTATTTCTGCTTGGGCCAATGGAATAGTCCATGTACCGTAAATAATGGTTTCATGCCTATCTACTTTTACCATTAAATAGTGTGATGCGTAGACAAGTAAATGGTATCTGCACCAGATACTGAATGGTGCAGAACACTCCATTGTACACATGCTTGGTAGACTTGAAGGCAAAGTCTTATTGACACCTTCAAAGGTACGTTGTCAAAATCAACAATTTAAACTCCAGTGTTTACTTTTAACATCTATATTTTCATTGTCCTCCCTCCATTCTCTTTCCTCCCCTTTCCTCTCTTTCCTTCCTTTCTTTCTCTCTATCTCTCTCTCCGAAGCAGTCACAGAGGGTGGAATCATCCCAGATTTGCACTAAGTGTGGTAGCGGGCAGGTAAAATGATGTTTTACCCGCTGGCCACAATGGCGGCTTCTCGTGCCATATCACCACAAACCCGCTGCATTAATTATGCATTCCCAGGAAACCAGCCGGTTCCATGGCGGGCAGGATCGTGTTCACTCGCCACGCCTTCACTCGCCACTTTATCATGCCAGACACCACATTTAAAGCACACCTTCCAGCCCAGGTTTGCTGCAAATAACAGAGAGGCAAGGAGTTTGCAGCCCCCAGGTTTAGTGATGCATCCCTCGAGTGCCTTTTGGATGCAGTGGAGAACACTGTGATGTCCTCTACCCTCACTCCGGCTGCAGGAGGGGCAGCAACATTACCGATCCGCTTGGTAGGTGATGGCAGTGGTGGTCTGTGCCAATGCTGCACAGAAGAGGTTGGCCATCCAATGCAGAAAGAGGATGAATGATCTCACCCATGCGCCAGGGTAAGGCATCTCATCACTCTAAACTCACACACTCAATCCCATCACTCATTCACTGGCATCTCGCTCACTGCCAGCTCAAGGGACATCACCACTCACTCTCAAACACACACACCCTCCCACCTCCATCTGGCCTCATCTGCTCTGGAGGCTGCCTCCTCAGCCTTCACCATCTTGACACTACTCGCACAGATCAACCTGTGCCCCCCATGCACACCCTGGGATACCCCCCTTCCCCGGTACAGCCTTCACCCTGCAGCCTCTTCCCTTGCCTGAGGCCACTTCTTCCCCTTCCCCAATTAAGCTCTAGCCCTGCAGCCGCTTTGATAAGTAGACACCTGCGTGTGAGCCCACCTAAAAATGCCATTGTGTTGTTTGCGAAGCTCGGCCCTGATGACTGTGACTCCTGCCCAAAGCAAACCTCGAGGTCCCAATGAAGTGCAGCTCACCAGGTACACGTCACTTATAAAAACAAAAAACTGCGGATGCTGGAAATCCAAAACAAAAACAGAATTACCTGGAAAAACTCAGCAGGTCTGGCAGCATCGGCGGAGAAGAAAAGAGTTGACATTTCGAGTCTTCATGACCCTTCAGCAGAACTGAGTGAATATAAAGAGAGGGGTGAAATATAAGCTGGTTTGAGGTGGTGGAGGTGGGGGGGGTGGTGTGGGGTGTTGGGTGGGGGGAGAGAAGTGGAGGGGGGTGGTGTGGTTGGAGGGACAAGCAAGCAGTGATAGGAGCGGATCATCAAAAGATGTCACAGACAAAAGAACAAAAGAACACATAGGCCTTGAAGGTGGTGATATTATCTAAACGAATGTGCTAATTACGAATGGATGGTAGGCACTCAAGGTACAGCTCTAATGGGGGTGGGGTGGAAAGACTAGCAGGGCATAAAAGATTTTAAAATAATGGAAATAGGTGAGAAAAGAAAAATCTATATAAATTATTGGAATAAACAAAAGAAAGGGGGAAGAAACAGAAAGGGGTGGGGATGGAGGAGGGAGTTCAAGATCTAAGGTTGTTGAATTCAATATTCAGTCCGGAAGGCTGTAAAGTCACTTGTATGCAGTTGTGAATCACACCTATCCGGGTGAATAATCTAGCGTGGGAGGCGGGGGTGTTGTGGGGGTTGAGTTCGGTGGTCTAGCCTTATAATGATATGATTACAATAAGGTTCCTGATGTCCGATGGTGGGGAACGCAGCCCGCTATCAATGGGCTGAGTGGACGATTGCAAACTGGTTTCTCGACATTGTGAAACTGATTTCTGGCCTTCTCACCATATTGTCCACTCACGCCACCGAACACGGATGATGCCACCAAGTACGGCCGATGCCACCGAGCACAACCGATGCCACTGAGCACGGACAATGCCACCGAGCATGGACAATGCCACCGAGCACGGACAATGCCACCAAGTACGGCCGATGTCAACGGGCACGGACGACATGACCGAGCACGGCCGATGCTACCGAGCACAAACGATACCAGCGAGCACGGGCAATGCCAGTGGGCATGGACAATGCCAGTGGGCACAGACAATGCCACTGAGCATGGACGATGCCACCGAGCACTGACAATACCACCGAGCACGGACAATGCCACCGAGCACGGACAATGCCACCGAGCACGGACAATGCCACTGAGCACAGACAATGCCACTGAGCACGGACGATGCCACCGAGCACGGACAATGCCACCGAGCACGGACAATGCCACCGAGCATGGACGATGCCACCGAGCATGGACGATGCCACTGAGCATGGACGATGCCACCGAGCACGGACAATGCCACCGAGCATGGACGATGCCACCGAGCACGGACGATGCCACCGAGCATGGACGATGCCACCGAGCATGGACGATGCCACCGAGCACGGACAATGCCAGTGGGCACGGACGATTCTGCCCTGATATACTGGGAGGTTTTTTCTTCTTTGAAGATTTTTGGGAATGAAATTTTAAAGCAAATAAATCATGCTCCCATTATAGAATATTTACTGGAAATGTTACAGAATACAACATTCTCCTTTACATGTTTATGAAAATCACAGCTGCTGTTTTTAGTGCCGGATTAATATATTTCTATTTAAATGTATGCTCTTTGCTACACAGTGTCAGATTCTGTTTGAGTATAGTCTGAGATAATTAGGAAGAGAAAACAATAATTGAATCCTATCTAAAATAAATAATCTAATGAGTCACACTTACCTTTTTTGTATTTTAAATGTCTGGTGAAAGGGGGTATTGTGGCAAACGAGGCATTATTTTTAAACCAAAGTTAAACCATGTTCTGCATGGGTGTATGTCATCTAACAGCAGTTATTGGAGGCTTGATACTGTGCCAGTAGGTGCTAATGGAAATATGCTTCCAGTTCTAAAAAGTAATAATGAAAGCTGACCCAATAAAAACAAATGGAATATTTTTCAGAACTTCTATGGTCAGCAGATGATGGAGAAAAAAATGAAAGGCAATTTTTATTTCATCTTTGTTGCTGAATTTAATTTATTTATCAGGCAAAGGACATGAAAATAAGTGGTTCTTGGCACCTTGGTGTTGTCACAGCCATCAGAACCAGGTGGGGTGTCGTGTGGTACTTTGATAACAAGGAGTGGTCTGAACCTCATCGATTGGTTTATCATCATCTCTATTGTGGAAGTAAAATGGGATATCCTTATGCACTTCTTTGGAACTGATTCAGGAGGGACTTAGTTGAAGCAATTGGAATAGTGACATGAGGTGAGTCAGCAAAGTTGAGAGGCAGAGGAAGAGTTGACGTTAGGGTAATGTATACTTAATAAAAAGAAAAGTCAAATTATTTGCTGAGCAACACAAGTCTCACAACAATAATTTACACAACAATAAATTAACAACAATAGTTTACAAAACAATAGCTTACACAATAGTTTACACAACAATAGTTTACAAAACAATAGTTTACACAACAATAGTTTACACAACAATAGTTTACAAAACAATAGTTTACACAATAATTTACACAACAATAGTTTACACAACAATAATTTAGACAACAATAGTTTACAAAACAATAGTTTACACAACAATAGTTTACAAAACAATAATTTACAAAACAATAGTTTACACAATAGTTTACAAAACAATAGTTTACACAACAATAATTTACACAACAATAGTTTACAAAACAATAGTTTACACAACAATAGTTTACAAAACAATAATTTACAAAACAATAGTTTACACAATAGTTTACAAAACAATAGTTTACACAACAATAATTTACACAACAATAGTTTACAAAACAATAATTTACAAAACAATAGTTTACACAATAGTTTACAAAACAATAGTTTACACAACAATAATTTACACAACAATAGTTTACAAAACAATAGTTTACACAACAATAGTTTACAAAACAATAATTTACAAAACAATAGTTTACACAATAGTTTACAAAACAATAGTTTACACAACAATAATTTACACAACAATAGTTTACAAAACAATAGTTTACACAACAATAGTTTACAAAACAATAATTTACAAAACAATAGTTTACACAATAGTTTACAAAACAATAGTTTACACAACAATAATTTACACAATAGTTTACAAAACAATAGTTTACACAACAATAGTTTACAAAACAATAGTTTACACAACAATAGTTTACACAACAATAGTTTACAAAACAATAGTTTACACAATAGTTTACACAATAGTTTACAAAACAATAGTTTACACAACAATAATTTACACAACAATAGTTTACAAAACAATAGTTCACACAACAATAGTTTACAAAACAACAATTTACAAAACAATAGTTTACAAAACAATAGTTTACACAACAAAAGTTTACACAACAATAGTTTACACAACAATAGTTTACACAACAACAGTTTACAAAACAATAGTTTACACAACAATAGTTTACACAACAATAGTTTACAAAACAATAGTTTACACAACAATAGTTTACACAACAATAGTTTACAAAACAATAGTTTACAAAACAATAGTTTACAAAAGTCTCACAACAATAGTTTAATTTTTTTCTGGAGAAGTTGATTGTAAGTTTGACTACAACAGAAAGTAAATATAATCTAACCCTCTCAAACTCCCTTCTAGCTGGGAATTCAGACATTAAAGGAGTGGTTTTGCAAAATTGAGGTCTTTCTCAATTTATCCAAACTTGTTTTTTCAGTTCTGGTTTATTGTTCTGTTAAATTATAAAATGAGTGTTAAGGACAAGAACTTCCTAATAATTCCTTCATCGGGTATGAGTGTTGCTGGCAAAGCGGTCCCTAATGCCCTTGAGGATGTGGTATTGAGCTGCCTTCTTGAACCACTGCAGTCCATCTGTTGCAGGCAACCCAATCTGCTGTTAGGAATGGAGTTCCAGGTTTTTAATTCAGTGACAATGAAGAAACAGCAATATAATTCTACGTCTGAATAACCTGTGTCTTACAGGTGGTGATATTCCCATGCATCTGCTGCCCTATCCTTCTAGGTAGTAGAGGTTGCGGGTTTGGACAGTGCTGTCTAAAGACCATTGGTGAGATGCTGCAGTGCATCGTGTAGATGGTACACACTGCTGCCACTGGGCATCGGTGGTGGAGGGAGTGGATGTTTAAGGTGGTGGATGGGGTGCCAATCAAACAGGCTGCTTTCTACTGGACGGTGTCAAGCTTCTTGAGTGTTGTTAGAGCTGCAATCATCCAGGCAAGTGGAGGGTATTCCATCACACTCCTGTCTGCCCAAGTAGAAGGAATATGAAATCAATGACTTATAAGCTATGAAAGAAAACAGATTTTTTAAAAAGATCTTTGCATCCTGGAACTGACCTTTGGTACATAAGGAACTACAAACTTTAATAATAATAAAAATGTTTTATAGATTTTTGGAAAATACCACGTTTTTCCCTTTTTGCTCCATTTGCATAGCACCTAGTCAATATTTAGACAAGAATTACTGCAGGTCAGCAAGGCTTCTCAAAATGACCTAACTGCTGGTTCTTATGCCAGTTGGCCTTTTGGTTTTTAACTGACCCAAGTGACTTGGAGAGCCACTAGGATATTTAAAATATTAGACCAGTAAAGAAGGTCAAGAATTTTTTTTGGTACCCCTGAAGATTTGTAGAATCATTTCTGAGATATTTTACATTTTTTCCAAGTATGTATACTAAAACTAAAGTCCTGCCTTCTGCACTTACAAACCATTAATAAAACAACCTATTTTGTAACTTGCTGCTGTGAATATTTTGGTAACACTATGCAGCAACTGATGCAAGGTGATGTCAGGTTGACATCTATTCTCCCATTGTTGACTTTATCCATTTGCACGTGTAACAAAATGGAACCCCTTCCTTATAACTTGGCTTTTGACTTCATTATGCATAGAATGCAGATAAAATATTTTACTTGGTAAAAACGGTAAGTGTATTGGAAATGATTTTAGAAGCTTTCGAGGGGTCCAATAAAAAATCTTGCATCTATTTTGGAAAAAGAGCAACTTGTTCTTACCTCACAATATAATATAAAAGCAAAAAACTGCAGATGCTGGAAATCTGAAACAAAAACAGAAAGTACTGGAAAAACTCAACAGGTCTGGCAGCATCTGTGGAGAGAGAAACAGAGTTAACGTTTCGAGTCCGAATGACCCTTTCTTACCATCATCTCGCTTTGTGTAACTGAAGGTGAGGCGTCTTCATGCCATTCACAGCTTAGCTTGAAGCAGGAGGGCAGTTTCAAGAAGGTGAGACAGCAAAGCTGGAGGGTAGAGGAGAAAATTCAGTGTTGGGTACCGCACCCTTTTTTGGAAAAAAAAGGTCAAATTAAGTTAACAGAAATGTTTTAAACTATTCACCATATCTAGTAGGCTCCTGTTAGAACTGAGTAGGCAAAGGCCCTGACATTCTTGGAGCTGCTTTAGCAGGACTTCCAACTGCCAGTCTATCCCTGTGTTGGCCCCACCACAAAATTGTATGACAGGGTCATTTAGATAAAGATGGTAGGCTGAGAAGCGCAGGGGGTTAGGGTTAACCACACAAGTATGATACTACTGAAGGATGTTAGTGAATCAGTTGGACATTTTGTGGTTATTTTTCCTGATGCTAGTCCACAGGTTACCAGATTCCTGAATTCACTTTCACAGCATGGTTCCAGTGGGATTTGAACTCACAGCTCCTCGGCTGCGTGTGCAGTACCACAGTCATTAGGTTTCTGCACCCATCTGTTGCGACATACACAGATTCAAAATATTTTCCTCTTCACATAGTTTTTGTGGATAAGCTTTAACTGTTCTTTGTATGTACGCAGATTTCTCCATTTTTCAACAACTCTGGGGAAGTGACTGATGAGATTGATTTATTTTCCCACTTGTTCTAATTGGAGTGAGTCAGCATCAGTTGAATTAAAACTTCTATGAAGCGAAATGGAATGTTAAACAGTCTAGTTCATTTAGTGTATATTTATGTAATTTACTGTGTAACAGGGTAACTTTTCTCAATCTGGATTTCCCAATGTTTGAAGTTTGAACCTCACAATGTTTCAGTGTTCAGGAAGTCACCACTCAGTCTGTGTTCAGAGGATGTTGTGGTGATCATGGACTAAGGTGAGAACAAATGATCTGTGTTTTCCATAGAACCATTCTCAATCTAACTCATCATTTGAATTTAGCTGTGGTCTCATTGGACTGTACCTTAATTGATAAAAGCAAAATACTGCGGATGCTGGAAATCTAGAACAAATACAAAAATACCTGGAAAAACTCAGCAGGTCTGACAGCATCTGCGGAGAGGGATACAATTGATGTTTTGAGTCCATATGACCCTTCATCAGAATTAAGACATATAGAAATGAGATGAAATATAAGCTGGTAGAACGGGTTGGGACAAGAGAGCTCGATAGGGGGCCAGTGATAGGTGGAGGCCAAGAAGAGACTGCCAAAGATGTCATAGACAAAAGGACAAAGGGGTGTTGACGGTGGTGATATTATCTAAAGGATGTGCTAATGGGGACATTAAGGGTAGCAAGCAGGACAAGCGGGAGTGGGGTGGGGGGAAGGGATTGAAATGGGCTAAAAGGGGGAGATAAAACAAAAGATTGAAATGAATTTAAAAATAGGAGGGAAAAGAAAAAAATATAGTTGTAAAAAAATTATTAATTATTGGATAAAGGTGGATCAGAAAGGGGGTGGGGATGGAGGAGAGAGTTCACGATCTAAAATTATTGAACTCAATATTCAGTCCGGAAGGCTGTAAAGTGCCTAGTCGGAAGATGAGGTGCTGTTCCTCCAGTTTGTGTTGAGCTTCACTGGAACATTGTAGCAGGTCAAGGATGGACATGTGGACATGAGAGCAGGGTGGAGTGTTGAAATGGCAAGCGACAGGGAGGTCTGGGTCATGCTTGCGGACAGACCGCAGGTGTTCCTCAAAGCGGTCACCCAGTCTGCGTTTGGTCTCTCCAATGTAGAGGAGACCGCATTGGGAGCAACGAATGCAGTAGACTAAATTGAGGGAAGTGCAAGTGAAATGTTGCTTCACTTGAAAGGAGTGTTTGGGCCCTTGGACGTTGACGAGGGGGGTAATAAAGGGGCAGGTGTTGCACCTTCTGCAGTTGCATGGGAAGGTGTTGTGGGAGGGGGTTGATGTGTAGGGGCTGATGGAGGAGTGGACCAGGGTGTCCCGAAGGGAACAATCCCTGCGGAAAGCCGCAAGGGGGGTGAAGGGAAGATGTGTTTGGTGGTGGCATCATCCTCCGCCATTTCCGCCAACTCCAGGATGATGCCACCACCAAACACATCTTCCCTTCACCACCCCCCCCACAACCCCGGCATGCTCTCATGCCCACATGTCCATCCTTGACCTGCTGCATTGCTCCAGTGAAGCTCAACACAAACTGGAGGAACAGCACCTCATCTTCCGACTAGGCACTTTACAGCCTTCCGGACTGAATATTGAGTTCAATGATTTCAGATCATGAACTCTCTCCTCCATCCCCACCCCCTTTCCGATTTTCCAATAATTTATGATTTTTTTACAACTATATTTTTTTCTTTTCCCTCCTATTTTTAAATTCATTTCAATCTTTTGTTTTATCTCCACCTTTTAGCCCATTTCAATCCCTTCCCCCCACCCCACCCCCGCTAGGGCCATCTGCCACTAGCTTGCCCTGCTTGCTACCCTTAATGTCCCCATTAGCACATCCTTTAGATAATATCACCACCGTCAACACCCCTTTGTCCTTTTGTCTATGACATCTTTGGCAGTCTCTTCTTGGCCTCCACCTATCACTGGCCCCCTATCGAGCTCTCCTGTCCCACCCCGTTCTACCAGCTTATATTTCATCTCATTTCTGTATGTCTTAATTCTGACGAAGGGTCATATGGACTCAAAACATCAACTGTATCCCTCTCCGCAGATGCTGTCAGACCTGCTGAGTTTTTCCAGGTAGTTTTGTTTTTGTACCTGAATTGATCCTGATGAATAAGTCAAGTAAAACTAGTGCGAGTTGCTTCACCACTTAAAAAGTGATATGGTTATTACAACACCACATTCCATGATGATGAACTCAGCACCACAAATCACACCCAGCTAGAGATTTTTCATTCCAATGAGTGCTCCTTTGCAGCTTTATCCTTGTGAATGTGCACTTTTAGATGTTGCTTTAGAAATTGTATGTTCCTTTCAAAAATGAAACACCTAATATATTTTATCAAGGTTTATTGATCCATTGAATTCCTCTTGTAGTTTTTTAATACATGGATTAGTGACTATATAATTCTAGAAATAACAGCTCGTGTAACCCGACAGGGATGACTTTTAAAAGGAAATTTGAATTCCAAGTGACCGACTCAAAGGCTCACACGACAAGATTTCATGTTTTAAGGCTTTTATTGTAACAAACTAAAATTCACAATGATTGGACGTTATTTAGTAGGCAACTAAGACGCTAAATGACAGAAAAGTTATCCCTCAATAGTTTCTTAATACAACCAATTACCCCATGCTACATTTATACATTATTCCGCACTTTCAGCAGAAACATAGTCTAGCGTTTAAAGTTCCAAATCCCTCACTGGTCAATCAAGGTTGATTTCCCTTAACCAATTTTGCCCAGAATGGTTGGTTCTCTGCCTCTCAATACCATCACTGGTAGCTGTGCTGATTGTTTTTCTATAACGAACAGTTACTCTGCTGATACCTTTTGCTTGGATTTCTTCGCCTGTGTACATTTTCAGCTTGGCATGTGTTTGTTCCAAAGTTAATTGATGTTCACCATTATTTAAATATTTGAAAGTGTATTCTCCAATTACAGCGTTGGAAGCTTCTGTGTCTACTTCCATTATTACTGGTTTACCACTCACTTGTACTGTAACAAAGATTGGCTCTGTCTTCCCAACTTTCATGTTAAACAATGAGTACATGTGAAAAACTTGTTGTTTCTGGCTCTCCTACACTGTAGATTTCATTGGGCTTCTTCTGTTGTTTGCAAGGCTGTTTAAATCTCTCTCTGCACTGTCTCATTATGTGTCCACTTCTGTGACAAAAGTAACATTCTACTTTTTTAAACTGCCAATTGCTAAAAGACTGATTGTTTCCACATTGATTAAAGCTGTTCTTTGATTCAGCTGCTAAATTATTTCTTCTTATTTATTGGTTAGTGGGGGCTGTTTCCCACTTTGTGGCAGAGTCTTGCTTTTTCACGTCACTCTTGGCTGACTCTTCCTGTCCAATTTGGATTACTGCGCCATTTTGCATCCCTTGTATTGCTTGTGAACCTCTTACAGTGCTTTCCACAGCCAGCACTATTTCTAATGTCTTCCTTAAAATCCAGATTCACTTCAGCCAGCAATCTTCTCTGAATAGTGTCTTCTTTCGCACCACACACTAAAAGATCTCTGAGCATGTTGTTCAGAGTCTCAGAACTCGCAATGTTCCATTAGTTGCTTCAAATTCGCTGCGTAGCTTGCAACTGTCTCACTCGGGCTCTATTTTGCGAACTGAACAGAAACATCGTGACTCCGAGCTTAGGTTGAAAATGTCCCTTCACGAAGTCCACTAATTCTCCAAAATTCTTTGAATCTGGGGCACTGGGTGCTGTCAAACTTCGAATCAAACTGCAAGTTTTGCTCTCACAAGTCTTCAAGTGGATCGCTCGCCTCTTCTCTTCCCTCGTGATTTTGTTTGCTTGAAAGGAGAATGCGAGGTGTTCTATATACTGAGACCAATCATCTGTGGCTGGCTCAAAGGGATCCATGCTACTAAATTATGGCATTTTGGGTGTGTATATCTTCTGTTATTTTAAATGGACGTTGATACAAGCAATCGTTAAGCCAAGCACAGTATCGATTCTGATTTATCTTAATCTAACCTGATTTATCCTTGTCACCGAAGTGTTGCAGTGTGGCCTAGTAACCTATTTGCATTGGAGTTGAACTGCAGACAACTTTCTTAGTGGAAACATTAGGTTTATTCACAACACAGTCATAGCAACCAAAGGTGTGCTTTCAAATCCATCTCCATCTCTGCACTTACTGAGGAGGGAGACCGCGCTGCTGACACATTGGTTTACACAGATCATGTGATCTTACATCACAGGACTATTCTTAAAGGTACAGTCCAACATTTAACAAAACCATAATTACTATACTGATTGTCTCTGTATTTTTTTTTAAAGAACCATAACTGGTAGAATGTTTTCTCCTTTTCTCCTGTTCTAAAGCCACTGCCACTATTCTGGGAAGTGGTTCTAAGAGAAATAATTTATTCTGCTAATATACAAAATGACATTCTTCACATGACAGCCTAGACAGTTTGTGTTGACAAGTTAGTTATTCTTTGGATTCATCAAAAGTGAGCCCAATCCTGGCGTCAACGGATGCCCAGCAGAGTTTGCTGGTTAATGGCTATGAAGCTTTGATCAATTTTCTTCTTTAAGAGTGTCAGATGTTGGTAGAACTCGTGCCGCTGAGTCAGAAGGTCATGGGTTCAAGTCCCACCCTAGAGACATGAGCAGAAAATAAATCTAAGCTGGTACTCCAGTGTAGTATAATGCAGAGGTGCCATAAGCTGATATTCCAGCGTAGTATAGTGCAGAGGTGCCATAAGCTGATGCTCCAGTGTAGTATAGTGCAGAGGGGCCATACGCTGATGCTCCAGTGTAGTATAGTGCAGAGGTGCCATAAGCTGATGCTCCAGTATAGTATAGTGCAGAGGGGCCATAAGCTGATAATCCAGTGCAGTATAGTGCAGAGGGGCCATAAGCTGATACTCCAGTGTAGTACAGTACAGAGGTGCCATAAGCTGATACTCCAGTGTAGTATAGTGCAGAGGTGCCATAAGCTGATACTCCAGTGCAGTATAGTGCAGAGGTGCCATAAGCTGATACTCCAGCGTAGTATAGTGCAGAGGTACCATAAGCTGATACTCCAGTGTAGTACAGTGCAGAGGTGCCATAAGCTGATGCTCCAGTGTAGTATAGTGCAGAGGGGCCATAAGCTGATGCTCCAGTGTAGTATAGTGCAGAGGTGCCATAAGCTGATGCTCCAGTATAGTATAGTGCAGAGGGGCCATAAGCTGATACTCCAGTGTAGTATAGTGCAGAGGGGCCATAAGCTGATACTCCAGTGTAGTACAGTACAGAGGTGCCATAAGCTGATACTCCAGTGTAGTATAGTGCAGAGGTGCCATAAGCTGATACTCCAGTGTAGTATAGTGCAGAGGTGCCATAAGCTGATACTCCAGCGTAGTATAGTGCAGAGGTACCATAAGCTGATACTCCAGTGTAGTATAGTGCAGAGGGGCCATAAGTTGATACTCCAGTGTAGTATAGTGCAGAGGTGCCATAAGCTGATACTCCAATGTACTATAGTGCAGAGGTGCCATAAGCTGATACTCCAGTGTAGTATAGTGCAGAGGGGCCATAAGTTGATACTCCAGTGTAGTATAGTGCAGAGGTGCCATAAGCTGATACACCAGTGTAGTATAGTGCAGAGGTGCCATAAACTGATACTCCAGTGTAGTATAGTGCAGAGGTGCCATAAGCTGATGCTCCAGTGTAGTATAGTGCAGAGGTGCCATAAGCTGATGCTCCAGTGTAGTATAGTGCAGAGGGGCCATAAGCTGATACTCCAGTGTAGTACAGTACAGAGGTGCCATAAGCTGATACTCCAGTGTGGTATAGTGCAGAGGGGCCATAAGCTGATGCTCCAGTGTAGTATAGTGCAGAGGGGCCATAAGTTCATACTCCAGTGTAGTACAGTGCAGAGGTGCCATAAGCTGATACTCCAGTGTAGTATAGTGCAGACGGGCCATAAGCTGATACTCCAGTGTAGTATAGTGCAGAGGTGCCATAAGCTGATACTCCAGTGTAGTATAGTGCAGAGGTGCCATAAGCTGATACTCCAGTGTAGTATATTGCAGAGGTGCCATAAACTGATACTCCAGTGTAGTATAATGCAGAGGTGCCATAAGCTGATACTCCAGTGTAGTGTAGTGCAGAGATGCCATAAGCTGATATTCCAGTGCAGTATAATGCAGAGGTGCCATAAGCTGATACTACAGTGTAGTATAGTACAGAGGTGCCATAAGCTGATTCTCCAGTGCAGTATAATGCAGAGGTGCCATAAGCTGATACTCCAGTGTAGTATAGTGGAGAGGTGCCATAAACTGATACTCCAGTGTAGTATAGTGCAGAGGTAACATAAGCTGATACTCCAGTGTAGTATAGTGCAGAGGTGCCATAAGCTGATACTCAAGTGTAGTATAATGCAATGGTGACATAAGCTGATACTCCAGTGTAATATAGTGCAGAAGTGCCAGAAGCTGATACTCCAGTGTAGTATAATGCAATGGTGCCATAAGCTGATACTCCAGTGGAGTATAGTGCAGAGGTGCCATAAGCTGATACTCCAGTGTAGTATAATGCAGAAGTGCCATAAGCTGATACTCCAGTGTAGTATAGTGCAGAGGTGCCATAAGCTGATGCTCCAGTATAGTATAGTGCAGAGGGGCCATAAGCTGATGCTCCAGTGTAGTATAGTGCAGAGGTGCCATAAGCTGATGCTCCAGTATAGTATAGTGCAGAGGGGCCATAAGCTGATACTCCAGTGCAGTATAGTGCAGAGGGGCCATAAGCTGATACTCCAGTGTAGTACAGTACAGAGGTGCCATAAGCTGATACTCCAGTGTAGTATAGTGCAGAGGTGCCATAAGCTGATACTCCAGTGTAGTATAGTGCAGAGGTGCCATAAGCTGATACTCCAGCGTAGTATAGTGCAGAGGTACCATAAGCTGATACTCCAGTGTAGTACAGTGCAGAGGTGCCATAAGCTGATGCTCCAGTGTAGTATAGTGCAGAGGGGCCATAAGCTGATGCTCCAGTGTAGTATAGTGCAGAGGTGCCATAAGCTGATGCTCCAGTATAGTATAGTGCAGAGGGGCCATAAGCTGATACTCCAGTGTAGTATAGTGCAGAGGGGCCATAAGCTGATACTCCAGTGTAGTACAGTACAGAGGTGCCATAAGTTGATACTCCAGTGTAGTATAGTGCAGAGGTGCCATAAGCTGATACTCCAGTGTAGTATAGTGCAGAGGTGCCATAAGCTGATACTCCAGCGTAGTATAGTGCAGAGGTGCCATAAGCTGATACTCCAATGTACTATAGTGCAGAGGTGCCATAAGCTGATACTCCAGTGTAGTATAGTGCAGAGGGGCCATAAGTTGATACTCCAGTGTAGTATAGTGCAGAGGTGCCATAAGCTGATACACCAGTGTAGTATAGTGCAGAGGTGCCATAAACTGATACTCCAGTGTAGTATAGTGCAGAGGTGCCATAAGCTGATGCTCCAGTGTAGTATAGTGCAGAGGTGCCATAAGCTGATGCTCCAGTGTAGTATAGTGCAGAGGGGCCATAAGCTGATACTCCAGTGTAGTACAGTACAGAGGTGCCATAAGCTGATACTCCAGTGTAGTATAGTGCAGAGGGGCCATAAGCTGATGCTCCAGTGTAGTATAGTGCAGAGGGGCCATAAGTTCATACTCCAGTGTAGTACAGTGCAGAGGTGCCATAAGCTGATACTCCAGTGTAGTATAGTGCAGACGGGCCATAAGCTGATACTCCAGTGTAGTATAGTGCAGAGGTGCCATAAGCTGATACTCCAGTGTAGTATAGTGCAGAGGTGCCATAAGCTGATACTCCAGTGTAGTATATTGCAGAGGTGCCATAAACTGATACTCCAGTGTAGTATAATGCAGAGGTGCCATAAGCTGATACTCCAGTGTAGTGTAGTGCAGAGATGCCATAAGCTGATACTCCAGTGCAGTATAATGCAGAGGTGCCATAAGCTGATACTACAGTGTAGTATAGTACAGAGGTGCCATAAGCTGATTCTCCAGTGCAGTATAATGCAGAGGTGCCATAAGCTGATACTCCAGTGTAGTATAGTGGAGAGGTGCCATAAACTGATACTCGAGTGTAGTATAGTGCAGAGGTAACATAAGCTGATACTCCAGTGTAGTATAGTGCAGAGGTGCCATAAGCTGATACTCAAGTGTAGTATAATGCAATGGTGACATAAGCTGATACTCCAGTGTAATATAGTGCAGAAGTGCCAGAAGCTGATACTCCAGTGTAGTATAATGCAATGGTGCCATAAGCTGATACTCCAGTGGAGTATAGTGCAGAGGTGCCATAAGCTGATACTCCAGTGTAGTATAATGCAGAAGTGCCATAAGCTGATACTCCAGTGTAGTATAGTGCAGAGGTGCCATATGCTGATACTCCAGTGTAGTATATTGCAGAGGTGCCATAAACTGATACTCCAGTGTAGTATAATGCAGAGGTGCCATAAGCTGATACTCCAGTGTAGTGTAGTGCAGAGATGCCATAAGCTGATACTCCAGTGTAGTGTAGTGCAGAGATGCCATAAGCTGATACTCCATTGAAGTATAATGCAGAAGTGCCATAAGCTGATACTCCAGTGTGGTATAGTGCAGAGGTGCCATAAGGTGTACTCCAGTGTAGTATATTACAGAGGTGCCATAAGCTGATACTCCAGTGTAGTATAATGCAGAGGTGCCATCAGCTGATATTCCAGTGTAGTATAGAGCAGAGGTGCCATATGCTGATACTCCAGTGTAGTATAGTTGAGAGGTGCCATAAGCTGATGCTCAAGTGTAGTATAGTGCAGAGGTGCCATAAGCTGATATTCCATTGTAGTATAGTGCAGAGGTGCCATAAGCTGATACTCCTGTGTAGCATTGTGCAGAGGTGCCATAAGCTGATACTCTGGTGTAGTATAGTGGAGAGGTGACATAAACTGATACTCCAGTGTATTATAGTGTAGAGGTGCCATAAGCTGATACTCCAATTTACTATAGTGCAGAGGTGCCATAAGCTGATACTCCAGTGTAGTATAGTGCAGAAGTGCCATAAGCTGATACTCCAGTGTAGTATAATGCAGAGTTGCCATAAGCTGATACTCCAGTGTAGTATAGTGCAGAGGTGCTCTAAGCTGATACTCCAGTGTAGTATAATGCAGAGGTGCCATAAGCTGATGCTCCAGTGTAGTATAGTGCAGAGGTGCCATAATCTGATACTCCAGTGTAGTATAGTGCAGAGGTGCCTTAAGCTGATACTCCAGTGTAGTATAGTGCAGAGGTGCCATAAGCTGATGCTCCAGTGTAGTATAGTGCAGAAGTGCTATAAGCTGATACTCCAGTGTAGTATAGTGCAGAGATGCCATAAGCTGATACTCCGGCGTAGTGTAGTGCAGAACTGCCATAAGCTAATACTCCAGTGTAGTATAGTGCAGAGGTGCCATAAGCTGATACTCCAGTGTAGTATAGAGCAGAGGCGCCATAAGCTCAAACTCCAGGGTAGTACAGTGCAGAGGTGCCATCAGCTGATACTCCAGTGTAGTATAATGCAGAGGTGCCATAAGCTGATACTCCAGTGTAGTATAATGCAGAAGTGCCATAGGCTGATACACCAGTGTAGTGTAGTGCAGAGATGCCATAAGCTGATACTCCACTGTAGTATAATGCAGAGGTGCCATAAGCTGATACTCCAGTGTAGTATAGTGCAGAGGTGCCATAATCTGATACTCCAGTGTAGTATAGTGGAGAGGTGCCATAAGTGATGCTCAAGTGTAGTATAGTGCAGAGTTGCCATAAGCTGATATTCCATTGTAGTATATTGCAGAGGAGCCATAAGCTGATACTCCAGTTTAGTATAGTGGAGAGGTGCCGTAAGCTGATACTCTCGTGAAGTATAGTGGAGAGGTGCCATAAACTGATACTCCAGTGTATTATAGTGCAGAGGTGCCATAAGCTGATACTCCAATTTAGTATGTTGCAGAGGTGCCATAAGCTGATACTCCAGTGTTGTATAGTGCAGAAGTGCCATAAGCTGATACTCCAGTGTAGTATAATGCAGAGGTGCCATAAGCTGATACTCCAGTGTAGTATAGTGCAGAGGTGACATAAGCTGATACTCCAGTGTAGTATAATGCAGAGGTGCCATAAGCTGATGCTCCAGTGTAGTATAGAGCAGAGGTGCCATAATCTGATACTCCAGTGTAGTATAGTGCAGAGGTGCCATAAGCTGATACTCCAATTTAGTATGGTGCAGAGGTGCCATAAGCTGATACTCCAGTGTAGTATAGTGCAGAAGTGCCATAATCTGATACTCCAGTGTAGTATAATGCAGAGGTGCCATAAGCTGATACTCCAGTGTAGGATCGTGCAGAGGTGCCATAAGCTGATACTCCAGTGTAGTATGGTGCAGAGGTGCCATAATCTGATACTCCAGTGTAGTATAGTGCAGAGGTGCCATAAGCTGATACTCCAATTTAGTATGCTGCAGAGGTGCCATAAGCTGATACTCCAGTGTAGTATAGTGCAGAGGTTCCATAATCTGATACTCCAGTGTAGTATAGTGCAGAGTTGCCATAAGCTGATACTCCAGTGTAGTATAGTGCAGAGGTGCCATAAGCTGATACTCCAATTTAGTATGGTGCAGAGGTTCCATAAGCAATACTCCAGTGTAGTATAGTGCAGATGTGCCATAATCTGAAACTCCAGTGTAGTATAGTGCAGAGGTGCCATAAGCTGATACTCCAATTTGGTATGGTGCAGAGGTGCCATAAGTTGATACTCCAGTGTAGTATAGTGCAGAAGTGCCATAAGCTGATACTCCGGTGTAGTATAATGCAGAGATGCCATAAACTGTTACTCCAGTGTAGTATAGTGCAGAGGTGCCATAAGCTGATACTCCAGTGTAGTATATTGCAGAGGTGCCATAAGCTGATACTCCAGTGTAGTATATTGCAGAGGTGCCATAATCTGATACTCCAGTGTAGTATAGTGCAGAGATGCCATAGGCTGATGCTGCAGTGTAGTATACTGCTGAGATGCCATAAGCTGATACTCCAGTGCAGTATATTGCAGACGTGCCATAAGCTGATACTCCAGTGTAGTATAGTGCAGAGGTGCCATAAGCTGATACTCCAGTGTAGTATAGTGCAGAACTGCCATAAGCTGATACTCCAGTGTAGTATAGTGCAGAGGTGCCATAAGCTGATACTCCAGTGTAGTATAATGCAGAGGTGCCATATGCTGATACTCCAGTGTAGTATAGTGCAGAGGTGCCATAAGCTGATACTCCGGCGTAGTGTAGTGCAGAACTGCCATAAGTTAATACTCCAGTGTAGTATAGTGCAGAGGTGCCATAAGCTGATACTCCAGTGTAGTATAGAGCAGAGGCGCCATAAGCTCAAACTCCAGGGTAGTACAGTGCAGAGGTGCCATCAGCTGATACTCCAGTGTAGTATAATGCAGAGGTGCCATAAGCTGATACTCCAGTGTAGTATAATGCAGAAGTGCCATAGGCTGATACACCAGTGTAGTGTAGTGCAGAGATGCCATAAGCTGATACTCCACTGTAGTATAATGCAGAGGTGCCATAAGCTGATACTCCAGTGTAGTATAGTGCAGAGGTGCCATAATCTGATACTCCAGTGTAGTATAGTGGAGAGGTGCCATAAGTGATGCTCAAGTGTAGTATAGTGCAGAGTTGCCATAAGCTGATATTCCATTGTAGTATATTGCAGAGGAGCCATAAGCTGATACTCCAGTTTAGTATAGTGGAGAGGTGCCGTAAGCTGATACTCTCGTGAAGTATAGTGGAGAGGTGCCATAAACTGATACTCCAGTGTATTATAGTGCAGAGGTGCCATAAGCTGATACTCCAATTTAGTATGTTGCAGAGGTGCCATAAGCTGATACTCCAGTGTTGTATAGTGCAGAAGTGCCATAAGCTGATACTCCAGTGTAGTATAATGCAGAGGTGCCATAAGCTGATACTCCAGTGTAGTATAGTGCAGAGGTGACATAAGCTGATACTCCAGTGTAGTATAATGCAGAGGTGCCATAAGCTGATGCTCCAGTGTAGTATAGAGCAGAGGTGCCATAATCTGATACTCCAGTGTAGTATAGTGCAGAGGTGCCATAAGCTGATACTCCAATTTAGTATGGTGCAGAGGTGCCATAAGCTGATACTCCAGTGTAGTATAGTGCAGAAGTGCCATAAACTGATACTCCAGTGTAGTATAATGCAGAGGTGCCATAAGCTGATACTCCAGTGTAGTATCGTGCAGAGGTGCCATAAGCTGATACTCCAGTGTAGTATGGTGCAGAGGTGCCATAATCTGATACTCCAGTGTAGTATAGTGCAGAGGTGCCATAAGCTGATACTCCAATTTAGTATGCTGCAGAGGTGCCATAAGCTGATACTCCAGTGTAGTATAGTGCAGAGGTTCCATAATCTGATACTCCAGTGTAGTATAGTGCAGAGTTGCCATAAGCTGATACTCCAGTGTAGTATAGTGCAGAGGTGCCATAAGCTGATACTCCAATTTAGTATGTTGCAGAGGTGCCATAAGCTGATACTCCAGTGTTGTATAGTGCAGAAGTGCCATAAGCTGATACTCCAGTGTAGTATAATGCAGAGGTGCCATAAGCTGATACTCCAGTGTAGTATAGTGCAGAGGTGACATAAGCTGATACTCCAGTGTAGTATAATGCAGAGGTGCCATAAGCTGATGCTCCAGTGTAGTATAGAGCAGAGGTGCCATAATCTGATACTCCAGTGTAGTATAGTGCAGAGGTGCCATAAGCTGATACTCCAATTTAGTATGGTGCAGAGGTGCCATAAGCTGATACTCCAGTGTAGTATAGTGCAGAAGTGCCATAAACTGATACTCCAGTGTAGTATAATGCAGAGGTGCCATAAGCTGATACTCCAGTGTAGGATCGTGCAGAGGTGCCATAAGCTGATACTCCAGTGTAGTATGGTGCAGAGGTGCCATAATCTGATACTCCAGTGTAGTATAGTGCAGAGGTGCCATAAGCTGATACTCCAATTTAGTATGCTGCAGAGGTGCCATAAGCTGATACTCCAGTGTAGTATAGTGCAGAGGTTCCATAATCTGATACTCCAGTGTAGTATAGTGCAGAGTTGCCATAAGCTGATACTCCAGTGTAGTATAGTGCAGAGGTGCCATAAGCTGATACTCCAATTTAGTATGGTGCAGAGGTTCCATAAGCAATACTCCAGTGTAGTATAGTGCAGATGTGCCATAATCTGAAACTCCAGTGTAGTATAGTGCAGAGGTGCCATAAGCTGATACTCCAATTTGGTATGGTGCAGAGGTGCCATAAGTTGATACTCCAGTGTAGTATAGTGCAGAAGTGCCATAAGCTGATACTCCGGTGTAGTATAATGCAGAGATGCCATAAACTGTTACTCCAGTGTAGTATAGTGCAGAGGTGCCATAAGCTGATACTCCAGTGTAGTATATTGCAGAGGTGCCATAAGCTGATACTCCAGTGTAGTATATTGCAGAGGTGCCATAATCTGATACTCCAGTGTAGTATAGTGCAGAGATGCCATAGGCTGATGCTGCAGTGTAGTATACTGCTGAGATGCCATAAGCTGATACTCCAGTGCAGTATATTGCAGACGTGCCATAAGCTGATACTCCAGTGTAGTATAGTGCAGAGGTGCCATAAGCTGATACTCCAGTGTAGTATAGTGCAGAACTGCCATAAGCTGATACTCCAGTGTAGTATAGTGCAGAGGTGCCATAAGCTGATACTCCAGTGTAGTATAATGCAGAGGTGCCATATGCTGATACTCCAGTGTAGTATAGTGCAGAGGTGCCATAAGCTGATACTCCAGTGTAGTATAGTGCAGAGGTGCCATAAACTGATGCTCCAGTGTGGAATAGTACAGAGGTGCCATAAGCTGATACAACAGTGTAGTATAGTGCAGAGTTGCCATAAACTGATGCTCCAGTGTAGTATAGTACCGAGGTGCCATAAGCTGATACTCCAGTGTGGTATAGTGCAGAGGTGCCATAAGCTGATACTCCAGTGTAGTATATTGCAGAGGTGCCATAAGCTGATACTTCAGTGTAGTATAGTACCGAGGGGTCAGAAGCTGATACTCCAGTGTAGTATAGTGCAGAGGTGACATAAGCTGATACTCCAGTGTAGTATAATGCAGAGGTGCCATATGCTGATACTCCAGTGTAGTATAGTGCAGAGGTGCCATAAGCTGATACTCCAGTGTAGTATAGTGCAGAGGTGCCATAAACTGATGCTCCAGTGTGGAATAGTACAGAGGTGCCATAAGCTGATACAACAGTGTAGTATAGTGCAGAGTTGCCATAAACTGATGCTCCAGTGTAGTATAGTACCGAGGTGCCATAAGCTGATACTCCAGTGTAGTATAGTGCAGAGGTGCCATAAGCTGATACTCCATTGAAGTTTAATGCAGAAGTGCCATAAGCTGATACTCCAGTGTGGTATAGTGCAGAGGTGCCATAAGCTGATACTCCAGTGTAGTATATTGCAGAGGTGCCATAAGCTGATACTTCAGTGTAGTATAGTACCGAGGGGTCAGAAGCTGATACTCCAGTGTAGTATAGTGCAGAAGTGCCATAAGCGGATGCTCCAGTGTAGTACAGTACAGAGGTGCCATAAGCTGATACTGCAGTGTGGTATAGTGTAGAGGTGCCATAAGCTGATACTCCAGTGTAGTATAATGCAGAAGTGTGATAAGCTCATACTCCAGTGTAGTATAGTGCAGAGGTGCCATAAACTGATACTCCAATGTGGAATAGTACAGAGGTGCCATAAGCTGATACACCAGTGTAGTATAGTGCTGAGTTGCCATAAACTGATGCTCCAGTGTAGTATAGTACCAAGGTGCCATATGCTGATACTCCAGTGTAGTATAGTGCAGAGGTGCCATAAGCTGATACTCCATTGAAGTTTAATGCAGAAGTGCCATAAGCTGATACTCCAGTGTGGTATAGTGCAGAGGTGCCATAAGCTGATACTCCAGTGTAGTATATTGCAGAGGTGCCATAAGCTGATACTTCAGTGTAGTATAGTACCGAGGGGTCAGAAGCAGATACTCCAGTGTAGTATAGTGCAGAAGTGCCATAAGCGGATGCTCCAGTGTAGTACAGTATAGAGGTGCCATAAGCTGATACTGCAGTGTGGTATAGTGTAGAGGTGCCATAAGCTGATACTCCAGTGTAGTATAATGCAGAAGTGTGATAAGCTCATACTCCAGTGTAGCATAGTGCAGAGGTGCCATAAACTGATACTCCAATGTCGTGTATTGCAGAGGTGCCACAAGCTGTTACTAAGGTGTAGTATAATGCAATGGTGCCATAAGCTGATGCTCCAGTGCAGTATAGTGCAGAGGTGCCATAATCTGATACTCCAGCGTAGTATAGTGCAGAGGTACCATAAACTGATACTCCAGTGTAGTATATTGCAGAGGTGCCATAAGCTGATACTCCAGTGTAGTATAGTGCAGAGGTTCCATAAGCTTATATTCCAGTGTAGTGTAGTGCAGTGATGCCATAAGCTTATACTCCAGTGTAGTATAATGCAGAGGTGCCATAATCTGATACTCCAGAGTAGTATAGTACAGAGGTGCCATAAGCTAATACTCCAGTGTAGTATAATGCAGAGGTGCCATCAGCAGATACTCCAGTGTAGTATAGTGCAGAGGTGCCATAAGCTGATACTCCAGTGTAGTATCGTGGAGAGGTGCCATAAGCTGATGCTCAAGTGTAATATAGTGCAGAGGTGCCATAAGTTGATATTCCACTGTAGTATAGTGCAGAGGTGCCATAAGCTGATACTCCAGTGTAGTATAGTGCAGAGGTGCCATAAGCTGATACTCTGGTGTAGTATAGTGGAGAGGTGCCATAAACCTATACTCCAGTGTATTATAGTGTAGAAGTGCCACAAGCTGATACTCCCATTTATTATCGTGCAGAGGTGCCATAAGCTGATACTCCAGTGTAGTATAGTGTAGAGGTGCCATAAGTGATGCTCAAGTGTAGTATAGTGCAGAGTTGCCATAAGCTGATATTCCATTGTAGTATATTGCAGAGGTGCCATAAGCTGATACTCCATTGTAGTATAGTGCAGAGGTGCCATAAGCTGATACTCTGGTGAAGTATAGTGGAGAGGTGCCATAAACTGATACTCCAGTGTATTATAGTGCAGAGGTGCCATAAGCTGATACTCCAATTTAGTATGGTGCAGAGGTGCCATAAGCTGATACTCCAGTGTTGTATAGTGCAGAAGTGCCATAAGCTGATACTCCAGTGTAGTATAATGCAGAGGTGCCATAAGCTGATGCTCCAGTGTAGTATAGTGCAGAAGTGCTATAAGCTGATACTCCAGTGTAGTATAGTGCAGAGATGCCATAAGCTGATACTCCAGCGTAGTATAGTGCAGAACTGCCATAAGCTAATACTCCAGTGTAGTATAGTGCAGAGGTGCCATAAGCTGATACTCCAGTGTAGTATAGAGCAGAGGCGCCATAAGCTCAAACTCCAGGGTAGTACAGTGCAGAGGTGCCATCAGCTGATACTCCAGTGTAGTATAATGCAGAGGTGCCATAAGCTGATACTCCAGTGTAGTATAATGCAGAAGTGCCATAAGCTGATACACCAGTGTAGTGTAGTGCAGAGATGCCATAAGCTGATACTCCACTGTAGTATAATGCAGAGGTGCCATAAGCTGATACTCCAGTGTAGTATAGTGCAGAGGTGCCATAATCTGATACTCCAGTGTAGTATAGTGGAGAGGTGCCATAAGTGATGCTCAAGTGTAGTATAGTGCAGAGTTGCCATAAGCTGATATTCCATTGTAGTGTATTGCAGAGGAGCCATAAGCTGATACTCCAGTTTAGTATAGTGGAGAGGTGCCGTAAGCTGATACTCTCGTGAAGTATAGTGGAGAGGTGCCATAAACTGATACTCCAGTGTATTATAGTGCAGAGGTGCCATAAGCTGATACTCCAATTTAGTATGTTGCAGAGGTGCCATAAGCTGATACTCCAGTGTTGTATAGTGCAGAAGTGCCATAAGCTGATACTCCAGTGTAGTATAATGCAGAGGTGCCATAAGCTGATACTCCAGTGTAGTATAGTGCAGAGGTGACATAAGCTGATACTCCAGTGTAGTATAATGCAGAGGTGCCATAAGCTGATGCTCCAGTGTAGTATAGAGCAGAGGTGCCATAATCTGATACTCCAGTGTAGTATAGTGCAGAGGTGCCATAAGCTGATACTCCAATTTAGTATGGTGCAGAGGTGCCATAAGCTGATACTCCAGTGTAGTATAGTGCAGAAGTGCCATAAACTGATACTCCAGTGTAGTATAATGCAGAGGTGCCATAAGCTGATACTCCAGTGTAGGATAGTGCAGCAGTGCCATAAGCTGATACTCCAGTGTAGTATGGTGCAGAGGTGCCATAATCTGATACTCCAGTGTAGTATAGTGCAGAGGTGCCATAAGCTGATACTCCAATTTAGTATGCTGCAGAGGTGCCATAAGCTGATACTCCAGTGTAGTATAGTGCAGAGGTTCCATAATCTGATACTCCAGTGTAGTATAGTGCAGAGGTGCCATAAGCTGATACTCCAATTTAGTATGGTGCAGAGGTTCCATAAGCAATACTCCAGTGTAGTATAGTGCAGATGTGCCATAATCTGAAACTCCAGTGTAGTATAGTGCAGAGGTGCCATAAGCTGATACTCCAATTTGGTATGGTGCAGAGGTGCCATAAGTTGATACTCCAGTGTAGTATAGTGCAGAAGTGCCATAAGCTGATACTCCGGTGTAGTATAATGCAGAGATGCCATAAACTGTTACTCCAGTGTAGTATAGTGCAGAGGTGCCATAAGCTGATACTCCAGTGTAGTATATTGCAGAGGTGCCTTAAGCTGATACTCCAGTGTAGTATATTGCAGAGGTGCCTTAATCTGATACTCCAGTGTAGTATAGTGCAGAGATGCCATAAGCTGATGCTGCAGTGTAGTATACTGCTGAGATGCCATAAGCTGATACTCCAGTGCAGTATATTGCAGACGTGCCATAAGCTGATACTCCAGTGTAGTATAGTGCAGAGGTGCCATAAGCTGATACTCCAGTGTAGTATAGTGCAGAACTGCCATAAGCTGATACTCCAGTGTAGTATAGTGCAGAGGTGCCATAAGCTGATACTCCAGTGTAGTATAATGCAGAGGTGCCATATGCTGATACTCCAGTGTAGTATAGTGCAGAGGTGCCATAAGCTGATACTCCAGTGTAGTATAGTGCAGAGGTGCCATAAACTGATGCTCCAGTGTGGAATAGTACAGAGGTGCCATAAGCTGATACAACAGTGTAGTATAGTGCAGAGTTGCCATAAACTGATGCTCCAGTGTAG
Source organism: Carcharodon carcharias (assembly GCF_017639515.1). Taxonomy (NCBI): domain Eukaryota; kingdom Metazoa; phylum Chordata; class Chondrichthyes; order Lamniformes; family Lamnidae; genus Carcharodon; species Carcharodon carcharias. The sequence goes on along the minus strand of NC_054474.1, from coordinate 178,034,243 downwards.
TATAGTACCGAGGTGCCATAAGCTGATACTCCAGTGTAGTATAGTGCAGAGGTGCCATAAGCTGATACTCCAGTGTGGTATAGTGCAGAGGTGCCATAAGCTGATACTCCAGTGTAGTATATTGCAGAGGTGCCATAAGCTGATACTCCATTGAAGTTTAATGCAGAAGTGCCATAAGCTGATACTGCAGTGTGGTATAGTGTAGAGGTGCCATAAGCTGATACTCCAGTGTAGTATAATGCAGAAGTGTGATAAGCTCATACTCCAGTGTAGCATAGTGCAGAGGTGCCATAAACTGATACTCCAATGTCGTGTATTGCAGAGGTGCCACAAGCTGTTACTAAGGTGTAGTATAATGCAATGGTGCCATAAGCTGATGCTCCAGTGCAGTATAGTGCAGAGGTGCCATAATCTGATACTCCAGCGTAGTATAGTGCAGAGGTACCATAAACTGATACTCCAGTGTAGTATATTGCAGAGGTGCCATAAGCTGATACTCCAGTGTAGTACTGTGCAGAGGGGCCGTAAGCTGATACTCCAGTGTAGTATAGTGCAGAGGTGCCATAAGCTGATACTCCAGTGTAGTATAGTGTAGAGGTGCCATAAGCTGATACTCCAGTGTAGTATAATGCAGAGGTGCCATAAGCTGATACTCCAGTGTAGTATAGTGCAGAGGTTCCATAAGCTTATATTCCAGTGTAGTGTAGTGCAGTGATGCCATAAGCTTATACTCCAGTGTAGTATAATGCAGAGGTGCCATAATCTGATACTCCAGAGTAGTATAGTACAGAGGTGCCATAAGCTAATACTCCAGTGTAGTATAATGCAGAGGTGCCATCAGCTGATACTCCAGTGTAGTATAGTGCAGAGGTGCCATAAGCTGATACTCCAGTGTAGTATAGTGGAGAGGTGCCATAAGCTGATGCTCAAGTGTAATATAGTGCAGAGGTGCCATAAGTTGATATTCCACTGTAGTATAGTGCAGAGGTGCCATAAGCTGATACTCCAGTGTAGTATAGTGCAGAGGTGCCATAAGCTGATACTCTGGTGTAGTATAGTGGAGAGGTGCCATAAACTTATACTCCAGTGTATTATAGTGTAGAAGTGCCATAAGCTGATACTCCCATTTATTATAGTGCAGAGGTGCCATAAGCTGATACTCCAGTGTAGTATAGTGTAGAGGTGCCATAAGTGATGCTCAAGTGTAGTATAGTGCAGAGTTGCCATAAGCTGATATTCCATTGTAGTATATTGCAGAGGTGCCATAAGCTGATACTCCATTGTAGTATAGTGCAGAGGTGCCATAAGCTGATACTCTGGTGAAGTATAGTGGAGAGGTGCCATAAACTGATACTCCAGTGTATTATAGTGCAGAGGTGCCATAAGCTGATACTTCAATTTAGTATGGTGCAGAGGTGCCATAAGCTGATGCTCCAGTGTTGTATAGTGCAGAAGTGCCAGAAGCTGATACTCCAGTGTAGTATAATGCAGAGGTGCCATAAGCTGATGCTCCAGTGTAGTATAGTGCAGAAGTGCTATAAGCTGATACTCCAGTGTAGTATAGTGCAGAGATGCCATAAGCTGATACTCCAGCGTAGTGTACTGCAGAACTGCCATAAGCTAATACTCCAGTGTAGTATAGTGCAGAGGTGCCATAAGCTGATACTCCAGTGTAGTATAGAGCAGAGGCGCCATAAGCTCAAACTCCAGGGTAGTACAGTGCAGAGGTGCCATCAGCTGATACTCCAGTGTAGTATAATGCAGAGGTGCCATAAGCTGATACTCCAGTGTAGTATAATGCAGAAGTGCCATAAGCTGATACACCAGTGTAGTGTAGTGCAGAGATGCCATAAGCTGATACTCCACTGTTGTATAATGCAGAGGTGCCATAAGCTGATACTCCAGTGTAGTATAGTGCAGAGGTGCCATAATCTGATACTCCAGTGTAGTATAGTGGAGAGGTGCCATAAGTGATGCTCAAGTGTAGTATAGTGCAGAGTTGCCATAAGCTGATATTCCATTGTAGTATATTGCAGAGGAGCCATAAGCTGATACTCCAGTTTAGTATAGTGGAGAGGTGCCGTAAGCTGATACTCTCGTGAAGTATAGTGGAGAGGTGCCATAAACTGATACTCCAGTGTATTATAGTGCAGAGGTGCCATAAGCTGATACTCCAATTTAGTATGTTGCAGAGGTGCCATAAGCTGATACTCCAGTGTTGTATAGTGCAGAAGTGCCATAAGCTGATACTCCAGTGTAGTATAATGCAGAGGTGCCATAAGCTGATACTCCAGTGTAGTATAGTGCAGAGGTGACATAAGCTGATACTCCAGTGTAGTATAATGCAGAGGTGCCATAAGCTGATGCTCCAGTGTAGTATAGAGCAGAGGTGCCATAATCTGATACTCCAGTGTAGTATAGTGCAGAGGTGCCATAAGCTGATACTCCAATTTAGTATGGTGCAGAGGTGCCATAAGCTGATACTCCAGTGTAGTATAGTGCAGAAGTGCCATAAACTGATACTCCAGTGTAGTATAATGCAGAGGTGCCATAAGCTGATACTCCAGTGTAGGATAGTGCAGAGGTGCCATAAGCTGATACTCCAGTGTAGTATGGTGCAGAGGTGCCATAATCTGATACTCCAGTGTAGTATAGTGCAGAGGTGCCATAAGCTGATACTCCAATTTAGTATGCTGCAGAGGTGCCATAAGCTGATACTCCAGTGTAGTATAGTGCAGAGGTTCCATAATCTGATACTCCAGTGTAGTAGAGTGCAGAGTTGCCATAAGCTGATACTCCAGTGTAGTATAGTGCAGAGGTGCCATAATCTGATACTCCAGTGTAGTATAGTGCAGAGTTGCCATAAGCTGATACTCCAGTGTAGTATAGTGCAGAGGTGCCATAAGCTGATACTCCAATTTAGTATGGTGCAGAGGTGCCATAAGCTGATACTCCAGTGTAGTATAGAACAGAGGTGCCATAAGCTGATACTCCAATTTGGTATGGTGCAGAGGTGCCATAAGTTGATACTCCAATTTAGTATAGTGCAGAAGTGCCATAAGCTGATACTCCAGTGTAATATAATGCAGAGATGCCATAAACTGTTACTCCAGTGCAGTATAGTTCAGAGGTGCCATAAGCTGATACTCCAGTGTAGTATAATGCAGAGGTGCCTTCAGCTGATATTCCAGTGTAGTATATTGCAGAGGTGCCATAATCTGATACTCCAGTGTAGTATAGTGCAGAGGTGCCATAAGCTGATGCCCCAGTGTAGTATACTGCAGAGGTGCCATAAGCTGATACTCCAGTGCAGTATATTGCAGACGTGCCATAAGCTGATACTCCAGTGCAGTATATTGCAGACGTGCCATAAGCTGATACTCCAGTGTAGTATAATGCAGAGGTGCCATAAGCTGATGCTCCAGTGTAGTATAGAGCAGAGGTGCCATAATCTGATACTCCAGTGTAGTATAGTGCAGAGGTGCCATAAGCTGATACTCCAATTTAGTATGGTGCAGAGGTGCCATAAGCTGATACTCCAGTGTAGTATAGTGCAGAAGTGCCATAAACTGATACTCCAGTGTAGTATAATGCAGAGGTGCCATAAGCTGATACTCCAGTGTAGGATAGTGCAGAGGTGCCATAAGCTGATACTCCAGTGTAGTATGGTGCAGATGTGCCATAATCTGATACTCCAGTGTAGTATAGTGCAGAGGTGCCATAAGCTGATACTCCAATTTAGTATGCTGCAGAGGTGCCATAAGCTGATACTCCAGTGTAGTATAGTGCAGAGGTTCCATAATCTGATACTCCAGTGTAGTAGAGTGCAGAGTTGCCATAAGCTGATACTCCAGTGTAGTATAGTGCAGAGGTGCCATAATCTGATACTCCAGTGTAGTATAGTGCAGAGTTGCCATAAGCTGATACTCCAGTGTAGTATAGTGCAGAGGTGCCATAAGCTGATACTCCAATTTAGTATGGTGCAGAGGTGCCATAAGCTGATACTCCAGTGTAGTATAGAACAGAGGTGCCATAAGCTGATACTCCAATTTGGTATGGTGCAGAGGTGCCATAAGTTGATACTCCAATTTAGTATAGTGCAGAAGTGCCATAAGCTGATACTCCAGTGTAATATAATGCAGAGATGCCATAAACTGTTACTCCAGTGCAGTATAGTTCAGAGGTGCCATAAGCTGATACTCCAGTGTAGTATAATGCAGAGGTGCCTTCAGCTGATATTCCAGTGTAGTATATTGCAGAGGTGCCATAATCTGATACTCCAGTGTAGTATAGTGCAGAGGTGCCATAAGCTGATGCCCCAGTGTAGTGTACTGCAGAGGTGCCATAAGCTGATACTCCAGTGCAGTATATTGCAGACGTGCCATAAGCTGATACTCCAGTGCAGTATATTGCAGACGTGCCATAAGCTGATACTCCAGTGTAGTATAGTGCAGAGGTGCCATAAGCTGATACTCCAGTGTAGTATAGTGCAGAACTGCCATAAGCTGATACTCCAGTGAAGTAGAGTGCAGAGGTGCCATAAGCTGATACTCCAGTGTAGTATAATGCAGAGTTGCCATATGCTGATACTCCAGTGTAGTATAGTGCAGAGGTGCCATAAGCTGATACTCCAGTGTAGTATAGTGCAGAGGTGCCATAAATTGATGCTCCAGTGTAGAATAGTACAGAATTGCCATAAGCTGATACACCAGTGTAGTATAGTGCAGAGGTGCCATAAGCTGATACTCCATTGAAGTATAATGCAGAAGTGCCATAAGCTGATACTCCAGTGTAGTATTTTGCACAGGTGCCATAAGCTGATACTTCAGTGTAGTATAGTACCGAGGGGTCAGAAGCTGATACTCCAGTGTAGTATAGTGCAGAGGTGCCTTAAGCTGATACTCCAGTGTTGTATAGTTCAGAGGTGCCATTAGCTGATACTCCAGTGTTGTATAGTGCAGAAGTGCCTTAAGCGGGTGCTCCAGTGTAGTACAGTATTGAGGTGCCATAAGCTGATACTGCAGTGTGGTATAGTGTAGAGGTGCCATAAGCTGATACTCCAGTGTAGTATATTGCAGAAGTGCGATAAGCTTGTACTCCAGTGTAGTATAGTGCAGAGGTGCCATAAACTGATACTCCAATGTCGTGTATTGCAGAGGTGCCACAAGCTGATACTAAGGTGTAGTATAATGCAATGGTGCCATAAGCTGATACTCCAGTGTGGTATAGTGCAGAGGTGCCATAAGCTGATACTCCAGTGTAGTATAGTGCAGAGGTGCCATAAGCTGATACTCCAGTGTAGTATAGTGCAGCGGGTCCATAATCTGATACTCCAGTGTATTATATTGCAGAGCTGCCATAAGCTGATACTCCAGTGTAGTACAGTGCAGAGGGGCCATAAGCTGATACTCCAGTGTAGTATAGTGCAGAGGTGCCATAAGCTGATACTCCAGTGTAGTATAGTGTAGAGGTGCCATAAGCTGATACTCCAATGTAGTATAGTGCAGAGGTGCCATCAGCTGTTACTCCAGTGTAGTAAAGTGCATAGGTGCCATAAGCTGATACTCCAGTGTAGTATAGTGGAGAGGTGCCATAAGCTGATGCTGAAGTGTAGTATAGTGCAGCGGTGCCATAAGCTGATATTCCATTGTAGTATAGTGCAGAGGTGCCCTAAGCTGATACTCCAGTGTAGTATAGTGCAGAGGTGCCATAAGCTGATACTCTGGTGTAGTATAGTGGAGAGGTGCCATAAACTTATACTCCAGTGTATTATAGTGTAGAAGTGCCGTAAGCTGATACTCCAATTTATTATAGTGCAGAGGTGCCATAAGCTGATACTCCAGTGTAGTATAGTGCAGAAGTGGCATAAGCTGATACTCCAGTGTAGTATAATGCAGAGGTGCCATAAGCTGATACTCCAGTGTAGTATAGTGCAGAGTTGCCATAAGCTGATTCTCCAGTGTAGTATAATGCAGAGGTGCCATAAGCTGATGCTCCAGTGTAGTATAGTGCTGAGCTGCCATAATCTGATACTCCAGTGTAGTATAGTGCAGAGGTGCCTTAAGCTGATACTCCAGTGTAGTATAGTGCAGAGGTGCCTTAAGCTGATACTCCAGTGTAGTATAGTGCAGAGGTGCCATATGCTGATACTCCAGTGTAGTATAATGCAGAGGTGCCATAAGCTGATGCTCCAGTGTAGTATAATGCAGAGGTGCCATAAGCTGATACTCCAGTGTAGTATAGAGCAGAGGGACCATAAGCTCAAACTCCAGGGTAGTACCATGCAGAGGTGCCATATGCTGATACTCCAGTGTAGTATAGTGCAGAGGTGCCATAAGCTGATACTCCAGTGTGGTATAGTGCAGAGGGTCCATAATCTGATACTCCAGTGTAGTATAATGCAGAAGTGCCATAAGCTGATACTCCCGTGTGGTATAGTGCAGAGGTCCCATAAGCTGATACTCCAGTGTAGTATATTGCAGAGGTGCCATAAGCTGATACTTCAGTGTAGTATAGTACCGAGGGGCAATAAGCTGATACTCCAGTGTAGTATAGTGCAGAGGTGCCTTAAGCTGATACTCCAGTGTTGTATAGTGCAGAGGTGCCATTAGCTGATACTCCAGCGTAGTATAGTGCAGAAGTGCCACAAGCTGATACTCCAGTGTAGTATAATGCAATGGTGCCATGAGCTGATACTCCAGTGTGGTATAGTGCAGAGGTGCCATAATCTGATACTCCAGTGTGGTATATTGCAGAGGTGCCATAAACTGATACTCCATTGTAGTATAGTGCAGAAGTGCCATAAGCTGATACTCCAGTGTAGTATAGTGCAGAAGTGCCATAAGCTGATACTCCGGTATAGTATAGTGCAGAAGTGCCATAAGCTGATTCTCCAGTGTAGTATAATGCAGAGGTGCCATAGGTTGATGCACCAGTGTAGTATTGTACAGAAGTGCCATAAGTTGATGCACCATTGTAGTATAGTACAAAAGTGCCATAAGCTGATTCTCCAGTGTAGTATAGTGCAGAGGTGCCATAAGCTGATACTCCAGTGTAGTATAATGCAGAGGTGCCATAAGCTGATACTCCAGTGTAGTATAGTGCAGAAGTGCCATAAGCTGATACTCCAGTGTAGTGTAGTTCAGAGCTGCAATAAGCTGATACTCCAGTGTAGTATAGTGCAGAGGTGCCATAAACTGATGCTCCAGTGTAGAATAGTACAGAGGTGCCATAAGCTGATACTCTAGTGTAGTATAGTGCTGAGGTGCCATAAGCTGATACTCCATTGAAGTATAATGCAGAATTGCCATAAGCTGATACTCCAGTGTGGTATAGTCCAGAGGTGCCATAAGCTGATACTCCCGTGTAGTATATTGCAGAGGTGCCATAAGCTGATACTTCAGTGTAGTATAGTACCGAGGGGTCATAAGCTGATACTCCAGTGTAGCATAGTGCAGAGGTGCCTTAAGCTGATACTCCAGTGTTGTATAGTGCAGAGGTGCCATTAGCTGATACTCCAGTGTAGTATAGTGCAGAAGTGCCATAAGCGGATGCTCCAGTGTAGTACAGTACAGAGGTGCCATAAGCTGATACTCCAGTGTGGTATAGTGTAGAGGTGCCATAAGCTGATACTCCAGTGTAGTATAGTGCAGAAGTGCGATAAGCTCGTTCTCCAGTGTAGTATATTGCAGAGGTGCCATAAACTGATACTCCAATGTCGTGTATTGCAGAGGTGCCACAAGCTGATACTCCAGTGTAGTATAATGCAATGGTGCCATAAGCTGATACTCCAGTGTAGTATAGTGCAGAGGTGCTATAATCTGATACTCCAGTGTAGTATATTGCAGAGGTGCCATAAGCTGATACTCCATTGTAGTATAGTGCAGACGTGCCATAAGCTGATATTCCAGTGTAGTATAGTGCAGAAGTGCCATAAGCTGATACTCGAGTATATTATAGTGCAGAAGTGCCATAAGCTGATTCTCCAGTGTGGTATAATGCAGAGGTGCCATAAGTTGATGCACCAGTGTAGTATTGTACAGAAGTGCCATAAGTTGATGCACCAGTGTAGTATAGTACAAAAGTGCCATAAGCTGATACTCCAGTGTAGTATAGTGCAGAGGTGCCATAAGCTTATACTCCAGTGTATTATAGTGCAGAGGTGCCATAAGCTGATACTCCAGTGTGGTATAGTGCAGAGTTGCCATAAGCTGATGCTCAAGTATAGTATAGTGCAGGGGTGCCATAAGCTGATGCTCCAGTGTAGTATAGTGCAGAGGTGCCATAAGCTGATACTCCAGTGTAGTATAGTGCAGAGGTGCCATAATCTGATACTCCAGTGTGGTATATTGCAGAGGTGCCATAAGCTGATACTCCATTGTAGTATAGTGCAGACGTTCCATAAGCTGATATTCCAGTGTAGTATAGTGCAGAAGTGCCATAAGCTGGTACTCCAGTATATTATAGTGCAGAAGTGCCATAAGCTGATTCTCCAGTGTGGTATAATGCAGAGGTGCCATAAGTTGATGCACCAGTGTAGTATTGTACAGAAGTGCCATAAGTTGATGCACCAGTGTAGTATAGTACAAAAGTGCCATAAGCTGATACTCCAGTGTAGTATAGTGCAGAGGTGCCATAAGCTTATACTCCAGTGTAGTATAGTGCAGAGGTGCCATAAGCTGATACTCCAGTGTGGTATAGTGCAGAGTTGCCATAAGCTGATGCTCAAGTATAGTATAGTGCAGAGGTGCCATACGTTGATACTCCAGTGTAGTATACTGCAGAGGTGCCTTAAACTGATACTCCAGTGTAGTGTAGTGCAGAGGTGCCATAAACTTATGCTACAGTGTAGTATAGTGGAGAGGTGCCATAAGCTGATACTCCAGTGTAGTATAGTGCAGAGGTGCCATAAGCTGATACTCCAGTGTAGTATAGTACAGAGTTGCCATAAGCTGATACTCCAGTGTAGTCTACTGCAGAGGTGCCATCAGCTGATACTCCAGTGTAGTATAGTGGAGAGGTACCATAAGCTGATACTCCAGTGTAGTCTACTGCAGAGGTGCCATCAGCTGATATTCCAGTGTAGTATATTGCAGAGGTGCCATCAGCTGATACTCCAGTGTAGTATAGTGCAGAGTTGCCATAAGCTGATACTCCAGTGTTGTATATTGCAGAGGTGCCATAAGCTGATACTCCAGTGTAGTATAGTACAGAGGTGCCATAAGCTGATACTCCAGTGTAGTATAGTGCAGAGGTGCCATAAGCTGATACTCCAGTGTAGTATAGTGCAGAGGTGCCATAAGCTGATACTCCAGTGTAGTATAGTGCAGAGGTGCCATAAGCTGATACTCCAGTGTAGTATAGTGCAGAGGTGCCATAAGCTGATGCTCCAGTGTAGTATAGTGCAGAGGTGCCATAAGCTGATACTCCAGTGTAGTATAGTGCAGAGGTGCCATAAGCTGATACTCCAGTGTAGTATCGTGCAGAGGTGCCATAAGCTGATGCTCCAGTGTAGTATATTGCAGAGGTGCCATAAGCTGATACTCCAGTGTAGTATAGTGCAGAGGTGCCATCTTTCCATTGAGATGATAAACCTAGGTCCCATCTGCTTCAGATGGATGTGATCCCATGCTTCTTTTTGGGGAAGAGCAGGAGGTATCCTTCGCTTCCTGACCAATATTTATCCCATAATCAACTACACAAAAAAGGATCACTTGACCATTTTCAAATTGCAGCTTGTGGAGATTACTGAGTGCAAATTTACTTACAGCTTCTTACTATGTAACAGTGACCACACTTCAAAAGTACATAATTGGCTGAAAAGTACTTTGTGATGTTCTGAGATTGCTTAATGTACTATGCTTAATGTGCTTGATGTGCTTAATGTGCTTAATGTGCTTAATGTGCTTAATGTACTATGTAAACGTCAGTGCTTTTTTTTAAGATATGGATGGCCACTGAGGCCAGTTATAATAACCCGACACACTATCCTGGATGAGATTGCTTAACATAGTATAGGCTCGGAAGTAAACCTAAGAACTTCCCGGGAATGGATTTTTACAACATTTATAAGATTGTTATGTTTTGGGACTGTATCTTTAATTTAGGCCAAATTGGAGGAATGAAGGGAGTCATGTGATCTGTTCTGAATTCTGCTGACAGTAAAGCTGGATGGTTTGATTGCTAAAGATTAACGAGGGGCCTGGTTGTTTTACTGAGAAGAAGAGGTATTCACACTTGTAAACAACGGCAGAAACATCTGTGCTGGCAGTGGATAGACTGTGAGTCTCCAAAGTCCTGAGAAGGAGTTAAGATTATCAGGTTTTGTAAACAATTATACTTTTACTGTCTATTTAAGTTGTAGGATAGAATGGAGTTAGGAGTCTAAAGACTAGCTTATTAGCATTTCTACCTGGCTATAGGACCAATGTGATTCACATTGCCATGGAGATGACCTTTGACAGAGAACGGGTCCATAGGAAGCTATTGGTAGGATTGGGTTATAGGTCTTCCAAAAGATATATCTGCAACTCACAGAGAAGTCAATCTGCCAGGATCCGAGAAAGAGAGAGAGAGAGAGCAGCTAGTGGCAGCCAGTCTCTGTGGTTCATCATGCAGGAATGGGGGTGGGAGCTTGTGTTCAGATTGAAAACACCAAATTTGTGAGGAATTAGATTAAAATGAGACTGAAAGATTCACCTAGCTTGGGCTAGAAGGCGGATCTCCAAGAAGAACGCTCACTGTGAAATTAAGTTCTGGGGTTAAAAGTCTTCAGGCTGGGAAAGGAACAGACTGGAAGTCAACCCCCTGGGGCTGAGAATCACTTTGGGACTGATTCTGCAGGAATTGAATGTGTACTTTTGGGACAGTGTAAGGTATAACTGTGAAGTGGGATTTTCGATTGTGTTCTGTTCTGTAGTTTAAAGTATAAATTACCTACAGAACTGAATTTAGTCAATGTTGCCCTGAGTTTGTTTTTTCAGCTAGTCACTGAAAGTTTGGATTTCTGTTTAGGTTTTCGGTCACTACAACAGGATCATTGCCCTCACCAACTGAGCCAATGTGAGTAAAGCAATTCTTTAAGCTTCTTCCAATAATTCTCACAAATCCACTGGCTTGAATTTTCTAGCCCCCCACTTCCCCTGCAGCAGGACCAACGAAGCATTGAAGTCTTGGTTCACATTGGTGGGACTGGAAGATCCTGCTATTGTGAGGGGCTGGAAAATTCCGGCCACTATGTCTTTAATTGGAACATAGGAGCTGGAATAGGCCATTTGGCCTGTCAAACCTGCTCTGCCATTCAAACAGATCAAGGCTGATCATCTACCTTTGGCTTTGAGTCCTTTGCATTTGTGAAGAATCAGCTCTGAAGCAATGCTGTGACAATTGAGATTTATCTGTGACTGTAAGGTTTTCAAAAAGTTTCTTTTGATTCATATCTACAGCTGCAATAATTGCTTGATTGAAAATAAGATTAAACCAGATGGAAAGACAAATACTTGTAATTGGGTGTTGCATGATTTAATTTTCCACTGGGGGCTTTTGTGGTTGGCTCCTAAAATATCAGAAGGTGAAATGTTACTGCTGGTGTGAGGGGGAGGGTGCTGGACAGCAGATTGAAAGAATACAAGTGCAAACTAGAAACATCCTTGAAGACAAGTACAGTTACTTCATTTCTACACAATGTGGGTGGCATCAATTTTGAGTTTGTATCAGTTGGCTCATCCACAGAAATGGAGTCAAGTTTGCTTCAATTAGTCGTGTTGAATGCTTGTTGGGAGAATTTTAGAGAACAGAATGCAGGCCTTGTTGAGAAAAAACATCTACAAGATAAAATCCTTAATAGGATTGGAGATCAGTGGAGATTTTAAGCAAACCTGTGTTTGCATCTCAAGGTTATGATTTTTAAATATATACAAATATATTTGAGAATTCAAGCCAGAAACCTTATCAATGTGATCCATTGTCTGAATGGACAGAAACTTAAAATAGTCACATTCCTGGTCATTGTTTTTGGTGTCATGCACCCGATCACCAAGAAACCCAAATCATAGCCCCTGTCAAACACAATGTAATGGATTTAGTACCATACCTTGTAGTTATATAATGTCTGACTTTCATATTTTTGCTGGTGCACCAAGTTCTTTTGTTTGCATTACACTGTGTATGTTCAGGACAAAGATGGGTCACGCCTGTGAACCCCAGGAAATAGAAAACTGAATGGCTCAGGGAGACCCTCTGGACAAACGATTAGCTTTAGCAGTAAGAAGGTTGTAAAGGTTAAATTCAGGAATGTAACAGGATAAACACAAAAGATAGATCGCACCACAATATGACAGTTTAAGTGGAATAACCAAAGTATAGTGAGGTGACTTTCTTTACTAGAAAGGAAAGTTCTATTTATGATTAAAATCTTCTAATTTTAGAATACCACTGAAGACCCTTGCCAAAACATCAAAGAATTATGGCCAGAATTTTATGCTCACCCCCACTACACTCCCTGGTGGGTTTTGAGGTTGGGGGGGTGGGGGGGCTTGGTGGTGATGGTGGTGGGGGGGGTGGGAGGGGGTGAGTTGAAATTGTATGGATGGGATTCCCTCTGAGTTTCCACCCACCCTGACCTGGTAGTAATTTTATAGTGGAGTGGGTAGGACCTTGGACAGAAAGCTCACTCTTTCCCCATAGTAGCCAATTAAAAGTCCAAAGATAAAAACGAAAAAACTGCGGATGCTGGAAATCCAAAACAAAAACAGAATTACCTGGAAAAACTCAGCAGGTCTGGCAGCATCGGCGGAGAAGAAAAGAGTTGACGTTTCGAGTCCTCATGACCCTTCGACAGAACTTGAGTTCGAGTCCAAGAAAGAGTTGAAATATATAATTAAAAGTCCATTTGGCCACTTAAGGGCCTTTTCCTGCCCAGCCCCAATTTTTAGGCTGGCAGGTGGATGACAGCTCAGGGGTGTCCAGAATTAAAGTAAGTTTGATCTCAGGTGGGAAGGAGGTGGCGGGGGGTGGGGGGTGGGCGGTTGCTCCATCAGAAGGCACCTTCTGACTGGAGGCAGCCTTCCCTTAAGGCCTGGTGACCTCCGGCCCTCCCTCTCTCCCTCACACCGGCCTATCCTGCGAAACCCAATTCCGCTCTCACAACCCCCCCAGATGTTGCCTACTCTTCTTGCCCAGGGACCCCTGCCACTCAGCTGTCCCCTGGGTCCCGGGGCTTAGTTCTAGGAATCTCCCTGCAGTGCCTCTTCCGGCCACTGTAGCGCTGTCCCTGGAGGGACTGGAGAGCTGCTGGCCAATCTGATTGGCTGGCACCTCTCCAGGGCAGGGCTTCCTCCCTGGTGAGGGTAGGAATCCTGTCTTATGCCAATCAAGGCTCATTAGAACATAAAATAGTATTGTGGCTGCTGGAATCGGCAGGGACATGTTCCTCACTATCTCTTCAGTTAGTGGGGGCTGAGCTGAGCCCCCACCATCCTAAAAACTCATGCCAGGAACCGATTGTGTATTATAGAGCAGAAGGACCTTCTATTATGTCCCAGAATTCTTTTTAGCATGCCATTGTGTATTAGATCCTCTTTTCCTGAGGTTTTACTTTTGGATAGATTTTTAAATGTATTTCTTGTTATCCAATATTAAAGGCAGATGTAATGCCAAGGTACCTTGACACACACCTGGCCACTGACCAGATGACAAACACCCACCCAATTGCTTGAAATACCAATCGAGCTTGGTGAACTGGCAGCGTATCACATGTTGCTGATGACAATCTGTCGCAAGCTGTTGACCTAATTTATTATTGATATTCCTCATACTCCACAAGTGAAATTGGTGAAAGGGGTCTCCAGGTTATACCTGGTCTGTGGTATCTGTTACAGAACTGCAGCTTCAAGCTACTCAGTGTTTTTGCATTGTTCACTTTGCGCAAGCAGGGGACTGTTTCCAGAAGGCGTTGTTTCACTCTCTGAAAACAAACTGTAAAAGAAAAACTGGACTGATTACTGGCAGCTGAACCACAAAGTGGATGGATTTCAGTAAGTGGTATTGTTGCTTTCTCTGACTCTGCCATCGTCCAGAGTTGCCTCATTCCCACACTTGCCTGTTTCGTCATTCTATCTTAGGTATTGAATGGCTAACTAAACTCAGCTGTAACAGGTGCAAAAGTGCAGTGGGTGTGCTAGCAAACATGTAGATTTTATTTCAGATTTCCAGCAGCCGCAGTATTTTGCTTTTATACATATAGATTTTATTCTCCTGAACCTTTTTATTTAGCAGGTAAATTTCTTTAGCCACCCAAAGTATGAGGCATTTATATTGGGGTAGTCTCCTGCTTGTGGATGAGCTGAGAATTGGAGGCCCAGAGTAGTTAGTAGATGAGGCAGTCAGTTGTTGCACATGGGATGTTAGAATGCAACCCATAGCTTGTTTGTTAGCACTTCCAATTCAGAATGAAAGTCTGAGGTAGGGCAGATCACTACAAAGCTCTAATGAAATGCAGTGATTTGAAACTGCTTTTTATCCCAAGGAGACATTAAGACACTACTTCCTTGGAATAAGCTTGCAAAACTAATCAAAATTGAATATAGAGTCATAGAGTTATACAGCACAGAAGTAGGCCCTTTGGCCCATCGTGTCCATGCCGGCCATCAAGCCCCTGTCTATTCTAATCCCATTTTCCAGCACTTGGCTTGTAGCCCTGTATGCTATGGTGTTTCAAGTGTTCATCTAAATACTTCTTAAATGTTGTGAGGGTTCCTGCCTCTATCATCCCCTCAGGTAGTGTGTCCCAGATTCCAACCACCCTCTGGATGAAATATTTTTTCCTAAAATCCCCTCTAAACCTCCTGCCCCTTACCTTAAATCTATGCCCCCTGGTTACTGATGTCTCCACTAAGGAAAAAAGTTTATTCCTATCTACCCTATCTATGCCCCTCATAATTTTGTATACCTCTATCAGGGCCCCCCTTTAGCCTTCTCTGCTCCAAGAAAAACAACTCTAGCCTATCCAGTCTCTCTTCATAGCTGAAACACTCCAGTCCAGGCAACACCCCCTCCAGTGCAATCACATCCTTCCTATAATGTGGCGACCAGAACTGCACACAGTACTCCAGCTGTGTCCTGACTAGCGTTTTATACAGCTCCAACATAACCTCCCTGCTCTTATATTCTATGCCTTGGCTAATAAAGGCAAGTATCCCATATGCCTTCTTAACCACCTTATCTGTCTGTTATACAACAGACATTGAGAAAAGATAGGAAGGGAGATGTTTTTGACTTAGCAAGAAAGAAAGAAGGAATTTGCATTTAAAAAGCATCTTTTATTATCCTGGATGCCCCAAAGAGTTTTTAAACTCTAATGAAATACTTTTTAAAGTGCAGTTGTTGTTAATTTTTAGCACATTTGGAATCCAATTCCTGCACAGCAAGTTTTCATAAATGGCAATAAGATACTAACCAGATCATCTGTTTTTGTGATGTAAATTGGGAGATAAATATTGTCCAGGGTATTGAGGGGAACTCCCCTGCCTCTCTTCAAAGTAGCATCATGGGACCTTTTACATTCACCTGAGATGTAGCCAGAGCCTCCGTTTAACATCATAGGAAAAAGGCAACACCTCTGACAGTGTGGCACTCCCTCCATACTGCATTAAAGTGTGATTCTGGATTACATGCTCATGTTCCGAGAGTGAGATCTGAACCCATAAATTTCTGCCTCTCAGGAGAGAATAAGACCACTGAGTCATGTTGAAACCATTACAGAGATATGGAGATGAAATGCCTTCTTAACAATTCCCCTTAACAATTTTTGCACAAATCCACAAGATTTTTTAAAAGAACATAACTTTTCTCATGTTTTCAAGACATGAAAGAGATCATAAAATATTTAAATCAAATTTTACTTTTTGTTTACTTAAAAAGTGGACTTTGCTGAACTAAAAGATGGCTGCTGCAGGTCACATGATTCACAAGTAGGCTACAGTTTCTGGAATTTTCCAATAGCAGCGATAGGACAAAAGCTCAACTCTCATCCTTGTGGAATCTAACACATCTCATTGTGAGGACACATTACAATCAACAAAACAAAAGACCAGCACATTCTGGAGACTCTCTAGGAGAGACTCCTAGTGTCTCTAGGAGACACTAGAACTGTCTTCCCAGTCTAGTCCTATAGCAAAGGGAGAGCCATCGGAACTCTCCCGAGTTGATAATAGCCACCATCTATTTCCTAAGGTGAACCAGATTTTGACCAGAGACATAGAAATTACTTATTAGTCTGCAACTGACTCATTAATGGGCAACCTTGCATGACCTAAGCTCCTGGCCTTTGAAAAATTATAATATCACTTTTCCAGACCCACAACTCAGTCTGTTTAACCTCCAGCCTGCAAACACCACAACAGGACTTCAGGCTGACCAATAGCCTGCATCAAGTCTAAGCTTCCTCAAAGCCTGTTCCTCTGGAGGATTCATCACCTGCTGAACAGATCAAGCCTCATCTCACTGTGTCACCATCAGCTTTAAAGGAATTCTGCAACTCCTGCTTCAGCTAGCTTAACCCACCTGAACTATAGCTCCTTTCTGAAGGAATCATCACTGGGCTCTAACTCTCTGGACTCTAGCAATCACGTAAACTGATAGCTGTATCAATGGTCTTTCTCTTTTAAGTTATTCATAATTGTAAGAACTCCTATTTCCGATTTTCTTATTGTCTGCTTGTGTGTATGTATGAAGTTGCAATCATTCCCCTTATTTGACTGTATGAATAAGCTATACTTCTGAGTTAACTCTGAAGAGAGTTTGCTGTGAGTCACTCTAAAAATTGACCTCACAAACTGAGGGCTTGGGGGAAACACCGCCACAGCCTATTTCAAAAAATTAAAACACTTCTGCATCTGGATAGACAGTGAGGAAATAAAGGAGCACAGGTTTGCCTCTCTCCTCTGTCCATAATACTTCCCTGATTTTCACTTGTCTTAATATTTCTCAGCAACAGTTTCATTGAATTGAATGTGAGAGTGCAGTACACGTGATATGGAAGAGATTTTATGTACTTCAAAAAATTACAACCAAGTGTGGTTTTTTTAAAAATACAGCAAAACTTATTTCTAACTTATTTCTCTTCCATGTTAATGGATGGGTTCTGATGGGAAATATTTGGCACCAGTTAATTTTTACACTGATTTTCTTGAATGTTCCATGGGTGTTTTAAAAGAAAATGAAGGTTTGTAGAACACCGGAATTCCATTGACTTGCAGCTAGTTTGACACCATAGTCTAGTCACAGAAAGAAGCTGGTGATGTTTCTACCACAGCCAGTGACTGACTAGTCTCAGAAAATGGGAATTATATAATTTGTTTCTCCTGTATGACTTAAAAGAATTTTGGAACCTCGAGTTTTCCTGGAACTGGGAGGTTCACATTTAAGAGAAAACATACCGACTGTGTCATTATATAACCAAAAACATTAAGCTCTGTGTTGTGTTTTATGCCTTGGAGATATGCAGAGATGATACACCACGTTCAATGAATGAACATGAATTATATTCAATGGGCAGAATCTTCCCCTCCAGCCAGTGGCTGTATCGTGGTGAGCAGGGAATAATAGTGAGCAGGGAATCGTGGTGAGCAGGGAATTGTGGTGAGCAGGGATTTGTGGTGAGCAGGGAATCGTGGTGAGCAGGGAATCGTGGTGAGCAGGGGCACAAGATTTGGAATAAGTCAAGAAATCAGTTTCCTGACGTTGAGAAATGATTTTGGAATCATGTTCTCCTGACTTTCATGGTGGGTTAATGACGGGCGGACTTTCCTGCTGACCTCCATTGAGAACTCCATTTGCATCCCATGAACGCTCGTTAAAAGGCCAATAAATCGGAATCTTGTTCACCCCTTAAATTTTCCACCCCGTGAATGGGAATTTAGACCGCTCTGTTTCACAACTCGACGTAAGTGGCATGCACTTGGTGAGAAAGACTTCCTGGACTTACCGGGCACTTGGCATTGCCTTCCCCATTGTCTCAGACCATTCCTGGGTGCCGGAAGATGCCAACACAGCAGGTGGTATGTACAGGAAGGGGGTTAGAAGGCATGAAGGGGAAAGATGGAAGGCACGAAGTGAGTGGGAAGGCAGAAAGGGGGATGGTAGGCTGGAAGGGGGGGTGGTGGAAGGCTGGAAAAGGATTTGGTAGGGTGTAAGAGGGGGTGGAAGGCTGAAAGGGGGCAGATGGAGTGTCCAGGAAAAAGGGCAGAGTGTTTTCGAGGGAGGGGTCTGTGGATTCGACCAGGTAGAGTCCTGGTGGGAGAACTCAGGGTACTGGTGGTAGGAGGGAACAGTGACAATCAGAGGGCAAAGAGGTATGTGGTAGGCTGGGAGGATCAAGGTGTGTGTTTGGTGGATATAAGTGTCACCTGGAGGGTCACAGAAGGGGATAAGAAAGGTGGCATGCACAACAGGAGTGGGCAGAGTGAAGGTGGGAATAGGCATGGTAATGTGTGTGGGCTCTGAGGGGAGGAAAGGCATGTGGAGGTGGATGGTGATAGGGTCCAGGGTTACAGGGGGAAGTTCAAAGGCGTCAGAGGGGATAGCAAAAGTCATATTGGGTGCGGAAATGGTGATGGGGGGAGTTGGTGGGTGACAGGGGAAGGTAAAAGGTGGTGGAACGAGTTTGGAAGAAGATGCTCACCATTTCTGGAGCAGCAAGGCAACAGCCTTGATGTAAAACTGCGATACATCGAGGTGGGAGGAGGGTCTTTTTGGGTGGGTGGGGCTCAAGGTCAGTACAATTGGCTGACTAAAGGAATCCCCTTATAATTATGGGGAAACTGTATGAGAAAATTGGTCAGTAGAGATCCTCACTCTATGGTGAAGCCCACACATCAGCACGCCTGGCCCAGAGTATTCTCATAACAACGAGATCCCAGCAAGTTTGGAGCTGGTATTCATTCTAAGCTATTTGACATCCTCTGCAGTCAGAGGTAGAGATGAAGGGAGAGAGGGAGGTGGATGCCTGCAGAGGGCATGTCTGGTAAATGGCAACCAACTTGCTACTCCAAACCTCTATCCTCCTGGGGGAATGGCCATGCCTGACAAGGGCTCATGCGGTTGTCTTTCTGTATTGGATACCAAGGGTTGATATGGAGAGTACACCAGTTGATGGTGACTGACAGTTAGCTGCCAAGCATTGTTTGAAATTTAAAACAACTGCACACAGAACAGAGAAGAGTCAATAGAAACACATAATCAAACACTGAACAATTGAACAACTGAATATTGCAATGTGCTCTAGGCAAAGCACATACTGGCTGTGACATTAAAACAGCTTGAATGAACTGCTGATTGAATGAAATTCTCTTGCTGCTACTTAGGCCTTTCTAAACTACTCAGTGGAGTATTCATACTTGGACAAATTCAGCATTACTATCACCTTTAAAAAAATCTAATTATACAAGGAATTAGGATTCCAGTTTGTTTCTCTTTGGTCTATTTCTATCCTCTGAATGTATTTGCTTCAGCAATACTGACAGCTGGGAAGGCTAACCTGAGGATGACTCAATATGGTAACATCCGAGAGTTGTTCAATGTACTTCAAATAATGAGACCTCTGAGCTAATATTTGCATCTCAATTTTAATTAATTTAATCCTTCATCCGTGTTATAATTGACTTTTAGTGCATATATTTGAGTGTCACAAGTTTCGCAATGACACCACATTATGGTGTTAGGTTTCTTCTAAAGGGTTTGATTTAATTTGAAGGGGTGGGTGATGGCAGGATGGCTCAGGGCCGTGGTGTGCTCCTCTTGCTCTGTGTGGGAGGCCGGGAACGTTACCAGTGCCCGGGACCAGCATGTGTGCGGGGGGTGTTTCCAGCTGCAGCTCCCGGAGGCCCGGATTTCGGAGCTGGAGCGGCGGCTGGGGACACTAGAGCATCCGCAAGGCAGACAGTGTCATGAGTGGCGCGTATGTGGAGGTGGTCCCGCTGCGGGCTGGGGGTCCGCAGGTGGCGGGGAGGGGGGGAGGTTGTAGGTGGTCACTGGGCAGTGCGGGGGTCTCCTGTGGCTGTTCCCCTGCGGGAGAGATGTGCCACTTTGGACACTGTTGGGGGGAATGGCCTCTCAGGGGAAAGCAGCAACAGCCAAATTTGTTACACCAGGGTTGGCTCTGCTGCACAGGGGAGGAGTGAAAAATGTGGGAATTCAGTAGTTACAAGGGATTCATTGTAAGGGGAATAGATTGGCTGGAAACAAGACTTCAGGATGGTATGTTGCCTCCCTGGTGCTAGGGTCAAGGATGTCTCAGAGCGGCAACAGGACATTCGGGGTCAGGGGGAGGGTGAACAGCCTCGTGGTACACATTGGTACAAACCACATAGTTTAGAAAAGGGATGAGGTTCTAAAAGCAGAATATAGGGAGTTAGGAAATAAGTTGAAAAGTAGGACCTCAAAGGTAGTGATCTCAGGATGACTACCGGTGTCATGTGCTAGTCAGAGTGGAAATGGCAGGATATATCGGATGAATACGTGGCTGAAGAGATGGTGTGAGGGGGAGGGTTTCAGATTCCTGGGACATTGGGATGGGTCCTGGGGAAGGTGGGATCAGTACCAACTGGACAGGTTACACCTGGGCAGGACCGGGACTGATGTCCTAGGGGGAACATTTGCGAGAGTGTTTGGGGAGGGTTTAAACTAAAATGGCAAGGGGGTGGGGGCCTATGTGGGGGGGTTTGAGGAGGGGAGTCAGGGATGGGAGCAGAAGACAGTGGGTGGGGGGAGGTGAATGGGGAGAGTGATGGACGGAGAGGTCAAGGGCAAGAATCAGGCAGGGCCTCAGTGGGAAATAGTGGGAACAGGACAAGTAATGTTGAAAAGACAAGCCTTGGGGCTTTGTGCCTTAACGCAAGGAGCATTCACAATGAAGTGGATGGATTGGCCGTGGAGCTGGATGTGGGCAGGTGTGATATGGTCAGGATTACAGAGGCATAGTTGCAGGGTGGTCAGGGATGGGAGCTGAACATCCAGGGGTATTCAGTGTTTGGGAGGGGCAGACGGGAAGGGAGGGGAGGGGGGTAGTGGAGTTGCATTGCTGGTTAAAGAGGAAATTAACACAATAGTGAGGAAAGATATTAGCTCCGACGATGTGGAATCTGTGTGGGTGGGGCTGGGAAACACTGAGGGGCAGGGAAGGTTAGCGGGGGTTGTATATAGAACCCCAAACTGTAGTGGTGATGTTGGGAATGGCATTGTATGGAAATTAGAGACACGCGCAATAAAGGAACATCTGTGGTTAAAGGTGACTTTAATCTGCATGTAGATTGGGCAAATCAAATTGGTGGCAGTGCCGTGGAGGGGGGGTGGGGGGAATGGTGGGGGGCTGGGGGTGGTTCCTGGAATGTGTGTGGGATGTTTTTCTGTACCGGTGCAAAGAGGGGGGGCGGGGGGCGGGGGGCGGTGGGGGGCGGTGGGGGGCGGTGGGGGGCGGTGGGGTGCTGGCTGGAGGGGGCCATCCTGGACTGGGTATTGTGTAATGAGAAAGGAATAATTGGCAATCTAGTTGTGCGAGGCCCCTTGGGGATGAGCGACCATAATATGATAGAATTCTTCATCAAGATGGAGAGTGACGTAGTTGGTTCTGAGACGAGGGTCCTGAATCTTAATAAAGGAAACCACGATGATATGAGGCGCGAGTTGGCTATGATGGATTGGGAAACGTTGCTTAAAGAGATGAAGGTGGATAGGCAATGGCAAACATTCAAAGAGCACATGGGTGAACTGCAACAATTGTTTATTCCTGGCTGGTGCAAAAGTGAGGCAGGGGGTATGGTCAAACCATGGCTTACAAGGGAAATTAGAGATAGTATTGGGAGGAGGCATACAGGAGAAGGTGGCAGACCTGGGGATTGGGAGCAGTTTGGAATTCAGCGGGACAGGACTGGGGGATTGATTGAGTGGGGGAGGATAGAGTGTGAGAGTAAGCTTGAGGAGAACATATGTAAAAGTTTCTGTGGGTATGTGAAGAGAGGGAGATTGGTGGAGACGGGTGTAGGTCCCTTGCAGTTGGAGACAGGGGAATTTGGGGAGGGGAGCAAAGAAATGGCTGACCGGCTGGATACAGCTTTGGCTCCGACTTTGCAGGGGAGGATACAGACAGCATGCCAGAAACGTTGGGGAACACGGGGTTTAGTAGAGGGGAGGAACTGAAGGAAATCAGTATTGGTGCGAAGGTGGTGTTGGTGTTGATGGGATTGAAGGCCGATAAATCCCTGGGGCCTGATAATCTACATCCCAGAGTACTTAAGGAAGTGGCCCTAGATATAGTGGATGCATTGGTGGTCATCTTCCGAGATCCTATAGACTCTGGAGCTTTTCCTACAGATTGGAGGGTAGCTAATGTAACTCCACTATTTAAAAAGGGAGGTAGAGAGAAAACAGGGAATTATAGACCAGTCAGCCTGATGTTGGTAGTGGGGAAAATTCTAGAGTCCATTATAAAAGATTTAATAGCTGAGCACTTGGAAAACAGTGACACAATCAGACATAGCTTGGATTTATGAAAGGGAAATCATGCTTGACAAATCTACTGGAATTTTTTGAGGATGTAACTAGTAGAATGGATGAGGGGGAGCCAGTGGATAGGGTTTATTTGGACTTTCAGAAGGCTTTCGACAAAGTCCCACATAAGAGATTAGCGTGTAAAATTAAAACGCATGGGATTGGGGGTAGTTTATTGAGATGGATAGAAAACTGGTTGGCAGACTGGAAACAAAGAGTAGGAATAAACGGGTTTTTTTCCAAATGGCAGGCAGTGACTGGTGGGGTACCGCAGGGATCGGTGCTGGGACCCCAGTTATTCACTATATATATTAATGATTTAGATGTAGGAATTAAATGTAATATCTCCAAATGTGCAGAAGACACAAAGCTGGGTGGGGGGGTGAGCTGTGAGGAGGATGCAGAGATGCTTCAGCGTGATTTGGACCAGCTGAGTGAGTGGGCAAATGCATGGCAGATGCAGTATAATGTGGATAAATGTGAGGTTATCCACTTTGGTAGCAAAAACAGGAAGGCAGGTTATTATCTGAATGGCTATAAATTGAGAGAGGGGAATGTGCAACGAGACCTAGGTGTCCTTGTACACCAGATGCTGAAGGTAAACATGCAGGTGCAGCAGGCGGTAAAGAAGGCAAATGATATGTTGGCCTTCATAGCCAGAGGATTAGAGCACAGGAACAGGGATGTCTTGCTGCAATTGTACAGGGCCTTGGTAAGACCATACCTGGAATATTGTGCGCAGTTTTGGTCTCCTTATCTGAGGAAGGATGTACTTGCTATAGAGGGAGTGCAGCGAAGGTTTACCTGACTGATTCCTGGGATGGCGGGACTGACATATGAGGAGAGATTGAGGCGGTTAGGATTATATTCGCTGGAGTTCAGAAGAATGAGGGGGGATCTCATAGAAACCTATAAAATTCTAACAGGACTAGACAGGGTAGATGCAGGAAAGATGTTCCCGATGGTGGGGGAGTCCAGAACCAGGGGTCACAGTCTGAGGATATGGGGTAGACCATTTAGGACTGAGATGAGGAGAAATTTCTTCACCCAGAGAGTGGTGCGCCTGTGGAATTTGTTACCACAGAAAGTAGTTGAGGCCAGAACATTTGTATGTTTTCAAGGAGTTAGATATAGCTCATGGGGTGAAAGGGATCAGAGGATATGGGGAGAAAGCGGGAGCAGGCTATTGAGTTGGATGATCAGCCATGATCATAATGAATGGTGAGCAGGCTCGAAGGGCCGAATGGCCTACTCCTGCTCCTAGTTTCTATGTTTCTATGTTTCTACATAAAACAAATTGGATATTACTTTGCCTCTCTGGGCCATTGTACATCTCAAATTACATGTTGAATTCACTGCAACAAAACTTTATAAACTCTCAGGTTGTACTGCAACGATCCAGGTGCTCATCCATCGACCTTATTTTAAATTTAAGGTAACTCACACATTGTCACTCTCCTTTTAAGGGATTTTCAGTGAACATATGTTTGCAATTTTGGGACATGTGTGTGTGGTGCGTGTGTGTGTTTATATGTACATGTGCATCTCTGTGGCCAGTGTAAATGATTCACATCTCAGATGATTCCTAAATATTACGTACATCAGACTACTTGTTCAATGCTTTGTTCTAACCAGCACTATTAATTATTACATCAATACAGAAGATAATAGGAACGCACGCCAAATTTTAACAATAAACAATTGAAGCTTTTCTTTAAATGAACAATAAACATCCCCTTTTAAAAGTTAGCAGTTAACTCTGGCCACTGGTCACCATTATTTGAACCTGAACATGGGAGTATTGTACTTGCCCTTAAAATATCAAGATGATCATGGATAAGAAATGCATGTAGGTTGCTGGAGGCTTTGTCCATCCTCTGCTAACAAAATGCATCACTGAAAGGTCTCAGTGGAAATATTTAAACTTAATAGCACAGCCCCCAGTTGGTAACTTCACCCACCTTAACTCCACCGCAGTGTGAGAATTAGATATAATATAATCCCACAGGAAATGAATTCATCACTTTCAGTCTGAGACACGGCTGTTTGTTTTCATGTTTCCACCTGCACATCCAGTACCATGAGAACACTTGCTTGTTCGTTGTTTGCACCATAAATGGATGCAGTGACCTACCTGCCCTTTTTGTGAAGCTTGTAATTTCATGTCTGGGATTTAATTTTCTAGAAAACACAGGAACTGAAACAAAGAGCCAAACATTCACTCATTTTCTTCAACAAACATGTAAGCTGTCAGCTTACTCCACATCGAGATTCTTAGTGAATAATACAGAAAAGATCCTGTATTTTTTCTGTAATCTTAAGCTTTTTGATGAAAAATCCATTAACGCTGTATATACACTGGATAGAGAGTGTGTGGTGGAATGGCAGAATGATTTACGAGTGGGTAGTTAGATTGCATTTCACTTTTTGAATGATTATATGCTTTTTGTACCAGTTTTACACCAAGAGGGGTAATGCCTTATTTTTGTGAATGATGTTCTACACCAACTGGGATTTAGTTGCATCAAGATAGCGCCTGCTCCTAATTTTTGTACGTTATTATTCATCAGGGAACTTTGCTAATTGAAATGTACTTGTTAATTTTAGGATCAGAAACATGTGCCATTGTTAAAATGTTTTGCATCGAAAAATTGACATTTTCTGCAGTTTCTTTTTAACACTGAAATGTTAGGTAGGAATATTGGGTAAAATGTACATGGTCCGGTGCCAGTGCCCAGAACCTCTCAAACCTTTTCTTAATCTCACTCCTACTAATCTCTTGAGGCTGGTACACATTGGGACTTGCTGAATCACTGTATTGCAATAAGAACATTTGAAGTACTTTGTGCTCTCTGGAGTGTATAAGAGAATTTAAGAGCATTGATAACAAGTTAGTCATTTCTGTGGGCTATTGATTGAATGTGTCCACTGCCCCATTAGATTCCATAATGAGTTTTACTCTTGGTGTACACAATTATTAACCTGCATACAAGTCAAACCCTCAGCAATATTTCCTCAATTGTTCAATGGTATGTTTATGAGAATTCAACTATTCTTATTTACAACAACCCAACTAAATTAATAACAATAGTTTACATTTATATAATATCTTTAAAGAAGAAATATATCATAAAGGACTTAACAGCAGTCTAATACAACAAAAACAGACACCAAGCCAGAGAAGGAGATGTTGGATAGAATGACATCTTCACTTGTCTGGATGAGTGCAGCTCCAATAACACTCAAGAACCTTGACAGCATCCAGGCAAAGCAGCCCCACTTGATTGGCAACACATCCACCTTAAACACTCACTGCCTCCACCACCAATGCACATGGCAGCAGAGTGTAACATCTACAAGATGCACTGCAGCAATTCACCAAAGCTCCTTCAACATCACATTCCAAACCCAAGACCCCTACCATCTCGAAGGACAAGAGCAGCACATAGATGGGAACACCACCACTTGGAAGTTCCTCTCCAAGCCACTCACCATCCTGACTTGGAAGTAGATCGCCGTTCCTTCACAGTTGCTGGGCCAAACTCCCTCCATTACAGGACTGTTGGTTTACATGGTGGGTTTTAAGAATGACCTTATGTGAGGATAAGTGGCAATGGTAGGTGGGAATAAGGTGTCAGCATCAGAGCAACAGAGAATCCTCGGCTGTTGTAGGGCTAGAGGACTTGGAAACACAAATGAGAATTTCAAATTGATGGCACCGGGGCATAAGAAGGTGATGCTGGGATGCAGGCAGCAGAATTTTGGGTGAGCTGAAGTTGACAAAATATGGGGAATAGAAGCTGGCCAGGAGAATATTGGAATTGTTGAATCTGAAGGTGACAAGGATGAGGGTTTCAGCAGCAGATTGAGCTAAGATGGGAATGGAGACTAGCAATGTTATATAGCAGCAGGGAGATATTCTTTGTGACAGAAAGGAAATAAGGTTTGAAGTTCACCTCAAATTACTAGCTCTTCAGCCTATCCCTTTATCATTACCCCAGGGCCCCTTTGACCAAAGAAAGTACAGATGCACACCAACTGTTCAGCTGACAGGGATGGAATGCTTCCACTAGAATGACAAGAACATGATGGGGCATAATAACTATAACAACAACAATTTATATCATACTCGAATGGAGAAAACATACCAAGGTACATCACTGATGCCTAAGGGTGTGAGGAACATCTATGAAAAGCCTAGCTATGAAGGATGTGACGTGCTCTTTCCATTACCAAGCATTATATTGTTTGGCAGGAGTATTTAATTATTTTTTCAGCATTGAACAACATGTTATGTCTGTGTTGTGGCTCCAAGTTAAGTGAGGGTCCTTCGGTGTAACGCTGATGTGTCAGATTCCCTTGCGGCTAGTATGAAGCATTCACCTACTCTAAAAACCAAGGATTCTTGGGTTTGGGCCAGTTTAAAAACTGTTCAAATCTCTGGATTCTATGATGCACTGGTTTAGTAGGATAATTTCTCTGGTGGTATAACAGTACATGGCAATGCCCATGAAGGGTCCAGTATATAGCTCTGTCCCTGATGTTTCAGAGGGGATATTTGCTGGCATTGCTGGGTGAATAGCAATAGATCCAAGCATTTAATTGGTAATCTGATTTTAGCTGGGCCTTTTCATATGACATAAAGTTAGGCTCCTTCAAAGTAAAGTTTACAGACAAAATAAAACGGAAGCTCATCCGAGCAGAATCTTGTGCTCTCACTGGTAGCGATGCTTGGAGGTAGGAAAGGCATGTAATTAGGTGGGATGGTGGCATATCTGAATCCCACTGCCCTCCTGCCTCCACCAGAATTAGGTTCTGGGTGGGGAGGCCCATGGTCCACTTTCCTGCCCCAGTGCCAATTGAGGCCCTTAAGTGGCTAATTAGGGACCACTAAAGGGCTTCATCTTGCTGCTACTGGGGTTAACCCAGCTGCAGGTTGGCCAGTCACCATGTGGTGTACACAACAGCTGCTGCCTTGCAGGCAACTTGTCACCTCCAGGGCTGGGGTTGTCTTGATCAAAGGCACTTAGTCCCTGATCAAGGGATTGGACATCAGGAAGGAGGCAGCCCACTGAGAGCCACCCCACTCCTGCCCTTGCTTCTGACCCCCTTGTCTCCTCTCCCTGTGCTCTCCAACCCATGAAACACCACGGCACTCCACGCCCCCATCACACCCCCACCATTATCCCAGGTTGCTCAGCAACCTTGGGACTCTGGGGGGTGCTCTTCAGGCAGTGGTCACAGTCTCCTCTGTTAGGCAGTTGAATGCAAGAGTTGTTGGCCTCTGATTGGCTGGCAGCTTCCGCTAGGGGAGATTTCTGTCCCTGGGGACCTGATACCGGAGGAAGGCCTACCACTGGCCTTGCCACTGCCTGATTGGCATTTGGTTCAGTGAGCCTTCCAGAAACGAGGCAGCGAGCAGGCAAGACACCTCCACCAATACCTCAACAAGATCTGCCCCTTGTTTTCAATAGTTCCTGACTCTTTATGAATTAGGACATTGCACTGAAACCTGTTCAGCAATGGTGTATTGTTTCTCCTGAGCTCAGTGACACAAGTCATAAGGCAAATGAAAAGAACACATGATGCATGCAGTTATTTTTAGTCAGTGAACGTCTGTCTGTGGCTTGGCATTTGAGTGAACAAGAATAATCTGAGAGTAAAATAAAAAGATACAATCTTCCCATTCACTTCCTTTTGGTCAACGTTAAAAAATAACATCACATGACTTTCTTTAGACAAATACATCAAAAATATAGATCCAATTGGGCGCTTGTTGTGAGAAGAGAAAATGACCTTTTGTAGCTAGGTGACCCCCATTGACCCCCCATCCCCCAACCCAGCTGACTCCCCCAAACACAGACACACACACATATTGAAGTCTTAAAAAGTTTAACACTTCATTAAATATTATTTGCCAAAATGCCATTTATGTTAGAAAAGTCTACATTTTTGTACCTGAAAGTCATCTGAGGAACTAACTGAAAGCTTAATTACATTTTTACAGAGTTACACGTTAAAGAAAAATTGCATGAAAAGTCAGAGGATGTTGTATATTGAACAGTCATATTTTAACCTTGATTTGACTGAGTTGGTGTAATGCTGAAGATTTGAATATACAGCCTTGTGCTTCATTTTCCAATTGACTTGATTCAGAGGCTGATGTTACATCACCTATTGGAAATGTGTTATATTATGGATTGCAAAATCTATGTTTAATAGCAATACACAACTGTTATAGATTGGTTTTATTCTTAGGTGATGAAAAACACCAGGTCAGATATCCAGAGCAAGCTACGGATTTTCATTTCCCAATAATGTGCCATGTTTGGAGAATCCTTACGTCCCCGTGTATACTAATTTCTTGCCATGATCTATGAAGATGTATACATTCTGAAAAGTGAATAAACTAGAAAGTTGTTCAAAGCTGAGAGGTAATGAAGGTGGCGACAAGTGTTGATGTGCAAGTTTCTGCAAACACCGAATAGATTGGATGATTTGTTGTATTCTGGTGTTAAGGATATTATAAGAAACTATGGCCAGGATTTGCTGCCCCCCTAGTGGTAGGTCTTGCTATGGGATACTCTGCAGCCCAGCCAAAAATCTTAGCGGGACTGGACAATCTGTGTGGTGGGTGGGGCTGAGAAATCCTGCCATATGTAGATCGTTTAATTTTAGTCATCTGAAAATGAAGCAATTACCTAATTTGACATTTATCAAAAGGGCTCTTTGTGCAAGGAAAAACATTGGGACTGGATTTTCCACAGTGACGAGGAATGGCTAGTACATTTTGACTCATCAGCTCTGGTTAACATATGTGACATGCTAAGAAGTTCACCGGCGATATCTGAAAGTCCTTCATAATTGCTGGCCCGATCCCAGATCACCAAACAGTAGCAGTGATTTGTTTTCACCCCAAGAGGATCAAGTTGACACACGGACCCAGCTAGGATACTAACCTGTCCTCCCATTGTGAGCCACTCACTGCATTGGCTGTCTGACTCCAGAAAACGCCTGCTTTCTGTAGCACAGATAGTGGGTTCACAGCAGGCTTTCCAGGCATATCCAGGTAAAACTGGAATTTGTCTTCACAGACAAGAGGAGTAAATACACATCTGTACTTTTGACAGGATGTGAGGAGAATGCATTAATCACCCGCACAGTATCATTGACTTTTAACTCTTATTTGTCCTCACACCCACTCATCTATACAGCTGCCGAAGCATCTGCTGATATGCACCTGGCCCATATGTGAATTCCACAGTATCACCACAATTTATTGAGAGATGTTAACGTTCTAACTCTGCAACAAGTTAGGCTAATGACATTTGGATTTTCTGACTGGATGGTTTAAATGTACACATTCCAATCAAACGATTGAAGCTAAAAATGCTGTTAAGTGACTGGATGGAATCTGAAAGAGCGGGTTACCCCCTGTCTGTTGTAAAGCGATTGAAAGGGAGTGGTTATTAAGAGAAGTGAAACAAAAAATGAATTGAAAAGAATCTTGCTGTGGCTCTAGCTCACAGACAGCTGGCTAACGCTTGCAAATATTTGCCAAAAATGCTTGATGACTGGGTGTCCACAGCATGGACTGCATCAGTTCAACAAGGTGGCTCGCCACCAGCTTTTCGAGTGCAATGAGGGATGGGCAACAAATACTAGTCTTGCCAGAGAAGCTCACATCCCAAGAAAGAATTTAAAAACTGAAAATAGTCAAAGCTCCATGTAATGAGAACTTGTGGGTCTTGGTAGACAAGTGGGCCTAGGTTTTCTGCTAGAGCAGAATGTGCTGGATACTTTTTAACCATTCTACTGGTTTTCTGATTCCCTCTGGATTTTGTGCAGGAAGTCACAAAACATATGTCAAAATATGCCCTTAGAAATGGTTGTTCATTCCTGCAACATTGCTATGGTTGTCGAGTGGGAGTTAAAATCAACTGCGCACACTAAGATGCTTTCTTAAAGAAAAACTTCACAGGCTTCTTCATCCAGCACTGTTGATCTGTGGTTAGCCTTTGAAGTTTGCCACAACCAGCCTCTGTGGCCCCCCGAGTAACAGAAACAACCTCAAATATGCAAAGTGCCTTAACCTGGAAATAAGGCCCAGGTCAAGAGCAGAGAGGATCTGAACAAGTGGAACTACTTCTATGACCAAAAAGCACTGGCATTCTGAAAAAGCCAAAAATACCACCTATGATCTTGAGGAAATGTTTTACTGTATTATATCAAGCTATGCAGAGTTATTATGGGATGTGTGAGGTTCAGAGTTATGTAATCTGACAAATGATAACCGAGTGAGGTCTCTACAGTAAGAATTTCAACACAGCTTCCAATGATAATTCACTAACAAAGGAGACTGCAGGTAGGAACCCATGGTTCACAACTATGTACCTTTAGTATTTCATGTTAGGCGTAGTGTGCAGCTCCTAACCGTGTGCTGATATCAGCAACAAAAACATCCTTTACTTCACATGGGCTCACGTATACTCCACATCATGTTCTATCTTCACTCCTCTCAATTAAATACCAAGGACAACATACTTCTATAGAATAGGAGCATGTGGCAATGCTAGCTCCCTCTTTGTAATCCTGAAAGGACCCTGAATGTGTTCCTCTTTGTAATCCTGAAAGGACCCCGAATGTGTTCCTCCTTGTAATCCTGAAAGGACCCTGAAAGTGTTCCTCTTTGTAATCCTGAAAGGACCCTGAATGTGTTCCTCTTTGTAATCCTGAAAGGACCCTGAATGTGTTCCTCTTTGTAATCCTGAAAGGACCCTGAATGTGTTCCTCTTTGTAATCCTGAAAGGACCCTGAATGTGTTCCTCTTTGTAATCCTGAAAGGACCCTGAATGTGTTCCTCTTTGTAATCCTAAAGGGACCCTGAATGTGTTCCTCTCTGTAATCCTGAAAGGACCCTGAATGTGTTCCTCCTTGTAATCCTGAAAGGACCCTGAATGTGTTCCTCTTTGTAATCCTGAAAGGACCCTGAATGTGTTCCTCTTTGTAATTTTGAAAGGACCCTGAATGTGTTCCTCTTTGTAATCCTGAAAGGACCCTGAATTTGTTCCTCTTTGTAATCCTGAAAGGACCCTGAATGTGTTCCTCTTTGTAATCCTGAAAGGACCCTGAATGTGTTCCTCTTTGTAATCATGAAAGGACCCTGAATGTGTTCCTCTTTGTAATTTTGAAAGGACCCTGAATGTGTTCCTCCTTGTAATCCTGAAAGGACCCTGAATGTGTTCATCTTTGTAATCCTGAAAGGACCCTGAATGTGTTCCTCTTTGTAATCCTGAAAGGACCTTGAATGTGTTCCTCCTTGTAATCCTGAAAGGACCTTGAATGTGTTCCTCTTTGTAATCCTGAAAGGACCTTGAATGTGTTCCTCTTTGTAATCCTGAAAGGACCTTGAATGTGTTCCTCTTTGTAATCCTGAAAGGACCTTGAATGTGTTCCTCTTTGTAATCCTGAAAGGAATCCCTTCTCCTTATCCTCTTTTCACAACTTCTCAAATTGTTTTATTACTATTGATCTAATCATTTTGAAACAGTCATTTGGCTTATTACATACTTATTAAGTATCTGTATTGGAAATCTATACTTCTAAAAGCAGTGATATTTTAGCATTGCTTTTCAGATTTCACCTGAACATTGATGCATACTGATGTACAATTTCAGTAGGATGCTATTTTCACTTGTTTCTACATTTCGATATAAAAAAGGCTCACATCCTGTTCAGACAAGACAATCGTTTAGTCTTTTGTTTTAAACTGCCGCAGACATCCGAAAGTATGACAAGCTTAAAGTGACGTTACATTCTTTAGCTTCAGTTGGAGATACTTCCTGTAATTAGGGTGTCTGGAGTGATACCGCACAACATAACTGAAGTTGGCGATGATGTAACCATCCAGTTCTCCAGCAATGGGAGGACTTACATTAATCCGTGTCCTATGAGGTTTACTTCACTCACACTAGTAGTAATCCAGGTGCTTTTCTTGGAGAAATTGAACACTTTATATTGAACATTGATCAACATTATAGGCATATCTGGAAGTTATCAGTGACCATATGTCACCATCATCATCATGCTAATATCTCCATTCATCCCTCCATTCATTGTCACATTAAACCTTGGAGTTATTTTAAAATATTTTGCAAAGATCTTCTTTATCTCACAAAGCATCACATTGGAATGAACTGTCAGTGAGATTTCTTTCCATGATATTCTCCATGTTGAATTCACAGCGTTCATATTCCTAAAAGGCAGTTTGTGTAACACTTTGTTCAGGCAGCAAACTCTGTAACACAGTTATGAGCTTTGGGTAACAAACTAAATTGTCTTTTCTGCAGTGGTTTTATGTGAGTCTTCTGCCAGGAAGTTACTGAGTTATTTATTTATGACACCAGACATCAGCAGCATTATAACACAGCATGAAAGCCAAGAGACGGACTATTCAAGAATATCAGATTGTTCAGACTAACATAATATCATGTGATTTATTCTTTCATATGTTATCCTCCCTTGGAGAAGATGCCATTTTAAGTTACCACTATTTACTCCCCGAGACCTTTTGACACTATCCTCCAATCAAATCCATCTCTCAGACTCATTCATTTTGAGTCAATGACACAACCAAAAACAATCAACAAGCTCAATTTTTTTTCCCTCTTGGCAATGTTATCACAGTTTTTCCTCCATCTTAACTTTAATGATGCTTACTTCTCCTTGCTTTACGTAATGCAATGCATAGATGATCCTTTCTATTTTAGTCTTTTACACCAGTATTTTTCCAGTATTTCACTTAAATAACCTTGGGCAGTGAGTATTCACATTCAGGTCCTTGAACTGACACCTACATATGTGCATTTTCCAACTTGAGCAATGGGATAGTGGGACAGCAGGAATTCTAGCTGATTTCTCTCCTTTTTCTAGCCCTGCACTGAAGTTACTTGTGGTGCACCTGCTTCAGTCCTATCTGTGATAAATTAACTTAGCACAAATGGAGGAGTCAGTCTAGATTCTGGTTCTGTATCACTGAGTACAGTGTTGGCATATTTACTTACAGGCCTTGGAGGACATTTTTTTTTCTGTGAGTTAATAATGGCCCAACTCACAGCATCTCTTCACCTAATACCCAAATTAAATAATGAAATGATTTTGCTGTGCATAGGGGGAGAAAAATAATCTTTGAGGCTACAGGGAAACACAACATTTTTATGCAGAACAGAACGACTGGGAAGTTTTTTCAAGATGAGTGACAACACATCTGTCAGACACCTTGAAAAAACTGCACCTTACTATAGTTTTATGAGGCAAGAGGCACAGTATGAGGTTTCCTGTGGTAAGCTTCCCAAAGAAATTCCAATACAAAATAAAGGCCAGGTTCTTATTGTCAGGACTACTTCCTCAATGCTGTTCCTGCAAGGATGAGAACGTTATTCAGCCTGATTCTGATTAACAAACTGCAACAAATAGGAAACATATAGAGGATGAGGGACATGTATGAAGCAGTTATCACACTTAAGTTCAATGTCAAAATAGAACAATAAATATTGGGGACCAGACTGGAAAAAAATAGTAATGGAAAATATTAAAATGGAACACTAAAAAACCGAACTGACCTTGAGCAATACAAAATGCTTAAACAGGAGCTAGGGAGGATAGCAATTAAATATATTCCAGTTAGGGAAAAAAGGAGTTCATCAAAGGAAGAATTCCATTGATGTGTTAGGAGATTAGATCAAATTTGACATTTTATTTTTATTAACATTTGCCGGATGGTGTCACTTGAGTGGATAATACTGTTCAGGACACAGGGCAAATTGCACGCTCTTCCTTAAATCAGACTATTTGATCTTTTATGTCTGCCAGAATAGGCAGATGGCATCTCAGTTTAAGGTCTCATGAAAAATGGTACCTCTGACAATGAAACTTGTCATATTGAAGTGTGGGCTTAGTTATGTACTTGAGTCCTAGCCGAGGTTTAAATCCACAATTCTCTGACCAAAGATGAGAGGGCAACCAAATGAGCACATTAGTAAAAAAGGTAGAAAACTATTGCCTAGTTCTGAATATTAAATTAAACATTGATTGAATTATTGGCTGGATAGAAAAGTATTGATGGTTTACATCAAGATCCTGACTAGTCTAAGGATCCAATATCAGAGACACAAGCTGGGATTCTGGTGGGAACATTTCATGGGAGGGGCAGAAAATTTGGTGTTTCAGCTGCGAGGAACCTGTTTTTGGAAAATTTGAAGGGCATTGAATTTTGGATAATCTTCCTCCTGAGTTATTTTTATAAAGTTTGCAATATTAATTCAGGCTGTTAATATGCCATTCTTCAAGAAACCATGGGTCAAGATAGATGTCCAGTGGAGAATACCTGGAGAGGGATGAGATACTTTGTGTATCTAAGTTAACAAAGAACTGCCTGGTAAATAAGTCTTCCTGATTGGTTAAAAACACCTAGCCTGACAGAAGTATTCTTTGAACATCTTAGTGCTTAAAAACTCTCAGGAAGAGTGAGTGTGTGTGTGCCTTGGAGGCAGGCTGCAAGAAAAAGACTCTCTCTTTCCCTTGCTCTGCCCCACCTTTGTGTTAAACCTTCCTCAGAAACATCTCATCAGGATAATTCATCTGTCTCTTTTGATAGTTCACAACATTGTGATAAGTAAGAGTCATCAAGGACAGTTTCACCAAAAAATCTGTCTGAAGGAACTTCCAGACCTATTGTGACCAGAATTCTGTTAGATCAATAGTATCACCATCTGTTTGAACTTTAGCCTTTTAAAAGAAACATTCCCATTGTCCAGCCTCTGCAGGGGACTGTGTTTATTTTGTCCTGCTTTGTGTTTGCTTGTGAGTATGTGGGGGTTCGAATAACTGTGTTTTCAAAAAGGGGAAAATTGTTACACTTCTAAACTACAATTTCTATGCTAACTAGTTTACTTACATGTTTTTAAAAATAAGTTTGTTTAATAATAAATCAATTATTTCTTTGTGTTTACTGAAAGAAATCTTTTTATACTGGGAATAACAGTATCAAAGGTAAACCATTGGCCAGTTTTGCGGCTGAATTAAACATTTAAACTATTGTTATGACCTGTAGAGAATTGGGGCTAGAATTAACTGCACACTCCTCCCAACTTGGTCCGTGACATGATAAAAAAGTCCATTGACTGCCGACGGGAATTTCCTGTCTCCCCAAGGGTAGGATCAGAAAATTCCTGCCGCTGCCTATCATTCCCTTAATGCAGGAATGGGGAACTATTTCTTTTATCACGGGCCAGTCACACATGGACAAAATCAGTCGCAGGTCACACACATGTTAAAATCAACTTAATTTGGTTTTTTTTAGGGAGAATACAGAAACGTTCAACACAATTGCTGTTTTAATGCGATGGCTGAATTTGAGTATTATATTGTTAAATATTATTGTGGTAATTTAGCTTTATTATTGAGGCCCGCCCAGTGTAAAACACACACTGCGGTATCAGTGCTGCCTGGGTGGGGGGTGGGGAGGTGGGTGAGTGTGCAATGACAGCTCCGAGGCACAGAGCTGCCTCAGGGAGCTGAAGATTTTAAAAATTAAAAATGAAGAATTTTGAAATGTTACAAAACATGTCCCCTCATGTGACAGAATCACATGAGCAGGGACATGTTATGAATGAAATTTAAACATTTTTATTTAATTTTTGTTTGCAGTCGGAACCCTCATCCCACCTGTGGATGAAGTTTCCTAAAAAATCCAAAGGCTGCTTTGGCCTAATCGCCTGGTCGACGACTGTAATGTTGGACGGGCAGCGAAAAAATTGAACTTAATTATTACTTTAATGGTCTTAATAAGCCTTTTAATTGTTGGCAGGCACACTGCTGACTCCCGCGCTGACCGGAATATCGCACAAGTGCTTGATGACCTCAGGATGCTTGGCCGACATCATTCAGGTCAGGGGAGTGCCCGTCCAACAAGTAAAAACTTCTGTCCATAGGTTTGAAAAGACCCAGGCAAAGTAACACACAAATACCCTGAAGCTGCCACTCCACCCCACTCCCAAAGACCCCGAACAGTTGAATTCAAAGTGAGTTTTTCTTAACTGTCCTTGTAGACTGCAGTTTGAGCACAGAGGCTAGAGGCTTTTCACACTTGTTAGATCTTAGAATGCCTACTCTTATACACAGCCTTTGCTCTTTTATATATACTTTGAATGCAAAGTCCCATCGTTTCACTGGCTTTGGACTTTACCTCTCTAATAATAAAATCTATCATTGTACCAATTTTACCAGTAATCTTTGGGAAAAATAAATGCACTGTTTCTTAACTTCTCCTGACTAGATGTAAGATTTCACTCCCTCTTTTGAAATCAATCTAGTCGGGTTTATCTAAACCCTTTACGCCTTACCCCATGTTTACCTGCTTAATATTTCAAACCTTGCTTATCTCCTGTTACATCAAAGCCTTCAGACCAGCCCACTTTAAAGCAATGAAGACACACACACACACACACACACACACACAGATACAAACAGACTGCATTGTTACACTACTTTGCAAAAACTTCCAATAACTTTATGAAAATTATTTTTCATAAAATAAACTTCCTGACAAGGAGCTTTGAGGATGTGAATCTTCACACTGCAGGTGGACGGCCGCATGAGATACAACTGGGCAGTGATGGTCTGTGCTGGAGGAGGGGGGATTAGATGGGGAGGCGAGAGATAAAGGGGTGGGGAAGGTGTGGAGGCCCTGACATCTTCCAGGGTCCTCAGAGGCTGCAGGGTTGGCTCCTCGGGGACAAGGGCTACCCACAGAGACCGTGGCTGATGACACCCGTGTGGTAGCCTCAGACTGCAGCAGAGCAACATTATAATGTGGCTCATGCTGCAACTCACACCTGGCTGGAGCAAACCCTCTGAATGTTGAAAATGAGGTTCCGGTGCCTGGACTGGTCTGGTGGAGCCTTCAGTACAGTCCACAGAGGGTGTCACACATCATCATCGTCTGCTGTGCCCTTTACAACCTGGCGCTGCAATGGAGAAAGGAGCTGTCTGAGGAGGAGATGGAGGAGCTGGAGGATTCTTCTGATGAGAAGGATATCAATGGGGATGAGGATGAGGACACCCTCAAAGGTGACGATGGCAGAGTTGAGGCCCTCGTCATGGCCAGACGAGGAGCTGCACTCGGGAGGCCCTCATAGCTGCCAGATTCGTGAAGGATGATGACGACAAGCAGTGAGGAGACACCGTGGATCCTCATGTTGCATCTGTGAAAGTTTGACTTCAGTCTGGCTGATGGCAGCGCCCACACCCTCTGTGATAAGGCCACTGTCATGGAGACGCAGCGGAGACCATCATAGTCGCTCCATTTCAGGAGGATGATGATGACATGCAATGAGGACACTCCATGGATCTTCACATGGCCTCCAGGAATGTCTGACTCCTGTCTGACCGAGGGCAGCTCGCTTGTGCTTTGTGATCAGGGTCAGATCACAGAGATGCAGCCATGAAACTTTAAAAGCACCTGATCCTTTGTCTGCCTTCAGCACCTGAGACCTTCAGGAGCACAGCATCACTGGTCACAAATGCTGAAGAGATGGGGACCAGCCCCAACTTACAGGTGCTGAGAGCACACAGAGAGAATGATGGAACTCTGTGATACCTGCCCACCACATTCTGGCAGCAGTGACCAGCACCATCGAGACACAGGCATCAGTAATGGGTCCAGTAAGTGTGAGGCTGGACCATCACTTTGGTCTGAAATTTGCACAGACACAGGAAGAGGTCACCTGCCTTTATCTTGTGCAGAAAGGTTTCACATCTGAGTGACATGAACACTGTTCATCAGAACAAGGAGCCACAGGCAGGGAGACATTCTTGAGAGTTTATAGACAATAATGAACATTGTGTAGAAGTGATTAGACCCATACCCAGCCTCTGCAACTACATCTTTTTAACTTTCCTAACCCGGACAGCCTCAGTGGAGGTGGGGGCAGCCTGCTGTCTGTGATGACCTTGGCAGGCATCAACTGGAGGGCCGAGCCCTGGAGGCACCCTTCCCGGCCAGGGGAGCTGGAACTGTTGAGGTTGCAGGAAGAGGGGATTCGAATGGGCCAGACTCTCCCAGAGTCGCTTGGGTGGATGGCCCTGGGGTGTGCACCTGCTGATCCTCCTCCCTACTGATGCCCAAGGGCCCCTGGCTGACTCCTTGAGAAGGGGTAGCTGGAGGGAGATCGAGCTGCCCAGCACCCTTCTCGCGTATACACTGGTGGAGGCCAACAATGGTGTCAGTGCTGGAGTTATCCCATGCAGCAGTGCAGGAGTGACATCCTGGGCCAAGGTCTCCATGGCGGCTGCCATCCTGCCAGTGTTGACCTTGGGGCGTTGCAATGCCAGTGCTATCACCTCAGCCTGAAGGTAGACAGACTCCTCTATCGTGCCTTGCAATCTGAGGAGTGCAGCCAACATCCCTTCCTGATGTTCCCCAGCTTGCCTTTGCAGCTCCAGCAACTGTGACATGACTGAGTCCAGAGGCTCCTCACCTGACTTGGACTCAGCAAATCTCCAGCCTCCAGCAGCTCCTCCAAGTGCCAGGAACCTGGGAAGTCCCTGCGTCTGCCTGCTGTGGATCAGACAGCGCAAGGTGCCCATCAGATTGTGGTCCCGAGGCTACTCTAAGGCTAGGTCCCACCGAGGTAAGAACATAAGAAATAGGAACAGGAGTAGACCATTCGGCTCCTCGAGCCTGCTCTGCCATTTAATGAGATCATGGCAGATCTTCTTGTGTTTCGACTTCCACATTCCCATCTAACCTTGAGAACCTGTGATTCCCTTGCCTAACAAGAATCTATCTACCTCTGCCTTCAAAATATTCAATCACCCCAACTCGATTCTAATAACTTTCTCATGACAGACATCAAGCTAACTGGCCTATAGTTTCCTGGTTTCTGCCTCCCTCCCTTCTTGAATAGAGGGGTTAAATTTGCTACTACCCAATCTGATGGAACCTTTCCAGAATCTAGGGAATTTTGGAAAATTAACACCAGTGCATCAACTACCTCATTAATCATCTCTTTTAAGACCCTAGGATGTAGTCCATCGGGACCCAGAGACTTGCCAGCCCACAGCTCCATCAATTTGTTCAGTACCATTTCCCAAGCAATTTCAATTTCACCAAGTTCCTTTCTCCCACTCACCTCCTGATTTGTAGCTATTACTGGAATGTTTTTTGTATCCTCTATAGTGAAGACAGAAGCAAAATATTTGTTCATTTCTTCCACCATTTCCTTATTATTTACTATTAACTCCCCACTGTCACTCTCTAGAAAACCAACACTCACTTTACTTACTCTTTTCCTTTTTAAGTACCTTTTTAAGAAACTCTTGTTATCCATTTTTACATCTCTAGCTAGCTTCCTCTCACACTCTAATTTCTTTCTCCTGATTAATCTTTTAGTCATTCTCTGCCGTTCTTTATATTCTGTCCAATCATCTGTCCTGCCACTCATCTTTGCAGAGTTGTATGTTTTTTCCTTAAGTTTGATACTTTCCTTAACTTCCTTAGCTAACCATGGATGGTGGGTCCTTAGAATTTTGCTTTGTAGGGAATGTACTTATTCTGAACACTCTGAAATATCTCCTTAAATGTCTGCCACTGCTTCTCTATTGATCTATTCCCCCAGCCTAGTATCCCAGTTCACTTCAGCTAGCTCAGCTTTCATCTCCACATAGTTGCACTTATTTAAGTTTAAGATACTAGTCTTAGACCCACTCTTCTCCCTTTCAAACTGGATGTAAAATTCAATCATATTGTGGTCGCTGCTAGCTAGGGGTGCCTTCACTCTGAGTAATTAATCAATCCTGTCATGTTACACAATACCAAGTCTAATATAAGCTGCTCTCTGGTTGGTTCCAGAACATGCTGTTCTAAGAAACTATCTCAAAAACATTCTATGAACTGCTCAACCAGGCTACTATTGGCAATCTGATTATGTGTAGATTAAAATCACCCATGATTATTGCTGTCCTTTTATCACAAGCACACAATATTTGCTCTTGAAATACTTTGTCCTACATTGTGGTTACTGTTAGGGGTCCTGTAGATCACTCCCACTAATGACTTTTTCCCTACTATTCCTCATCTCCACCCAAACCGATTCCACATCCTGATCTCCTGAACCAAGGCCATCTCTCACAATTGCACCAATGCCCTCTTTGATTAACAGTGCTACCCCTCCACCTTTATCTAGCTTCCAATTCTTCTTAAATGTCATGTACCCTTCAATATTAAGGACCCAATCATTGTCGTCCTGCAGCCACATCTCTGTAATTGCCATCAGATCATATTTATTTACTTCAAAGTGGGCCATTAATTCATTTACTTTGTTATGAAGGCTACATACATTCAGATAGAGAGCCTTCAGTTTTGGCTTTTTGTTACCTTTGTAACATCTAGTCTTTACTGTTGATGTATTCTTAGGTTTTTTTCTCTCTGTCCCTTCCTGCCATTTTCTGACCCTCATTTCCCATATTACTATTTTGCTCTCCTGTCTTGACTCTACACCTTGACTTGCTACCTCTACCCAAGCTTGATTCCTCACCCCTCTTGTTAACTGGAAGCCCTCTCTACTTCCCTAGCTATGCAGTTTGTGAGGACCCTAGCCCCAGCACAGTTCAGGTGTAGACTGCCCCAATGATACAGTCCCCACCTTCCCCAATACTGATGTCAATGCCCCACACACCAGAACCCTCTTCTCCCACATCAGTCTTTGAGCCATGCATTTATCTCTCTAATCTTATTTTCCCTATGCTAATTTGCACGTGGCTCAGGTATTAATCCAGAGATTATCACTTTTGTGGTTCTGCTTCTTAATTTGGTACCTAGCTCCTCATACTGACTTTGCAGAACCTCTTTCCTAGTTCTATCTATGTCATTGGTACCTACATGGACCACGACAACTGGATCCTCCCACTCCCACTGCAAATTCCTCTCCAGCCCTGAGCAGTTGTCCTGAACCCTGACACTGGACAGGTAACACAGCCAAATGGACTCTTGCTCTTTGCTGCAGAGAACAGTGTCAATCCCCCTCACTATACTATCCCCTACTACCACTACATTCCTTTTTGCTGCCCCCGAGTTGAACAGCTTCCTGTACCACAGTGCCATGGCCACCAGCTCATCCACCTTGCAGACTTCACTTTCATCCACACAGGTTGTGAGTACCTCAAACCTGTTTGACAATTGCAAAGCCTGAGGCTCCTCACCCACTGTCCGCTCGGTCCCATTACTTGCCTGAGGTGTGTGTCTGGTGTGGGTGCGTACTGTGACAGGTCTTCAGGGAGTGTTTCTCTTCTCAGCTTCCCTTGGGGCTTGATTGGAGATCCCTGTGTCATGGACTCTGTCTGCTGCTTCCCAGATGTGTCTGTGAAAGCAAGGGGGGATAATTAGTGCCTGGCAGTGGCCTGTGAAATGGGACACATCACTCACAGCATGGTTGTCTGATGGATGTTGCACTGCTGGATCCTCACTTGGTAGAGCAGCACTGACCTCACTGTCAGCACAGGACCAGTCCCGGTCATCGCCGGCCAGCTGGATGGCTCTGTTCTCAAAGTCTGTGAGGACCTTGATTTCAGCCATTCCTCCACCGGTCTGTGACCTCTCCCTCTTGTTGTGTGCCAGCTTGTCCTGCGTGGATGGAGATGGGGAGAGTGTAGGCAGAATCCCTGCCAGGCCAGAGGATAAGTTTGCCTGGCCTGTTTGGGTAGTGAGTGGTCCCATGGACAGGATGAGGACAATGATGGTGAGTGTGAGAGGGAGTTAATGGTGATGTCCCTCGCACTGGCAGAGAGTGAGGGCTCTGTGGGTGTGTGATGGGTTTGTGAGTGTGTGAGTTGAGAGTGATGAAAAGAGTGACTTACCCTGGGGAACAGAGGAGATCATTCATCCGTTTTTGGCACTAGGTGGCTGTCCTCTTTTGCAGGGCATTGGCGCTAACCACCACCTCCCATGCTGAATTGGTGATGTTGTTGCCCATCCTGTGGTTAGAATGCGGGTAGAGGACATTATAACGAGTGTCCACTGCATCCAAAAGGCAATTGAGAGATGCAACATTTAACCTGGAGGCTGCAATCTTCTTGCCTTTCTGGGTCATGTGTTCAGTGCAGCCGTCCTGGGTTAGAAACACTGAGAGGCCTTCGCATGGCTGCAGTGTTGGCATGGGGAAGCGGCAAGGAGATGGCGTGGCAGGTGAATGAGAGCCTGCCCACCATGGAAACGGTGTATTTCCTGGGAATACATAATTAATGTGGTTTGGTGATAGGGTGTGAAAAGCCGCCATTGTGGCCGATGGGTAAAAGGTTGGTTTTCCCATCCACTTAGGGCGAATCATCCCAGATTTGCACTGAAGGTTATTGGGAGGGAGGCAGAAGTGAAACCAGATTCTGGGATAGGCAGGGTGAGGGGGTAATGGACTATTGTCACGGGGTGGGGTCCTCAGGAAGGTAGGGGACATGGACATTCACCTGCACGGGAAGCAGAGTGATGTAGGGTCTCTGAAGGGAGGTCTAAGGTCACACCAGGAGGGTCACTGTTTATGGGAGGGGGGGAAGGTGTGGGTCCTGGGAGGAGGTTGGAAGGTGAACCTGAAAAGTCACGTGCACCATGGCTGCAAGAGAAAACGTAGACCGTTGAGGTGGAGATCTCGAGCTGCCGTGTGGGAGGTGGGTCTTCGGGGGTGGGTGGAGTAGCAGGTCAGCTCAACTGGATAACCGAAGAGGAACCCAGGCATATACAACTGACAATATTAAGGCATTTCAACAGATAAGTGTTTGAAAGACAAAGGCTCAGTGGATGCAGGATGCTTCTTGTACATAGCTCACTAGGGCTCTGGGAAAGACCTTTACCTCCCTGCACATGCCTGATTCCGCGGGACATTGACCCATCCTGGGGTGACCCCCTGAAGATGGCTGGGGAGGGCACACAGGCTTATTCTCAATTACACCACATCAGACCTCATTAAACTGCAAGTGTAGTCTATTTACACACGTGTGAGAACATTAACAATCATAGTGCACCCGTGCAACCACAATTGAAATCATATCTTCTTAATCTTGCAATCCCTACCACCTCTTCTAGGTTCTCCCTCGACATCTGCAGCAGGGGTAGAGGCAGCCTGCTGAGCAGTTTGCCCGGTTGTCTTGGATGACCTTGGCAGGCGTCGTCTGGAGACTGGAGGCCCTGGAGGGCCCTGGCTTCCTTTGGCTGTCCTGCTGTGGGGCAGCTGCTCCCTCTGCGGTTACAGAGGGTGGAGCTAAAGGGGTCACAGGTCAGGAGGATTCTGAAGGCCGGAAACCCTGTGAGAATCCTAAGTGGAGGTTCCAGGGGTGTCGAACAGCCGCTCCTCTTCTCTTTGGATGCCCGAGGGCCCCTGGCTGACACCTTGACGAGAAGGGGCACCTGGAGGGAGGCCGAGGTCCCCCAGCCCATTCTCATGTAGCCATTGCAAAAGGTCACCCATGGGTACAGGTCTGTGCGCATCTCTGGCAGAAACTGGGCGTTGTGCTCGACTAGGGTCTCCATAGCGTTCGCCATCCTCCCCATGGAGACCTCAATGTGCGTACATGTTGGTACCACTTCATCAAGCAGCAGGCGGACAGATGTGCCCCACGTGCCACTCTGCTCAGGGCCTCCCACACTCTGCCTGATGTGCCCCCGTCTCTTGTAG
This sequence comes from Carcharodon carcharias, assembly GCF_017639515.1. Taxonomy (NCBI): domain Eukaryota; kingdom Metazoa; phylum Chordata; class Chondrichthyes; order Lamniformes; family Lamnidae; genus Carcharodon; species Carcharodon carcharias. The sequence continues at coordinate 177,989,982 of NC_054474.1, read as the reverse complement.
CTTCCTCAGCATCCTGTGGATGGCCCGTCCCAGAGGTTCATCATCCGACTTGGACGTTGCAGATCCCTCTTTCCCAGCAGCCCTCTGAGTGCCAGTGCACTTGGCTGACCCTGCCCCCTCCTGCTGCGGATACCTGTCTGTGTGGTGACCCTGCCTGAACTATATCAGGTACCCACCAAGGTGTATGTCTCTGCGCTGGTGGAGGGTACAGGTGAGCTGCTGTGATGGCTGTACAGGTGCACTTCCTTCCTCATCCCCAATGTCCTCAGTCCTTTGTGGGCTGGAGGACTTCCTGACAGGAGTCCCTCTTCTGGCCTTCCCCTCTCCCAGCTGGCACCTGTAAATGAGAGGAGAGAGAGCGACTGACTGCTTGAGCTGCCTTAGGTTTCTATGTGACTACATTATACATTGATCCTTACTGGATGGAGGCTGCTTACCAGCCCCTCTCTCTCTCTCTCCCTCTGGGTCCGGTGCCTCCCCTGCCAGCCTCTCTCTCTGGGTCCGGTTCCTCCCCTGCCAGCCTCTCTCTCTGGGTCCGGTGCCTCCCCTGCCAGCCCCTCTCTCTCTCTCTCTCTCTCTCTCTGGGTCCGGTTCCTCCCCTGCCAGCCTCTCTCTCTCTCTCTCTCTCTCTCCTGTTATGCCAGAACTTTTCCTGTGCAAACAGAGAAAATGGGGGCTGAGGGAAATTGGGTTCCATGTAGCTTTCTTATGCTTCCAGTCTTACAAATAACTCTCTGGATTGTGTACCATGTGATTGATGCAATGCAGGTTGTCCACAAGGGTCTGGGGCTGTATCCTCTAGAGCGGTGAGCCCACGCAGATAGAAGGATAAGGCTCGCAGAGGCATGTCATTAGTGGTGCTTGCTGGTGCCCTCAATGCCTAAACCCTTCCCCCACCCAATGCACCCCCCCCTCCCCAGACAGCATCTTAGCTCTGTGTGTGTGTGGAAGGGTCAGGGAGCCACAGTGGCCTCTCCACCTGCAGACTAGATGGACAGCAGTGGGTCTATGAGGCACCACCTTATCACGTTGAGTAGCTCTTTTAAGCATGGGCTGCGTGAATGGTGCCCTTATCACTGAGACCCATGTCCGCTCTATCATTCAGTGAGGTGAGTGTGAGCAGTTGAAGGTTTACTTATGCTGGCAGCGTGGTTGAGGCCATTCATCCATTTCCAGCACTGCATGGCAGTCCTCCAGTGGAGACCCTGGGCACTGACCACCCTGGCGGCTTCCTGTCATGCAGGGCTGGTCACACAGCTCGGCCTCCTCTTTCCACCCTCAGGCCACAGGATTTCTCTCCTGGCCTCCACTGCATTGAGCAGCATTTCCAGGGATGCGTTGCTGAATGTGGGGGCTGGAGCTCCCTGGGGTCAGTGGGCCATCTCCTTCAACAGTGGGTAGGCGACAAAGAGGTTGATGTCTGGGTGCCTGGATATGAGAGCAGGGCGTGCGCATTCAGCCCAGCCTACTGTGCTGTATGTGGGGTATCTCCTGACTGCGGAATTAATTAAACCAGCATCGTGCAATTCGGCATGAACTCCCACTGGCCTCCAGAGCAGGAAACATTCCCGGGTCCTGTCCCCACCATCTCAAAAATATAGGCCCAACATGGGAATGGAAGTTCCCGGCCTGAGTCTTGAATATGTGGGTACATTTAAAACCTTATCTAACCTTGTGCTGCTCTCCCTTATTCACAGATCACTTTGCTGGAAGGAAATTGGTTGATTAACCTTCTGAAGATTGATTAATAAAATTGATTTCCTGATCCTCCCCCATCCCCAGTTATGTTCTTGTCATGTCAGCAGAACATGGAATATTCAGAACACATGAGGAGTGACATTTTCTGCTCATCGGAGAGTTGCCGGAGTGATGAGATGGTAGGATTGGGATAGTTGTGGATTATTGGGCTCCCCAGAGTGAGCGAGGGCACCACTCACTGTAACGATTCATATATAAGGTGAGCCTCCTACTTGCAGCCCTAAAGCAGTGACCTAAATTTCTAGTTGATATGTGAGTACAGCACATTGTGTCCTTCTTCGAAAAATAGTGTCAAAAATTTCCAGTGCAGAAATAGACTAGGGAGAATAAAGAAAAAGCTACTGAAAGGAAATGGTGTAGATCTTTAGAGTAATGAAAAGGTGCAGTTAAAGCCGAGGTAAGCTGGTTATTTAGCTTGGAAAGTGAGCACAAATTTGAAGGGCACAATTACGAGCTTTATGGACCTCAGCAAAGATGAATAGTTCTTTTTCCCGACAGCACAGTGGACTTGGAAAATGTAATTCAATGTCATAATTCATACATTCAAAATGGACAAGTTCAGACCTGTTGTTTTTATATCCAGATTTCCAGCATCTGCCATATTTTCCTGTTGAGTTGTTGATACTTGTCAAGAAACGGGATTGAGGGTTTTAGCAAACTTACTAGATCTGTTAGGTTCATGCAGGTTTTAGCAAGAGAACCTTGCAGTGGGAGGACTCTACAGTTAAAGTTGTCATGTGTAGGCTGTGAAAGGAGTGACCCCTTTGGATTGACTGTCTTTTTCTCAGTTCTAGCAGTTTGACTCATGATCATTAATTTACGGTACTAATTCAATTTTATGTTTCTGTTAATACTCAAATTTAACTGGGCATTGCTCTGGTAGTTGATTATATCATTTGAATGAATGGTCGTTTTGCTATGTGCTGCCAGCTATCTCCCATCCTATATTCAGTACATCAAAGTCATTTGGCACAGGAGTAACATAAACATGGGGACCAAACATTATACAAATCTACAAGAGACTTATTTGAAGATGGGTACTTCTGAATCAAGGTGAACTCTTCCAGCACCAAATACAGTGAACATATTTACTCACTCAGGCGCCGTTCAGCTCAGGAGCTGCCAGTGACTGTACTTGTCAGCACAGCCTGCAAAAACATACCAACGTTGACCTGTCTGCATTGATGATATGGGTTAAGTCAATCTTCAAAACTTGAGCTTTGCCTTTAAAGTTTTAGTGAACTTGAGCTGCCTTCAAAGTGAAGAATGGGAAACAAAACACAAATAGAAGATTTAAAGTTTAATTATTTATCAGGGCAGGTTAGAAAAAATGAAGGATTATTTTTGATAAATAATAGTTCTGTTACTTTTAGTCCCAAAATAAGGACAGAAAAAACGTGAAAAGTCTGATGTGTGCAAGAGATTCCAAAATATTGTTGAAAACAGAGTCAGGCTGTCAAAGCTTTTTATCTTGCCCTCATTCGGACAGTTCACAAGAATGCCAATTGTGAAGGGAACAACAATTTATACTGCATGAGAAGAGAGTGCTGATTGGTCAGCAAATGGACTCTGATTGTTAGAGGTGCTGCAATAGATAATGCACCAGGGAACAGTTAATGGCCAAGATAAAAGCAAAATACTGCGGATGTTGGAAATCTGAAACAAAAATAAAAATAGCTGGAAAAACTCAGCAGGTCTGACAGCACCTGCGGAGAGGAACACAGTTAACATTTCGAATCCGTATGACCCTTCATCATTCAAACCAGGAAGGTTGACTCCAATTGGTCAAGGCATTTCCCTGGGGAATGAACCAGGGAATGGCTGTCCCTTAAACTTTTGTTTAGTTGAAAAAGGTGCAATGTGCAGACATGGTCCTGTTGTTTACCAAGGATGGGGCCCTGTGTGTTAATAAATATAGCTTCTAGCACACTCAAGCAAACCATTCTGCAATTCCGACTGATAATCTTTAATTGGTTGTCAGTTTCATTCTTAGCACAATCAGGATTGTTTAGCAAGTGGTGTCCAATTGCAGAATTGCATCTAATGTTGAACACTATGTTTTGAGTTTTGCAAGCACAGGCTTCCTGGCTATGGTCAGTACTTTGCCTGTTGTGAACAGTAAAAGGGACCATTACTGCTTGATATGATCCATCAGTCATTGGGATGAACCTAGCATTACACCGGCACTGAAATTCATATACCACATTACTCATTTGTGCAATAGGCAGAATGTCTTTTTGGCTTGATGCAGCATTCTGTTAGTGGCGAATACCACTCGTGTTGCTATTGCATAGTGGCAGTGTGAAACGGCTATCTTCATCTGTTGCTCAAATTTTTGAGACACTTTACCCTTCCAGGGTAATCTGAAATAGACTGGGCACTTTTCAGAACTGAAAGTGGTGGCCTTTCAGTGCCAGTTGATGCCAGGTATGTAGGCTGTACATCCCAATGACTGATGGATCGTCCCTTCGATTGTTCACAACAGGCAAAGTATTGCCCATAAGTAGCCAGACTGTGCTTGCAAAACTCAAAACAATTTCTAACATTAGGTTCAATTCTGTGATTAGACAACACTTGCTAAACAATCCTGATTGTGCTAAGAATTACACTGACAACCAATTTAAGATTATCAGTTGGGCTCATAGTGTGGCTCACTTACATGTGCTAGAAGCTACATATATTACCCACAGGGCCGTGTCCTTTGCAGGCAGAAGGAGCATGCCCGCGCATTGTGCCTTTTTCAACTAAACAAAAGCTAAGGGGACAGCCATTCCCTGGTTCATTCCCCCGGGCAATGCCTTGGCCAGTCAGAGTCAATCTGCCTGGTTTGAATTTGAACAAAAGCTTGACAGTTAACTCTTCCCTGATGCATTCTCCATGGCACGCCTCTACCAATCAGAGCCCACTTGCCAACTTGGGGTGGGTTGGCGTGGAGTGGGGTGGAGTGAGGTGGGGTGGGTGGAGTGGAGTGGGGTGGAGTGGGGTGGGGTGGGGTGGGGTGGGGTGGGGTGGAGTGGGGTGGGGGGTGAGGTGGGGTGGGGTGGGGTGGGATGGGGTGGGGTGGGGTGGGGTGGGATGGAGTGGGGTGGGGTGGGGTGAGGTGGGGTGGAGTGGAGTGGGGTGGGGTGGGATGGGGTGGGGTGGGGTGAGGTGGGGTGGAGTGGGGTTGGGTGGGGTGGGGTGGGGTGGAGTGGAGTGGGGTGGGGTGTGGTTGGGTGGAGGGTGGGGTGGAGTGGAGTGGAGTGGAGTGGGGTGGAGTGGGGTGGAGTGGAGTGGGATGGGGTGGGGTGGGGTGGAGTGGGGTGGAGTGGAGTGGGATGGAGTGGAGTGGGGTGGAATGGGGTGGGATGGGGTGGGGTGGGGTGGAGTGGGGTGGGTGGTGACGTGGAGTCTCAGGCAGGAAGTTTTTCACAGCGGCATCTTTTGTTCCTGAAATGCTCCCCAAGCAGAAGTCAGCCTGACTGAGGCCTTGCATTCTAGTTGAGCCTGGAAGACTTCGCAGGAGCAGATGTGTCCGATCGCTGACCCTAATGGTGGGGCAAGGATCTAATTTCTGACTCCCTGGAGTTTACAATTACCTACCCAGGTGTGGGTGGGGTTGGGGGGGGGCTGCGGGGTGGTAGTAAGAGTTGCCCAATCCCTCACTCCAGGGGTCTTTGCATGGGGGGGGTGGTGTCTGGACAGGGCGACACACTCCTGTTCCTTCAAAGAGTGCTGTAAATGTCCTCATGTTCTCCCTGAAACTCGCCTCGTCCCCCAATGGCTGGGAGAGCCAGCTGGTCCCTGTACATCTTGTAGGGTCGGTTTGATCACAGGCTGCTAGCCTGTTTAGAATATTTAAATTGCCAACCCACTACTGGGAGACGAGTGGCTGCCTCGCCCTGATTCTGTTAATCTCGGAAGTGGTTGGAGATATTTAAAATATTATCATTTGACTTGACCCCAATTCACCAACTTTTGGATGTTTAAGTTCACTCCACAATGTTTGAAGCTGATAATTTGCAGCCTGGCCTGATGACGCTTTCTTGCAATCTAAAAATGAACCAATCCATTCCCCAGAGGACTGCTGAATGTCCAGCACTCGGGCTGTTTGCAAGTACCTGAGTTTCTCCATCAGTTCCTGCGAGGGTGTTATCATATTGCTATGAAATCAAATCAAGAAATTAATCTTGGCACGGAACCATTACAGAAACTTAAATACAGTGGGGAGAATTTTCTGCATGTCCGGTGGGAGTGGATGCGGAGCCAAACATCGCCCACAATCGGCTGCTCGCTGCCATTTTACATGGGCGGGCCAATTAAGGCCCACCTAGCGTGATGCCTGTCTGGGAGCGCTCAGTGTGTACCTGTGTGGGCGGGCGGGGGGTAAGAGGGAGAGTCGGGGCCTTACTGTGCGTGAAAGCTGCCGGAGCTGCCTCAGGGAGATTAAGCACATGATAAAAGTTCATAAATGATAAAGTTAAAAGTTATTTAGACATTTCCCCTCATGTGACAGTGTCACATGGGCTGGGGCATGTTTATGAATTATCCAAAAATTATTTGTTTATTTAATGAAACGGTCAGGAACCCTCATCCCGCCCGTCGATGAGGTTTCCTGAAAAACGCGAAGGCCTCTTGGGCTCTTCACCTGCCCCCAGCCTTGAGGTTGCACAGGCAGCGGTGTTAATTATCTAAACTATTTCCCTAATGGCCTTAATAGGCCTTTGACAGTTTGGCAGCCGTGCAGCTGCCTCTGGCGTGCACTCACTGAACGAAAGGTCTTAATGACACCCAACGTCACCGTGCGTCATTTTATGTGTCGGCTTGTCAGGCCCAACCCCCACACACCGACGTCAAAATCCTGGCCAGTGTCTGTACTTTCTTTTAAACAAAGGCATAATGGCTTTTTAAACACATCTTAAATGCTCATATTTTTACTAAGCAATTTTTACACTTTTTACAAACAAAATGCACCCACAAATAAAACTGACTGTACCCTGACACATAACAAATTTATGATGTTTAAATGAGTGGAGTACTGAGTAGACAGTTCCTAAAACAATGAGGAATTGCCTGTTATTCGGAAGTGTCCTGTATTCTGGTTGCAGGGAAAGAGAAGTCCCAGGGCGCTGATAGGCTGTTGACTTCAGAGACTTTCTGTCAGAAACTTTCTTCAGTAGATGGAAATTTGTTCTTTGATTTTTTTATGGACTACTATTAGTTTCCAGACATTGGGTGTAATAGCGAGAGAATGATGAATATGTGTACAAAACCTAAGTTAGACCCCAGCTGGATCAGTCTGTGTAATCTATGGCACTCCATTTTAAAACTGGACCCAGTTCACCTGAATGATATTATAGTTCAGAGCATATAATTATGATCAGGAACTTGACAGGGAAGGTTTGGGGGTATCTAATTAATGTGTTACAAACCCTGAAAGTGTTTGAGAGGATAAATAGTGAAAGATTATTTCCACTGGTCACTGAATTGGCAATAAGAGGGCATATGTTTAGAATTAGGAGCGTGAAAGGGAGATTGTAAAAACCCTTTCACTTAAAGGGTTATTAGAAAATGGAATGTATTACTGTTGTGACAATTCGGTTCCTCCCAAACCACTTTCCACTTGCATTCACAGGGGCCAGGCACTTTCTGTAGGCAGGTCAGCCTCCTTTGAATCAAACAGTTTGATGTTTTCTCACCTGTTGGAGCTATGAGTGATGTGTCACACACACTGCACAAACATCTTTCCTCAAGTGGCTCAATGAATTGTTAATCCTGCAGCAAAACTGACTCATTTAACCCACAAACATGAATTATGGGTCATAGGAGGTGTAGATTTAAGCTTGGAAGTTGCTTCATGGCTGTGTATTGGGATGCACCTGGATTGCAATACCTTGGCTGAACAAAGAATTCTTATAAAAGTTCCATATTTCTTCCACAGTTTAAGCATGGCTTAATCACAAGCAGCTATTGAAACCCAGTCAATCTCAACACTTATGAAAGAATCAGAGATCCGCTCAGCAAAGAAAATGTATTTTAAATCCGTGAGAAATATGTATGAAAAAAGCATTAGATTAAATAGCTCCAGTGTGGGGCTAATATTGGCAATGGCAGTGGAGCTAATTTCTCCTCTTGGGCTGAAATGTCTGTGGTTGCGTTAGCTCCACTCATCTGGGAATTTTTAAAAATTGAAGCAGTTTTGCCACTGAAGAAACAGAGCAGCTAATTTTGGAGTCTGCACATTGTCATAACACGAGAGGCTAATGAAAGAGATGGGAGCAGTGTCAGATTTGAATATATGTGAGTCTTTTAATGTCACTTTTGATTGTAGTAGTTTCTGCATGAAGTCCAGGTTTACCCATCTTTGCAGCCTTAAGGAACAAAATAGAAAAATCCTAATGGGGTCAAGTGAAATAGCTTCTCTGAGGAGAAAAGTAAAACCTTTATTCTCAGAAATAACATCTGCAATATTGTAAAACAACCTGTGCCTAAAATTGTAGAGAGAAATACCAATTGTCATGAGCATTGCAATGATAAATTGACATTGAAAACCGTGTTACATAAGTAAATCTACCAGCTGCTTATAATAGACCAGATTCCCCGAGGTTTGCTTTGCCTAACATGTAAGTCTTTACTTAGAAATTACATTACCATTCAACCTTGAATTTCAGAGGAGAAGCACTAAACCAATTATTTTTGGGTTTCAAACAGGGACAAGCTTGTTTGCGGCATTACTATTTTAGTTTAGCGCTCAAAACCTTTGAATGTCCTTTCATAGTGGAAAAGATAATCATGTAACTTTCAAAGCACAATGTCTTTTGACAGACGGGCAGGTTGGAGAATAAAGTGTAAAGGTCAGCACACACATGTGTTTTCATGCTTCAGATTCTCTTTTCGATATGTAGCATTGGCAACAAATTGGGTTGATCTCCATACCTGGTCCTCCAATTCTTGCGTCTGCTGCAATGCTGTGCTGGGAGAATAGGGTTGCCAATCCTCCAGGATTGCCCTGGATTCTACAGGAATTGTTTTGTGTAATCCTGGGGAAAAATCATAGGCACATTATAAAAGATAAGTTTTTAAAAAATTTTCTTCGAACGTTTCTCTATACTGGATATAGAAATATTGAAAATAGGGAGGAAAAAAAATGCTGTTTGGTTGAGAGTCAAGTGTCATCCAATTGGGCAATGAGTCTTTTTGCTTTCCAATTGGTGTAGGAAAGCAGTGTGTCACAAGGGTGGATGTGTAAGCCGACTAATGGCTGGAATATGGGGGCAAGGCATGTGTCAAAACCTCCAGGAATACTTTTAATCACAATTGGCAACCCTATGGGAGAGGAGTCTCCAAAATAATGCTCATACATATTTTTTATAGGATATAATTTCAGCAAAGCATTTTTGAAGAGGTTTCAGATTTTACTTTTCTTTTTTGGAAAGTCTAAGTACTTATTAACTCCAGATAATGTTGGTGAAAAACCTCCTGGGATGCATTAAGTATGTGGATCAGTTTGGTTTTATTTGCATTGTTAGGATTGGTTTTGCAGTCTTGGTGAAGTGCAGTTGACAATGACTATCTGCTAGTCCAAAGCTAGTTAGAAGCAGACTGAGGTTAATGTCTACAAATGCCAACTCAATTGAATATGAGGCATGAAATTTGAGCACAGCCTTAGTTTTATGCTGCTAACTAGCTGAATGGAGGATGTAAAAAATCAAACCTGCAATTCAAATTTAAGGGGATGCACCCACTTGGGACTTAAAATGGATTTTAATTGTCATCCTTCACCAAAGCTCTGAGGGGTGAAGAAGGGTAAAGCAGAAATGATAAAAACAAATTCAGTGTGCAGGCCTAAAACACAATCTGTGGACAAGCGACAAATCTTTGCAGCACCCATTCTCCTGCCTGATGCCTGCAAAGTTAATGTCCTGTTGTACAAAAGGGATGCAAGGAGGGCACAGCACTGGAATGAACCCAGAGGACAGGAATGCACTGTCAGGAAGTGGGACAAAGCTCTGCTTAACACACTGATATCATATGTGATGCTGTGGATCCCCAGCATTTAACAGAGGCTCTGTGCTTTGTTAAGCTAATAGATCTTTCTACAGTGACAGTGATGAATGTAGTGCACCTTCCAAACAAAGTGTATGCCACTTGCCTAATGCACCTGCAAAGAGCTAACTGACTGATTTGGCACATGGCATCACCACCAATGGTGGGTTTGAAGTATTTGGTGATTTTCACATTTATGAAAAGCTGGGCCCTTCATATAGGCTGCCTATGGATTGGTGTGAGGCTGCCTATGGATTGATGTGAGGCTGCCTATGGATTGGTGTGAGGCTGCCTATGGATTGGTGTGAGGCTGCCTATGGATTGGTGTGATGCTGCCTATGGATTGGTGTGCAGATTTGAAGACAGATCTCCTCCAATATGCTTAGGAGAAATTGTTGGGGCTCAGTAAATGCTGTTACTTGAAAGGAAGAAGGATGTCCCAAACCTATGGCACTGCTGCTGAATTTAGTTAGTGCAATTACTGTTATTTTGTAGGGGAGCATAGGAACTAAGATGCATTCGGCAAAGTGTCACTGAGAAGAATGTTGCCAGCACACAGCTATAGCTCCCCTCTCTTAGCACCATAACACACTTTTACATTTGTCTGAACAGAAGACAGGATTTCAGTTTAATGTCTCATCTGAAAGATAATTCCTCTGACAATGCCATGATCAACCAGCACGATAATAAATTGTCAACCTTGGCTTTGTTTTTAAGTCCAGAGAGAAAGACCAGATCGTCCTTCGAGTCTGTCCCACATTCTAATGCTGTAACTTACTCTGTGGCCATCTCGCTTATTGCTCCTTCCAATCATTTCAGAAATCTTCTATGAGATGCAATAAAAAAACACAGGAAAAATAATCTAAGCCAAATTAGGGAAACAAAAGATAAATGATTCTGCTCTGACCACTGAAGGTGATCAAACCCATTTCAGGAAGCCACAGTAACCAGGGAGACCATTGCCTCATAGCCCATCCATCTTTTTTATGCTGTGTTGTCAGTTAGAAACTTTTGTTCTCATTCAGGTTACCATATGTTAAAGAACAAAGAACCCAATTTTTAGAAAGGTGCAAAAAATAGGGGTATGTTGTAGGTTGAGTGAGGAGCAGTTAGTTCCATGAGTACAAATTCAAGAAAACCTGAAACCCTGTGAAGTAGCAATGGACTGGTTTGGGGTAAACTGAATGTCATGATCGACCCACTCCGTAGCCCTTAAGAGTTGATGATGCCCTTCAGTGACTTTTGCCGGAATTTTCTTGGCCTCTTTGAGATCAGGCCCCAGGGAAATAGGGGAATACCCCATCATGGGGTAGCCCCTCAATGCAGTCCTGCCTTCAGGCGTATTTCCCAGGGCCAGGCCAACATGGGAATCAGAAACCCGCCTGCCAGAGGCACACAGGCAATGTTATGTCTCTATTAATGGTGATTTTGAGGGAAGGAGGCAAGTTTGCTGGTGTCACCTGAGTCCCCTGCTTTGTCTGAGGCTCAGCAACCCTTCATGCTGGGAGGTCTTATCATCGCTATGTGGTACATCTGTGGCCAAATGCATTGCTGTGGAGATAATCTCCTCCACACTGGTGCCCCTGACAGTTTTGGACCTTCATTTCTCATGTGCCATTTGGACCTTTCCTGAGTGCTTCCATTTTGAGGCACCCTCTCCCTCTCCTTGAGAGGGGCTCACAGACCGGGATCCTCCCCGCTGGCTCTCCCTTTGGGCCCTCCCACACCAGTGTGCTGCCCATCATCCCGAATTGACATTGAAAACGGATGCAGCCAGTTAATTGGCTGCCTCCCGTAAGATTGCACAGGTGGGCAGAAACCTAATGTGGATCTGGAAATGGTCCCGACATCTGTGAATTTATAAGTCTAGAAGACTTCAGCCTATATGTCCTCTTTTCCAATTTTTTATCCATATGTTGTCAAACAATGGCAGCCTCATAGTGTAACTGAATAAGAAATGTTATAGTGACTGCAGGCATCCATTCATCTAGCTCCTTTTGGAACGTTTGCAGTAAATCCACAGTCACTGCATGAGACATTAAATTGTCCCAGAGGCTAATGGCATCCTTTGAAACAAAAAGCCTCCTGACATAATTCCATGCTTATGTAACTTATCTGTGTATGTGGACCTCCATCACCTATTGCTTTTAAGCTGATAAATTAAGTTGCACTTAATTTCAGCAGCCAAGTTTTCTTCTGATTTTGCACGAAAAGATATCAGCAGATCAAAGGATTGGTTTCCAGTGAAATTGAGAACATTTTGTTTTTTATTGGGATGTGTCGCTGACAATGCCAGTGAATTTGTATTTGATTCATGCATTATACACATAGGAACAGGACTGTTGGGCAAATCTTCCAAGCTGCAAAGTTAATGAAGCAGGAATGTTTCCTGGGCCTTTGCCATAGCCTGCCCTGCCAACATCTTGTGAGTGGCCCCTCTCCTCCATTGTTGGGCCTCTGTAGATGACAATGCTGCACAGCAGGTAACCACAACTAGAATTTTGGAGATCTTGGCATGGCTGTGTGGTAATACAACTCTAATTTGTCTCGTTATTTGACAGGGCATTCACAGTTAACTGATCTTGTTGCTGCACACACCTGATGGTAAGTTTCTTTGCCCTTGGCAGTACACTGGCTCAGCTTTTGATGTGACTTTCACAGCATATGCCAAGAAATGCTACTAAATCAATTATCTCTTGAGAAGTCCAGAAGCCAAATGCAATCCTGATGAAAATCTGCTGGCAGCATTCATTCCAGAGATTAATTTTATACATTCAGCTGGCACATCAACTCAGTCCTTGGAATGGGATCTTGAGCTCAATGTGCTGCATGTAGAATATCAAAACCTAATATTCATTGCTGATGTGTCTAATGTTGTCAAGTTATTCTTGTGAAGAACAATAACACAAAACGTATCATCAAAATACTTTGATATCAGCATTCGTTTCTCCTGTGGTATAAATTGCTGTGATCATTTGAAATTTGGCATTTTAGTGTCTGTCCTGATGACTGCAAGACAAAACGCTTTTGTGACATGACTGGCTTCTCAGTAATATTCAAAAATGTTGGATAGACTTGGGTTGTTTTCATTGGAGCAGAGAAGACTGAGGGGCGACCTGATTGAGGTGTACAAGATTATGAGGGGCATGGACAGGGTGGATAGGGAGCAGCTGTTCCCCTTAGTTGAAGGTCAGTCACAAGGGGGCATAAGTTCAAGGTGAGGGGCAAGAGGTTTAGGGGGGATGTGAGGAAAAACCTTTTTACCCAGAGGGTGGTGAGGGTCTGGAATGCGCTGCCTGGGAGGGTGGTGGAAGCGGGTTGCCTCACATCCTTTAAAAAGTACCTGGATGAGCACTTGGCACATCATAACATTCAAGGCTATGGGCCAAGTGCTGATAAATGGGATTAGGTAGGTAGGTCAGGTGTTTCTCACGTGTCGGTGCTGACTCGAAGGGCCGAAGGGCTTCTTCTACACTGTGATTCTGTGCTGTGCATATAAATGGCCTGTAATTTGTGGTCAGTGGTGAAATGATGTCGTTTGCCACTGACCTGTACCAAAACAACCCATTTAGCGAATGTGATGGTTCAGGTGAATACTACATTGGAAAGCTCAGAAAATTTCTTCATGATGTGGGATCCACCGGATCTCTGCAATGTTGTCCAACCTGGTCAGAAATATCGGAGTGTGTGGGGCAGTGAAAGCCAGGCGCTTGGAACCTGTCAAAACAGGTTGAAAAGGCCTGTTTTGCCATCACAAGCTTCCTCCTAAAGCTGTTGCAGAAGCCTTAAAAAAAGACATCCTTTACAAAATCACATGCATGTAAACATGAACTTAAAATGCCCTATAAATGTTGAGGTCATCTAAATTTGAACAAAAGCTTAAAAGTCAGATAAATGTGAAGAGAATTTAATAATCTGGAACCTGTGTCTCACAGACTTTTTGAAAGTGTTATACCACGGAGAAACGCTCCTTCCAGTACAATGACGGCTTCAGTGAATATTCACAAATGTTAGAAGAGGTTCCTTGCTCTTGATCACACCAGCCCAAAAATTTTCTAAAGAAAGTTTGTAACAAGTAGCCCAAATTCACACCAGTTTTCTGAATTAGATTCAGTGATGGGGGGTTAAACGGAGCACACCGTGGAGAAGCACCGAATTGCGGAATTGTTCACAGCAACTTCAGGATTTCCATGTTATCCTGCACAGTCTTGGAGTCGCTGTCAGTTCTTGCGGTGTAATGAGGGTGAACATTCACAGATACACCATCATTACCACTGTAAAATCCGACCCATTGTGTAAGCTTGTCAGAGTGATTCTGTAGGTAGAATATTATTAAATTTTGTTTCTTACGGATATCTTGGCTTGTAATTTAAGTGTCATGTTCGTAATATGGTTATAACTATTTGAGTAAAGTTATAAAATCATTATAAAATGAAACTATGAAAACGCAGCCAACATCTGTGACTGCTGCTTAATATTTTTTGTTAATAAGAAAAGCAAAGCTCTTAAAGTCTCATATGTGAATGCTTTATTCAACAACATACCTCAAAGAGTTAGCTGTACTATTGCAATGTATTCATTTGGAATTCAGCTGAGTGCACCATTGGGAAAAATATGTCATTGCTTGTATAAAAATATATTTTTTACTATTCTATTTTAAAGCTAGCATGCTTTTTCCATGAAGCAGTTATTAAATCTTTAAACCACAAATCAAATTTTTATGCTTGAACTCAAATGACCTCACACCTTACAACTAGATGTCTATAAATCTAATCAGCAAGTTAAATTGTTTATATCCAATTAAACTGGCAGAGGTAAAAGTCTAATAGTGTTAAAAGAAGCTACAAGCTAAGTTCCGATTGTCAAGGTAAGCTGGTAGAGTTGTCGGAATGAATTTGATTTTACTGTCCCTATCCTCCCCCATTCTCTCCTTTTGGTGTCAATTAACACAATTTTTTATGCTTTTATTTTACTGGACAGAACTCATAGACTCTGTGCATGTGTGTGAGCATGTATGTGTGTATCTGCATATATGTGTGATTTTTCAATAGAAAATTATAGCAATAGCAAACTTACAGAATAGTATAGGAAATGTTGTCAAACCCTGGGATCTGATCCTTTTGAGTGAAGCAAGAAGATGATTAATAAATCCACCATTGGGTTAACCATAATGCACACAGATTGAAAAAAGATGATTCTGACTGGGACTGGATGCAATAATTCTAATTAAAGGGTAACTGCAAAAACATTCTTTTCCAATGAGATAAAAGGAAATGAAAAGCCTTTATCTAATAACCATAATCAGTTGAAAGGGGGGAAATTCTGAAGATCATTAGTTGACAAGTGTCTACATCTCCAACTGAATTTTGCATTATGCCCACATGAATGCTGGTTTGTTCAAACCTGTGTTAGGCTGGGAATAAACTCCAGCACTGATGCCTTTTCTTTCATTGAAACACTCATTCCTCTCAACTCCCAATTAGTGTCAATGTTTTCCAGCTGTTTCTCATTCCTCTAGTCTCAGCCAAAAAACCTTCAATAAAGTAGTTGTCAAGGGAACATGCCTTAAACAGGAAGTGTTCGTCCTTCAATAGATTGTTTCTTGATATTCTTAGCAGAAAATGTGTCATGGAAACACAGATGGCCGGAATAAATGACCATTGAGTATTCTGACCAAGGAAGTGTGTAATAGTTTGAAAATATTTGTTGCAGTTAGAATGAGGAATACATTAACATGATTGGAAAAAGTGAGATAATTCTGGAAGGGTGAAAATCTCCTTTAAAAAAATACAGGGGAATGTCCATTTTCATCTGTAACAAACAACTGCATTCTCAAAATCACACTTCCCTAGATTTGGGAGATCTTTCCTTCCATGAATTTTTTAATACACACCTTTTCAAATACTTGTATACTTACGGAGAAAAGGAAGGAATCTGTATTACTGAGATGTTTCATCATGTCCTCAGGCTATCTCAGAGTGCTTCGCAAACAATTAGTTGCTTTTGGAGGGTAGCTTTCAAGTGCAGGTAAATGCAGCGCCTAAATTGTACACATCGATATACACAGACAGCCAGAGAAATGAGTGACTGAGAGATCAATTTTGGCCCAAAAAATTGGGAGACCTTCCTGCTCTTTGATGGATCTTTAATATTGACATGAACTAAGGGGCCTTAACTTGTAACGATTGTAAGGGGGTAAGCTGTGAAGAGACAATTTTGGATTCTCCCACCCCAAAGGGAAGGGAAAAGTTGGGTAGAAATGGCAATGCAGAAAGTTCTTTTAAAAGATCCAGAAGAGGGAATGGTATAAGACAGAAATTGTTGATATTGGATTTATTGTTTGTTATAGGCTGTCAAGGCTTTGGCGATGTTATTTAGTTTACTGAGCCTGAGTTTCTTTATCTTGAAACAATGGGAATAGGAGGTTTGATCAATTTGTTGTTAATCAATCTTTTTGAGCTGATTTGCTGATTAGAGAAAAATTATGATTGTATTTTTGTACATTAAAAAAGCTATTTACTTTTAAGATTTGGGTATCACTGACAAAGCTGGCATTTATTGTCTTTTCTTAGGTGCCATTGAGAAATTGGTGGTAAACTTTAAGGTGGTTATGGAAATATGGAAAAAGATATCTTGAGCCACCTTATAGATTTTTATTGTGTATATTTAAAATAAACTCTCTGATATTAATTAATGACAGTAAATAATGATCATTGTCCCTATCCCGAAATCCCATCACATGCAAGATTGAATCACAAAATCCCAGAGGAACAATGAACATCTGAGATTGCAAAACCCTTTATCTTGTAATTTAATTGTGGTAACTCAGTGCCTGGAAATGACTCTTAGATTTGTCAATGTGCAGACAACATTGTTAAGATCTGGAATTGCTATAGTGAGACATATGTTCATTGTCTTAATCCTATGCAAGTTGTGCTAATTCTTGGAGTTTGCAAGTTGTAAAGTAGCTGCTGAGAAAAATACCACAAAACTAATTAAATGAAACCCGTTCAATGAATAGAGCTGTTGCCCAAGCTTTGGTGCAGGACTGTTGTATGGAATCAAGGTTGAATCGCCAGCAAAATACTGAGTAAACGCTCTTATCACTAGAGCTTTTACTCTATTGATGTCTGTTCTGGTACTCGGTGAATGTTAAAGAACCCATGGTGTTATTTGAAGGAGAGCAGAAGACTTTAACACGGTTCCATTGAACATTTACCTTAACAAACACCAGCATATGAACCTGATCATTCATCTCATAGCTGTTGTGGGACATTAAAAAGTTGCCACATTTACATACATAACAGCCAACACTGCATTTCAAAGCAAATCCTTGTACATGAAGTGCTTTAGAATGGCTGAGAAAGATGACAATGAACCGTGTCCGGCCCATCTCCCGCACATCTGCCCTCACACCTTCCTCTCCCTCCCAGAACCATGATAGGGTCCCCCTTGTCCTCACATCACTCCACCAGCCTCCACATTCAAATGATCATCCTCCACCATTTCCGCTAACTCCAGCATGATGCCAGCACTAAACACACCGTCCCTTCACCCCCCCCCCCCCCCACCCCCAGCGGCATTCCGCAGGGATCATTCCCTCCGGGACATCCTGGTCCACTCCTCCATCACCACCTACACCTCAACCCCCTCCCACGGCACCTTCCCATGCAACCACAGAAGGTGCAACACCTGCCCCTTTACTTCCCCTCTCCTCACTGTCCAAGGGCCCAAACACTCCTTTCAAGTGATGCAGCATTTCACTTGCTCCCAGTGCGGTCTCCTCTACATTGGAGAGACCAAACGCAGACTGGGTGACCACTTTGTGGAACACCTTCGGTCTGTTGGCAAGCATGACTCAGACCTCCCTGTCGCTTGCCATTTCAACACTCCACTCTGCTCTCATGCCCACATGTCTGTCCTTGGCTTACTGCATTGTTCCAGTGAAGCTCAACGCAAACTGGAGGAACAGCACCTCATCTTCCGACTAGGCACTTGACAGCCTTCCGGACTGAATATTGAGGTCAACAATTTTAGATCATGAACTCTCTCCTCCATCCCCACCCCCTTTCTGATCCCCCTTTTTTCCAATAATTTATATAGATTTTTCTTTTCCCACCTATTTCCATTATTTTTAAATGTATTTCCATCCATTGTTTTATCTCTACCTTTTAGCCTATTTCGATTCCTTCACCCCACCCCACCCCCACTAGGGCTACCTGTACCTTGCTTGTCCTGCTTTTTACCCTTAATTAGCACATGCCTCAGATAATATCTCCCCCTTCAACACCTCTTTGTCCTTTTGTCTGTGACATCTTTTGGTTATCTCCACCTATCACTGGCCCTCTATCCAGCTCTTCTTGTCACACCCCCCATTAAACCAGCTTATATTTCACCTCTCTTCTATTTTTACTTAGTTCTGTTGAAGGGTCATTTGGACTCGAAATGTTAACTGTGTTCCTCTCTGCAGATGCTGCCAGACCTGCTGAGGTTTTCCAGGTATTTTTATTTTTGGTTTGGATTTCCAGCATCTGCAGTCTTTTGCTTTTATATGACAATGATTGTGTTGTATAAATGCAATTCTTTCTTTAGATTCAGCCGTCTACCTCCAGTCACACCTGTTTACCTCCCCCCAAACAACTTGACCAGAAATGTCTCCTGAAATAGGGCAGCCAGAAATGTGGTTTTTAAAATTACTCGTTTAATCTATTTAAAACATCAAACTCTCCTCTAAGGATTTGTATTTTCCAGCTGACTGTTCTATTTATATAATAGGAGCAAAGCACTGGTGCCAAGCCACACAACAGATGTTGGATAGTTCACCTTCAGTCTAGAACTTAGTCACAGCCTAGATTATAATAAGAGATACTACTTTGTGCATGAACATCCATTCATATTAAACGGGTCATTTTGCAGTGTACCATCAATTTAAATCTCAAATAATTGCAAACCAAAATTGCACCACTCCTAAATTTCTAAAACCTATTTAGAATTAGCTTGTATTTGAATAAAAGGACTTACAATTTTTGTGTGGGCAAGAACTCAGGACAAACCTAAGTATTAGGAAATGCACACACTTAGTGAAGGATGTGCAGGGGAGGTGATATTGTCGCTGGACTAGTAATCCAGAAACCCAGGGTAATTCTCTGGGGACCTGGATTCAAATAGCTGCAATGGTGGATGTGAATTTGAATTCAATTAAAAAAATCTGGAATTAAAAGTCTAAAGATGAACGTGAAACCATTGTCGATTGTTGTAAAAACCCATCTGGTTCACTAATGTCCTTTAGGGAAGGAAAACTGTCATCCTTACCTGGTCTGGTCTACATGTGACTCCAAACCCACAGCAATGTGATTGGTTGTCTCTTAAATGCCTCTGAAATAAAATGTAACAAACCGTTACAAAGTCACCGGGCCACCCAGCTCCGACCTGGGCACCGGAAACAACAACGGCCCTGTCAACCCTGCAAAGTCCTCCTTAATAACATCTGGGGTCTAGTACCAAAATTGGGAGAGCTGCCTCACATACCAGACTCAAGCAACTCCTGACCATAGTCATGGTAGAGTGACATAGTCATCCTCATGGAATCATACCTTACAGATAATGTCCCAGACTCCACCATCACCATCCCTGGTATGTCCTGTCCCACTGGCAGGGCAGACCGAGCAGAGGTGGTGGCACAGTGGTATACAGTTGGGAGGGAGTTACCCTGGGAGTCCTCAACATTGTCTCCGGACCCCATGAAGTCTCATAACATCAGGTCGAACACGGGCAAGGAAACCTTCTGCTGATTACCACTTACCGCCCTCCCTCAGCTGATGAAACAGTGCTCCTCCATGTTGGCAAAGGTGGTAAGGGCACAGAATGTACTCTGGGTGGGGGACTTCAATGTCCATCACCAAGAGTGGCTCGGTAGCACCACTACTGACCGAGCTGGCCGAGTCCTAAAGGACATCGCTGCTAGACTGGGTCTGCAGCAGGTGGTGAGGGAAAAACATATGCGACCTCATCCTCGCCAACCTGCCTGCCTCAATTGCATCTGTCCATGACGGTATCAGTAGGAGTGATCACCGCACAGTCACAGATGAAGTTCCGCCTTTACATTGAGGATACTCCCATCGTGTCTTGTGGTACCACCACCGTGCTAAATGGGATAGATTTCAAACAGATCTAGCAGCTCAAGACTGGGCATCCATGAGGTGCTGTGGGCCATCAGCAGCAGCAGAATTGTACTCAAACACAATCTGAAACCTCATGGCCTGGCATATCACCCACTCTACCATTACCATCAAGCCAGGGAATCAACCCTGGTTCAATGAAGAGTGCAGGAGGGCATGCCAGGAGCAGCACCAGGCACACCTAAAAATGAGATGTCAACCTGGTGAAGCTGTGTAACAGCACTACTTGTGTGCCAAACAGCATAAGCAGTAAGCGATCCCACAACCAACGGATCAGATCTAAGCTCTGCAGTCCTGCCACATCCAGTCGTGAATAGTGGTGGACAGTTAAATAACTCACTGGAGGAGGAGGCTCCACAAATATCCTCATCCTCAATGATGGGGGAGCCCAGCACATCAGTGCAATAGAGAAGGCTGAAGCAATGGCAACAATCTTCAGCCAGAAATGCTGAGTGGATGATCCATCTCGGTCTTCTCCAGAGGTCCCCAGCATCACAGATGCCAGTCTTCAGCCAATTCAATTCACTCTACATGATATCAAGAAATGACTGAAGGCACTGGATACTGCAAAGGCTATGGGCCCTGACAATATTCCAGCAATAGTACTGAAGACTTGTGCTCCAGAACTTGTCGCACCCCTAGCCATGCTGTTCCAGTACAGCTACAACACTGGCATCTACCCAGCTATGTGGAAAATTGCCCAGGTATGTCCTGTTCACAAAAAGCAGGACAAATCCAACCTGTCCAATTACCGCCCCATCAGTTTACTCTCAATCATCAGTAAAGTAATGGAAGGGGTCATCAACAGTGCTATCAAGTGGCACTTGCTTAGCAATAACCTGCTCACTGATGCCCAGTTTTGGTTCTGCCAGGGCCACTCAGCTCCTGACCTCATTACAGCCTTGGTTCAAACATGGACAAAACAGCTGAACTCCCGAAATGAGGCGAGAGTGACTGTCCTTGAAATCAAGGCTGCATTTGACAGAGTGTGGAATCAAGGAGCCCTAGCAAAACTGGAGTCAATGGGAATTAGGGGGAAAACTCTCCACTGGTTGGAGTCATACCTAACATAAAGGAAGATTAGTTGTGGTTGTTGATTGATTGTAGTTGTTGGCGGTCAGTCATCTCAGCTCCAGGACATCACTGAAGGAGTTCCTCAAGATAGTGTCCTCGGCCCGACCATCTTCAGCTGCTTCATCAATGACCTTCCTTCCATTATAAGGTCAGAAGTGGGGATGTTCGCTGATGATTGCACAATGTTCAGCACCGTTAGTGACTCCTCAGATACTGAAGCAGTCCATGTCCAAATGCAGCAAGACCTGGACAATATCCAGACTTGGGCTGACAAGTGGCAAGTAACATTCACGCCACACAAGTGTCAGGCAATGACCATCTCCAACAAGTGAGAATCCTACCGTCACCCCTTGATGTTCAATGGCATTACCATCACTGAATTTCCCACTATCAACATCCTGGGGGTTACAATTAACCGGGAACTGAATTGGACTAGCCATATAAATACTGTAGCTACAAAAGCAGGTCCAAGGCTAGGAATCCTGCAACGAGTAACTCACCTGCTGACTCCCCAAAGCCTGTCCACCATCTACAAGGCACACGTCAGGAGTGTGATGGAATACTCCTCACTTGCCTGGATGAGTGCAGCTCCCACAACACTCAAGAAGCTCGACACGATCCAAGACAAAGCAGCCCCGCTTGATTGGCACCACATCCACAAACATTCACTCCCTCCACCACCGATGCACAGTAGCAGCAGTGTGTACCATCTACAAGATGCACTGCAGGAATTCACCAAGGCTCCCTAGGCAGCACCTTCCAAACCCATGACAACTACCACCTAGAAGGACAAGGGCAGCAGATAGATGGGAACGCCACCACCTGGAAGTTCCCCTCCAAGCCACTCACCATCCTGACTTGGAAATATATCGCCATTCCTTCACTGTCACTGGGTCAAAATCCTGGAACTCCCTCCCTAACAGCACTGTGGGTGTACCTACACCACATGGACTGCAGCGGTTCAAGAAGGCAGCTCACCACCACCTTCTCAAGGGCAACTAGGGATAGGTAATAAATGCTGGCCCAGCGAAGCCCACATCCTGTGAATGCATAAAAAAAATTCCAGGATAAGTGATCTTTAACACTACATCCTATAAACCTGGAGAACAATAATTTACAAATGAGCATTGAATGACTCAACAGAACATTTCCATTTTAGGAAGCATGTGCATTTCATAATATTTACAAACTTCAACGTTTGGAAATCTATATTAAAAAAAGTATCAATGAATTGATTTTGAGATGGTGATGTCCTTACAATTGTCCTTCTTTCCTCCAACATGTTGCTCAGCGTTAGACTTCATTTGCTAGGGAGAATGATAGAATTGTTCAGATGTTGACTCCTCTGCGTGATTTGAACTGGCTGATCTGCAGCTCTCAGACTTGGTCTCTTCGGTTGTGATTTGATCATCTCATGATTCATTCAACAGTCTGTTCTTCCAAACAAATTGTTTTGGGTTCATTTTTTCAACACACTTGAAGCAGCAGTCAAACAGAATGCTTTAAATGTGTAACGTGAGAACGCAGCACAAACAGATAGCGAGGATTAGCAAGTGTAGACAAAACAAGTGCAAGCCAAAATGAAATATGGATCAACAAATTACTCAGAGGTGAGATAAGGAGGAAATATAAACTCAAACTGCTTGTATGCAAATTGGTTCACTGAGGTGAATACAGGAACATGCAGAAACATGTTATGAGTTTACTCAGAATTCAAAGTATAATACTTTACTAGGAAGTACGTAGCTGGGGAAGAGGGCAGGTATAAAACACATTTAATGTTTACTTTCTACAAATATTCACTAGAGGAAAGGTGAGCAACATGTCTTCCATAAACATCAATATTCCAATTGGATTAATGACCGATAAATGAAAGGGAACTCCACATAAGCTAAAATGGCTGAGGAAAAATAAAAGTTTAGGGATTAATGACATTTATCTTCAAGTGCTGAGAGACATGAGATGAATTTATGAGACTTTATGAAAGACCTGAGCATGTAGGAGGCTCTAGTAGATTGGAAAGACTCATTAAAGTGGCCCCTATTTTTAAAAAGAGTAAGAAAACATAGTTTAATCCTGAATAAAATAATGGACTTGACTGTCAGGAGATATAATAACAGCAAGTAAACAACAGGCTGCATAGATTCAGAGAGTAAGACACTGGCTTAATTTCTCTGGTGAGTTACATTCCAAGTGTTAAAAGACCTATGTCCCAGTGAAAGGAATTCTCTATGATTCCTCCCAAAATGCTGTGGGATCACAGCAGAGAATGATAAAATACGTGTCTGGTGAGCTCCAGCAGGATCTTCCTCCTCTTGCCTCCATCTGGACTCCTGCTAGTTGCTCCTTCCTTGCCCACTGCCTGAAAATAGTGGAAAATATGGGCACTGTGACTGGGATGGATTTTCATCCTGGGGGCTTCCCTGTGGAAGATGACTCAGGGAAATGGCAGTAATCATACGAACATACAAATAAGGAACAGGAGACGGTCACTCAGCACCCTGAACCTGCTCTGCTGTTCAATAAGATCACGGCCTGCTCTGATTCTCAACTCAACCTCGCATTCCCACCTACCCCCGATCAGCTTTCGCTCCCTTGCTTATCAAGAATCTATCTATCTACTTCTACCTTTAAAATACTCAAAGACTTTGCTTCCACTGCCTTTTGAGAAAGAAAGTTCCAAAAACGCACTGCCCTCTGAGGGAAAAGAATTCTCCTCATCTCTGTCTTAAATAGGCGACCCCTTATTTTTAAATAGTGACCCTAGTTTTAGATTCTACCACATGATGAAACATCCTCTTCACATCCAACTTGTCAAGACCCCTCAGAAGCTTATATGTCACAATCAAGTCACTTCTTACTGTTCTAAGCTCCAGCAGATACAAGCCTAGCCTGTCTTACCTCTCCTCATATGACAACATGCCCATCCCAGGTATTAGTTTAGTGAAGCTTCTCTGAACTGCTTCCAATGCATTTATATCCTTCCTTATCACTGGAACATCACTGGAATTCTCCCCCCTCACTCTTGATGCTGAATTCATCCTTTGGCACTGGAAAATGGCTGACACAGGATGGACACAGAGAAGGAGGTAGAAGTCCCATTCTACCAGAACTGCACACCAAAGAGGAGAATTCCTCACCATCCTGTGAATCTTTCTTTCCAAAGGCATTCACCAAAGTTAACAGAGGAGATCAAGGATAATACTTGGGAATGGACAAATAATCAACTGAATAGTAAGAAGCAATGCATGCCTGTGGACACAAGATGAGCCATGAGACCGATCTCCAGTATCAAAAAATTAGTTTATGAGGATAGACTGGAGAAACTTGGACACTTTTTGATGGAGCTAATAAATCCTGGTGTCATTATACAGGCTGGCTTCCAACTCTTATGGCCAAGTGCAATTTCCACAGGAATACTTGTGTCTCTAATGATCTGAAACATAAAGCCTACGTGTGCTGTGATCAGTATAGTGTGCTACAGGATTAACTATTTTCACATTACAGAATGATTTTGGACCAAAATTTACAAGATATACCCATCATGCACTTCTGTCCTCTCCAGTGGCCACTTCAAAAATGTTAAACTAATATCATCAGAGCTAAGTTGGGATGGACCAGATTTCGGGAAAATCATTGCTACAAGGAAAGGTATATGAATCCACAGGTCAAACAACAGTGTTAATAAAATCAAGAAAAATGGATAGTAAAACTCTCACAAACTAAATATAAAGTACACCAGCACGTTTCTGGAATTTTTCACAATTTACCATAATTAAGTGACATAGAAAGCTTATGGATAAATGAATAATGTTTCCCAGTGTCTCACACCGATGCTGATTTATCAATTTGTGCTGAACTATTTTTCTCTCAAAGTTTCTGAAATCATCTAAAGATCTTAAAAAATCTGGTTAAGAGTTCATATGTGAAACATTGCTGTTAACAGAAGCTGATAAATAAAGTCAAGATATGGTGTTTGTTTACTTAAATTCTTCATGAATTTTCCACATGCAGTTGTTAATCACTTATATACAGTGGGTGAAAAGTGCTCCTGTTGAATGTTTACAGATCACAAAGACTATATTTGCTAATTAGGATAATACAAATTTCTTGCACAGTTTATGTAGGTTGAAAAGATAAGACTGGTGTTGGGAGATATAGGAGGGATCTGCAGTAGCTGGACACGGCAAATGCACCTGTTGTTTAGCAGGAACACAGCAATAACAAGCAACAACCTTAATTAGGTAAATACTGACTGTCAAATTGTATAATCTTGTCCTTAGGTTCCAGGTCAGGGGAAAGAATATTAAATTGGAGACATTGGCGGACTGGAAGCCAATGTAGCTGAGCGACTGCAGGGATGATGGATTCCTGGGATTTTACATAGGCAGCAGAATTTTGGATGACCTGAAGTTTAGCACCTGGAGGATGGGAGGCCAGAGGGAAGGAAAGGGCAGTTGGAGAGTGACTTGTGAAAAGGCAGTGATGAGGGATGGGTCCTTTTGGGAGAACAGAGATGTGCTGAATGTAGCTATGAGCATATTCATAGGCCACGAGCAATTTTGTTTTTAGAGACCCAGCTGCCACCTATTGATTTTTTTTTGCTGTCCTTCCTGTTCTAGACTATAGTCTGACTATCTCTGTCATTGTATTTCTACTGCACTCTTCTCCATGACCTAGTTGCTTCTTGATCCACAAATGTGCATGAGGCAGGCTCTGATAGCACCATCAGGTAAAGAATTGTCTCCTTATCCATACTTTCTGCATGTCCTGCTGGCCTCTGGCCCACTTCTATTTATTTCCCAACAGCAGCCTATTGCCAGCGATAAAACTGTATGAAAGAAATACATGGAGACAGATTGCAATCTCTGTGATATAAATGGCCTCTCCAGCACAGAGATGATTTGAAATTGTGTTTCAGTTGGATAATGTGCGATTTGTCTGTCTGCATGCTCGGTTTATTTGTTTTCCCACAGTGAGCCTCACAGTCAGATTTATCAAAACCAGCAAGACTCAACAGGCCTTTTGTAAATCAGCTTTGTGTATGTGATTTATGATCATCATTTTTCCAGTGTTCTATTTCATTGTAAGACTGACTGGTCAGAAGAAAAGAAATCATTCGAATACAGTGACATCGAAGAGCACTGGCACTGTTCAATCCCTGTTTTCATTAAGACAACAACTCTTCACATCTGATTGCACAGGTATGAGATGGTAACTCATTGTTTTTGGGCCCAGAGTTGGAGCTGTGCCAAGCAAAAGATATCAAGGTCAGACTGCCAGCAATACTTGGCTTGAGTGTTTTGCCTGTGGAGACATGTCCAGTGGCAATAGTTCATACCAAGTTTGCTGATGAGACCCGAGAAAGTTTTCATCAGAAGAGAAAATTGTCCTTTTTTTCTGTCTTCGTGGCCCTACAGTTGCACAGGAATATAGGCAACACTCAAGTACATTGTCTAAGCGTGTGAGTACAGGTGATGAGTTTTGTCTGGTTAATCAGTCATAGGAGATGATGTAGGACCCAGTCCCCTGTTTAGCCCACGCATGCATACATTCCAGGAGGAATTCTGAACCTAATGGTACTGCACCAATTGCCATTCTATTGAAATCAGCAATCTCAATATAGACTTGGAATCTTTCTCACCTTAGGGTTGCCAGTTCGACTTGGACATATTCCTGGAGGTTTCATCACATGCCAATTTGCCTCTAACTAATCTACCCTCACACTCCCACCATTGGTTATTAGACATATCCAACTTCATTCCCCTTGTCAATTTGAAAATCTACCTTATCTAAATGAATGATTCTTTATTTTTTGGTGAAACACCTTTTTTGTCACCTCCACTAGTGAAGATTAATAAAGGACATTTTTTTTAAGTGTCCCTATCGGTTTTCTCCTCGGTTGTTACAGCAATGTCCAGATGATTATCTTTTTAGCCCTGGAGCCAACAGGCTAAATCATATCTCACCCGTATGTTTCAGTACAACACCACGCCTTGTGGGTCACCTAAAAAAGTCCACAGGAGAAATACTATTACAGATCTTTAAGGCAATTGTTGACAATTTAGCATAAATTCAAAGGATGGAATATAAAGCAAAAGGACGACATTCCACACGTTTAATGCTGAATTCATCAGAGCATAAAATGTGCAGGGTTTTTTTAAAATATAGTAAAAGTTTCTAAATAAAAGTTTTTAACCCTGACATTAAAAGTGAAACCAGTGATGAATGATCAGTAATGCTAAGAAATATCGAGCTGCTTTAAAATATATGGGAAAAATTAATTTAAAAACAGTAAACTAAAAGCAGATGTATTTTAAGACCCACTTTATCAGAGACTATAACTCCTGCCAACAACCTATAAGGAATGTGCTTTCCAACATTTAACTGTATGACTCTGTGGGCAGCGTATAATTAGACAACAGCCAGAAAACGTCTCATGCAGTATAATTAGCTGTTCCCTTTGAAATTTGGCATTCTTGCACTTGTCCTGATGAGTGCAAGATGAGAAGCTTTGACAGCATGTCTCTTTTTTAGATAGGATATGTAAATTCACTGAGATATTTCTAACGTTATAGACATGGAGTATTTGTAAACATAGGGCTGAATTTTCCTTGCCCGTTGGAGTTAGTTGGGAAGCAGGAGGGCTGACAATATGGCAGGGAAAGGAGGGGAGCCTGGCATCCTCCCACCACCATGGTATATTGCTACCGGTTAGAAACATAATGATGCAATTGCCCGCTGGGTGCCCAATTCAGCCACTTAGGTGGTGTCATGAAGATGTGACATGTGCACGTGGAATATTAATCTTTAATTTCATTGGATGGCTAAGCATATATTGAATTTCTTTAAAAGAACTTTTTAAAAACAAGGAAAGGCATTGACTTAAGATGGCTGCCACAGGTCACATGGCACAACTGATAGTAAAATTTGGTTAGTTTCTGGAAGTTTCCAATCTGGATTACGATTACGACATCCTGAGACAAACCAGGAGGG
The DNA here is from genome assembly GCF_017639515.1 of Carcharodon carcharias. Lineage (NCBI taxonomy): Eukaryota > Metazoa > Chordata > Chondrichthyes > Lamniformes > Lamnidae > Carcharodon > Carcharodon carcharias. The sequence goes on along the minus strand of NC_054474.1, from coordinate 177,961,951 downwards.
CTGGCTGCCGAATGGAGAGACCACTAGGTGGCATCTCAGTGGGTTCCGGGTAGGGGCCTCCTTTATGGACACTCCATGGCCCACTGAGGGGGTGCCCCGGTGGCAATGCAAAGAGCTGTCTTACTTGGCTGCTGCTGACAGAATGCAGCCCCAGGGTCTTGCCACCTGTAGGAGTGGGGGCTCTCCTCCAGTTTTTGTACCCCTGGAAAATTCAGTCCATAACCCTGCAATAAAGACCTGGATATGAAGTTCCTGTTTGCTATAAGGTCTTGCAAAGTGTTACTCTTACGAGGGTCACTGAGGTCTGTGTGCTGGTGCTACTATATCACCTTGGGTCATGGTATTGGTCTTTTACCATTTAGCTACCTGAGAAAAAGTCAGGAGTATGATTTTTCACTCTAGTGTGACCTACTTGAGGGCTTTTTATGATGTTTATTCTACAGTTCTACACTTGAGTTTTTCTGGTGCGAAATCATATTCTACAGTTCATTAATTGGTGCATTGAAGAAAAAGCAGCCACTGAACCCAGGATTTACCCCACAACAATTTCAATAAAAAGGTGTATTCATATAGCACCTTTAATGTAGAAAATTATTCTAAGGCATTTCATACAAGGTTGATCAGAGAAAAAAAAAACTGACAAGGAAACTTATTTTTAAAGTTGATGGTTACAAATTACTTGAATTATAGGTTGCCAATAGAGAAGGGTTGTCTGATTTTATCTGTTCAGAAGATATTCAAGTATTTAAAACCATGATCAATTTGTAAACCAACTCAGTACACCAATATCACTGAGCTCGGGCCATTGCCCTGATATTTAGCTTTGTTATTGGCAGGTGAAGGCCAAAGGTCATTGACATGGCTTCCTGAATGCACCTTCCTGAAATTGGTCTCTGCCCTCAAAACTTAATTGTTTTTAATAATATAGGAAATAAAGCATTTTAACAGGAACGTTTCAGCCTGCCTGTATGGTAAAGAAATCCCAGACCTTCTGATTTCCTAATCGCAATGGAAAAGGAAGCAGGTTCAGAGTTAATCCTTCAGCAAACTTAAACTGCATTCATTCTGCTCAGGAAATGTCTCTGTATTGTCAATTATTTTTGTTTAAAGAGAAAATTGACACAGCACAGGGGACAGTTTGTCCTTCCCTGTATACACATAGCTTGGACTCTGAACCAGAACAGGTTGACCAAAGAGAACAAACTGGAACAAATTTATTTCTCAAAAGTAGTTTCAAGCTGCAAAATTGTGCGGATTACATTTCAGATTGAGTGCATATTTGTGTTGCTCACTAATACGATCAGCCTTTTCCACGTGATATTAAGTGACAGAAATTGATTTTGCTTTTAGTGCACTGAGTCATGTTCTCAGATGTGAGCTTCAAGTCAGAACTCCTACCTCAGGGAATATCACATCCGATCTGTGCAACTGGCACAACACAAATCTCCCATTTTCTAATGCAGGTCAAAATCTGCTGCACGTGCCAGGTTAACATTTAATAACGCCCACCACACGAGATCCTACTCCACTAGGAACAAAAGAAAGTGTAAACATTCTCAGAACATATTGGCGTGAACTTGCTTGGGGCTTCTCCTGCTCCATTACCATAGGCCGGAATATAACACTTGTTGGGTGGGCGCGTGCCCAACCTGACTCAGTGTAAAATGACACGCGGTGGTGTCGGGCGAGCTTCCCGACATCGTCCACACTCGTGTGATATTTAGGTTAGCAGGCGCGTGTCAGAGTCGGCAGCGCGTGTGCCGATAATTAAAGGGCCTATTAAGGCCATTAAAAAGGTAATTGAATGAAATTTTTTGCTGCTCATTGAAGTTTACACTCGGTGGCAGGAGAAACGGCCAAGCGACCTTTGCACTTTTTAGGAAACCTCATCCACGGGCAGGATGATGTTTCCAAAAGTAAATAAAAATAAAATTAAAATTAAGACATTTCATCAATAACATGTCCCTGCTCATGTGACAGCGTTCCAAGTGGACAGAGTCACATGAGGGGACGTGTTTCATAACATTTTAAAAATCTTTATTTTTAATGATTTAAACTCTTCAGCCAGGATTTTTCACCGAGTGGGCAGGTGTGCTGCCGAGCTGCTCGAGTGTAAGATGATGCACGATGAAGCTGGGGGAGCGTCCCGATCTCACTGTACACTTGGGTGATATTTCGGTCGGTGGGCGTGTGCTGGAGTTGACAGTGCGCCCGCCGACAACTAAAAGTCCGAGTAAGGCCATTAGCAATCCAATTGATTTAAATGTTTTTCTGCCTGCCCAACCTTATGGTTGGCGATCAGGTCAAAAGGCCAGGCAGCCTTTGCATGTTTTGTGAAACCTCATCGACAGGCGGGATGAGGTTTCGATATGTCATTAAAAAAAAAATGTCATCCTAATTTCCAGCATATCCCTGGTCATGTGACCCTGTCACATGAAGTGACTTTTTTATACACTGTTAAATTTTTTATTTTTTATTTTGTAAACAGTTCATGTCCCTGAGGCAGCTCTGGGCCCCAGGGAGCTTTCGCAGTGTGCACCCAGGCACATGCTCACCTTCCTTCCCCCACCCCAACACAGGCAGTGCTGATCGCTGCTGTGCGTGGTTCACACTGGGGCCTTAACTGGCCCGTCAGCGTGAAACTGTGATCCGCCCCCGATTGTGGGCAGAGGTCAGCTTCCCAACCACTCCCGTTCATCCCCACCAAGCCCACCCGACAAGGGAAAAATCCTCCCCATAGTTTCCATAGAAACCCTCTTTGAGTACGAATGGGTTTTCTGCTGAAGTCATCGGATTGAAACAAGAGAAGACTCCGAGAAGATTCCATTATGTTCAACTTACTCTAAACAAGTGCAATCTGATAGCATTAACATAGCTTTGATCAAACACGGGTTTAATTGAGCTGTGGATTTAGCTTTTGCTTTTGGTGGAAGGATCGAGAACTAGAAGGCATAGATTTAAGGGCAAAAGAAGAAATGGTGACATGAGGAAAAACTTCTCTACGTAGCAAGCGGTGAGGATCTGGAATGTATCCCTGAGAGTGTGTTGGAGACAATGTCGATCAAGGCCCTCAAAAGGGAATTTGGGTTATTATCTGAAAAGGAAGATACTCTATAGCTACGTGGAAAAGGCAGATAACTGTCACTTTTTTTATTTATTCATGGGATGTGGGCACCACCGGCTAGGCCAGCATTTATTGCCCATCCCTAATTGCCCTTGAGAAGGTGGTGCTGAGCTGCCTTCTTGAACCGCTGGAGTCCATGTGGCAAGGGGCCAACTAGGTGAACTGCTGTTTCAGGGAGCTAGCACAGATATGACAAGCCAAATGGCCTTCTGTGCTATAACCCTTCTATGATGCTATAACCTCTCACTTTAAGACATGCATGCATGTTTTAATTAGATACTAAGCCCACTAGACATCTTACCCTCCAGTTGGGTAGGCCCATCACTGCTGGAAAGGATGGTCTGTTAATAAAATTTAAAGGATGCCTGACCATCAAGATGACTCTGCTGTCATACTAATGTCATTGATTCACCCCATCCACTACAGTCCAAAAAAATGGTGAAGATGTCGTGTACCCCGATTGCGGACATTGCCCAAGTGGATAGAATGGGCAACACAATTTTTGTCTTTTGCAGTGTCATAACTTTAACACTTGCACTGCACATGCACATCTTCATAACTCAAGTCAAATAAGCAAATATATTTGGTTTAAGTTCTGGACAAAGGACCTTTTATTTGGGAACCTGATTTACGGTTATTTCCACTTACAGATTCTTAAACTGGCACCATCTAGAACAGTCAGCACAGGGACACTGTGATAACGGCACCATCTAGAACAGTCAGCACAGGGACACTGTGATAACGGCACCATCTAGAACAGTCAGCACAGGGACACTGTGATAACGGCACCATCTAGAAGAGTCAGCACAGGGACACTGTGATAACGGCACCATATAGAAGAGTCAGCACAGGGACACTGTGATAACGGCACCATCTAGAACAGTCAGCACAGGGACACTGTGATAATGGCACCATCTAGAAGAGTCAGCACAGGGACACTGTGATAATGGCACCATCTAGAAGAGTCAGCACAGGGACACTGTGATAACAGCACCACCTAGAACAGTCAGCACAGGGACAATGTGATAACGGCACCATCTAGAACAGTCAGCACAGGGACACTGTGATAACGGCACCATCTAGAAGAGTCAGCACAGGGACACTGTGATAACGGCACCATCTAGAAGAGTCAGCACAGAGACACTGTGATAACAGCACCGCCTAGAACAGTCAGCACAGGGACACTGTGATAACGGCACCATCTAGAAGAGTCAGCACAGGGACACTGTGATAACGGCACCATCTAGAACAGTCAGCACAGGGACACTGATAACAGCACCATCTAGAAGAGTCAGCACAGGGACAAAGTGATAACGGCACCATCTAGAAGAGTCAGCACAGGGACACTGTGATAACGGCACCATCTAGAACAGTCAGCACAGGGGCACTGTGATAACGGCACCATCTAGAAGAGTCAGCACAGGGACACTGTGATAACGGCACCATCTAGAACAGTCAGCACAGGGACACTGTGATAACGGCACCATCTAGAAGAGTCAGCACAGGGACACTGTGGTAACGGCACCATCTAGAACAGTCAGCACAGGGACACTGTGATAACGGCACCATCTAGAAGAGTCAGCACAGGGACACTGTGATAACAGCACCATCTAGAAGAGTCAGCACAGGGACACTGTGATAACGGCACCATCTAGAAGAGTCAGCACAGGGACACTGTGATAACGGCACCATCTAGAACAGTCAGCACAGGGGCACTGTGATAACGGCACCATCTAGAAGAGTCAGCACAGGGACACTGTGATAACGGCACCATCTAGAACAGTCAGCACAGGGACACTGTGATAACGGCACCATCTAGAACAGTCAGCACAGGGGCACTGTGATAACGGCACCATCTAGAAGAGTCAGCACAGGGACACTGTGATAACGGCACCATCTAGAACAGTCAGCACAGGGACACTGATAACAGCACCATCTAGAAGAGTCAGCACAGGGACACTGTGATAACGGCACCATCTAGAAGAGTCAGCACAGGGACACTGTGATAACGGCACCATCTAGAACAGTCAGCACAGGGACACTGTGGTAACGGCACCATCTAGAACAGTCAGCACAGGGACACTGTGATAACGGCACCATCTAGAAGAGTCAGCACAGGGACACTGATAACAGCACCATCTAGAAGAGTCAGCACAGGGACACTGTGATAACGGCACCATCTAGAAGAGTCAGCACAGGGACACTGTGATAACGGCACCATCTAGAACAGTCAGCACAGGGACACTGTGATAACGGCACCATCTAGAAGAGTCAGCACAGGGACACTGTGATAATGGCACCATCTAGAAGAGTCAGCACAGGGACACTGTGATAACGGCACCATCTAGAAGAGTCAGCACAGGGACACTGTGATAACAGCACCATCTAGAAGAGTCAGCACAGGGACACTGTGATAACGGCACCATCTAGAACAGTCAGCACAGGGACACTGTGATAACGGCACCATCTAGAAGAGTCAGCACAGGGACACTGTGGTAACGGCACCATCTAGAACAGTCAGCACAGGGACACTGTGATAACGGCACCATCTAGAAGAGTCAGCACAGGGACACTGTGATAACAGCACCATCTAGAAGAGTCAGCACAGGGACACTGTGATAACGGCACCATCTAGAAGAGTCAGCACAGGGACACTGTGATAACGGCACCATCTAGAACAGTCAGCACAGTGACACTGTGATAATGGCACCATCTAGAAGAGTCAGCACAGGGACACTGTGATAACGGCACCATCTAAAAGAGTCAGCACAGGGACACTGTGATAACGGCACCATCTAGAAGAGTCAGCAAAGGGACACTGTGATAACGGCACCATCTAGAACAGTCAGCACAGTGACACTGTGATAACGGCACCATCTAGAAGAGTCAGCACAGGGACACTGTGATAACGGCACCATCTAGAAGAGTCAGCACAGGGACACTGTGATAACGGCACCATCTAGAACAGTCAGCACAGGGACACTGTGATAACGGCACCATCTAGAAGAGTCAGCACAGGGACACTGTGATAACGGCACCATCTAGAACAGTCAGCACAGGGGCACTGTGATAACGGCACCATCTAGAAGAGTCAGCACAGGGACACTGTGATAACGGCACCATCTAGAACAGTCAGCACAGGGACACTGTGATAACGGCACCATCTAGAACAGTCAGCACAGGGACACTGTGATAACGGCACCATCTAGAACAGTCAGCAAAGGGACACTGTGATAACGGCACCATCTAGAACAGTCAGCACAGGGACACTGTGATAACGGCACCATCTAGAAGAGTCAGCACAGGGACACTGTGATAACGGCACCATCTAGAAGAGTCAGCACAGGGACACTGTGATAACGGCACCATCTAGAACAGTCAGCACAGGGACACTGTGATAACGGCACCATCTAGAAGAGTCAGCACAGGGACACTGTGGTAACGGCACCATCTAGAACAGTCAGCACAGGGACACTGTGATAACGGCACCATCTAGAAGAGTCAGCACAGGGACACTGTGATAACAGCACCATCTAGAAGAGTCAGCACAGGGACACTGTGATAACGGCACCATCTAGAAGAGTCAGCACAGGGACACTGTGATAACGGCACCATCTAGAACAGTCAGCACAGTGACACTGTGATAATGGCACCATCTAGAAGAGTCAGCACAGGGACACTGTGATAACGGCACCATCTAAAAGAGTCAGCACAGGGACACTGTGATAACGGCACCATCTAGAAGAGTCAGCACAGGGACACTGTGATAACGGCACCATCTAGAACAGTCAGCACAGGGACACTGTGATAACGGCACCATCTAGAACAGTCAGCACAGTGACACTGTGATAACGGCACCATCTAGAAGAGTCAGCACAGGGACACTGTGATAACGGCACCATCTAGAAGAGTCAGCACAGGGACACTGTGATAACGGCACCATCTAGAACAGTCAGCACAGGGACACTGTGATAACACTTTGAACTTGAGAGTTGCAGCATTGCATTTGAAATCAGAAGTAAGTTCAGGTGAATTTGTATCTGGATGTTGCCATGTTTTGTTATCAGATAATCCAATGTTACTGTTAAATGGAAGCTTGTGTAAGACATATCCCAATATAGCCCAGTTTTGTGCCCTCACTTGCACAATAACTTCCTTCATTTTTTCCCTCCTGGTCCACTTACTGCATCTCATTCTCCCCGTTTTCTTCACTTCTCTTCTTGAAGGTAGGTCTGACCCACAGCACCACCCACAGTGCCACAACCTCCACCATGGGTAGGGCAAGGAGGCAGGTCCCAAATCCACCCAGCTGAAACGAGGAGCAAACCCTGTGCTTTTTAAAAATTCATTCACGGGATGTGGGCTTCGCTGGCTGGGCCCAGCATTTATTGCACATCCCCAGATGCCCTTGAGAAGGTGATGGAGGGAGTTTCAGGATTTTGACCCAATGACAGTGAAGGAACGATGATACATTTCCAAGTCAGGATGGTGAGTGACTTGAAGGGGAACTTCCTGGTGGTGGTGTTCCCATGTGTCTGCTGTCCTTGTCCATCTAGATGGTAGTGGTTGTAGGTTTGGAAGGTGCTTTCAAAGGAGCCTTGGGGAATTCCTGCAGTGTGTATTTTAGATGGTACACACTGCTGCTACTGTGCATCGGTGGTGGAGGGAGTGAATGTTTGTGGATGTGGTGCAAATCAAGCAGGCTGTTTTGTCCTGGATGGTATCAAGCTTCTTCAGTGTTGGAGGAGCTGCACTCATCCAGACAAGCAGGGAGAATTCCATCACATTCCTGACTTGTGTCTTGTAGATGGTGGACAGGCTTTGGGGAGTCAGGAGGTGAGTTACTCGCCACAGGACTCCCAGCCTCTGACCTGCTCTTGTAGCCACAGTATTTATATGGCTATTCCAGTTCAGTTTCTGGTCAATGGTAACCCCCAGGATGTTGATAGTGGGGGATTCAGTGATCTTAATGCCATTGAACATCAAGGGGCGATGGTTGGCACCAACCTGATCCACACCAGCTGTCCAGCCAACCGCAACTCCACCCACCCCGGACTCTGAGTTTCTGTAGCAACATATATTTTTACATGCATGTTGTAGCTTGGAGTTACAGATAGTGATGGTAGAGGCTGCAATCTTTTTTCCATCATATGGCCAATGGGGAATCTCTCCTGCTCTTACTGCCTGCCGTTGGCATGTGTTGGAAGGTTTTACAAGCTGATATCTGCTTGGCTGTGTTATGAACACACCTTCCATGGCCATCAAATCCTGGAGTGGGATTTGAACACTGACCTTCAGGCTCAGAGACAGGGCTCTATTACTGAGCCACAGGATGTCTCCATCCCTTGCTGTAAAGAGTATAATAATCTCAGCCAAAGGCTATCCCCATGTTCCGTTACTCCCCTCATATAAATCATTGAAATATTATAATTAGCTGAAACTCAAGGACTGGTCCATGCAGCACTCCACTAGTTTTACACTCCCATCCTGAGAATGAACTATTTATTCCTACTCTATGATCTCTGTCGTTAACCAATCCTCAACCCCTGTGAACACATTATTCTCAATCCCATGAGCTATAATCTTATGTCAGGTGGGAGTTCGAAGATACACTTCTTGATTTCCACCCACTTGGTCTGTTTGCTGCCATATGTAGTAGTGACCTTGTTGTTGCGCTGATATTATTGCCCCCACCATACTCAATAATCCCTCTGTTGGATGCAGAGGATTGTGAAGCAGTATATTTTGGGCAAGAACAATAAAAGGAAATACACCCTAAATGGTAAAATTTTTAACAGGCGGCAGTAACAGAAAGAGCCAAGGTCACAGACAGATAGATCTTTGAGGTTGGGACTGTAGGTTGAACAGACCATGAAAGGTCAAATGGGATTTTAAAATATTGAACATCACTAAGTGATGTCAATTTGTACAAGGTATTTGTTTGGATGCAGTTGGAGGTTTGCTTGTGGTTCTGGCTGTCCCGTTGTAGGAAGGATATTGGAACATGGATTGAATCCAAGGAAGATTCACCAGTATAAGGAACAGAATTTCAGTGAGGGCTCTCCTGAATTGCTACTGTTACTTCGGCTTACAGAGACATTTCTCTATGTTTTCTGCTGAGGTTATGGTGGTTGGTTGGAAAATTCTGCTGAATTTTCACAGGAACTTTGGGCATTATACCAGGCATAATAGACTACAGTGATTAAGAAAATAGGGGCTTCCTTCCCTAGAACAGAGAAAGTTAAAGAGGGAAGTCCAACAGTGGTTTCAAAATTATCAAAGGTTCGGAGAAGGGTCATAGTAGTTAAATATAAAATGGTAACAGGCGGTAATAGAGTATCCTCAGGTCAGTAATTTGACTCAGCCTGATTTTAACCTCTCCCATGTACCACCATGCTTCCTGGGGAGTGTTAAATTGAGGCATGAACAGAGGGTCAGTGCAATTTTAAACCCTGCTATGCCCACCTAAGGTATTACACATAGCAGAAATGAGTTGCTTTTTTTGGCTTCTTTCTGAAGTATTTATTACTGTACTGAACATACAATGCTCCTAACTTTTACATATTTAAAACTGGCATTTTTCTGAGCCAATATGTCATATTTGGGAGCAGTCTGCATTTTATTCAAAAATTCAGAATTTACAGTGTGTGATTTACACCAGATAACCAGACTCTTAAGAGCCTCAGGAAAATCCAAATTCCCTCCCCAACACACTGACACATGACTGTGGTCAGCCAACATCTTACTCAGCAAAATTCCTGTTCGCAATTCTGTCTTTTAGATCCCTTTCTACAAAATGTCACAAGGAACCACGTAGAAACTTTCCCAGCTCTGCTTAAAGCCCAATAAATGGGAACAGGCTTTAATCTGGAAACTATTGCAAGTGTTCTGTGATCTGCAATGCCCTCATGCCCCCATGTGTCACGCCTGCTGGCCTTGGTGCTGGTGCTGGTGATTTGAGTTATTGTGATGGGATGGTACTAGTTCTTGTTCCTGAGAGAGGTTAGTCTAATCTGCTGTGTCATGGATGGAAATTTGTTCTGTACCACCTGATACCACATGGGCACTGAATAAATACGTATAACACTGAAAAATTCTAACATTGAGAAAAGTAATGGAACATTATTTCATTTCTGTTGGGATATCACAGTTACATACAGCTATTCTGTTGTCACGTAATCATATTCACTTGCTGCTGCCTCTCACTCTATCCTTCAATTTATTCACATTATTGGACTGTTTACTGTAACTGCAATAAAATACTCTTTATAAAAAATGCACTATTTGTATATGAAGGAAACTTGCATATTAGAAAATTACATTGTGGCAGCACCTTCATCACACAGAGACCTGCAGCAATTCAAAAAGGAGATCAACCACCATCTTCTTGAGGGCAACTACGGGGATAGGCAATAAATGTTAGTCTTGCCCACTTTTTTGAAGTACTTTACTTGAGGGCAACATTTGGGGGGGGGGCGGGAATGAGTGGGAGTGGGTGGGCAGCTTTCTGATTGGTGCCCCCAGTCCAGGGGGGTGTGCAGCCATTTTACGTGGGCGGGCCAATTAAAGCCCACCCAGCGTGATGTCCGGCCAGGAAACGCTGTGCGCTCCCTGTGCGGGCGGGGGAGGGGGTGGGATTCCCTGAACTGGGAGTGCTCTCCTTCGCACATGCGCGTGAAAGAGCGCACAGGTCTCCCTGAGGCTAAGTGCTGCCTCAGGGAGATCGGCTCTAATTGAAAAATTTATATAAAGGTGATAACATTTTCCCTGCCATGTCCCCACATGTGACACTGTCACGTGAGTTGGGACACGTCCATCACTTTTATTGCAACATTTCATTAAAATTTAAAAACCCCCATGAAGCCTCATCCCGCCCGTGGATGAGGTTTCTTGGTTTTTCTGAAGCTCGCCTGGGCTCCTGGCCTGACCACCAGCCTTAAGGTCAGACAGGCAGGTCCATTGATCATCTTAATTAGTCTTTTAATGGCCTTAATAGGCTGTTGATAGTTTGGTGGGTGTAGAGCTGAATCAGCTACGCGCCCGCTGAACTGAGAATCTAAATGACGTGGGGACGCTGGACCAATGTGTCCCCCTGTCATTTTACCCATCGGCGAGCAGGCCCCACCTCCGCTCACCAACTGGAAGATGCTGCTCTAAGAAAAGGGATTCATAACCAAGATGACATTCAAGTGCTTGAGTTTTACTTTATGATGTATTTTTACATGCATCAATTTCCTGCTCTGAATGCACTACTTACTGATGTACAAGTTCATGGGCACCTTGCAGGACCTTACCCATCAGGCTATTACCCATGCGTGAGCATGAGTGCTGTAGGCTCTTCAACTGTGAGCTCAATACTGCTCCTATATTATTTTCACACATGTGCGCCTGCAGCAAAGGGCTATTGGATGGCAATCAGGAATGTGCCATGTTTTCCGTTCCCTTATCGGCACTCGAGGGTTGAAATCGGCCAATGCAACAAAGGGTGGGACCTTCCTTGACACCTGCTATATTAAGCAATTGGGCTTTGGGCCGGAACTTGAATGCTTCATTACCTGTGTTTGCTTTTAGCATTCCCCAGCTTAGAGATATTTACAGGTCATGTAAACATTTCGAATGTCTTTTCCTTAACTAAATTTATTGTCATGTTCTTGAATGCTGGCATTTGATGGCTGAATGAATAAGCAGTTATGTAACTGTCACAAGTGAACCAGCTTCCATCACCGAATGTGATCAATTTAAAATTTGATTGTGCACATTACCACAGATCAATATAAAGCTCAACTCTATTATCAACTTCTAGACTATCATGTGTCTAATTAGAACTGTGGAGCTTGTTAAAGAGGAAAAAATAGAACTCTGTACAGCAGTCCTTAGCACCATGCCAAAAATAGTAAGGAATGCAAACATTTTCCACACCGACTTCAAAAAATAGCAGCAGAAAACTTTCCAAGTGTCTGCTTATCTTGGGACATACGCATCAGCTCCCCATAGCTGTCACATTGCTTTTGTAACTTCAACAGTGCATGCAATTGTTTTCACAGAAGCATTTGCGTGAGTTGCTCATCTCTTACTAATGGATATTATTCTAGTGCTAAAAAGAGCTTGGGAGCATTGACCAATTTCATCTTAAATAAAAATAACAAACTTTACATGTTCTGCGATATTAAAAATTTTCTACATACTTTTGTCACCAGTTTTGAGTCATTTCAATAGTACAAAGAATTCGATTCCCTGCCTTATGGACAGTTGAATCCTTCACCATTTCTCCATTCGATATTTGGCATTGTCTCTAATGTCAGGGTTGTGAACCAGTTCTGCGTGCATAAGAATGTTTATACACGGGCTGGGATAGATAAAGGCCTATTTTCTCCCTTACTGTCAAGTGTACAAGAGTGTGTTACATATCTTTCTACCTTAAAGAGCCAGTATCACCCTCAACGAACTTTTAAAAAGCAACAGGGGGAATTTTCTCCCCGTTGGGTGGGCTGGTCGGGAGTGGGCATGGATCGCTGCCTGCGTGCCACGATTTTATGTGGGGTGGGGGGGCCAATTAAGGCCCACCCAGCGTGATGCACGCCCGGAAATGCTCAGCGCTCCCTGTGCAGGGGGGGGGGAGGAGGGAGAGTCAGGGCCTGTGCTCTTTCATGCGTGCGTGCAAAAGAGGGCAGAAATCTCCCAGAGGCACATTGTGAAAACCTGAAAAAAAGATTTGAAAAAAGTATTCGGACATGTTCCCCCATGTGACAGTGTCACATGAGCTGGGACATGTCTATGAATTTTATTAAAGTCTTTTATTAAAGTTGTAGACCCTTCGTGAAACCTCATCCCACCTGTGGATGGGCCTGGGCTCTTTGCCTGCCCACCAACCTTAAGGTTGTTCAGGCAGCTCTGAGAATCAGGTTAGTTAGTTAATTAATAACCTTAACAGGCCTTTGACAGTTTGGCGGGTGTCGACTCCGTGTGTGCCCGCCGAACTGAGGATCGGAATGACGCACGGTGACGGGATGCACGCCTGATGTCATTGTGCATCATTTTAGGCCTCAGTGTACAGGGCCCATCCCCACACGCCAACCGGAAGGTTCTGCCCAACATTACTCAGACCGTACAGAAGACAAATACTGCAGATGCTGGAAATCTGAATTAAAAACAAAAAATGCTGGAAATACTCAGCAGGTCAGGATGATGAAAGGTCATCTCTTCATAAACGCTGCTGACCTGCTGAATATTTCCTGCAATTTTTGGCTCTATTATTGAGACCATGCCATTTAAATTCTTTGACCTCTCAGGTCTCAGTTCCATTCACTGTTCCAGTGCAGTTCTGTGGAGGTTTAGAGAATACCATCTTTCGATGAGGTAACATTACATCCTTCTGAGGTCAACAATTTCAGATCATAATCACTGCTCCCATTTTTTTGGGCAGTGTCTGATGGTAAGGGTCCCATGGTTACCACTTACAGCCCATCTTGATCGATAGTTTGTTTCTCTTCAGGCCTTATTACCGCCTCATTTTGCCTTGCACTATTATCCCTTTGATGATTTTTATCACTCCCAGCTTAACCCCTATCCCAGATCTTTCCTTTTTGTCCTCTCCACAGGCTATTGACCTGAAATTTTACCAATGATTCTCTCTCTATAGACCCTGACTGACCTGCTGAGTATTTCCAGTGTTTTGGTGTTTTTATTTATCATAATAAAGACCAACTCTCTCTAGTTGTTGTGAAACAGAATGGGATGGGGTAAGTTCAAAATAATACAGTAGATACGTTTCACGCGTTCTAACCCTACC